>NC_090935.1:1242994839-1243615676 GCF_040938575.1 Ambystoma mexicanum | reverse complement strand
ACTTATTGAATAACCCAGTAGTAAGGCGAACAGAGCTCACTCTCCTATTCAAAACCTAACACTTGAAGAAGGAAGGGCACCTTCACAAAAGAACCCCTTCACTAGCAGCAGGATAATCCGTTTAAAGAACTAGATGAAATGCAGTGATGTACCCATTCTACCACCCTGTAATTACTTGATAATCGTGGACTCTAATTTCATTATTGGGGCATGCAGCATGGCCGAAGCCCTAAGTTTGAATGGGAAAACATATTTTGTGTGCGTCTGCAGCCTGAAGTGTTGTACTGAATTACAACAAACCTCTGCAATTAAGGACCTGAAAGCATGCTTTTGCAAATCCGTTTTGTGTTTTTTTCCCCTCCAAAGTGTCCAAATGTAAGCACAAAAATAGTGATATAAATTTGGTGCATGGATAATGGGCATGCCCCTCAGCAAGGACAAATGTCTACGTTGATTAGCCTATGGGTGTATGGAGCAGGGCCAAAGCCCATGCCCCATGGATTGTGGAGATTGCCCATGCAAGCCATGAGGACTTGCCATCAGTTACATTATGACGGTATAGTGGACACTGCATTAGGATGCTGGGGACTTGCAGTGGATAACAGGGGTGGTTTGGTGAGGCTGGGGTCATGGTCGAGCCTCATGCCCTAGGCAATTGAACAATGACTTGCATCCCCAGCATGCGCTGCTGATAACGACACACATAAGTATGTGTTGCAAAAAATATGTTTGTTAAAGGAGGTTTATAGTTGTTTAATATATGTTAAAACAGAAATTATTAATAACTTAAATATAGTGATGTAACATTACGAAACATTTTCACTAATAAAAACCTATTCAATTAACAGAATAAATGTTGTTAAAGGGACATTACGGTTAAGATGTACCCCACCCTTGGGCATTCTGTGACCCAGCAGTTAGCTAGTGGCCTCCCACCTTGGCATCCCTTGGCACTTTCCTCCTGGGCTCCCACGAGCACTTGTCCATCAGTACTGACCCTTTTATTTATGGAGTTCTTTCACTGCAAAATGCATGTGTGCATGTATAGCAGCACTATGTATAATTTGTGGGTATACGTATGGGAAATGCAGATGCAAAAGATTTGTAGAACATTGTTAAGTGGCAGTTGGTGGGTGGAAGTTTAATATGTTGATAGGCTATACAGAGTTTTTTTAAAGTAATTGGTGGATATATGCGTGAATGGTTTAAAGTAGACAATGAGGCAGTGTTACAAACATAACAGTAACAATAGTAGAAGGGCTGTCTTGTGTGATGGTGTTTATGTACAATCTGGGTTTTCTAATAAGGCATGGGCCAGACAGGGGAATGCAGAGACTAAGGATAGTCATAAAGGGCTGCGGATTATGCTGTTTTGTTGTATACTAGAGAGAATAATTTCAGACAGAAAATTGTTTCTGTGCTTTTTACTTTTTCTGTAGTATACAATTGTACATTATTCCCATTAGCATAGTAGACAATCTTATTGAATCTAAATACTTCACTATAAAATGTAAAGTAGATGACGTGTATAAGCGTATTTGTTTAGTTCTATTTTTAACTGTGAAAGGTGGTTCCTAAAGGAACCTTTTTTTATGTTTTCCTTTTTTTGCAGGGGAGGCCAGAAAGTATGGGGGGTGGGAGAATGAGGGAAGGAGCACCAACCACAAATATGGAGGGGCAGGTGGGCAGAGGAAGATGTTGCGCTTCTGTTACATCTAAGGTAGGGGGCAGTGGTTCTCATGCTCCTTGATTACAGCTTCAAAAGCACTTCGATATTGCCCCCCCCTGCAGAGTGGAGTGTTCCAGTATATACAGAGTACTGTTGTCTTTGAAAAATATGGATTAACAGGCTCTTTTGTCGCTTGCAAGGTAGCTGGTGGGATGTTGTGTCCCAGAGAAGTAGGCTGTGTGATTACAGTATTGGTTGAGGAAGCTGAGATAGAGGAAGACAGCCTACTACTTCCTAAGAAAGGAACAGCTTTTCTACAAGCATTTCAGTGGTTGGATTTGGTGTGGCGGCACATGGAGGTGGTCCCGCAGGAGTACTGCCCAGGTAGTCCGCGACTGAGTACAATCAGTGCATTTCCCTTTGGTAGCTTTACCCTTTGGTACATTTCCAACAGTGGTAAAGAACTGGCACACCCATGATTCTCTCTGGGTTAGGCACTTAGTCAACCTCATCTTCCTGACCCTCATCATTGTCTTTTGAAATATTTTGCTTTGTTTGCTGTGTAGGTCCTCCAGCTGGTGATGGTGATGGTGGTGCTGGCTCTTGGGGAGGAGGGATGGCAACAGCTGATGCCATTTCTAAAATAAATAGCAGTTTTGCTAATATTCTTCCAAGTATGTGCTGTGTGCTAGATTGTTCATGGATAATGAGTAAAAATATATATAGGAGATGTGTAATGGTACATTTTGATCTTCAAGATTCCTAGATGAGCTGAAAAATGCAGTTCCGAACTATTCGCTCAGCACAGACCCGTTCACGAAGTGCAGATTGGTTCGCGAACATGTCATGAAACTTGCGCACATGGTCATGTGTCACTGTTAAGAAAGTCTATGATTACGTCAGATGTTCGCGAATGTCGACAAACACAAAAACAGTGGTGGAAAAAGTTGCAAAAAGTGTATAGAAGTGTTAAAAATTATGCTAGATGGTGGGGAATGGCAGAGTTTTATGTTGAAACTTTCTAAATCGGACAAAAATGTTGCTATTTGGGGTAAGTATGATATTCGTAAAATGTAGCAAATTAGGGTGCACTGGTAAAAACCCATGAAATTCACTGAAGAAACTTTGTTAATGGGACATTATGGTTAAGTTGCAATAGTAAAAACCTATCAAATTAAATGAAAAAACTTTGTTAAAGGGACGTTGTGGTTAAGTTGTACTAATACAAACCTTTGAAATTCATTCAAAAAACATAAAGGGACTTTATGGTTACAAGTAAACCCAAGTAAAACAGAAAACCCCAAGAAATATGCCAGTTATGGAAGTATTGAGCTTCTTTCGTTGTGTAGGTCCTGTAGTTGGTGGTGGTGATAGTGTTGCTGGCTCTTGGGAAGGAGGGATGGTAATAGCTGATGCCATTTCTAAAATAAATAGCAGTTTTGCTAATATTCTTTCAAGTATGTGCTGTGTGCTAGATTGTTAATGGATAATGAGTTAGTTGTAGGAGATGTGCAATGGTACATTTTGAGTTTCAAGATTACTAGATGAAGGACATACCCGTTCACGAAGTGTAGATGCGTTCGCGAACATATCATGAAACTTGCGCACGTGGTCATGTGTCCTGTTCAGAAAGTCTATGATTACGTCAGATGTTAGCGAATGTCGACAAACACAAAAACAGTGGTGGAAAAAGTTGCACAAAGTGAATAGAAGTGTTAGAAATGATGCTAGAAGGAGGGTAATGGCAGAGTTTTATGATGAAACTTAATAAATTGGACAACATTTTTGCTATATCGGAGTAAGTATGATATTCGTAAGTTGTAGCAAATTAGGGTGGACTGGTAAAAACCCATGAAATCCACTGAAGAAACTTTGTTAATGGGACGTAATGGTTAAGTTGCAGTCATCATAAAACCTATCAAATTCAATGAAAAAACTTTGTTAAAGGGACTTTATGGTGAAGTTGCACTAATAAAAACCTTTGAAATTCATTTCAAAACTTAAAGGGACTTTATGGTTACAAGGAAAACAGAAAACCCCCAGAAATGTGTCAGTTATGGAAGTATTGCGCTTCTTTCATTGTGTAGGTCCTTCAGCTGGTGGTGATGATAGTGGTACTGGCTCTCGGGAGGAGGGATGGCAATAGCTGATGCCATTTCTAAGAAAAATAGCAGTTTTGCTAATAGTCTTCCAAGTATGTGCTGTGTGCTAGATTGTTAATGGATAATGAGTAAGAATAGGTGTAGGAGTTGTGCAAGGGTAAATTTTGAGCTTCAAGGTTCCTAGATGAGCTGAAAAATGTAGTTCCGAAATGTTCGCAAAGCACGGACCTGTTTGCGAAGTGCAGATGCGTTTGCAAACATGTCATCATGACACGCGTGCACGTTGTCACGTGTCACTGTTTGGAAAGTCTGCGATTATGTCAGACGTTCGCAAATATCAACGAACACAAAAACAGTATTGGAAAAAGTTGCAAAAAGTGTATTGAAGCATTCAAAATGATGCAAGAAGGTGGGGAATGGCAGAGTTTTAAGGTGAAACTTTCTAAATTGGTCAAAAATATTGATATATTGGGGTAAGTATGCTATTAGTAAGTTGTAGCAAATTAGGGTGCACTGGTAAAAACCCATGAAATTCACTGAACAAACTTTGTTAAAGGGATGTTATGGTTAAGTTGCGCTAATAAAAACCTTTGAAATTCAATGAAAAAACTTTGTTAAAGGGACGTTCTGGTAAAACTGAAAACCCCCAGAAATGTGCTCGTTATGGTAAGCTAAGCAACTATAACTCGTGCCATTACCGTGCACTGCTAAGACAAACACCTAGTACATGAAAGAAGACATCACAAATTTCATTGATGAAATCACATATCTTGGACACTTGTTTTTGTTCACTACCATGTCTTGGCTAATTTTTCTTTTTAATGACAATGAGAATTTTAATTTTAAAAATTGAAAACGTGCTATATATATATATATATATACATTAAACTTCTTAATAAAGTTTGTTTTCACCTCATAGTGCACATGAGCGGGGCAATAAGCAGGCCCCAAACACACAATTAATTTCTGCACATGATAATCAAGTCTGTTATTGTACTTTTTTGGTGCTGTTTTTTCTTTCTTCCTTACTTTAGTTTCTCTCTATGTGGCTCTAATTTGTAGGCATTATGGGGTTTTATATGCATTTTTTGTACTAACACAAGTGTGTCGTAAGTTTTAAATTATTAGCTATTTATGCCATGTTTAACATTACGCAAAACTTTGATAAGGTAGCATTTATTATTTTACTATCGGAAATTACCAGATTAAAAATATTGTACTTCTTTGGTACATGCTGCAGCCATTTCCTATGTGTATATATGATTAGGTTCCTATATTAACAACAACACTCGAATATAATGTTTCTTTAAATGAGAACATTCTTGAATGTATGAAGTAGTTTATGATAGATCTCCCGATCACCCCAGACAACTCCTTACCAACACTGTAAACATTAACCCTTGTAGGGATGGTTCATCAAAATTATTTTAATATGTGATGTCATCAGTGACATTTGTGATGTCATCTTTCATGTGCTGGGTGTTTGTCTTAGCAGTGCACGGTGGTGGCACGAGTTATGGTTGCTTAGCTTCCCGTAACTGGCGAATTTCTGGAGGTTTTCGGTTATAGTTGTAACCATAACTTCCTTTTAACACGGTTTTTTCATTGAATATATATACACCAACAAACAATGAAATAAAAAAAACACTTTAGAAACCCACCCATGTAGAGGGAACACAGAATATGCAAACCATAGAAAGATGCAGTACTCTAGATAATGAAACATGGGATAAAAGGAAATAAGCAAAATCAATTAATTTAAAAGTATGTGTCTTTCAGTGATGAATGGTACACACGTTACCTAATAGTCCCTTGGGCCCAAAGTTGGACAGGGGGGTCAATTAGGAGTCAATAGTACCTTCTCACTGTTCTTGGAAGTTCGACAGCATCAAACCAGGGTTGGAACTGTTGTGTAAATGAATTGAACGAAGTTTGGGTGCAGCAAGTCATGCCAGGATTGTAACTCTTATGCAAATGGATTGAACCAAGTTCGGGTGCAGCCAGTCACGTTGGCCCAAGCTGCGAGCCGGCGCTGAGTTGGTTCAAATGCAGTGGCTTGTAGCAGTTTGAAAGCAGCATCTGAGTGATGCAGGTTCGATTGCTCCCCAGGATTGTTTCAGAGTTGAAAACTGTAAATGTTCCACCATTGGATGCGCTGCCGTCTCACACAAGTTTTGCATCTGTTATGGCAAAGTCCTCATAAACAGTCCATGTGCAAAATGTATTTCAATTGAGATGTGAATAGGTTGTTGCGTTATTTAATTGTCTTTGTTTCAAATAAGGAGTTTCAAATAAGTATTTGAAACTCCTTATTTGAAACAAAGACAATGGTGGAACATTTACTGTTTTCATGCTTTGTTCAGTGGGTTTGAGGTACCCACTTGTTCCCCCCGGGTTCAGCAGCCTGTCCGGTGTCTTTAAGGAAGGATTCTGTCTAAACACAAAAGCTCGAGCGCTTCCATTCACCTGGCACACCTCAACTTTACTGTTTTTTTGGTTCAGAGTTGAGCCAGTTCTTGACATGTGATAACCACTGTTTAGGGTCAGTGAGAATGCACCAGCGGTTTGAGTGAAAGTACGGTGACAGTTCGAAGCTGCGATCCTGGTGTTCCCATGTGCAGTTCGATGAAGCTACCATTAGATATTGAACCATTTCATGTCATTCTGTAACTGCTGGTTAGGGTCAGTGAGTGACATGTTCCAGCAGTTCGAGTCGAGGTCTAGCATTTTGAGCCGAGAGGGAGATGGGCTCTAGGAGGTATGATGCTGCATCAAGCTGGTTCGTAGTTGCAAATACGCTGGTTCAAAGGATTTGGTTCAGTTACAAAAGCAGCACCTGCAGGCCTGGTGGCGCGAATGCTTCAAACCTGGAGTTCGAAGGTAATTTGATGGGTTTGAGGCAGTGAAAACAGATCCTGGCAGTCTTTGCTCACAAGATACTGCGAGTGCAAATTCACGGATTCAGGGCCAACTAGAGTCCTTGTTCACATTTTTCCAAACATGGGGCAAGCTGGCAAACACCTGCATGAGTCCTTCACCTCCAGTGAAGTCCTAGCTACCGGTGTAGGTGGAAAAGAGGCAGGTCTTGCTTCAGCAGCAAGTCACGCCCAATGTGCCCTGGGAATGTTTGTGGAGCAGAGCTTGCCTCTGCCCTGGACATTTAATCTTCATCTCACTGGGGGGAGGACTTTGGAAAGATCAACTCTCCAAAAAAAGGTCCAATGAATTCTTACTTTAAATCTTTGAAGTCCAAAGGTGAATCAATGAAGGAGTGGGAGACCCCGTTTTTTTAGGTAAACATCCACAGGTGATTGGACAAAATAAAGTCTGCTTCAAGGGGTCAAATTCCTGTCCATTAGACAAGTGGTCTTTGCCTTCTGGCATCAAATATAATGTTCTTTCTGCTAAAGAAAGTGGTCAGGACAGGAAGGAAAGAGAGAAACAAGAGAAAAAGACAGTGGAACCCTTCCCCACTTGTGCAGAGCTCACCTCCATCTACACTAACTGGGCCCCCTTCTCAGACCCATAGCATCCTTTTGTGTTGGGCATGCCCTTTGATTCCTGTTTCCCAGGACAGCTTCTGCTGAGTGGCTATCCCGAAGAACCAAGATGTCAGGAGAAGTGCAGTAAAACTACTGTCTGAGAATTGGGTTAACACCGGAAGGCAAACCTTTCTGATTTTGAAGATTCATGGGTCCTGAGGGCTGGCAGGCCTAAGCTGGCTTACCGGAACACACACAATCCTCCCACAGCTGGCCTGGGGTCACAGTGCTGACACATAGAGGATACTAATCAGATGTGGCTTCTTATGTGAATTACTATCTACCATATCCTAAACTCAGGTATGGCTTTATGATTACAAATTAAATTGCTACCAGAATAGTAATTCCTCATGACTATGTGCTTTTGTAACCAAGGTGCAGACTTTAAATGCACCCTCTACACTGAAGTGACTTTTATGGCACAGAGCTGTCAAAAGGGTACCTGTGATCTCTGAACGTTCGCTCTGCAACTGGAGAGCAGGCACTGAAGATCAGGAGGCTGATGCAATAGGGCACATTTTGATTCAGTGCAGTGCCGGAAGGCTGTGCTTTAAACATTATTGTGTATCTGCAACTCCAGTTTTATTAAGATTCTAAAATTGGATATGTTGCTAATGCATGGAAAATTGCATATAATTGCACCTTCAGATTGAATTAAGTCTCTTTCGGCCTCAGATGAAGAGCTTCGCTCGAAACACGTGTCAGGCTGTTCAAGGCTGCTCAGTATAATCAATTAAAAATCTGTATACCTGTACAAACCTGGAAGTGCTTAATGTGGCGCGGCTCAACTATTTTATCTCCCTTCACATGCACATATGCTTTTGGCATGGAGCCGATGACAGGGGGATCAGTCTAGCAGATCACCCTCTCGGAGATGGAATCACCTGTATCATTTTATTAATTAATACAAATCAAAGAAGCCACACCTATCAAACCCTTTGCAAGATGGCAATTCCTCACACAAAAGGCTACATATTCAACCAATTAAATGAACTGCAGTTTGCATGGTCATATTATTAGTCACAGGAGAAAGGTATGGGGATTGGGTGTGCTCCCTTCTTGTGACCCAAGAGGGAATTCCGTAATTGTTGTATGCACGCAAGGCATGAATGGTGATCAACTTCACAATGCATGCAGTAACCATAACAGTTTCTTTTTGGGTAAAAGCAGCAGTCTCTTATGACTGTTGCGTGCACCCCCAAAATGTTTTGAGCAATACAGGATTGTTGTGTGCATTGAGACTGCTGTTCTATGTGGCAAAGTAGTACCAATGCAAGATGCTTGTGACAATATGGGTGAATTAGAGGCCTCAAGCACATTTGTGGACAAGAAGCCCCCATACAAACATGCAGTGCAAAGTTCTGGCTGAATTACAGCACTGTATTTTCACAGTGCTCTGGCTCCGCACAATCATGCATCTAGCCCCAGGTATTCTTAATAATGGATTTGGGCTGGGATCAGCTAGCTTGCACATTCAAGAATCCATCTTTTGTAAGGTGTGCTTAATGTTTTTTGCTTGCATTTGAATTTCTCAAGTGTCATATTATCAGATGTGTCTCAATTGGAGGCCTACATACATTTACTGTGGAATCAGTACATATGTCTATACTTTGGGGGTCATTAGGGGTTTGCCAGTATCCCAGCAGTAATTACAGTGGGATATTGCAAACTGTATTACCGTTCCCACAGCCTGATATAACGGAATTACTGGAATGTTATGTGGTGGGAATACCGGTAAAACCCCATTGCATGGAGTCCCATAGTACTCCATGGAGGGGATTGCTGGTATTACTGGCACTGGTAATACTGGTGTGGGTAATACTGGCTGTTTTCTGCCAGTGGGGTCCTGATTTATCTCCAGCTCTTGGCTGCAGGTAAGTCAGGTAACCCCGGTACTTAAATGTGCCGGTAAATGGAATTAATGGCATATTAACTCTGGACTGCCAAACTCCTAATGACCCTCTTCATTAGGAATCTATTGCTGGGGTTCTTGCATAGATTGTTCACATTTGTCCAACCAATATTGCCCACAAACCACATCATAATGCACTTAACATTATTTAAAAAAAATACTAGCTGTTACCGGCCAAGGTCAATGTAAGTTGGTATTTCATAAGGTCCCTTCTGTGCCCTTTCTTAAATGTCGGAATTACCACTGAAGGGGGTGTAGGTCCCTGTGACCTATTAATGGTCATTGATGGTCATTGAAAAGGTGATAAATGTATTAGATGGTATGAGAGGTATGCACAGTATGAGAACAGTATCTCAGTTCCACCGATCACACAGGTTTCTATGATGTGTCTTTGTAGATGCGTAATTGTCAACCTTGTTCCACTGCAGAGTCCTCATGATGGCATAATATTGCGTAGGATCATAATTGAAGCACCAACTTTCAGTTTTAGCTTGTAAAGAGGCATTCGTCCTACAGAGTTTTGCTCTTTAGGGACTGAAACATTGAGCTGATAATTAACTGTCTAAATATCACCTCTACAGACCCCCTAACTGTGACCTGTAAGACTATGTCTGCTACTAGGGCAACCTAGAGCCCTGAATGATACATGAAGGTGATTTGTGTCTGTGTACACCCTTGCACTCTGCTTGGCTCCTCTCCTGCATCAGTAAAGGGTCTTCCCCTCTGTATATTTTGATACCGTTGTATATATGTGTATACTTTGACCATCTGTAAAATTCTTATTTATGCTAATTTTGTAACTTGTGTTTGTAACCATGTAAGCCTTGCATTTTCATTCTGCTGCGCCCTTTTGCCTACGGGTCTGGTGCGCATAACAAATAAATAAACAAACACACAAACAAACAAACTGTTCATTGACACTGGAACCGCTTTGCCCTGTGTGAAGAGAAGTGGGCTGGAAAGAAGTAACTTAAAATTATTCCGAATATTTGCGATAGTGGAAGGTGACCGCGTAGATCTGTGCTCATTCTGTTTGTTGAAATGATAGCTGTTGTTGTAGTGGGTACACTTTACCATTTGGAGAGCAGAGGGCAACCTAACACTGATAAATTGCATCAGCTGAGAACGGAAACATGGCTAAGCATTTTATATATATGTAGATGTTATAAAATTCTATACACTGTGTGCATCACACCTTTCTACACTTCTAGAGGCCCCCAATGCAAATAGAACTTCACAAGTTCATACATATCACAGGAAAGCAGGAACATAAAACTACAGCCATGCCCAGTGTGAAATCTGGAAAATAAATGTGCCAAAATAAAACACGAGTGTTGTCTTTGTCATTGAAGATTCTATTTATCCATTCCCTCAGTAAAAATAATGCAAGAGGGAAGGAAAGTAAGAAAGAGGTTTGTAGATGCAGGGAAGAAGTTAGACAGTGCTAAATGTTTCTATTACTATATACTCATATTGTGCTAGGACCAACCAACTATTTCTTTTATCTTTATGCATTCTATTAAATGAATCCTGTTTAGATGGGAAGTGCTAAAATGTGTTACTTAAAATATTATGAAACATACTGGTACTGTGATGAAGAGTGGCAAGTCTGTCTGGTAAGTGTGAATGTTTGAGTTCATAAAACATAGAGGAGATTATTTTTTGTTTTTTTGGGATCACATTATTTTATACACTGGAAGTTGGGATGTGTTTGAATATGTGTCATTTTACTAATTAAAAGTTTTAAATGCCTTAGATGTTCAGACTTTGGCCTTTTGGGCGGGAGCATGGAAAAGTAAACACCCCCAAAAATGTCTCCTATATTTGCTCATTACGTGGGCCTGTGTTTATTGTGTATTCCAACCCTGCCAAGAAATCATGGAGAAACCACTGGTACCCAATGATTTCATTGCAGAATTATATTCTCAAACATTTTTCAGTGCAGAATATTCCTCACAAAGAAATTCACATGCAACACATAATTGAACAAAGATACAGATACTGACTTTGGAAAAAGGGATAATGGTTTTTGGGGAGTGAGGTTGTGGTTCAGGTTGAAGGGGGACCGTGTGCATTCCCCCCACATATTTCTGCTGCACTGAATAATAAAACAGTAAACATTTAACATTGAACCATTCTCCCGTGAAGAAATCATCAGTAAAACACACGGTACCGTTCCTGTTAGGTGCTTAGCTTAGGTCAGTGGGACTACTGTACCCAGTATGCTAGTTGATAAGGTGTTTCCAAAGATTGCAACTTTCGACTATTCCCATGTAGGTTAATGATCTGGAATGGTGAATGTAGTGCTCTTGTTAATAAGGATGCAAAGTTTTCCCCATTGGACTCTACTCCAGCCAGCTCTCTCGCTTGCCTGTGTTATAGCTGTTTTAAATGTTCCTATCACCTTGAGTTGTCCTTTCACTAATCATTTTAGCAAACTTTTGTGTCCCCGAGGTTTCCCCATCAATCTTCTTACTTCAGCATGATTTCAACAAACAGGGCTGGCAAAAGAATTCGGTCAGCGATTCTAGGGTTGACTATTGTGCTTCTTTTACTTATCCTAATGGAGTTTGTGGACGGGAATATGGAGATTCTCTTGTGAATTTTCGCATGGCCTGACAAAGAAAATGAAATCCCTAAAGGTTTTTTAATGTCCTAGACTAGGATAAGGATATTTTTTTCTGGCCTTTGGTCTGGGAACCTACTCCTTAGGGCTTGTCCCCTTTTTTCCCTTGGCTTTCTCGAGCTCTGAAGGAATATCTTTCGCACATGATCCATATGTGGAAGAAAGATCTGTTTTCTGTGTAAGTACCTCCTAGGGAAGAGTTGGCCAAGAGAAAGTGGTCTGTGGTAAAGAGTATGCTGTAGGTACGTTGTTGACTCTCAGGCTGTCTGATCTATGACTAGGTTCTATGATCTACCTTGACAGCCTGGATTACATTCTCACGTTTGCATAATGGAATGAGCCTTTTTTGTCAAGTTCTCTGGACCCACTTCTATCACCATATGTCACATGCTTGAGTGGATGCACAGAAGCTTAGGCACTATTTTGTTAGGTTCAACAACTTTTTATTATGGTATTGGTTAGGTTTGGGTGAAGGCATATGGTTTGCAAGCTGGGTCACCACCTGAAGGCAAACTTTTGTGATTTTGCACATTAAGAACAAGAGGTTCATGAGTCAGAGCATCAGATCAGATATTAATTAACCAGACCAAAATGGGACTTGCCAGTCAATTAATTCATTCATATTTTATAGCGCACCTAACACTGGAAACCAGTTTCTAGGCACTGGACAAGGATTCAAACCTCTGTTGCTCTGCGTTGTCTGGCTTCCAAGAGAAACATGTTGCCCCTGAGCTATCACAGGATGGACACAGTTAAATACAACAATGCAGTTTTATAAGAGGTACACAAACCAAGTGTGAGGTATGCAACTATCTTATTTCAAATAGGACTTTAGATCCTCAGTCCAGATGTTCCTACTCTACTATGACTCACAGTTCAGGAATGTATCACCCTGAAGGCTTTCCCTCACAGTCACAGGGGGCTGTACAGGGCACAAGAGACTTTAGTTCTCTAGAGGTGGAATGTTCTCTTGCAACCACTTGATGGGGCACAGAAACCACCTGTGTGAGACATGGGATTGCCCTTCATGGTTTAAACAGTCTACTTTCAAGAAGTGGACTTCGACTTCCATGTCCACCTTTGTGTAGTTGTTATCCTTTGACATGGGAAGAGTGTGTAGTTGTTGTATTAGCATGCATTTGGTGCCTGCAGTGCAGAATTCCCAGTTTGTCTCTTCTTATGTGAGCTCCAATGGTTTCCACCATCCCAATTTGGTCACACTTCCTTGGGAATTATGATCAACTGGCCAAAACACTGCCCGCTAGAGACAGGAGTGGAGAGGAAAGGGACCCATTGCCACCCCTTCTATGAACCTCAACAACCACAGTGCATGGTAAGAAGAAAGAGCCATATTTGGGTATGCCGCAAAAGGGAGGGCAAGCAGGAGACATGACATTATAAACCTTGTACTTCCATGCTTGTTTCATAATACGTGTACCTCCACCTGCAGTCTGTGGTTTCTACAAGCTTCTTGTATCAGCAGGGGCATAGCAGCACAAGACGGTCATCAAAGTTCCCTTCAAGGGCTGTTCTATACATTTTGAAATGAACTCCTCTAGCTGGTGGTTGTGCTACCAAAGACCCTCTTGGCTGAGACCTGTCTTTGCGTGCAGTCAGTCTTAGTCCTTGCATACCTGTTGTTCAAATCTATAATTGAAGGCTGCATCACCAGAATTACACCCCTAAGCTGTTAATGCCAAATATCTCCATGTTTTCCTGGCCTGAAGCACACTACAAACTAAATAAAATGAAGCATACAAACTTTATCATACAATGACCTAGCACTGTCTACCTAGCTCCCTCTGTCTCACTCTGCATTACAGGATGTCTCTCTCTCAGTCTCTCTGTCTGGATTAGAGATCCATTGGTACGCGTGTATATGCTAGAGCAACTGCAGCTGACAGCAATACTACAAGCAAATAAACACGGATAGCTGAAAGAGGGTGCTCTGTTTTTCATGGTGGAAGTAGAATGAGAGCAGCAGTGACAAAGGCTTAGCCTGAGTTGGAGAGCGGCATGGATGTCTGAGACATATTTCTTCATTGCTTGTGCCTGGCAGGAATGTTGGCATCAAACTGAGGGTGCATTGTATGGCGGGAGTTGAAGGAGACACAAATAGGCTTTGCAGTGGATGCTGGATTCTGGCAGACCTTGCAAGGGGCCAGTGGATGACACTACAGGGCCTACAACTGTGATGTATGTTATTTTCTGTTTCTGTTAGACCAAACTGTGTGCATTTGGAAATACTCATAAATATTGTAGTTATAATATTGTTGAAGCAGTTGAAGCAAGGAGTTGAAGCAGAGTTGAAGCAATCCCTGGCAGTCACGTTGATCTTTCTTTCCCTGGCTAAGTTGCCTTACCTGCTGGAGGAGGAGCATCTACAAAGACTCTAGCACGGAGGGCCACAGAGTTGAAGCAGAGTTTAAGTAGTAACTGGCAGGTGAGGCAGCAAGACAAGTTTGAGCCTGTCTTTATATAATATTTATTCAGATTTGCGATTACTACCGTCTCTATTGGTTCCTCTATATTCGAATGTGCCCAACTTGAGGAGTAGGGAGTACGGGAACATGACTACTGAGAAGTCTGGGGGAGACATAATGGCGGCCCTGTAAACTTTTACAAGTAAAAGAGATAGTCTCGCCACTGTCATGCCATTGCTGTTCTTGCCCCCTTTACAAGTGGAAGAATCTCAAGTGTTAGAAGGCAGGGCGAAGTAAGAGTCAAAAACCAAAATAAATCAATATGTTTTTCATATCTAAATGGTGAAGAGGCTCAAACCCAGAAGTGTGACCTCGGGGATTTACCCACCACCATTGAAAAGCAGATTATGGGCCAACAAAACTGTGATATGGAAATGGACAAAAAAAGGAATGGAGTTATTGATGTACCCCCCATAAGCTCCTCTATGTTAAAGACACCAGTTTGTACAGGTGAAGGTCTTTCCAAATATGGTCTAGTGATAGAAGAGATTTATATATAAACCAGATGGGTAATGATACCATGACTACTAATGGGGACAGAGGAGTAGCACAGGCGCCTACTTGGTCTGATTTTCATGAAGTATTCTCCACGATGGTGCTTCTATATAAGGGCATTAGAAAAGAACTCATAGTTCAAACAAAGCACCTAATATATATTTCTAACCGACTGGAGACTGTGGAAAAGTACTGCAGTATGTAAAAGTGAAAGGCCACTACCCAATTTTTTCAAAGGGATGTGGCTAGTCCAATGTCATGAAATGAGCAGATGAAAGCTTGGAAGAGGGTTATTACCAAGACTGGTTTGCCTGTAGAAAATCATCCTGGCAATAAAGGAAAAGATAGTAAAAACAAGAGTAAGAAAAAATCTCGTATTGCAAAAACATCTAGGAAATTCATGCAGACAGTTGGGCGGGAAGAGAAGTTAAAAGCAAGCCTGGAAAAGAGCAGCTGTCTAGTATAGAGTATAGGACAATGGAACAAAGAGGGAAATTACAGGAAGAAGAAGAGTTGCAGGAGTCACAAATATCAATTGTGACTGTGGGTGATGGTATGTTGGATGAGACATTGGGGAATTCGTCACACATTACGTCCACTCTGTTGGTGGAAACTAGAAATGAGAGGGAAAAGTGGGAGGATTAATGGGGGAATAGGAAAAATGTTGTATTACAACTGGGATTTGTGGAGTGGGAGGACATTGAAAGGTATGTTACCTAAGAAACTGAATTAACTTGAACCCCAGGTCAAATAGGTAATTGTAAGGGAGGTGGAATGTTAGACTAACCGAACCCCGAAGATATGATATTGCAAGGAGAGTGGGGGCATAGCATTCCACCTATTCTGCAGGAGCAAACACAAATGATAGTGAAGAAGAATGGGGAAGAACAACATGGGGGAGACACAGTGGGCCTCATTAGGACCCAGGCGGATTTCGCGGTGCTAAATGCACCGCGAAGCACGGCGGAAAGCCGTCGATAGCGCCATGGGGGTTGGCGGATTTACCGCCCCATTCCGACCTCGGCGGAGCGGTAAATCCCCAATCCCCATTCTGCCCTTCCCCATTCCCATTCTTGCCCCATAGGGTATAATGGGAGTGGGGAAGGAGTTAATTACGCCACCGTAAAATACGGTGGCGTAATTAACAACGAGGTCCCGTAGCGCCATGGTTTTCTCCGCCTGGTAAAACCAGGCGGAGAAAACCTCCATGGCGCTAAGGGAACTCGTAGTACGGCGGACGGGTCCGCCGCGATTAGCGCTGGCGGAAACCCACTCCGCCTGGGTCCTAATGAGGCCCAGTACCATGAAATTGTTGTTAGAATATCTGTTTGAGAGAAGTGGCCCAGGGATTTTAAACAGTTGTAAGATGTTTTCACTCTTTCATGAGATTCCAAGTCTTAGGCTGGTTAACTCCAAAGGCATAGAGCTTATTGAGTTCATTGAACCACGATGAGAGGCTTGTGTAACTATGGAAGTCCCTTTGCACATTTTTTATGAAACTCTTCTTAAAGAGGTTGACTCTTTACGCCAGCTACGAAGCAATATATATCCCTATCTAGGGGTGCGTAAGGATACTAATGAAGAGGAAGGTGTGAGAAGGGAAATTAATAAGGATAGTAGGATATAGAATGTGAATAGAGTGTGAAATCCCGTAATCATGATTACATTGACATAGAAGGATTTGGACAGCAGGAAATAACTAGTGTTAGCAATGTAAATGAGTGGAGGCTCTTAACCTGAAGGAATCTATTAAATTGTTGAAAGAGATGAAGCAGCAGCTTTAGTGTAAGGGATGGTCTCAGATGCATTTCCTGGAATGTTCATGGTTATAGTAAACTGGTGAATAATCAAGAGCTATGTTCATGTTTGAGAACTTACACCACACTACCGCTACAAGCGGTGTGGTTATTTTGTCCCCCTCCACATGGCGTGTACCAAATTGTGTTCCAGTCGGCTCTTCAAAGAAATCAAGGGCATCCATTAAGAGGGCTTTAGCAATTCAAAATGGTAAAGGGTTTGTGATCATTAAAACCGTTGATGTCTGTAGAGGCTTACTCACAATAATGGCATAAATACAGTATGAAAGGAAAATAGAGCATATATTAGTTATAAATATTTATTGGCATACAACTCATAGAGATTTGACAGACTTTGTGAAAAGACTTGACTTGATGTTGGAAGAATGACATGCTACCTATCCAGGTGGCCAAATCATCACAGCAGGAGACTTTAATTCCTATTGTGAGGAAGGATCTATATCTGATACATTGGAAATTGGGGTATGGACACCAATGGTGTAAGTAAAGCAATGTCTGGGTTAATATGGAGGCAGATGGCTGAGAAATGGGGCCATCATAAGTCAAATGAACAGCTTGCAGGCGATATAGCCTCCCACCCCACATGCCACAGGGGCCTTCATACCTCAGTAATAGACTATTTTCTGTCTCAAGGGGGATGTTGCTACGATGCTCTGAGTTCTGCATCAAGATGACAAAGTTGAATGACCATGACGCGCTTTGTGTGGAATTCGTGAGGTTTGAGGATGACCAGTCGGCCATGACAGATATTCGATTCTGGGGCCTCTGATAGTTAACGGGAGTTGAGATAAAACCAAATGGAGTGAAAATAATATCACTATATTTAACAACCAAGTAAAATATACATTTTCTAACACTACATTTGAGCAAAAGGCTGGTTTGTATTCAATTAAGGGGATGTTTACCTCATATAAAAGCACAATTACATCTATAATGCTTTGAGTAGAAAGAAATGGAGGAGCATACATACTCAAAGATATGATAAGGAGGTTCAAGAAAGAAAAAAGGTGTGTTGACAGCAAATACGAAAGATTAAGTTAATAGAATTGGAGGAGATGACAAGGATTATCTCTGTTAAAAAGGAAAAAAATAAACTTCATAATTGGATTAAATCTCATAGGTATTTGCTGCTGCATAAAGATGGGGATAGAATGCCTGACATAATAGTGGGGAGGAAGGAAGCAGACTTTTGGGAAGTTATAAACGGGGGAGAAAATTGACAAAAAGAGCTACAGACAAATCCAATTCCAGAGAGAGTGTGGGTGAGACATTTTTTTGAGTTCTCTGGGAGAGGGAAATATGGTGTGGACAGTGGGATAATGGAAGCTGATGAGACTTCGACTTTGGAGTTCACGATTGAGGATGTTGGGAGAATTATTAGGAGGAGTAGTGAGTCATGTGCGTCAGACCCAAACTAACTTTCTGATAGAACTTAAAGCAATATCCAGAAATGTGGGCTTTACAAATTGTGTTATATGCTGTTTCAGTGCCCATATGCATTTGGTGATGCCGTGGTCTGATGTCATGGAGAGAATGTTCCTTGAGTGCTTGGAGTGTTGGTCTGTTGTCATTTGACCGTAGAGGTTCCAGCCCATGCAGTAAGAACCATGTAGCCTGGGTGGCGGGAGCCACTGGTTCATCTCCAGCTCATTCATGTTCCTGTCCTACTCTGTTCCTAACCTTTGATACCTGAAAACCTGAATAAAGGAACGTGTACCTAACCTCACCTGCTGCCTCAAGAAACCTTCTTTTTAACGGATATGCTACATAGGTAAGAGAGTCCTAGTACATGGAAAAATGCTTTCGTAATCCCGATTTTTAAGAAACGAAATAGTCCCTCACCTAAAAATTATCAGCCCATAACTTTAATTGACTCGGTTTATACATTTTTAGTGCAATAATATTGGAAAAGCTGTAAGCTTGGATCTGGGAAAAAGGGGTCCTAAATATTAACCAGGCAGGATTTAGAAGAGGAATGGCGACGGACTGCAATGTTTTTTAATTAAATGTATACAGGACCTGTCCTGGTTTGAAAATGCAATACCAATTTATGAAGCCTCTCTGATTTGGTAGATAGGAAGAAACTATGGCAAAAACTGCAGAGCTGGGGACTGCCAGAAGGCTTGTTAACTATATTAATGTATTTAAATTCGGAAACTTCTATCCAGATCGGCATGAACAACATAGGAGATATGACTAGGAAGATAAAGACAAGGTTGTGTTTAAGACAGGTATGCCTTTTGTTTCCCTGTCTTTTTAATTTATATGTTGAAGATGGCAGCAAAGTCTTGACGCCTGCTGTTTTTATTGCACCTAAAATTGGGGTAATTAAACTATCGTGGTTGGCGTACGCTGATGATGCTATCTTGCTGCGCAGAATGCCAATCGACCTTCACCATTTGTTGAAATTTCTTTAGAGCTATAAAGCGGACAACAAACTTAAAATGAACCCCTAAATAACAGAAATTATGAAATGTTGTTGAAACGATAAGAAAACAACCTTCACATGGTATGTGGTTAAGGAGAGTCTTGAGGTCACAAATATAACGGTATATTTGGGGCTCCAAATTGTGGCTAATCCCAGTAAGTCCTTTCATAGGGAGATACTAACGAAGAAACCCAGCAAACTGGCTGCTCAGATGAGCAGTATAACAAATTAACTGGAACAGTGGTGCCCAAAGTATTATATGGTTTGGGGGTACTTCCGCTGTGGTTGGTTGATGAACTAGATTATTATGAAGCTGTTGTCTGGAAAAAAGGTTATTTATTTCCTCCCTAGGTTTGTACGACAGTAGCTATCCAGCATGAACTTGGTTTGCAATCATAAAAAAGTAGACTCATATGTAAACATATATCTCTTTTAAGAACGTTTTTATATACAGGAGTGGGCTCTATGTATTTGTATGTAGGTAAGGAGATGAACAGGCCAAGTTTTGTGGGTAGATTATTTGTAAATGATTGTGTTGAACATTTGAATGCCCTGGACCTTACACAGGAAACTCTGATTTCAGACCCTATAAAAGTTAAACAGACCCTGGGACTGAATGATTGGTTTTCTACACGAGAAGAGGTTGAGAAGTATACATTTGTACTCACAGCTGAATTGAAATCATAAAAGGGCTGGGGTCGTGGAACCATATGTGTTAAAATGACGAATTTGGGGTATTGAAACCCTTTTATGAGATTTTGTTTTAATGTTTTAGAGACCAATGCAATACAATATGTTCATAACAAATATACGATTCAATTGTCGTACTATAGATTTTGTATGAATCTTTTAGAGAATGAGGATTGAAAACAAATTTAGTTATATTGTCCAGCACTAATGCCCCAACAAATAGATTGTTTTCTAAATGTGTGAATAATTTGCCTGCGTTGAAGTGAATAATCTGTGGTCAAAAATTTTGGGTTGGGGGGTCAATAGCCTTGATACTTGCAATTGCGAAATTTGCAAAAATATGTCAATTATCTTGTTGTTGTGAGGTTTTAATTATAAATAGGTTGTTTTTGCTATACGGTATTGAAATTTGAAAGTGTCATGTTTATGGAAAAGTGTGTATGTATTTTATCGTCAAGGATTTGTTCTTGTTTTTTTTAAATGGTGCATATTCATATGTTTGTGTAACTAATTGTAAAGTTTTAAATAATAATGGCTTACATCTGCCTCTCTGTTGCTTCTGCTACTGGTTTCCAGTTAACTATGAGCCTGACCGACGTTTAGAAATGGAGGGGCTGAGAATTCTATGTATTAGATAAAAACTCTGTGTTCTGGACTGGTCTTGTATTGCACTTTATGCAATCACTACCAATACACATGCGTCCAGGCACTCGGACTTGCATGGCGTAGGTTGTGTTGGGACCTTGCAGCCATAGAAAAGCCCTTGCCGCTCATCCAGCCCCGAAGTCACTCCTGTTGTGGACAACCAACCCGTGCACAGCTCTCTTCAATGAACGTGTGGTAAAAAGGAACAACGGAACATTGATTTCTTTCTGAAAAACCAACACGCTCTATCATCCCACTCTTCTCTACCCTTTCGGACGTATGGCTCCCTATTGTGTAGCCTAATGCATCTACTGGGCCCCAGAATAGGAATAATATGGCTATCATAGCCCGGATGCTTTACAAGCTCCCATCTTCATGATCGTGTCACACTGCAGACAGTTTATTTCATCTTTTCTTCACATTTTATTACAGTGCGTGTTACTGCCTTTGCAAGGAAGAAAATATGGTTCTAATAAACAAAACCGCAACTCTTCTCATAAAACTGCGTTCCCCCTTCAGGCTCAGCTGTCCATTAGGTGCAATGTGGGATTCCTTGATATGTTAAAGTTTAGTGTCTCGAAATCTCTCCTTCAAACCCACTGCAGGCACAGGAAGTCACTTTCATTTTTGGAAGAGACATAGCAATCCTCTATGTCTGCGTGTGTATGCAGGGCAATAACAGGGGTTTGGGGAGAGAAAGGGGTGGGGATCATAGCTCTTTCTCATAAAGGCAACAACGTCATATCATACGCTACAGCCATCGTTTCTCCTACTGCTGGACGAGGCAGGTTTGAGTTTGTGTACACTTTGTAAATGTCCATCAGTCCACACTTTGCACTTCAATTGCCCCTCTGCATCCATGTCCAAGGTGGGGGCTATGACCTTAGCATCAATGCAATGTGCATGGGGATCAGGGATGCTCCGCAAGCAGGCGCTGATCCTCAGGAAGAAGCCCTGGATACGGCATACTCACGAGGTGACCACATTCTACCAAAGTCTCCTCCCTATATGTTTGGTTGGAAATCAATTCAGTTCCAAGGGGCCTCATTACAAGTTTGGAGGTAGCCTGCCTGTAACACAGACAGGCTACCTCCAAACTTGCGAAAAAATCTGGCACCCACGAATGGGCAATTACCAGGTCATGCCGAGTTTGGCGGACCCGGTAATTGCCCATTCGCGGGTGCCGGTAAAAAAGGGACTCCCCATCCCCATTCGGCCCCATAGGGCCGAATGGGAATAGGGAGGGTGGTAGCACTGGTACTGTTAATAATGGTACCGGTGCTACCATCATGTTCTGCTCGTGGGTGCCGGTATGGCCACCAGGTCAGACCTGGTGGCTGCAAGGGCACCCGCGCGCAGAACTCATAGTATGGCGGAACGGTAGCAACGGTGCCGGTAGCGACACCGGCGCCGTTGTTGCCTTACCGCCATACCTGTAATGAGGCCCAAATATCTTTTAATAAAGAGTGATCCAAGCTGATAAGGTTAAAAACCTTAGTGTGCGTTTAGATAAAGCATTATCCCTTAGACCTCAAGTCAATCACCTAGTGATGAGCATGTAACTAACCTAATACCTGCGGCATGTGATCCTCCCCTCTAGGGTGCAATAGCAACTCCAGACTTCACTACACCAAAGACGTATACTTGAGAATAGCAATTAAACATCTCACTCACCTCCAAAGCGCCGAAGACCCTGGCGTAGGATTGGTGGCAGGTCTCTGGAGAACAGGGCCAACCTCCAGTCTCAGAAGGAGTCTGCAGGAGGGGTTCCTGGAGTCATGTTATATGCCTTTATTTTATTTATAAGTGTTGTAACAGGTCAGCTATCGCCTATTTTCAGAATGAAAAGTGCCTCTGCCAAACAGTTTAGATCATCAGCGCAGTGGCTTTGTCTGCAAGCCCTTCTATGTGTTTTCTTATGCGGAGGCCCACAGGCTCTCCTGGATGAGTTTGTCGATGGTGCATCCTTCCTCATTCTCACCCGCCTTAGCAACATAAATACACTTTGGAATCTTTGTGCAGACCCACCTCTTTTAATTTCTTCTGGGCAACAGTGGCGTCACCAGGAATCAAATTTAGGAGGGGCACAGAGGGGGCCAAGGACAAAAGTAGGGGGGGCACAGACAAAAGTAGGGGGAGAACATGGTCACTGCTCGTCTTAGGTGGGGGGGCACAAGGGGGGGCACAGGGTTTCACAGGGGGGGCCCCAGCCCCCCAGACCCCTCCCTAGCGATGCCATGGCTGGGCAAACAGAAGGGGTGTACCGAAATTCGGCTTTCAGTAAGTAGTCAGATAAATTCCAGCGTAAAATTAGATAATCGGATTTGGCCAAATAATTAATTATCACTCAAAGCTGAATAGTTTCCCTGACCAAAATACAAAGTACTGCTTTTGGCTGTGTGCCTGGAATTCATGTTTGTCATTATGCAAATGCTGCTGTCATTTTTTTGATTGAGTGGAGGCAGAGCAGAGGTGTGAAAGTGCAAATAGAGTCCCTGTCCTTCGTGTGCTGGACTGATAGACTTTCATCTGGTGGTTTGTTGGGGAGTGGTGAGCTGAAGCACAACTCTCAATATTTATAATGTATCTCTTGTATCCTCTGTGTTGTGCAGTTTAAAAACATTGATCAGGAACAACAGTTTGAGAAGTCGCAATTCGAAAATGGTATTTTGTTTAGGGGCTTATTGATTTGCTGTTGACCTGTGAGAGAAACCTGAAAGCGACAGGTTCCAATTCCACCAATTCCCAATCCAAATTCTATTATTAAGTGGATTAATAAAGATTTTGCAGAGATCCCAGTAAGTTTCAAACCCTGGGCTCAGGAGGTAGTGTGCCTGCAGCAAAGAACTGCATTCAGCCTGCAGTTTGTACTATCGAAACATAGGTTACAATTCCTGTCCTCTGACTTTCTCATGTTGCTAAAATCACTCCCTTTGAATTGAGTAAAAGTGGCAGATGTTATTTTTAAACCAAAAGGCCCCAGTCTGTGGAATCAGAAATATTCCTCCAAACATTATAGAGTTAAAAAGGGATACTTGTGTAATAAAGACAAGAAAGACAAAGACAACGTTTACAATTTAGAAACATTGGAACAAATGAATGTACAAGTGAAGCAAATACATAAAGTATACATGCACATGGCAATTAAAGATCTGAATTTTCTGTTACCTGTAAGGTCAGCCGAGAACCATGGAGGACTCTATATAGATTTGCCTGGTGTCTTTTAACATGCCCCAAAACACCACAAATATATCCCTCCTAAAAAAGAAAGAAAAATATGATTAATGTAAGGACAGTCTTCAAATGCTTCATTCCCACTCAGTACCATAGAAAGAATGGTTTTAGCATCCCAAAGGTACAGACTCAATAGCATTTCAGCACTCATAAGAGTGCTAACTGATGTAATCACTCCTTTTGTCTTTCAGTGTCTTGCTGGAGCCAGAAGGCTAAAGACAGGGAAGGTCCAAAAGGGACAGTTGAAAGTACAAGTAGACACATCCCAGTCTCCCCTCACAGTGATTGCATACATGCATAGAACACTTTTGGGATAGTCTTAGTTAGGGTCCTGCCCAAAAAGCGACATCCATGAATGCACAAAAATACAAACAGCGCTGTTATTGAACGGTTTATTTTTTAACAATGTATTCTTTTCATGGTTTATAAAAATATCTTCTGTAGACCGCAAAGAAGAGAAATGCAATTTTAAAAATGCAGTGCGCAGCTTCCACAGTGATGTTCCTGCTTGTCTCTAGACTTTCAATGTTATTACTGTAGCCAATGAACAGAGGCGAATTGGCAGATGTTTGGCATTTGTACAATGCCTATTTGTTCTTTTTTCTCTGCCACAGTTGAAAATGTTGGGAGTGTTAGAATACACAAATGGTAAATACTTAGTGTAGTGCAGTGCAGGAACGGTTTATGGGAGTTTGAAAGCAAATTTTCCAACTTTTACCCGAGTTACGATAAATCATACGCATGGCGTTGGGGTGTCCATAACAATGGGGACCCCGCGCAGGGTCCCTGAGATACGGGCCAACTTGCTGGGGACCCCACGCACTGTTTGAAGGGTGCGTGTATTCACAGCAGGGAAACATGAAAAGGTAGCTGTTCTGGCTGTTTTTGCTTTGTATCGCGGCGTGTCGGGGGCATTCCGGCCGCGAATTGCGTATACGGTTACATTGCGCAGAAAATTCCATTAATACATGGGGTGCACATTTTTTATTGTGCGCACAGTGTGATTCTCAGATTGCGGGCTTTGTGGGATGAATCCTCACTTTTCCATGAATCGGGCCCATAGTGTCACCTTGTAGAGAGAGTGGGAACATGCATTTAGTGGATCCAGTCTGAACTGATTTTTTCTGACATATGAACAGTTAAGGTCACTGTTGCTGTTCATCCCCACATTGCCATCCCAACTTTGAAAACAGTCATCAAGGCCTTGCAGGTGTGTTGTATAATATGCATACCTTCCAGATAATCAATTCCCCTCTCTATATAGTATCATCCAGGATTTCGACAATACTGCATATCATGTTTTGTGAAACGTTGTATTCCCATGTTCAGGGCGTGAAATGCCTGTGGCAGAGTAGCTGCTAACACTGCTACTGGCTCATGAGGAATAATGTACAGAAGGGTCAGTAATTACCATTTTGGATACTATGCATCCCGGGGGTGACGATGCGGGCATTTGAAAGGCACACACTATGCAAATGTGTGTCCCTTAAGGTGCAGAAATAAGGTTCTATGTGATTTTACTGAAGATTTTTTATTTGAAGGGCTCACCCCCACAAACCCCTGGTTCCCCATGTTTTTAACCCCCCATCCCCTCCCCTCCTGGTTTAAACCCGTGGCCCCCATGTATATATTTTAAAAGAAATTCAGTATTTTTTCGGTAAAAATGTTTCAGTAAAAAATGCCTCGAACAAAGAATCTTCAGTAAAATCTCTAGATACCAAGAAATATGCTAACACATCAGTTCACACAGTTTTGAATCGTTCTGGACACTTTGAATGCAAAGTTTAACTCATAATCATGCAATTTCTATTGTATATAATAGTCCAGGAGTAGCACAAGAGGTAAAATACCCCATGAGCGCTAATCAGGCAGACGTTAGAAACAAGCTGTATTTTAAATGTCAACAATAGTGACACTATCCTCTTCTTATGGCATGTCCCACAATCCACTGTGGAGGATCTCCTCACTTGTGGAAATGAGAGGAATACGCATCTAAATTGTTCCTGTCGTTTCAGTAAACAGTAAATAAGAGATACCTTTCCTGTTGTAACGATTTACAGGAATGCCCACCTGGGGTCAGCGAACCTGTTAGTGGTCAAAGTCTTGTGGAGGTCCTACCCCTTGATGGTTTGGTGCTGGGCTTACTTCCCCCGGAAATTGTCCTGAAGCTCCAGTGCGGCGGGGGGGGGGGGCAGGATCCGGTGGCTTCACTTTCCCACAGTGCAGTGCAGGCCTACCCTTTGGAGTTGGATGTGTCACTTTTCACGCCTGCAAAACATTGGTGGTGGGGGTCGGAACAATTTAGTGGATTTGGATGTGGTCAAAGGATCATCTATCAGTTCATCATTCGACTTTGGGGGCTCTTGAACGTTCGATTTATCGTCTTTATCTGGAAAACTGCCAGCATCAGACTTCAAATTTGACTGAAGTGAATCAGCAGCTGGATTCAGACATATTGGTGGATCATAGAGACCACAGGGGGGGATTCTGATGTGTTTAGACTGTGTAGCCTGTGAAGGGCCATTGGCACATGTAGCCATGGCCTACCATTCTGTGGGACGTACTAGCGGGAAAGGTGACCAGAGCTTTCCATAAATCCAGTCAATTAACAAAATTGAAATGATTGTTGAATGTCATGAGCCATCTTTGGAGTCTGGGGGAAAGGGGGTATATTGCTTGATCATCCTGGAAACTCGGGTGTAGCTAATCCTGGAGGTCTGTCCGTGAATTCTATTATCAGGCTTGATCAGTCCTCCATGGATCATGTGCTGAACTGTGGTAGTTTACCGCAGGAACAAACCAAGGGGGCTGAGGGGAGGATGTTCTTGCTTCGAGTCCGAGCCCTGTATCTTTCTCCCCTTTCTCTCCATTCATGGTAAATATTGTGCAAAGCTTACAAGAGTTGGAAAGTGTAGTGTGGGAACAAAGTGAAGTACGGAGGTGTGGCAATGACTGTCTTGAGAAATGTGTAACCATCATTTTCAGTCTTGTAAATCCTACTAGTAATATGTGCCCCCCACATCTAGTTTGGTTAATGCAAGGCAGTTTATGGTGGGCCAAGCTACGCAGACCATACATCCCAGAATCAGGATGTAGAATACCAAATAGCCCCTCTTGGATCACAGGCGGAGGACTGCTTATTGCTGTCAGGGCTTGTTCACCCCAATGTCCATCCCAACAAGCATCCACAATCTGATGGTAGAACCCTTGTATCTGCTCTTTCAAGATATGGTGTCCGAACCTGATGCTAGCAAGTCCAAGGAAGTTGAAAGAGTGGTGCGTGAGCAGAATAGTGGTAGAGCAGCAGGCCGGATTCTCTTCCAGCAGATTTGTTCAAGAGTGAATCTGATGTTTGGGTGCCTTTTTTAACAAAAATTTTTTAACAGTGTTTTCTCTACAAATTGCCTGCCAGACAGCTGGATCAAAGCGGTTATACTTCAAATTTTTAAGAAGGGGGACCCAAATTTACCATCGAATTATAGGCCCATTTCTCTGATTGACTCTTTGGCAAAAATCTATTCAAGTGTCATTTTACTTCCGTTAGATGACAGGGTGGATGAGTTGGGTGCCCTCTCTCCTGTGCAAGTAGGTTTCCGCCCAGGGATTTCTACACTTGACCAAGCTATGAGGCTAGAGTTTTTGTTGCATAAATATGTTTCCTTAAAATTCCTTATAATGGGCCTCATCACGAGTTTGGCGGTAACCCTTAAATGCGGTGGTAGCGCTATTACCGGCACATTTAAGGGTCTGCCAAATCACGGCTTTGGCTGATTCCCCCCCCCCAGCTTTTAGCCCGGGGGAAATCTGCCAAAATTTTGCACTCTTAGCACCGGCGGGAAATCTGCCGGCGGTAAGAGCGTGAAATTTCCCCATTGAGCCCAATGGGCAATTCCCGAATGGGCTCAATGGGGAATGGACAATACCGTTCCGCCGAACTTGTGATTCGGCGCTATTATCGCCGGGGGGTTCAGCGGTAGGGAGTGCCGGCGTTACCGCCCAACTCGTGATGAGGCCCAATGTATTTAGCGTTTGTTGATCTGCAAATGGCTTTTGACTCTGTCCCCGTAGCTCTTTAATGGGTGACCTTAGAGAGACTGAAAATTCCCTCATGGGTAGGATGCGCGATAAGGTCTTTGTACTCTGGAAACAGTGGTCATATTCATTGGGGTCCGAATGGGGAATTGACTGAGCCAGTCCCCATTGGCATTGGTGTAAGACAGGGATGCCTGATGGCTTGTCTCCTATTTATGCTATTCATTAATGATATAGCCTTTGAATTGCAGGAAGTATCTAGGGATGGGCCACACTTGGGTACTTATAATAAAATGGAGCTTACTTCCTTTTGCAGATGATGCTGTTCTCCTACCTAAAATACCTGTAGGGCTTCAACATCAGCTTGATATTTTTGGGAAACTATGTTCCACAAAGGGCCTTTGCATCAACCAGTCAAAAACAAAAACAATGTTTTGCGCCTCCCATGGGCGTCACATGCGTATGACTGCATTTTATTTGAACAAGCAATTATTGGAGAGGGTGGACTCTTTTAATTGCTTGGGCTTGGCTTTTTCTAATACATTAAAATGGTTATCACAGGTGACGAGGAGTGCTGTGGCGGATGCGCGACAATGTGGACTTGTTAATAGTGTGGTCTCCCGTTTGAAGGGGGAGGTAATCTCGATAGCCTTGACAGTACATTCTTTCCAAGTAGTCCTCGCAATCACATATGGAGCAGAGCTATGGGGTTGGGCTGATGGTGGGCCCATTCAAGTGATTGAAAATACATTATTTAAAAGGCTACTGGGTATACCTCATAGTGCCCCCTCTACACCTGTTGTCTGCGAATGTAGCCGAGTCCAGATTAAATATTCCATCATGCTCATGCCTGTACTTTACTGGTTAAGGATATGGAACTCAGAGGCTCTTGCTCTGTATAGTGAAGGACTGGAAGAGCTGCTTTCCACGTTGGGAGGTAAATTGTTGCCCTGGTGTGCACATGTGCGAACCAAGCTCTCCAACATGAATTTAGCAGATTTATGGTCAAATCCCACTCAATTGGGTTCGGGATATAAGAGCTGTGTCAAGACCTTCTTTAAATACTTGGCATGGGAGAGGATGATTGATTCTTGCCTCATGAACAAGCGGGTGGTACAGTGCCTCTCAGTTAAAACGACATGGACCTTTGAGCAGCTGCTGGACTTCCACTTGAATTTGAAAGCAAAGAATACAGTCTTAAAATTTAGACTGGGTATTTTGCCACTTGCACGCAATACTTGCAAATGAGGTGAGAACTTGTCTTCCATGTGTCCAAACTGCTTTGCTCCCATTGAGGATGAAAAGCACGTTTTTGTTCTTGCACCACTAATGTGAGGGCGAGATGCTGTTTGCTAAAACCAATTTAGGCACACTTAGGTGTAAAGCCTCTTCTGCAGCACTTGATTCTTTGAAAAGCAGCTCTTTTTTAATAGAAATCAAAGCAATTGTTGCATTTTTTAACTACGCCCATAGATAGCGGTTTTATTCGTTTTAATGTTGTCGAGCTATGAATGACCTTGTGTGTTTTTATCATATCTGTATTATTGTGGAATTTTGTACATATGTTCTTTTATGGTGTGATTTCACTGAAATAAAGATTTTACAACTACTACAAAGGAATGCCCATCTATATATCAATAAGCATTCCTACATTAATCAAAACATTAATCGGAACACCCTACTGGACTATGGTAACCAACATCCAAAATCAAGAAGGCACAATTTTATGGTCAGTGTTGACAAACTAAACTGAATTTCTTCTCAAAGTGAGACTCTGTTAGAGAAGCAGAGAATTTACAAACAGATTGGAATTGGGAGGGTATCTAAAGAGACTGATGCTTGCAACAAAAACGGGCATGTTATTCCACTCAAAATGCTCAGATTTACTCTAAGGGTAGACGCTAAAAATCATAGAGAGTAGTAAGTGCTTGAACTTTCTCTAGTCATACTACTAAAATGTTTTTTAAAAATTAAGCTAACCGAAAACTCCTGCCACAAACAGGACACTTTGAATCAGATCCTCCTTTTGTACTCAAGTGTGAGAAGAGTTTTAGAGAGATATCCGTTCGTTCTTTACAAATAAAGGAAGTAGCCACTCATTCCATATCTAAAATATAATATTGGACACCATGATCGGTCACAACCCTTGACCTCTGTCGATTTAGCCCTACAAGCCCCAAAAAAAGAATCCCTCTAACACTGAAATCTCATACCAGCTGCTAGACAATACATGGTGTTAATTTGATTTACTGTCCCTGTCATGTAGGGAAATACACCCACCAGATCATTAAACAAATTGCTCGGCACCATTTGTGTGTTAGGTTGGTCCACAATCACCAATGTACAGGATGACAATGATTTAGACTGATTTAGAGTGGGTTATCCTGGTAACAATACAACCCAATGAAAGTGGTGAATCCCTAAAACTACGGCTGTCTAGACTAGAACAATGTTGGATCCTGAGAGTTAGGTCACACCATTCAATGAGACTATTGAAAGGTCGGTTGACTCCACATAACCTTCAGGTGATTTTTACACCTCTGTTATTTGGCCATTTTTGAGGATAGTGGGGATGTACTCTATTCAGAAGTACTGGATCTACAACAGGTGGCACTATTCTAGATAGAAACTTGAGCCCTTGTTTAGTTACTGATGTTTCATTGATCCATTGGAATAGAATCCTTATACAATTCATGATCACAATATGAAATATTGCTGTATCATTTGTTTTGCCGTCCCTATTTCTCTTATACCTTGCTGGCGTGGGACTTCTTCACACAGATATTGAAAGACCAATTTTCTATCTGTGTTGGCTTTGTTTTAATGTCTTCTTTGCATCAAGGCAGTTGGAGAACCCATCAGTTGTTTCTATTCACCATTCAGAGCTAGAGCCTACCAGTCTTTATCATTAACCACTGCCATCCAGACAAGATGTGATAGACATGGTGACACTGTATTTTCAGAAAAAGAAAGCCCATTTCATGAACTCTGGGGTACAGCAGCTCAACTCAAACCGGATGTGTATTTCACAGTTTGGCAGCATACTGCACATCAATCACCAAAGGATGATGCCCTATTGAGCATCTTTCTCCAAATTGAATTACCCTTTATTTCATCCCTTATTTCAGCCTAGGCACTTTTTAAACTTTAAGGGATTTTAGAACACACTATATTTATTTCTGTTTCTCTAGAAATTGTCCACGTAGGATTACCCCTCACTCTCAATGTATTAATAATGATAATCGCCATGACTATGGAATATAACCTCTTGAAAACAATGCTGGGACAGTGCTGAGCCCCATTGTACTGCTATTCCCCATACTTTCGTGGACTTCTGTTGGGGTTGTCGATAAAGCTCTCAATGGGAAAGAGAGGTTTGTGTTGTGTGTGCCATATTGGTGACTAGGATGATGGCGATGTTGGTGCGATGTTGTGATTTAGCATGCATCTAGTGTAGGCAATGAGAATGGAATGAGTGTTACTGTTAGTGTTGCTTTGTGTTTAGTCGATCAATTTTAAATTTGCTTGAGCATAGCAACATAACGACAAATCTGCCGGTGCAGTAGGAAAACAATGTAGTCATGTGGCGTGCCACGCATTGACTAAAGATCGAAAGCAAGGAGCTTCATATGCGCATGCAAGAAAGGAGATTTGTGGATGGAGAAACCATTGTGAGGGGACACAGTAGTCTTGAACATACATGCACAAACATACATACAAGGGGGCCTTTAGGGAAATTTGTTTGGTACAGTTGGGGAACACAGGGTACATGGTGAATATATGAATCTGTATGCCGCGGGTCCCCTCATAGCTAGGAGTTGCGTAGGCCGCAGAATCCTCGGGGGTGAGATAAACCGTGTGTGACTGGGAAAGCTGGTTGAGCGAGGTTCAAGGCTTGGGTAAGGCAGCTAACTTTATTCAGGCAGCTGCGATAACATCAAATGGTCAGCTATGGCCAGACTCAAGTTCTATTACCTGGTACTATTGCCGAGAGGATATTTAATCTTTTAAGTACATGGGACCATGTTATTCAGAGTGCAGGGATGTCAGACCACCTGTAAGGTCAGTTCGGGCCCCATCAGAAATCCGGTCCAAGGGGTGCTTAAGGGCAGAGTGAACAAATGGTTTGTGGGTTTTGGATCAGGTCCCCAGGAATGACCAGGTTGTTCTTGGGGTGGTTGATGAAGGTTTCAGTAGGAAAGAGAGGTTGACATTGCGCACACCATGTTGGTGACTGTGATGACGGCGATGTTGGCGCTGTGTTGCGACTTTGTATGTATCTAGTGTAGTTAATGAAAATGGAACAAATGTTATTAGTGTTACATTGTGTTTAGTGGATACATTTTAGATTCACATGCACATAGCAACATAATGTCAAATCTGCTGATGCAAGAGGAAAAAAATGTAGTCTAGTTGCGTGGCATGCCACGTAGTGCGTAAAGAAGGGAAGCAAAGAGCTTCATATGCACACGCGAGAAAGGAGATTTGCGGATGGAGAAATCACTGTGAGGGGACGCGGTAGTCTTGAACATACATGCACAGACATACATACCTGGGGGTCCTTAGGGAAATGTGTTTGGGACAGTTGGGGTACACAGGGTACATGGAAAATACACAAATCTGTATGCCGCGAGTCTCCTCATAGCTGGGAATTGTGTAGGCTCTTGAAACCTGTGGTGGAGAGATACACTATGTATGACCGGGAAAGCTGATTGAGCAACACTGAAGGCCGGGGGAGGCAGCCGGCAGCTGCGATGACATCAAATGGTCAACTACGACCAGGATCTGGTTTTCATGGGAGTCTGTTATTCATTGTCCATGAAGTCCGGCCACAGGGTAGGGCCAGTTTGGGGCCGAGTAATTAACCTGGTGCAAGGGATGCTTAATAGCACAGCAAATATATGGTTTATGGATTTCGCTCAGTGTCTCAGGAGTGACCAGGATGTGGCCAGGTCCCATGCATGCCAGGCATGCTGAAATGGTAGTCATTAGAGATTAGTGTGAATGAGGATGCAAGTAAGTCTGGGAAGATAAGATACTTATCACCAGTTCAAAGTGAACTTGTTTGTGTCTCTCTCCTCATATTGTTGAAGTATCCTTGGAAAAGCCATGTGCATCACATATGGGGTTAGAGGTCCCTGGATAGTTGGAACTTGTAAATTAGGACTGTTGTGAATATGTAACCATGTGATGATGTTATGACCTACTACGGAAAGATCCTGAGATGGGCTGTGCGTAAATATGGGATGATGCAAATGTATGTTGAAACGCGAACGTATCTAATGAGAGTGTGGGAACGAAAGGAGATTAAATTTCTTTGTATACGGTTGACCAATCATGTTTTGGGGGATGATTTTTCCGACAGAAGGATATACCAAACCTGAGTTTGCACCTCCATTTTCTCCAGCAGCCACTCCAGTGATTGGAGATAGACACTGATAATGCCTCCATCAGCTTCGATTTCTGAAACCAAGGAAAGTGGAAGGGTAACTCCGTTGGTGGTCAGGACCATGGAAAGACTGAGAATGGAGTCCGGAAAGGAAATAACTCCCCCCCGATTGCTAGGTTAGCAGAGAGCTTAAAGGTGGAGGAGCGAGAGAGATTGAGACCAATGACCAAAAGGTTAGATTAAGGCCTGAGAATGGGCGAAAAAGGGGTAACTGTGCATTTTACCTGCTAAAATAGAGGACAGGCTGTGAATGACAGTGGAAAAGCAGGAGTGGGAAAAATTGGAAGAAGCATTGAGGCTAGCGGAAGAAGATGTAGTGCTATTATGACAGCAGAGAAGTGAAGAGTGGGAAGAGGTGAATAGGCAGGTAAAGGATGCAGAAGAAGGAAGGTGGAGCCATGGGGCCTCATTACGAGTTTGGAGGCAGCCATTCCCTTAATAAGGGCATGGCTGGCTCCAAACTCGGGTCTCGATCCGTGGTCCATGAATGGGGAAATACCAGGCCATTCTGACTTTGGAGGGCCCGGTATTTCCCCATTCAGGGAACCCAGACCATCCCCATTCCCATTCGCGCCCCCATAGGGGAGGGAGCTAACAACAGGCCCGTCAATAACCTTTGTGGGACCTGCTAAGGACGTCTTGTAAAACCAGATGTCCAAAGCAGGTACCTCAAGAGGACCTCGTAATAGGGCGGTATGGGTTTAACGGCGCCGGCACCTTTACCAGCGCCGTTAAACACATACCGCCCGGGTCGTACTGAGGCCCATGGTCAAATTCTTGTTAGGTAGTATATGTCAGTTATCAAGGAGCTTAAAGCGGACCGTGAGTACGAACGTGTTGCTACATGTACATGACTTTAGCAAGGTGAATGGGAACCGTCACCATACGGTAGTGCCATGTATGCTTCAGTGCCCATAGTAAGGCTAGGGGATGTGATAGCAGGAGAAGGTGACAGGGATGAATGGGAATAGGATGTTGAACAGGGAGAACCGGGTGTAGCAACCCCACCTCCCGCTCCAGCAGCAGTGGCTACAGAAATCACACCATGGGGTTGTAGGACATGCCGGCGTGTCTGTACGTATGTGGTAAACAGCAAGGAAAAGACGGGGAAATCCCCAGTAAAGGCGAGTGTGACTCAATTTCTGTTGCTTCAGAAAGGACAAGGAAGGTATATTATATCCCGTGGTCACAAATAGACTGGAATAATTTGATGAAGGCACCCCTTCCCTCACTGCAGGGGCAGGGAAGTAGATTTCGGCCTTAGGAAAGCAAACTGTGTTTGTCATGTTGGCCATAGTGGACATGAAATTCTTATTCTCAGCTCTGAAGGGGGAACGTTCAGATGAGCTTCGATGGTGAACTAGGTATTTTCAGGGATTCTTCACTATCCGGTGCAGGGGTGAGCTTGTGGTGACCTAAGGCACTGTAAGTGCTTTTAAATTGTACATTTTATCTGTGCTGCAATGTGTGTGTCCCCACTGCCCCTCCCCTTGTCCCTGCTTTTGTGTTCTAGTTCCAACCCCCCGACCACTGTGCTCCCTTTGGCCAGTGGCCCGTCATTTGCAAAGGTCTCCTTAATTTGCACCTCCCAGCACCATTCTTCACTCTCCGGTGCTGGGGTGAGCTTATGGTGACCTGAGGCACTGCAAGTGCTTTTAAATTGTAAAATACTTCTGCGCTGCAGCGTGTGTGTCTCTGCTCCCCATCCCCTTGTCCCTGCTTCTGTGTTCTCCTTCCTCTCCCCTCTCACACCCACACAGTGCTTCCATTGGCCCCTGGCCCGTCCATTTTGGAGGTATCCTGACTTTGCAGCACCCAGCACCATTCTTCACTCTCCGCTGCTGGGGTAAGCTTGTGGCGACCTGAGGCACTGTAAGTGCTTTTAAATTGTACATTTCTTTTGCGCCGAAGCACGTGTGTCCCCCCTCCCCTTGTCCCTGCTTCAATGTTCTCCTTCCCCCCACCCACTGTGCTCCCATTGGCCACCTGGCCCTTATAGTCGGCCACCCTAGGCAGCCCCTTCCATGGCAACCCGCTCAGCGAAGGACCCCGAGGCAAAGGACAGCTCCACTGGAAGCAGCTCCTGATGGTGTCCGCTAGTGTCAGTCAGGGAAGCAGGAAGCTAGCAGCTGTCAACCTGCTGCAACCAATCAGCTATGGGGTCAGCACATACTGCACTCCACTAAACTGACCCACACCCCTCACCCTTATTGCATTCCTATGTCATTTACCGCACCACTCATACGCATTTCAATAATTTGTATGGTTTTGCCTCCCACATCTCCCCAGGAAAGACACATCCTTTTACATTGATGCTGTGTTTGAAAACTAGGCCTTTTTAATCTCTTTTTAGGAAAGTTGAATCTGGGTTTTTTGCATTGCTGCTGTGTTTAAAAACCATGCCTTTTCCCCTCTTTTTAGGAAAGTTGTATCTAGTTTTGCTTTGAGGTAACCGTGGTACTGCTAACTGAGTCTCATTAGGCTTCTCCAAATCCCCTCATCCCCTCCTTTTTGGAGTTCATGTGTACTGTTGAGTGCACCTGCCTGCCACTTCTGTGTGTTCTCTACTGTCTGACCCCCCCCCTATGCATCCTGTGCTGTCCAACACTGGGCTGTGTGTCCCTCCTCTCTCTTCACTCCCTCCTCCTACTATTTCCTCCTTGCACCCTCTATGGTGCTTTCCATTTCCCCTAACAAAATGGCCTCCAACACAGACCTCCCTATCACTGATACCCATATCAGTGCTTCCTCTAGATAAACTCTTACTGACATCCTCTTTGTCATTCCCTCTCCAGACCTATGGACCCTCATATGCTCTCTGTTCTCTCTCCTTTCTCCTGCTCTCCCATTAATGGTGGCACTCCGGGGAGGTCCTTTTGGCCTCCTTACACTCCTCTAAGATCATCATTAATGCCTATCTGAATGGCACCATCTTGGACCAGGGCTCAAAGCCCAATCACCTCCTTTTTGATAGGTGTCTCCGCATTTTATCAACTTCCTTCCTTCTCTTGCTCCTCCTAATAGCATCTCTCTGGCCCCTCTAAGACCTAATTGTGTCCGCCGCCTCTCTGGCACCATCTTTCTCACTGGCCACTCTGCCACCTCCTTCTACCACCTCTGCTCACTCTCTGGCCCATCTATCACTTCCACAGGGTGTACCTCAAGCCTTTCAAATGTGGCTACCTGCTCCACGTCACTACTCTCAACTCTCGCTCTGCTGTCAAACACTCCTCGGACATCTGCCACCTCTGAAGAAATTGACCTGGATGTCCTCGCTCTCACCGGGACTTAGTTTATAGCCAGCTCTGTCACAAGTTTTGACACTCTCCTCCCTGATGGCTACAAGATCCTCTCCAAACCCAGAAGAAACTGTCCAGAGGTGGAGTAGCTCTGATCTTTCCAGAGTGGATCCCTGTTTCTGTCATTCCTATGCAGGCCCACCCCTCCTTTGAATGCCTGGTCTGCATGATCTCTATCTCTCCTGGAGTCTCTCTGACTGTGGCCACCATCTACAGGCCACCAGGCCAGGTCTCCCTCTTCCTCTCAGAGTGGGCTGACCTCTCCTCTTCTCTCCTGGCCTCTACCTCCCAGCTTTTCCTCCTCGGAGACCTCAAAATCCACCTGGATGCTTCTAATCCCTCCTTGGGATTCTTCTGCAACCCCTGTGACACTCTCTCTGTTTCCATTCTACCCTCTGGTCCGACACATTTCGCCGGGCACCCCTTGGATGTTCTCATCTCCTCAGACATCCCCCTCTCGAAACCTCTGATCACTCCTCTCTCTTGGACTGACCACTTTGTGCTCTCCTCTCACCTGATGCTCTTTTTCCTAAGCCCACCCAGCACTGCCAACTGCGTTCTCAGCCATTCGGCCCATGTAGCTTCAGAGGATGCCTTTGCTGCTACTTTCACTGCTCCTCCTACAGCTGACTCACTCTCTGACACAACCATCTCTAACCTGCATCTTTCAATCTCTATCACTCTGGACGTCCTTGCCCCTGTCATGAGAATCCGTATGAAGCCTACTCCAAGTGCAACTCTTGGTATGACTCCGGCCTCGCCACTCTGATATGCAAGTGTAGGGTGGCTGAGAAGAAGTGCAGGGCATCGGGCGCATCCTCTGACAAACTGGCCTGCCACTTGCTCCAAAGGCAATACAGACTCTCTGGCCGGTCCAAGAAGATAGCCCTCATTCGATCCTGCATCTCTGCAGCCTCTAAAAACACAGCCAAACTCTTTAAAATCTGCAAGGAGCTGGCCAATCCTTCTGTAGTCTCCACCTCTCCTGTTCCATCCCAGGCCCTCTGTACGGCTCTGGCTTCTCACATCACCACTAAAACTGAGGACATCCTGTCCTCTCTCTCCTCTTCCTCCCCCACTTCCTCTCTCAGCCCCCTTTGGCTGCCTCTCCTCCTCCCTTTTCCTCTTTCTCTCCGACTACACCTACAAGGTTTCTAGACATGCCCGATCTATGAAAGTGTCATCCGAACAGGTGCTCTACTGCTCCTCCAGAACCATCAAGGACCACATTGAAACCTTCACTCCAGCCTTGGCCGATTTTTGCAAATCACTCTTTTGCCAATGGAACTTTCCCCTATCTTCTCAAGCACTCCAACTATTGCCCGATCTCTATCACTCCTTTCCTGGGCAAACTCTTGGAAAAGCTGGCCATCTCCCAGCCTATTCTCCACACTGAATCTGTTGGTTGTCTCCATGACCATCAATTCTGATGAGCTACGAATGTCCTCTTTTTAGGGGCTGTGTGGGTGAGGACAATAAAGTACAGATTCAAAAGGATCCCACAATACAGCTTCCTTCCCTTGCTGTTCAGAGTGAGTAACCCTAGATGCATGTACACTTGCCCATGCTCGCCTCTTAACCAAAAAAAGGGGCGAAAAACCATGTGCTTATCAAAAATATACACATATTTTAATGTTTATCAAAAAACACATCACATTCACAATACATTTTAAAAAAGACACATCATTGTGGTCCAAACTCATTGTGAACCACATATATCTGTGCATACATTTTCCACTACTGGCATAGAAGCTGACACTTCAAAAACCTTGTCTATGCCTAGATATGGGGTTTTTATATATTTCAAACACCACTGTTACTAATGCCCTCCCTGATTTCTGTGGGCAAAAAGGCTATGCCGACACTTCAAGAATGTGTTTCTAGAACCAACATAGATCTTAAACATACAAATATACATAGAAATCCATCCACTCTGCATATCCTGTTGGTGCTATCTTCAGGGCACTCAGTCTTTATACATGTTCTGGTTTTCACGCGTGTCATCACGTGTCAGTTTGCCACAATTTCAACATTTCTACAAAACAAACAAACATTGAATCTTAAAAACATGGTTTCTTTTCTTTTGTGCTTAACACGTCGTACATCACATCTATACCAACTTCCCCTCCATTATCAATGCAAACAGCAGGGTTCATTTCTTCTTGGTCTTTTTACTTTCCCATCTTTACTCAATATTCACACATTTTGCATATTCTCATTATTTTATCACAAACTTATTTCAAGAAAGCGTTATTCAATTTGTATCGCCTCTTACCACACTTTATGTTCATTCTATCGTAGGGCGTGATTGCCTCTGTCTCTTTACGATTTTCTCTAATCTATACATTTATTTACTGTCTCGATGTTACAGTCTTTACAAGTAGGTTCTATTGTTTTCAACCAGATAACAACTACTAACCCTCCACATGTCTGCACTATATAAGGGCTTACCTATTAGGAGCAGGGCGATAGTTTCCCACTGCTGTACTTGCTTCAAAAAGTGTGGATTGTACTTTTACTGCAGGTCGCTGCGGCGCAACAATCTGTTTGGACACCTACACCAAAGATCTATAACAAAATAGAGATCCGTGTTGTGAAAAAATGTTTACACTTTAACAAAAATGAAAAATGTTTCCTCTCTACCTCGTGCGGCTTACCTATTTCACTTTGCCCCACGATCTTATTCTCTGGAGAAAGATTAGTGGTTTTCCACCACATTCGGCATAGTTTTCTTGCTACGAAATATAGATGGCCAAACACAAACAAAGGCACTTATTAAGTTTCCCTTGTGGTGGCGCATCAGTAAATCTTCACACATCACGCATCCCTCTTACCTCGTAATCTATGTGTTGGTCTCCCGTGTAACTCGCGTACGCTAGTTTACTCTCGGAACGCTGGAGCGAATAGTTCGTCCCAGCTGCCGTCTAAAATAACCAGCAGATCTATCTCATGTGAGACGTACGTCATCGCGTGTGTTTCTCCCTCACGTGACCGGCACCATCTTGCTTAGGTTCCCTCATCCGCCATGATGGAGCGGGTGCAAAACCTAGAGTCGGTGCTTGCTTCAGACATATTTGTATGCATGTAGATTAACCATAGAAAACAAAAGGTATAGGGTATTAATCTGCACCGCTATCTATGTATTTTACAAGTGTGTGGACATATGTGTCAAATATCATTGTATTCTAAAGTCATTTGTTTCTCGCTCACGTGACCGACAACCATCTTGCTTTGGCTTCCTCGTCCGCCATGATAGAGCGGGTTTGGGAACTTGGGTCGGTACTTACTTCAGACTAGTATTTATATACGTGTGGAGTCACCATATACATCAAGTAGTATCGATCTGAACCACAAATTGTTCTACATCTATGACAGATATGCAGACGTATGTATCGAATATCATTAGGTATCAGTGCCCAACCTCGAGTTGTATCCTCCTGACGGGGTCGATACCCTACACTGTATGAGCTCCTCATTCATTGTCTTTTGAGGAAACCTAGACCAACTTTGGTTTAACTAATCAGACTACGACTATATGTGTCTTCCAACACATCCATATAACGCCCACTTTGCGTTTTTCATTTCTTATGGTGAATGAATAGAGACCATTCAATCGAAATGTTTAGCCCATTTTTTACACTATCTAGGGAATAGATCCATTTCTGTTCCGCCTGTCTTAACTTCAAATCTCTGTTGCCCCCTCTAGGTTGGGGGGTATCATCTCAATGATGAACCAGTGAATATCATCCACTCCATGTCAGGCGCTCTTAAAGTGTGCTACCAAGGGTTTCTCCGGTACCTGATTCTTCACACAGGATCTGTGCTCACAGATCCTCTGACAAATCGGTCTCTTGGTTTTCCCAATGTACAGTAAGCCACATGGGCATCTGATGTTGGAAGACCCATATAGTCGTAGTCTGATTAGTTAAACCAAAGTTGGTCTATCATGGCGGACGAGGAAGCCAAAGCAAGTTGGTTGTCGGTCACGTGAGCGAGTAACAAATGACTTTAGAATACAATGATATTTGACACATATGTCCACACACTTGTAAAATACATAGATAGCGGTGCAGATTAATACCCTATACCTTTTGTTTTCTATGGTTAATCTACATGCATACAAATATGTCTGAAGCAAGCACCGACTCTAGTTTTTGCACCCGCTCCATCATGGCGGATGAGGGAACCTAAGCAAGATGGTGCCGGTCACGTGAGCGAGAAACACACGCGATGACGTACGTCTCACGTGAAATAGATCTGCTGGTTATTTTAGACGGCAGCTGGGACGAACTATTCGCTCCAGCGTTCCGAGAGTAGACTAGCGTACGCGAGTTACACGGGAGATCAACACATAGATTTCGAGGTAAGAGGGATGCGTGATGTGTGAAGATTTACTGATGCACCACCACAAGGGAAACTTAATAAGTGCCTTTGTTTGTGTTTGGCCATCTAGATTTCGTAGCAAGAAAACAATGCCGAATGTGGTGGAAAACCACTAATCTTTCTCCAGAGAATAAGATCGTGGGGCAAAGTGAAATAGGTAAGCCGCACGAGGTAGAGAGGAAACATTTTTCATTTTTGTTAAAGAGTAAACATTTTTTCACAACACGGATCTCTATTTTGTTATAGATCTTTGGTGTAGGTGTCCAAACAGATTGTTGCGCCGCAGCGACCTGCAGTAAAAGTACAATCCGCACTTTTTGAAGCAAGTACAGCAGTGGGAAACTATTGCCCTGCTCCTAATAGGTAAGCCCTCATATAGTGCAGACATGTGGAGGGTTAGTAGGTGTTATCTGGTTGAAAACAATAGAACCTACTTGTAAAGACTGTAACATCGAGACAGTAAATAAATGTATAGATTAGAGAAAATCGTAAAGAGACAGACAGAGGCAATCACGCCCTACGATAGAATGAACATAAAGTGTGGTAAGAGGCGATACAAATTGAATAACGCTTACTTGAAATAAGTTTGTGGTAAAATAATGAGAATATGCAAAATGTGTGAATATTGAGTAAAGATGGGAAAGTAAAAAGACCAAGAAATGAACCCTGCTGTTTGCATTGATAATGGAGGGGAAGTTGGTATAGATGTGATGTACGACGTGTTAAGCACAAAAGAAAAGAAACCATGTTTTTAAGATTCAATGTTTGTTTGTTTTGTAGAAATGTTGAAATTGTGGCAAACTGACACGTGATGACACGCGTGAAAACCAGAACATGTATAAAGACTGAGTGCCCTGAAGATAGAACCAACAGGATATGCAGAGTGGATGGATTTCTATGTATATTTGTATGTTTAAGATCTATGTTGGTTCTAGAAACACATTCTTGAAGTGTCGGCATAGCCTTTTTGCCCACAGAAATCAGGGAGGGCATTAGTAACAGTGGTGTTTGAAATATATAAAAACCCCATATCTAGGCATAGACAAGGTTTTTGAAGTGTCAGCTTCTATGCCAGTAGTGGAAAATGTATGCACAGATATATGTGGTTCACAATGAGTTTGGACCACAATGATGTGTCTTTTTTAAAATGTATTGTGAATGTGATGTGTTTTTTGATAAACATTAAAATATGTGTATATTTTTGATAAGCACATGGTTTTTCGCCCCTTTTTTTGGTTAAGAGGAGAGCATGGGCAAGTGTACATGCATCTAGGGTTACTCACTCTGAACAGCAAGGGAAGGAAGCTGTATTGTGGGATCCTTTTGAATCTGTCTCCATGACCATCAATCTGCCTTCAGAGCAGCCAGAGGCACGAAAACTGCTCTACTGAACACTCATGAAGATATGCTCTCTACTCTTGGTTCCAGTCTTCCATCTGTCCTCATCCTCCTTGACCTTTCCTCTGCTTTTGACATGGTCAGCCACGCCATCCTTATGAATCGAATCCGTGAGAACTTGGGCATCATGGATCAGACCCTGGAGTGGTTGTCCTCCTTCCTCCTGGACTGACCCTCCAAGGTCCAATTAGGGTCCTTTTTCTCCACCACCTCTCTCTCTCTCTACATGTGGTGCTCCCCCACGGTCTAACCTCTCCCCCTGGCTCTTCAATGTCTGCATGGCCCCTTTGGCCCACCTTATCTCTACCTTCTCCTCTACCTTTCAGTGTTATGAGGATGACACTCAGCTGTCTTTCAGGCTCCCCTCAGTCTCCTCTCATCACTAGCACATTCCTGACTGTCTATCCGCAATTCAGGATTGGTGCTCCTCCAACGATCTCTTCCTTTATGCCAGTAAGACTGAGATCCTTCTCATTGGGACCCCCACTGCTGCTTTCCCTCTTTCAGTCTGGCCGCCCTTCTTGGGCCTTCTTCGTTCGCCTTCCTGTGGGAAATAAAACATTGATGTCATCTTCGACTCCACTCTCTCGTTCTCACCTCACATCACAGACCTTGCCAAGAAGGTCCACTACTAGCTGCATCTCCTCCAAGGTATTCTTCCTTTTCTCACTTTCCCCCAGAAGACCACTGCCTCCAGAGCCCTGATTTTATCTAGGCTGGACTTCTGCAACAGCCTCTTTTTCAATCTGCCTTCTTCTTCTCTCCGCCCTCTGCAACTAATCCAGAACAGGACTGCAAGACTTGTCATTGGCCTCAAGCCCAGGGACTGTATCTCTCCAGCCCTGAAATCCCTCCAATGGCTCCCAGTGGCTGCAAGGATCAAGTTCAAGACCCTCTGCATTGTCCACAAGGCTTTCTGGCCCCGGGGGCCCACACTACATCTGACTTTCTTTTCCTTAACACCTTCCTTCTCGAGCTTTTCTCTCAGTCACCTCTAACTCTCTGAGAGTCAGACACTTCTCCAGGAAGAGAGTGGGGGTAGATCTCTCTCTCCCCTGCCGGTGCCTCCCTCTGGAATGGCCTCCCTGCCCCTCTCAAACTTGAGCCGGACCACCTGATGTTTCGGAAGCAGCTCAAGACCTACCATTTTGCCTCTGATTTCTCTCTCTCTCTCTCTACCCTGCTGACCTGCCTGTCTGCTGCACCAACTAGTGGCCTAGCTACCCTCAGAGTCTCATGGGTACCAGGCTCCTCCATGACCAGTCACCTCTGCACTGCCTCCGGCCCTTCCACGCACTTAGGGGCTGTAACTGTAACCCTGCAGCCCCCTGCCTCCTTAAACTTACCCTGAGCCTCGCTGCCCTGTGCTGCGCTCACACAGTGCTTTCTGCCCCGCTTTTACTTCCCATTTCCCCCTCCCTGGCACTTCTGCCATCTCCACCGTCCCATCCTGCTCTTTGCGCTATCGCACTTTCATGATCTGAATGACACAATGCCCGGTAAAATCATTCTTTTGTCATCCTCTGTCTCCCCTCCCTTGCCTTGTCATGCCTAGAAACACGTTTGTACTGGCGCATTATAAATAACTTATCATATCATATCATAATCGGGAGTTCAGTTGAATACGAAAATCCATGATGGAGCAGACTTCAATAATTACAGGGCTTAGGTATGTGGAGCCCTGCGGGTTATGCATCCCGATACACCAAATAAAAATTCTATTTTGGACAAAACAATGAAATTGGATGACAATACTGCTGCACATATCCAGTTAATACTGGAGATATCGCGGGCAGAGACGAGAAAAGCATGGGATGAGAATGTGTCTATTTTTTATCATATGCTAAAAAAGGGACTCCCGAAAGAAGTCCAGCATGTTCTGGATAAGGTAGTGGGAATGGGGACCAAGGGTTGGCCAGAAATGTAGGCACACATTGTGCAATTTTGTAAGGTGAGACAAGAAAGGGAAAAAGAGAGCATGGAACAGGCACAAAGGGCATAGGCCAAGCTTGTTAAAAAAAAAAAACATGCAAAAATCAGTTTAGAAGGAGCAGTGGTTACCAGATCCACAGAGGGACAGCAGGGACAGTCCGGCCAACATGGACATATTGAATCAGATATGGGACAAGGTTGGATGGACGGGTATGCTTCCAGTCAAAGGCAAGTAAGAAGGTGTCTGAGGAGTAGAGGGGGATTTCCGTTAGGAGGTAGGGCATTTGGTAGGTTCGAGGAAGGGGACCCAGGTTTAATGATACGATGGGAAGTAATTATGGAGGATTGTATGGGATCCAATGTTGGTCATGTGGAAGAATGGGGCGCGTGGCATGAGATTGCCAAAAACAGGCCACTGAATTTTAACATAGCACATACAGAGGCCGATTCATGGAATAATTAGCGCGGCGCAAGTGGGCAAAAACGTGCGAATCGCAGTGGAATAGCGAAAATCGCAGTGCAAGTGCGAAAATCGCACGAAAAGCAGCGCACGTCGATTCATGGAAGGCCGTGCGCGAGAAAACCAGCGGATGTGCGATAAAAAAGTGCGCCGCGCATGTTGGCGCACAGGCCATCTAACAGCGTGCGCCAGCTCACAACGAAAATCGCACAGGCCACAGCGAAATTCGCACATAGCGCGGCGCACGCAACAAAAGTAGGCGGAACACGGGCGTAACACTCGGAATGGGGAACAACTTGCAAAAATGTGGGCGTCACGGGGGAAGTACAGGGCACAAGTGCGCGGAATGCCCACACGCTCGCCTACAACACGTATTCATGGAATAGAATAGGGCAAAAAAGCGCACGCTCAAACCAGCGCACAGGCACAAACACGACCGCCACAAGAAAGCAGGCGGTAGCGTCTCTGCGGCTGTAAGAAATGTGCGCCAAAAGGTGCGCCAACAAATAGCACCTACATACTGCCATGATGAATGTCCTATACTGTGGCCTTCCAGGACAAATGACGTGCAAAGGGGTACCCAAAAACACGGACACCCGCTGACAAAAAATACGTGTGCGTGTATACCGGGGTGCGCGGGAAGTCTCACACGCGATTTCACCAGGGTACAACTTCACGCGATCGGGCCTGGGGGAGCGGGCTACGTGTATTACAGGGGTTCGCGTGAAGTTTCTCACGCGATCGGGCCTGGGGGAGCGGGCTACGTGTATTTCAGGGGTTCGCGTGAAGTTTTTCACGCGATCAGGCCTGGGGGAGCGGGCTACGTGTATTTCAGGGGTTTGCGTGAAGTTTTTCACGCGATTAGCCAGGGTACGTGTATTTCAGGGGTGCGTGGGAAGTTCCACATGCGAATATACTGGGCGCGTGTATTTCAGGGGTGCGCGGGAACTTCCACACGCGATTCCATCAGGGTAGGTGTATTTCAGGGGTGCGCGGGAAGTTCCACACACGATTCCATCAGGGTACGTGTATTTCAGGGGTGTGCGGGAAGTTCCACACGCGAATAGCCTGGGCGCGTGTATTTCAGGGGTGCGCGGTAAGTTCCACACGCGAATAGCCTGGGCGCGTGTATTTCAGGGGTGCGTGGGAAGTTCCACACGCGATTCCATCAGGGTATGTGTATTTCAGGGGTGCGCGGGAAGTTCCACTCGCGAATAGCCTGGGCGCGTGTATTTCAGGGGTGCGCGGGAAGTTCCACACGCGAATAGCCTGGGCGCGTGTATTTCAGGGGTGCGCGGGAATTTCCACACGCGAATAGCCTGGCGCGTGTATTTCAGGGGTGCGCGGGAAGTCCCACACGCGATTACAGCAGGGTACGTGTATTTCAGGGGTGCGCGGGAAGTTCCACACGCGAATAGCCTGGGCGCGTGTATTTCAGGGGTGCGCGGGAATTATCACACGCGATTAGGCTGGGGGGGTCCTCACAGGTGTTCCCTGTACACCCTCCACGGCCCCTGCAGGCAGCCCACAAAACAGGGGACTACCCTGCACGCCTGCTCATGTCTCCCACCATCCCCACCCCCCAGCAGTGCAGGGGCAGCCTCCACCAGGCACCCACTCATGTCCCCTATCACCGCCACCCCCCCGCCACCAGGGGCACCCTCCACCCGGCCCCCACTCATGTCTCCCAACACCCCCCAGTCACCAGGGGCACCCTCCACCAGGCCCCCACTCATGTCTCCCACCACCCCCACCCCCCCAGTCACCAGGGGCACCCTCCACCAGGCCCCCACTCATGTCTCCCACCACCCCCACCCCCCAGCAGTGCAGGGGCAGCCTCCACCAGGCACCCACTCATGTCCCCTATCACCCCCACCCCCCCAGTCACCAGGGGCACCCTCCACCAGGCCCCCACTCATGTCTCCCACCACCCCCACCCCCCAGTCACCAGGGGCACCCTCCACCAGGCCCCCACTCATGTCTCCCACCACCCCCACCCCCCAGCCACCAGGGTCACCCTCCACCAGGCCCCCACCCATGTCTCCCACCACCCCCACCCCCCAGCCACCAGGGGCACCCTCCACCAGGCCCCCACTCATGTCTCCCACCACCCCACCCCCCCAGTCACCAGGGGCACCCTCCACCAGGCCCCCACTCATGTCTCCCACCACCCCCACACCCCAGCAGTGCAGGGGCACCTTCCACCAGGCCCCCACTCATGTCTCCCACCACCCCCACCCCCCAGTCACCAGGGGCACCCTCCACCAGGCCCCCACTCATGTCTCCCACCACCCCCACCCCCCAGCAGTGCAGGGGCAGCCTCCACCAGGCACCCACTCATGTCCCCTATCACCCCCACACCCCCAGTCACCAGGGGCACCCTCCACCAGGCCCCCACTCATGTCTCCCACCGCCCCCACGCCCCAGCCACCAGGGTCACCCTCCACCAGGCCCCCACCCATGTCTCCCACCACCCCCACCCCCCAGCCACCAGGGTCACCCTCCACCAGGCCCCCACCCATGTCTCCCACCACCCCCACCCCCCAGCCACCAGGGTCACCCTCCACCAGGCCCCCACCCATGTCTCCCACCACCCCCACACCCCAGCCACCAGGTTCACCCTCCACCAGGCCCCCACCCATGTCTCCCACCACCCCCACCCCCCAGCCACCAGGGGCACCCTCCACCAGGCCCCCACCCATGTCTCCCACCACCCCCACCCCCCAGCCACCAGAGTCACCCTCCACCAGGCCCCCACCCATGTCTCCCACCACCCCCACCCCCCAGCCAACAGGGGCACCCTCCACCAGGCCCCCCCTCATGTCTCCCACCACCCCACCCCCCAGTCACCAGGGGCACCCTCCACCAGGCCCCCACTCATGTCTCCCACCACCACCACCCCCCAGCCACCAGAGTCACCCTCCACCAGGCCCCCACCCATGTGTCCCACCACCCCCACCCCCCAGCCAACAGGGGCACCCTCCACCAGGCCCCCCCTCATGTCTCCCACCACCCCCACCCCCCCAGTCACCAGGGGCACCCTCCACCAGGCCCCCACTCATGTCTCCCACCACCCCCACCCCCCAGTCACCAGGGGCACCCTCCACCAGGCCCTCACTCATGTCTCCCACCACCCCCACCCCCCAGCAGTGCAGGGGCAGCCTCCACCAGGCACCCACTCATGTCCCCTATCACCCCCACCCCCCAGTCACCAGGGGCACCCTCCACCAGGCCCCCACTCATGTCTCCCACCACCCCCACACCCCAGCAGTGCAGGGGCACCCTCCACCAGGCCCCCACCCATGTCCCCCTGCCCCCAGGTCCTGACGATACACAATCATGGCAGTAATGGGCAGCATACCCAGCACAAACACCCAGGCAAGGATTGCATCCACCCACATAGTGAATGCAATTACATGACACAACCCCAATGGCAAGTATGTAAATGAACACATGTCCATCACACACACATACACAATGGCTGCAAGTGAATGTCAAAACCCATATCATGACATGTATGAAACCAAAGACAAAATAACACAAGTGGAAGTAAAAATAAAAAATGTATTAAAGATTAAAAATAAGTAAACAAATCAAACATACAACTATGTGGATAACAAAATAAATGGTCCATGTTGGAGAACAAAAGTAAAAATCAAAAAACGAAAAAGGAATACAAAAACAAATGTTGACCAAACCAATATCAAGTAGAAGCAAAAGAATGAAAAACCATTTCCACATGGTGAACACAATAATGAAAAAAATAAAATGTTCCTTCAAAAAACAAACTAAATACAGGAATGTACCAGGGTCCATGAGCCCAACACCATAAAGGAAACCTACTACTACCTAATGAAAAAAATATATACAAAAAAGTGGCCATTGTCCGAGCGGTCCAAAATAATAAAAAGAAATAAAGGAAACCTAACACTAACTAACTATATAACTATATACAAAGGCAGCGGGCAAGTCCTGCGGCTCACTTGTTGATGTTGCTGGCCAGGGCATCATCGAACTCCATGTCGATGTCCTGGAGGCGGGACTCTGTCCTGGCCCCGAGGTCTCGCAGGGATAACCCCATGTTCAGCTCAAACTCCCTGCAAGCTTCCTCGAGGCACTCAGCCCGCCTCAACGCCCGACGCATGGAGAACTCCGCCCTGACCATGGCGAGCCGCTCCTCTTCCGCCCGCTGCCGCTCCGCACCTATCCGCTGGACCAACTGCTCCCACACGGAAGACACCACCATCCCAGGGTTGCCCTGCCCTCCGGCCGATGCCTGCCCCTCTGATCTTGATGGCCCCGAGCCATGATGCCTCCCACGTCGAGCCCGCTGCTGCCTCCGACGCCTCTGCCTCTGCCAGCACGACGGCATCCAGGCTGATGGAAACCACCGACGCCGTCGTGCACGTGCCCTGCCTGATGATGCTGTCACATCTTCCACCTGCTGGGGTCCAGTTGCTGTGTTGTCCACCCCTGCTGGACCTCCGACTCCCAACTGTGGCAGGGATGGGATCCCCACCGAGCTGGCTGCATTGGTCGGGGCAGGTCCACAGGGGGCCCTGGTGGCATCTGGGCTGGAAGACGGCAAGGAGAACGACTGGTGGATAGCCTGCACAGAGGAGGAGAGGGCCGCCACATTGGCTAACACATGCAGGAAACCCCCGAACATGGCCGATCCCAATTGGGCCACGTCGGCACGGTGCACTTCGTGATGACGTGCGTGCTCCTCCCGGGAAGCACGCACGGCATCACGAATCACAGCCGTGCGCATCGCGACCCCAATCAGGACCTTCTCCGCATGGCCAGGGGTTCCCACGTCTGCAGGTGGAGGGGAGTCAGGTGACATGGACATCCCCTCTACCTGCCGACGGGCCTGGGACGGGGCATCCCTGCTGGTGCATGGTGGTGCACTCACAGGGTCAGGGACAGCGACATGCACAGGCCCCTCCACGGTGACCTGTGCTGCCTCCTGCCCCTGGCCCTGGACTGCACCACTTGCACCAGCAGGGATGCCCCCACCAGGCCCCATGTGTGCCCTAGTGGCGGCCTCCTCGTCCTCTGTGCAAACCACCAACCTGGATGGCTCCTCACCGTCTCCCACCGTAGCAGGCCCCTGTGGGGGCTCACCCACCCCTTCCGCTGCAGCCGTGGGGGCATCCCCGCCGACTCCGCCCTCTTCTTCACTAGCCGCTGCGTAGAGGGAGACAAAGAACACAAGCATCAGGGCACTGTACAATGGTCCCCTAGACAGGAAGCAATAGCAGATGAGCACCACTGTCAAAGTACACTTCCATCATGTCCCTCCACAACACATGGGTCAGTCCAGGCAAAACACACACAGTAACAGGCATGCTGCATGCCATGGACATTTCCATGCATGTCCAATGGACTCTTGAAACATTCAATGATATGTAACTCACATGCATCATGGCTCATGCCTATCACATGCACACACTTCACCTCAGTCACATCCATCTGGCCCCAAACACACCAAACACAGCGGATACAAGGGTAATTTGGCTGCTTCACTGAATCTGTGCATTATCACACACATGTGTCATGCATCCATGGCATGCACAAGTCACAGACACGCAGGTCAGGCACACAGACATGGCTACCATATATGTACCTGGCATCAGCACCCATCCCTCACCCCCACCCATGTCCAGGTACAGAGACTGGCATGCTCTCATGTTCAAAATCTGCATAGGGCTCCCCATGCGGCATTTGAACACATGCAACAACCATGTGGGCCACACATCACTGGTCGCACATGCATTACCATGATGTCCCTGCACACATACATGCATACATGGCCTATGGCACACATACAGGCAAGTATCATAGAACCAGCACACCGCAACATGCCCTGTCTCACACAGTAATGCTTGGACACTTACCGCTCAACTCCAGACGGGCCTCCCTCTCAAGGATCTGGGCGTGGAGCGCTGGGCGTACGCGTTCCAGGACCCTCATCTGGATGGAACTCATGCGGCCCCGGCCCCCCTCCACGAGGCGCCGGGCCTTCACAAGGGTCCTGGACCTCAAGTCCTCCCAGCGCTTCTTGATCTTCAGGACGTCGCGGGTTGCCACCCCCTCCGCGTTGATGGCAACCACACAGTCGGCCCAGATCCTCTGCCGTCCTTCCTTGCTGGTGCGGGACGATCCAAAGAGGGCATCATACTGCCCCAGGACATGCTCCACCAGGACACCAACTTCGGTGGCAGTGAAGCTGGTGCCCCTCTGCCCCTCTGGCCTGGGGTTGCCACTGGTGCCAGATGTGGAAGTGCCCGACATGGCAACCCCAGAGGCAGGTGTGGGTGGGCAACTGGGTCCTGGGGCTGGGCTGTGGAGCGATGTAATCCCAGTAGGGAGTCTTCAGTTCCAGCAGGGGTGGACACAGCAACTGGACCCCTGCAGATGGCTGATGTGCAGGCACCAAATGGCAGGGCACGGTGGCAGCAGGCAGGCAGGCAGGCAGGCAGCAGCAGATGGCACGTGGGAGGCTGCTCGGGGCACTGGGGGGCAGTAACTCGGCCTTCTGGGCAGGAGAGTGGTCTTCCGTGTGTTTTCGCGTGGCCAGCTTGATACGGAGTGATTTGGCACGTGAAAATCCTGCACGTCAGCGTGAAATCCGAGGAAAGGCCCTTAGCGCGTAAGCGCGTCAGCACGCATACGCGATTCTATTGGACCAGAGTCCCTCAGCGCGTAAGCGCGTCTGTGACGTGACCCGCACGGGTGTTCCCCACTCAGCACGTGATGACGGGGCACACGTGGAAATACTGCATGTCAGAGTGTCATCGCGTGTAATTGGACAAAAGTGCGTGTACACGCAATTGGCCTATGTACGTGTATTTAATGGGTGCGCGGGCACTTACACACGCAAGTACGTCAGCGAACCTGTATCCCGTGGTGCGTGTGAATTTCCACACGCTATTGGACTGGGAACTGGATTCCAGGGGTGCGCGGGTCACACGCTGTATCCCGTGGTGCGTGTGAATTTCCACACGCTATTGGACTGGGAACTGGATTCCAGGGGTGCGCGGGTCACACGCTGTATCCCGTGGTACGTGTGAATTTCCACACGCTATTGGACTGGGAACTGGATTCCAGGGGTGCGCGGGTCACACCCTCGCCTAGAACACGCGTAAAGCATACATTTGCGGACTTTAACAATAACAAGCTCAGAGGCCAGGATGAACATACCGTTCCTAGCAGCAGTGGCAGTGGGCTACCAAAGGAGGAGGAGGAGGATAGTCAGGGCCAGAATATTCACACCCAGAACCAGCCTTTTCGGGATGCCTGATGACCAGGTGTATGGGAGGTACAGGTTTCCACCACACATTATACTGGACCTGGTGAGTGAGTGGGAGGATGACCTCACATCACCCACCCTGTGCTCCCAAGCACTCAGCCCCCTGGAGAAGGTCATCAATGTACTGCACTTCTTAGCCACTGGATCATTTCAGCGGACAAGTGCCATAGTGGGTGGGGTGTCACAGGCCACCCAGTCACGCTGCCTACACCAGGTCTTGAACATCATCACTGCACGCCCATCAGTCCACAGGCACATATACCTGCCCAGAACACCTGCAGAAAGGCATGCTGCCGCCCTGGATTTTTACGCTGTGGCACGATTCCCCAAAGTGCTAGGTGCCATCGACTGCACCCATGCGGCTCTACGTCCCCCCAGGGCATCTGAGCACATCTATAGGAACCGCAAGCACTGGCATTCCATCAACGTGCAGGTAGCATGTAATGCCAAGGGAATCATCACCTCAGTATATGCCAACTATCCCGGCTCCACCCACGACAGCTTCATTTACCGAATGTCCACCCTAAGCCGGGACCTAGAAGCTGGGCGGCATGGCGATACATGGCTGCTTGGTGAGTATGTATGCCACTGCACATGCATGCATGTTGGATACTGAGCAAGGTCACAACCCCACCAATGATACCAATCACCACCTCCACAGGGGACAGTGCCTACCCTCTCAGCCCCCACATGATGACGCCAATTCGGAACCCCACCACGCCACTCCAGGTAAGATATAACACAGCCCACATTACAACCAGGGGCATAGTGGAGCGCACATTCGGAGTGCTAAAGTCACGCTTTCGCTCCCTTGACCGTTCTGGCGGGCAGCTGTTATACGCTCCCCCAGTAGTATGCAGGATCATAGTGGCAGCATGTGTCCTGCACAACGTTGCAACACGCCGGGGCCTGGCCGTGGACATGGTGGTGGCCCCACATCCCCAACCACATGCACAGCCGCTGCGCATGGGAGGGGAAAGGGCACGGGGGGAGGCAGCCCGTACACAGCTAGTGGCTAATTACTTCACATAGAAATCACACCCCTGTGGAGTGCACACTGCCCTGGCACATTCCATCTGACAATCAATGATGACTCAACCTGACACTGATCCTGAATGTCTGGAGAATGAACCGTGAATACCATATCAGCCTGAGATTGTTCACCTGGAAGTGTCACAATGTGTGCATCCCTACCCACACAGACACCACCAATGCAGTTTTGTGAAGTTACACATTGAAGCAGCTAAAATGAATACCCACTTGCAAAATGCAACAAGAGGACAGTGCCATGTCAGCCAACCCAACCCCAGCACCGCCACACGACACACCGTGCCATGTCATGCTAATTGCAGGTAAACAAAGTAATCCCCACAACATGACATCAGTCTCACTATGTACAGTGTCCCTATTAGAAACCTGCAACACCTGAAATGCTCACAGCAATGCCGGACCAACAACATACTTGAGCACGTACTACCATTAACATGACATCACAAATGTTACATATTAGTAGTCTCACCACCTGGAAATGCCTGCACTCCCACCACTACCAACTGTGCAGTGTTGGCGCCATGTAGAGTTGTAGGTGCACTGCTGCCAACATGGACCCCATCTCCAGACTAGAGGTCCTTGTGTGGACATGAGGAAGGGACCTGCAAATTGGGAGGTAGACACAGAAGAAGAGTTACACATCAATGCAACATGCAGTGTACAACACAACAGCAATATGCACTAGGAATGTATACACAGTATTGACTACAGACTGCCCACACAGCTCATGGGAGTCCAACGTCACTGTGTAATTCACTGTCACTTGGGCACACCCTTTGCAAGCCCATGGAAACGGGAAGCAGGAGGGATGTGTGTGACTCAAACCCAAGCATCTGAACCAAATACATTACAAGCCTGCATGTGCCCAGCCACAATGCAGCGTATGCCCACAGGAACCACGGAAGCCAACAGATCGTCCCAAAAAAATTGGGAATAAAAGAAATCAAAATAAAAATACAAATAAGAAACAATCAAAAATGGCCATTGATGGGCCCGGGGGGGTTGGGGAGGCCACCCAGGAGGTCCGAGGACAGGATGCACACCAGAACCCACCTGCGTGGATCCTGGGAAGATAAAACACCTCCATGGGCTCATGGCCCACACGGCTACCCTATTGTGGGAGTATCACTGCTGTCGCTATTATCACCCTGTGCAGCTGCATCCGGAGGTGGTTGCACTATGGGAGGCAGCCCACGCAAGGCCCTAGTCTGCTCCTCCATGGCTGCAAGCATGCGGGTGTGGTAGGTCTGGTTCTGGAGGATGAGTGTGCGGAGGTCCCCATGCAACAACTCACGGGATGCCCGGACCTCCGCCCTCGTTGCCTGCATCTCAGCTGAGAGCGTACGGGTGAGACGCTCCAGCTGCTGTTCTGTCCTTTGGTGTGTTGAAGCCTCAAGCTCAACAAGAGTCGTCCTGAGGTGAAGGAGCTCCTGCCTCAGGGCTTCCCTGTGGCCCTGGGACTCAATGGAGATGGCCTCCTGCAGAGTCGCCAGTGCCGCCCGCCTGTCCCTGTTGGACCCCAACATGTCCTCCTTGTGTGACTGGCAGATGGAGTCGGTTGCCTGCTCTAGTCGCTCCATCAGCCTTTTTGGGGGGACAATGGAAGTGGCCACCCTATCCATGGCCTGAGCCATCATCTCGGATGATGCAGCCTGTTGGGTTGCCATACCGTAAATGGATTGCTCCCATGCGGTATTGCCGTGTGGCGTACGGCCACCACGTCGGCGGGCACCACACCTGTCTGGGGCAAGGCGAACTGCGCCTTGCTGTGCCGGCACTGCCTGAGGCTGCAGGACTGCATTCCCCCTCTGATCTGCTGGCCCAGGAACAGGATCAGATGTCGCGGAGTGTGACCCTGCATCCGTAACCACCGAAGGCGTAGCTGCCAACACTGACATCCCCATGGAGGGTTCTGACCCTGGTGCAGGTGGGTGAGACAGAACAGAATCCCTCCCTGGAACACTCACCTGCGACGGCACGTAGGTCTCATCCGAATCAACACCTGAGTACAGCTCGGGGGAGGTGCAGCCAGAGACACCCCTTGAGAGCACGACCTGCAGCACTTGTGGGTTCTCCCCCACCACCACACCACGTCCCTCACTGGTGGTTGGTCGGCCCTCGGACCCCTCCTGGGTCTGCACCATCTCCACAACCCCAGCAGTATCAGGTGCGTCTTCCCCTGCAAAGACATGAAAACAAAGAAATGGAAACAGGCATTAGCACCATGGCACACAATGAGGGCTGAGAAGCAAGAGAACCAGTACTTGATTGACACATGTCCCACATGACTAAAACCCTCCCATGCATGCACCCTCACTGCGTATGAAGTGCAGGCAAATGGCACACACTGATGACACCAAGATGGAAGATGAACACATTTTCTGCATGCTGCCTGGCAGTGGCATCACACATTGGCCTGTGATTGCCAGGTGAAACACACATGCCATCACACAGATGGCATGTACCATTGCTATTGAGTGAAGATGGAGAGGAGGGCAGCACCTATTCATTCAGTCCAGTTCCCGCATGTAATTGCTTTTCTAATTCTAACAGGTCAGATTTTTCACCTGGAGCTGCCAGTCTGAAATGGTCCAATTGCACAGGGACATGTGTGTACAATTGATATCCAGGTAACAAAGTCACTCCACTTTACCATACCCATGTCAGACATGTGACTAGTGGACAGCGACATTCCTAGTGAAAGTGGTGGAATGCAAACAAACTGACTGAATGAACAGTGAAAAATAAGCAAATATGTTGTGGCAAGGTGACACTTCAAGGGCAACTGGCATGCAGTTGGGCTAGATGTCTACTGTTGGCAGAAGGGATACTGCTATGGCCAAATGCAGCTGCGCAGGAAGGATTGAATGAAGCACATGGCTGACCCATACGACTCAGGCACACACACTCTCACCTGGCACACAAACAGAAGCCCTCACACACACACCATGCACATGGATGACACACACATGCATGTGCACTCACCGGACAATGCCTCGTAATCAGCCAGATCTCCCACGCCTTGGATCTGTTCCTACGTGACGTAGGTCCCAGCGACTGACTCATGTGGAGTGAGTTCCATGTCTACTACTGGAGACCCACCTCCAGTCACTAGAGTTGCGGCATGACTTGAGGCCAGCTTACTCTTTGCCCTGCGCTTTAGGTCATTCCAGCGCTTATAGCAATCATTGGCTGTGCGCCTCACGATTCCAAGGGCACTTACGATGTCCGCAACGGTCTGCAGGTGTGCCTGGCGTTGTGCAGGTGTGGTCTTGGATCCTGCAACAATGACCATCTCGTTGTCATGTCCGGACACATACTCGACAAGTGCATTCAGTTCGTCATCCGTGAAGCTGGGCTTCCTGGACGGGCCGGACTGTGTAGCCGTGTCTGGGGCATCAGCCTGTGCCGGACGAGCACTCTTCCTCTTCCGCTTGGAAGGTGGTGGTGATCCTGAGTGTCCTGCGCCGCTCTGGACACTAGGGGCAGGAGCCCTGGTGGACTCTGTATCAGGAGTGTGGGATTGCACACTCAGCATGGGAGTTGGTGCAGGCATTGGCTCTAGTGTGATGGTGTCAGGGGGAATGTCAGCAGCATGGACTAGGACCGACACTGTCCTGGCTGGGTGTGTGAGGGCTGGGGTGGATGGAGCCGCAGCTGCCCCTGCAGCCTCTCCGCCCTGCCTCCTTGGTGCAGCAGATGACCTTGCTGCCCCAGATCCACGTGGCATGATGGCATCAACGTGCACCAGCGCACGTGTCGTAGCCCTGCTGACCTGGAAGTCAGCCATGGAGTCAGCCAGGTCTGGTGCCACAATGGGCTGGTCCAACAAGGGCTGAGCATGGATGGTGTCAGCCACATCAGCCTCAATGGGAGGGGGCGAGGGGGGATTATGGGTGCCCGTGACTGGTCCTCCACACATGGGGGGACAGGCTCACCCTGCAAGTTACGACCACGTCCCCTACCGGATCCACCACGGCCACCACTTGTGGCTCTTCCACCTTTGCCACCCTTACGGAATCCTCGCCTCCCAGCCATGGCACTGATGTTAATGTGCGTATGGGAGTGGATGTAGACTATTGTCCTGGGCAATTGGGGGTAAAAGGGGTTGGGTACCAGATGGTAATTGTACCCTAGTGCTCTAGCAAGGCTGAATGTAACCCCTGGGGAAAGATGACGGGTCACGCAACGCACAGGAGGCCCAAAAAAGGGAGATGACGTGCACGCAACCCCTCCTAGACCACGTGTGCAGAAAGAAAAACCTGCACTACGCTGTGGCACCCAGTAACACAAGAATGAACGTATGCGTGTCACACGCAGCCTAGAATGACCTCTGAAGGGGTAGGCTACACACGGGGCAAGCACAGATGTTAGATACGTGCGTGACTCACCGTCTGCCTGGTAAACGAGCATGTAAAAGGAGCACATTTGGTTGGCAACACCCCCGCCAAAAGAAGATTTGTATGCTGTCTGAGGAGACAGGACAACAGTAGAAGGGAACACTGTTTGAGGGAACAGGCCCAGGTAAACCAGTAAAAGAGAAAAAAGAGAAAAAGCTGTCAGAGGTAACAGGGAATACGAACTTGAAACGCCGTGAAGTAAATCGCGTGTGAAACGACAAGAAGTACAGAATTCACCCACTCGCTCTCCACGAAAAGCACGTACAAGGAAAACGTGTTCTACACGTACCTTTTATACAGGCCCACACGTCCAGCGTCACTTACGCGGCGTGTACGCGCTAGGGCCATTTCCACATATTACATGCTTTGTCACTTCTGCGTGTAGGGCCATTTCCACCAATTACACGCTTTGTCACTTCTGCGTGTAGGGCCATTTCCACCAATCACACGCTTTGTCACTTCTGCGTGTAGGGCCATTTCCACCAATCACACGCGATTACACTCTGACGTGCAGTCTTTCCACGTGTGCTCTGTCATCACGTGCTGTGTGGGAAACATCTGTGCGGGTCACGTCACAGACGCGCTTACGCGCTTTGGGCCTTTCCTCAGTTTTCACGCTGACGTGCAGGATTTTCACGTGCAAAATCACTCCGTACCAAGCTGGTCACGCGTACGCACACGGAATACCACGCTCCTGCCCTAAAGGCCGACCTACTGCCCCCCAGAGCCCGAGCACGCTCCCACCTGCTGCTGCCTGACTGCCTGCTGCCCCTGCACTGCTGGGGGGTGGGGGTGGTGGGAGACATGGGTGGGGGCCTGGTGGAGGCTGCCCCTGCACTGCTGGGGGGTGGGGGTGGTGGGAGACATGAGTGGGGGCCTGGTGGAGGGTGCCCCTGGTGACTGGGGGGGTGGGGGTGATAGGGGACATGAGTGGGGGCCTGGTGGGGGCTGCCCCTGGTGACTGGGGGGTGGGGGTGGTGGGAGACATGAGTGGGGGCCTGGTGGAGGCTGCCCCTGGTGACTGGGGGGGTGGGGGTGGTGGGAGACATGAGTGGGGGCCTGGTGGAGGGTGCCCCTGGTGACTGGGGGGGTGGGGGTGATAGGGGACATGAGTGGGGGCCTGGTGGGGGCTGCCCCTGCACTGCTGGGGGGTGGGGGTGGTGGGAGACATGGGTGGGGGCCTGGTGGAGGCTGCCCCTGGTGACTGGGGGGGTGGGGGTGATAGGGGACATGAGTGGGGGCCTGGTGGAGGCTGCCCCTGGTGACTGGGGGGGGTGGGGGTGGTGGGAGACATGAGTGGGGGCCTGGTGGAGGGTGCCCCTGGTGACTGGGGGGGTGGGGGTGATAGGGGACATGAGTGGGGGCCTGGTGGGGGCTGCCCCTGCACTGCTGGGGGGTGGGGGTGGTGGGAGACATGGGTGGGGGCCTGGTGGAGGCTGCCCCTGGTGACTGGGGGGGTGGGGGTGATAGGGGACATGAGTGGGGGCCTGGTGGAGGCTGCCCCTGGTGACTGGGGGGGTGGGGGTGGTGGGAGACATGAGTGGGGGCCTGGTGGAGGGTGCCCCTGGTGACTGGGGGGGTGGGGGTGATAGGGGACATGAGTGGGGGCCTGGTGGGGGCTGCCCCTGGTGACTGGGGGGTGGGGGTGATAGGGGACATGAGTGGGGGCCTGGTGGGGGCTGCCCCTGGTGACTGGGGGGGTGGGGGTGATAGGGGACATGAGTGGGGGCCTGGTGGGGGCTGCCCCTGCACTGCTGGGGGGTGGGGGTGGTGGGAGACATGGGTGGGGGCCTGGTGGAGGCTGCCCCTGGTGACTGGGGGGTGGGGGTGGTGGGAGACATGAGTGGGGGCCTGGTGGAGGCTGCCCCTGGTGACTGGGGTGGTGGGGGTGGTGGGAGACATGAGTGGGGGCCTGGTGGAGGGTGCCCCTGGTGACTGGGGGGGTGGGGGTGATAGGGGACATGAGTGGGGGCCTGGTGGGGGCTGCCCCTGGTGACTGGGGGGTGGGGGTGATAGGGGAGATGAGTGGGGGCCTGGTGGGGGCTGCCCCTGGTGACTGGGGGGGGGTGGGGGTGGTGGGAGACATGAGTGGGGGCCTGGTGGAGGCTGCCCCTGGTGACTGCGGGGGTGGGGGTGGTGGGAGACATGAGTGGGGGCCTGGTGGAGGGTGCCCCTGGTGACTGGGGGGGTGGGGGTGATAGGGGACATGAGTGGGGGCCTGGTGGGGGCTGCCCCTGCACTGCTGGGGGGTGGGGGTGGTGGGAGACATGGGTGGGGGCATGGTGGAGGCTGCCCCTGTTGACTGGGGGGGTGGGGGTGATAGGGGACATGAGTGGGGGCCTGGTGGAGGCTGCCCCTGGTGACTGGGGGGGTGGGGGTGGTGGGAGACATGAGTGGGGGCCTGGTGGAGGGTGCCCCTGGTGACTGGGGGGTGGGGGTGATAGGGGACATGAGTGGGGGGCTGGTGGGGGCTGCCCCTGGTGACTGGGGGGGTGGGGGTGATAGGGGACATGAGTGGGGGCCTGGTGGGGGCTGCCCCTGCACTGCTGGGGGGTGGGGGTGGTGGGAGACATGGGTGGGGGCCTGGTGGAGGCTGCCCCTGCACTGCTGGGGGTGGGGGTGGTGGGAGACATGAGTGGGGGCCTGGTGGAGGGTGCCCCTATTGACTGGGGGGGTGGGGGTGATAGGGGACATGAGTGGGTGCCTGGTGGAGGCTGCCCCTGCACTGCTGGGGGGTGGGGGTGGTGGGAGACATGAGTGGGGGCCTGGTGGAGGCTGCCCCTGGTGACTGGGGGGGTGGGGGTGATAGGGGACATGAGTGGGGGCCTGGTGTGGGCTGCCCCTGGTGACTGGGGGGGTGGGGGTGATAGGGGACATGAGTGGGGCCTGGTGGGGGCTGCCCCTGGTGACTGGGGGGGTGGGGGTGGTGGGAGACATGAGTGGGGGCCTGGTGGAGGGTGCCCCTGGTGACTGGGGGGTGGGGGTGATAGGGGACATGAGTGGGGGCCTGGTGGGGGCTGCCCCTGGTGACTGGGGGGGTGGGGGTGGTGGGAGACATGAGTGGGGGCCTGGTGGAGGCTGCCCCTGGTGACTGGGGGGGTGGGGGTGGTGGGAGACATGAGTGGGGGCCTGGTGGAGGGTGCCCCTGGTGACTGGGGGGGTGGGGGTGATAGGGGACATGAGTGGGGGCCTGGTGGGGGCTGCCCCTGCACTGCTGGGGGGTGGGGGGGGTGGGAGACATGGGTGGGGGCCTGGTGGAGGGTGCCCTTGGTGACTGGGGGGGTGGGGGTGATAGGGGACATGAGTGGGGGCCTGGTGGGGGCTGCCCCTGGTGATTGGGGGGTGGGGGTGATAGGGGAAATGAGTGGGGGCCTGGTGTGGGCTGCCCCTGGTGACTGGGGGGTGGGGGTGATAGGGGACATGAGTGGGGCCTGGTGGGGGCTGCCCCTGGTGACTGGGGGGGTGGGGGTGGTGGGAGACATGAGTGGGGGCCTGGTGGAGGGTGCCCCTGGTGACTGGGGGGGTGGGGGTGATAGGGGACATGAGTGGGGGCCTGGTGGGGGCTGCCCCTGCACTGCTGGGGGGTGGGGGTGGTGGGAGACATGGGTGGGGGCCTGGTGGAGGCTGCCCCTGCACTGCTGGGGGTGGGGGTGGTGGGAGACATGAGTGGGGGCCTGGTGGAGGGTGCCCCTGGTGACTGGGGGGGTGGGGGTGATAGGGGACATGAGTGGGTGCCTGGTGGAGGCTGCCCCTGCACTGCTGGGGGGTGGGGGTGGTGGGAGACATGAGTGGGGGCCTGGTGGAGGCTGCCCCTGGTGACTGGGGGGGTGGGGGTGATAGGGGACATGAGTGGGGGCCTGGTGTGGGCTGCCCCTGGTGACTGGGGGGGTGGGGGTGATAGGGGACATGAGTGGGGCCTGGTGGGGGCTGCCCCTGGTGACTGGGGGGGTGGGGGTGGTGGGAGACATGAGTGGGGGCCTGGTGGAGGGTGCCCCTGGTGACTGGGGGGGTGGGGGTGATAGGGGACATGAGTGGGGGCCTGGTGGGGGCTGCCCCTGGTGACTGGGGGGGTGGGGGTGGTGGGAGACATGAGTGGGGGCCTGGTGGAGGCTGCCCCTGGTGACTGGGGGGGTGGGGGTGGTGGGAGACATGAGTGGGGGCCTGGTGGAGGGTGCCCCTGGTGACTGGGGGGTGGGGGTGATAGGGGACATGAGTGGGGGCCTGGTGGGGGCTGCCCCTGCACTGCTGGGGGGTGGGGGTGGTGGGAGACATGGGTGGGGGCCTGGTGGAGGGTGCCCTTGGTGACTGGGGGGGTGGGGGTGATAGGGGACATGAGTGGGGGCCTGGTGGGGGCTGCCCCTGGTGACTGGGGGGTGGGGGTGATAGGGGAAATGAGTGGGGGCCTGGTGTGGGCTGCCCCTGGTGACTGGGGGGGTGGGGGTGATAGGGGACATGAGTGGGGCCTGGTGGGGGCTGCCCCTGGTGACTGGGGGGTGGGGGTGGTGGGAGACATGAGTGGGGGCCTGGTGGAGGGTGCCCCTGGTGACTGGGGGGGTGGGGGTGATAGGGGACATGAGTGGGGGCCTGGTGGGGGCTGCCCCTGGTGACTGGGGGGGTGGGGGTGGTGGGAGACATGAGTGGGGGCCTGGTGGAGGCTGCCCCTGGTGACTGGGGGGGTGGGGGTGGTGGGAGACATGAGTGGGGGCCTGGTGGAGGCTGCCCCTGGTGACTGGGGGGGTGGGGGTGATAGGGGACATGAGTGGGGGCCTGGTGGAGGCTGCCCCTGGTGACTGGGGGGTGGGGGTGGTGGGAGACATGAGTGGGGGCCTGGTGGAGGGTGCCCTTGGTGACTGGGGGGGTGGGGGTGATAGGGGACATGAGTGGGGGCCTGGTGGGGGCTGCCCCTGGTGACTGGGGGGTGGGGGTGGTGGGAGACATGAGTGGGGGCCTGGTGGAGGGTGCCCCTGGTGACTGGGGGGGTGGGGGTGATAGGGGACATGAGTGGGGGCCTGGTGGGGGCTGCCCCTGCACTGCTGGGGGGTGGGGGTGGTGGGAGACATGGGTGGGGGCCTGGTGGAGGCTGCCCCTGGTGACTGGGGGGTGGGGGTGGTGGGAGACATGAGTGGGGGCCTGGTGGAGGCTGCCCCTGGTGACTGGGGTGGTGGGGGTGGTGGGAGACATGAGTGGGGGCCTGGTGGAGGGTGCCCCTGGTGACTGGGGGGGTGGGGGTGATAGGGGACATGAGTGGGGGCCTGGTGGGGGCTGCCCCTGGTGACTGGGGGGTGGGGGTGATAGGGGAGATGAGTGGGGGCCTGGTGGGGGCTGCCCCTGGTGACTGGGGGGGGGTGGGGGTGGTGGGAGACATGAGTGGGGGCCTGGTGGAGGCTGCCCCTGGTGACTGCGGGGGTGGGGGTGGTGGGAGACATGAGTGGGGGCCTGGTGGAGGGTGCCCCTGGTGACTGGGGGGGTGGGGGTGATAGGGGACATGAGTGGGGGCCTGGTGGGGGCTGCCCCTGCACTGCTGGGGGGTGGGGGTGGTGGGAGACATGGGTGGGGGCATGGTGGAGGCTGCCCCTGTTGACTGGGGGGGTGGGGGTGATAGGGGACATGAGTGGGGGCCTGGTGGAGGCTGCCCCTGGTGACTGGGGGGGTGGGGGTGGTGGGAGACATGAGTGGGGGCCTGGTGGAGGGTGCCCCTGGTGACTGGGGGGGTGGGGGTGATAGGGGACATGAGTGGGGGGCTGGTGGGGGCTGCCCCTGGTGACTGGGGGGGTGGGGGTGATAGGGGACATGAGTGGGGGCCTGGTGGGGGCTGCCCCTGCACTGCTGGGGGGTGGGGGTGGTGGGAGACATGGGTGGGGGCCTGGTGGAGGCTGCCCCTGCACTGCTGGGGGTGGGGGTGGTGGGAGACATGAGTGGGGGCCTGGTGGAGGGTGCCCCTATTGACTGGGGGGTGGGGGTGATAGGGGACATGAGTGGGTGCCTGGTGGAGGCTGCCCCTGCACTGCTGGGGGGTGGGGGTGGTGGGAGACATGAGTGGGGGCCTGGTGGAGGCTGCCCCTGGTGACTGGGGGGGTGGGGGTGATAGGGGACATGAGTGGGGGCCTGGTGTGGGCTGCCCCTGGTGACTGGGGGGGTGGGGGTGATAGGGGACATGAGTGGGGCCTGGTGGGGGCTGCCCCTGGTGACTGGGGGGTGGGGGTGGTGGGAGACATGAGTGGGGGCCTGGTGGAGGGTGCCCCTGGTGACTGGGGGGGTGGGGGTGATAGGGGACATGAGTGGGGGCCTGGTGGGGGCTGCCCCTGGTGACTGGGGGGGTGGGGGTGGTGGGAGACATGAGTGGGGGCCTGGTGGAGGCTGCCCCTGGTGACTGGGGGGGTGGGGGTGGTGGGAGACATGAGTGGGGGCCTGGTGGAGGGTGCCCCTGGTGACTGGGGGGGTGGGGGTGATAGGGGACATGAGTGGGGGCCTGGTGGGGGCTGCCCCTGCACTGCTGGGGGGTGGGGGTGGTGGGAGACATGGGTGGGGGCCTGGTGGAGGGTGCCCTTGGTGACTGGGGGGGTGGGGGTGATAGGGGACATGAGTGGGGGCCTGGTGGGGGCTGCCCCTGGTGATTGGGGGGTGGGGGTGATAGGGGAAATGAGTGGGGGCCTGGTGTGGGCTGCCCCTGGTGACTGGGGGGTGGGGGTGATAGGGGACATGAGTGGGGCCTGGTGGGGGCTGCCCCTGGTGACTGGGGGGGTGGGGGTGGTGGGAGACATGAGTGGGGGCCTGGTGGAGGGTGCCCCTGGTGACTGGGGGGGTGGGGGTGATAGGGGACATGAGTGGGGGCCTGGTGGGGGCTGCCCCTGCACTGCTGGGGGGTGGGGGTGGTGGGAGACATGGGTGGGGGCCTGGTGGAGGCTGCCCCTGCACTGCTGGGGGTGGGGGTGGTGGGAGACATGAGTGGGGGCCTGGTGGAGGGTGCCCCTGGTGACTGGGGGGGTGGGGGTGATAGGGGACATGAGTGGGTGCCTGGTGGAGGCTGCCCCTGCACTGCTGGGGGGTGGGGGTGGTGGGAGACATGAGTGGGGGCCTGGTGGAGGCTGCCCCTGGTGACTGGGGGGGTGGGGGTGATAGGGGACATGAGTGGGGGCCTGGTGTGGGCTGCCCCTGGTGACTGGGGGGGTGGGGGTGATAGGGGACATGAGTGGGGCCTGGTGGGGGCTGCCCCTGGTGACTGGGGGGGTGGGGGTGGTGGGAGACATGAGTGGGGGCCTGGTGGAGGGTGCCCCTGGTGACTGGGGGGGTGGGGGTGATAGGGGACATGAGTGGGGGCCTGGTGGGGGCTGCCCCTGGTGACTGGGGGGGTGGGGGTGGTGGGAGACATGAGTGGGGGCCTGGTGGAGGCTGCCCCTGGTGACTGGGGGGGTGGGGGTGGTGGGAGACATGAGTGGGGGCCTGGTGGAGGGTGCCCCTGGTGACTGGGGGGGTGGGGGTGATAGGGGACATGAGTGGGGGCCTGGTGGGGGCTGCCCCTGCACTGCTGGGGGGTGGGGGTGGTGGGAGACATGGGTGGGGGCCTGGTGGAGGGTGCCCTTGGTGACTGGGGGGGTGGGGGTGATAGGGGACATGAGTGGGGGCCTGGTGGGGGCTGCCCCTGGTGACTGGGGGGTGGGGGTGATAGGGGAAATGAGTGGGGGCCTGGTGTGGGCTGCCCCTGGTGACTGGGGGGGTGGGGGTGATAGGGGACATGAGTGGGGCCTGGTGGGGGCTGCCCCTGGTGACTGGGGGGTGGGGGTGGTGGGAGACATGAGTGGGGGCCTGGTGGAGGGTGCCCCTGGTGACTGGGGGGGTGGGGGTGATAGGGGACATGAGTGGGGGCCTGGTGGGGGCTGCCCCTGGTGACTGGGGGGGTGGGGGTGGTGGGAGACATGAGTGGGGGCCTGGTGGAGGCTGCCCCTGGTGACTGGGGGGGTGGGGGGTGGTGGGAGACATGAGTGGGGGCCTGGTGGAGGCTGCCCCTGGTGACTGGGGGGGTGGGGGTGATAGGGGACATGAGTGGGGGCCTGGTGGAGGCTGCCCCTGGTGACTGGGGGGTGGGGGTGGTGGGAGACATGAGTGGGGGCCTGGTGGAGGGTGCCCTTGGTGACTGGGGGGGTGGGGGTGATAGGGGACATGAGTGGGGGCCTGGTGGGGGCTGCCCCTGGTGACTGGGGGGTGGGGGTGATAGGGGAAATGAGTGGGGGCCTGGTGGGGGCTGCCCCTGGTGACTGGGGGGTGGGGGTGATAGGGGACATGAGTGGGGGCCTGGTGGGGGCTGCCCCTGCACTGCTGGGGGGTGGGGGTGGTGGGAGACATGGGTGGGGGCCTGGTGGAGGCTGCCCCTGGTGACTGGGGGGTGGGGGTGGTGGGAGACATGAGTGGGGGCCTGGTGGAGGCTGCCCCTGGTGACTGGGGGGGTGGGGGTGGTGGGAGACATGAGTGGGGGCCTGGTGGAGGGTGCCCCTGGTGACTGGGGGGGTGGGGGTGATAGGGGACATGAGTGGGGGCCTGGTGGGGGCTGCCCCTGGTGACTGGGGGGGTGGGGGTGATAGGGGACATGAGTGGGGGCCTGGTGGGGGCTGCCCCTGGTGACTGGGGGGGTGGGGGTGGTGGGAGACATGAGTGGGGGCCTGGTGGAGGCTGCCCCTGGTGACGGGGGGGGGTGGGGGTGGTGGGAGACATGAGTGGGGGCCTGGTGGAGGGTGCCCCTGGTGACTGGGGGGGTGGGGGTGATAGGGGACATGAGTGGGGCCTGGTGGGGGCTGCCCCTGCACTGCTGGGGGGTGGGGGTGGTGGGAGACATGGGTGGGGGCCTGGTGGAGGCTGCCCCTGGTGACTGGGGGGGTGGGGGTGATAGGGGACATGAGTGGGGGCCTGGTGGAGGCTGCCCCTGGTGACTGGGGGGGTGGGGGCGGTGGGAGAAATGAGTGGGGGCCTGGTGGAGGGTGCCCCTGGTGACTGGGGGTGGGGGTGATAGGGGACATGAGTGGGGGCCTGGTGGGGGCTGCCCCTGGTGACTGGGGGGGTGGGGGTGATAGGGGACATGAGTGGAGGCCTGGTGGGGGCTGCCCCTGGTGACTGGGGGGGTGGGGGTGATAGGGGACATGAGTGGGGGCCTGGTGGGGCCTGCCCCTGCACTGCTGGGGGGTGGGGGTGGTGGGAGACATGGGTGGGGGCCTGGTGGAGGCTGCCCCTGCACTGCTGGGGGGTGGGGGTGGTGGGAGACATGAGTGGGGGCCTGGTGGAGGGTGCCGCTGGTGACTGGGGGGGTGGGGGTGATAGGGGACATGAGTGGGTGCCTGGTGGAGGCTGCCCCTGCACTGCTGGGGGGTGGGGGTGGTGGGAGACATGAGTGGGGGCCTGGTGGAGGCTGCCTCTGGTGACTGGGGGGGTGGGGATGATAGGGGACATGAGTGGGGGCCTGGTGGGGGCTGCCCCTGCACTGCTGGGGGGTGGGGGTGGTGGGAGACATGGGTGGGGGCCTGGTGGAGGCTGCCCCTGCACTGCTGGGGGGTGGGAGTGGTGGGAGACATGAGTGGGGGCCTGGTGGAGGGTGCCCCTGGTGACTGGGGGGGTGGGGGTGATAGGGGACATGAGTGGGTGCCTGGTGGAGGCTGCCCCTGCACTGCTGGGGGGTGGGGGTGGTGGGAGACATGAGTGGGGGCCTGGTGGAGGCTGCCCCTGGTGACTGGGGGGGTGGGGGTGGTGGGAGACATGAGTGGGGGCCTGGTGGAGGCTGCCCCTGGTGACTGGGGGGGTGGGGGTGGTGGGAGACATGAGTGGGGGCCTGGTGGAGGGTGCCCCTGGATGGTGGGGGGTGGGGGTGGTGGGTGACATGAGCAGGTGTGCAGGGTAGTCCCCTGTTTTGTGGGCTGCCTGCAGGGGCCGTGGAGGGTGTACAGGGAACACCTGTGAGGACCCACCCAGCCTAATCGCGTGTGTAACTTCCCACGCACCCCTGTAATACACGTACCAAGCCAAATCGCGTGTGAGAATTCCCGCGCACCCCTGAAATACACGTACCCTGCTGAAGTCGCGTGTAAAACTTCCCGCGCACCCCTGAAATGCATGCGCCCAGGCTATTCGCGTGTGGAACTTCCCGCGCACCCCTGAAATACACGCGCCCAGGCTATTCGCGAGTGGAACTTCCCGCGCACCCCTGAAATACACGCGCCCAGGCTATTCGCGAGTGGGACTTCCCGCGCACCCCTGAAATACACGTAGCACGCTGGGAGACATGAGTGGGGGCCTGGTGGAGGGTGCCCCTGGTGGCGGGGGGGGTGGGGGTGATAGGGGACATGAGTGTGGGCCTGGTGGAGGATGCCCCTGCACTGCTGGGGGGTGGGGGTGGTGGGTGACATGGGTTGGGGCCTGCTGGCAGGCGCCCCACAGTGCTGGGGGGTGGGGGTGGTGGGAGACATGAGTCGGGCATGAGTGGGGGCCTGGTGGAGGCTGCCCCTGCACTGCTGGGGGGTGGGGGTGGTAGGAGACATGGGTGGGGGCCTGGTGGTGGGTGCCCCTGGTGGCTGGGGGGTGGGGGTGCAGGGGGACATGAGCAGGTGTGCAGGGTAGTCCCCTGTTTTGTGGGCTGCCTGCAGGGGCCGTGGAGGGTGTACAGGGAACACCTGTGAGGACCCACCCAGCCTAATCGCGTGTGATAATTCCCACGCACCCCTGTAATACACGTACCCAGCAAAATGGCGTGTGATAATTCCCACGCACCCCTGTAATTCACGTACCCTGCCGAATCGCGTGTGATAATTCCCGCGTACCCCTGTATTACACGTGCCCTGGCTAATCGCATGTAAGACTTCCCGCGTACCCCTGTAATACACGTTCCCTGGACAATCGCGTGTTGAACTTCCCGCGTACCCCTGTAATACACGTTCCCTGGACAATCGCGTGTTGAACTTCCCGCGTACCCCTGTAATTCACGTTCCCTGGACTATCGCGTATTGAACTTCCCGCGTACCCCTGTAATACACGTTCCCTGGACAATCGCGTGTTGAACTTCCCGCGTACCCCTGTAATTCACGTTCCCTGGACTATCGCGTGTTGAACTTCCCGCGTACCCCTGTAATACACGTTCCCTGGACTATCGCGTGTTGAACTTCCTGCGCACCCCTGAAATACACGTACCCTGGCACCCTGGCTAATCGCGTGTATAACTTCACGCGTACCCCTGATATGCACGTTACCCGCTTTGCGTTCCTTGTTTGGCAGCCCTGTAAACTGGTCCAGGGTTAGCGCAGCCCTTTGCGATGATTTAGCGATTTTGATGGCTTTTCCTTGCGCGAGGGCGTTCTTGGGGGCGTTACTGGCGCTGCTGCAGGGTCGCTGCGATACTCTGCGCCACGGCTGGTTTGGGAGCCTAAAATCCATGAATACGCTGTGCGCGGAAATCGGTTTTAGCGCACGTGCCTGGCGCAGACAATCGCACGCGGACACTCTGCGCCAGCCGCTTGCGACACTTTTCTGCGAAATTCTATGAATTACCCTGACAATCTCTCACCATGCCCCAGGTTCTGTGCAATCACAGCAGATACGGGTTGAACAGAACCCAGCGCCTGGAGCTGCACAGACCTAGGCTTTTCAACTGACCGCAACAGCTGAGGCACCAGTACAGGCATTGCGGAAAAATCCTTTTCCCCCAGGAACGGTCACTCACTATACTGGAGCAAGTGTACTTGGAGGGAATTCTGTCCTGCTTTGTAGTGCTAACATGTATCTGGATTAGCACAGCCCACAGCAATTTCTGATGTGTCCAGTCCTGTCTGTTACCGACAATCCGGAAGTGGTACCCGGATAGGTATAAAGCTAGATGACGAAACGTTTTCATTTATGGTCGATACAGGGTATACTAAATCTTGCATTAAGGAAGGTGAGTTCCCATTGTCAGGCAAAATAATGGAATCGCAAAGATTCTCTGGGGATGCCTGTCAGTTCCTTACACCGAGGATTTACTTATTAAAGTAGGTACACAAAATGTATCTACTCCTTGTATTGTACAGCTACCCAGGCAAATCTCTTGGGCAGAGATCTTCTTAGTAAACTCGACATGTCAATCACCTTCACATAGGAAGGGATAGTATGTTTGACTCCAGGTTTGTATCCTGTGAGAGAAGCAGTGCTTTTGTATGCCTGCTACAATGACAGCACGACAAGGGGGATGTCTGTACATTCAGCTTTGTTTCTTTATGGAGTAATGGTTGTATTGAGTTGGGTCCCGGGAATCAGAGATCGGACATGGCGGATACCGATTGAATTTTTGTTCCCGTCTGCTGAGTAGCAGAAGGTAACGCCAGACACCATCACCATGATTCTCCTAGAAGCAGTGGTTATCAAGAAGGACAGGGTGGTTATCTCAGGCACTGATGAAGAAGGCAGAGAGTAGCGCACAGTTTTGTGCATCGATCTGACTTTGTCGGTAAGAGATGTGTCAGATGAACAATTGTTTGAAGATACTTATGACACAGGAGAAATAGGTTTTGAGATTGGGGTGCCTTGCCAGATGGCGATATAGCAAAAGGAAGTACCACAGACCATGCTCATCATTACAAATACATTGCCATATTGGAAGGAAGATTTGGAGAAGGTACCAGACCACTTGTGAACCTTTTAAAGAGTGTTGGAGCAGTGTGAATGAAATTGAATCTTGGTGCGATTTTGCCACGTGTGAGGCAATACCCCATGTCTAGAGAGGCTGGTGAAGGTATGCATGAGATCATTATGGCATTGTTGAAGAAAGGTATAATACAACCTTCTGTGTCTCCATGTAACACAGCCATCTACCTTGTGAAGAAAGCAAGTTGGAGGGTGGTTCAGGATTTGCAGGAACTAAACATGGTGGAGGCAGAATTTCTGTTGGTACCAAATCCTGCTACCATTCTTTGCAATATCCCTACTAGTTTGACCCACTTCATTGTGATGGAATAAAAAAAATAATTGTTTACGGCCCCCTTACCTCCCGATTCTCAGTACCTCATGGCGTTTACGTATCCTGGTCAGAGATTTGAGCCCACGAGGTTGCCCCAGGAGTACTGTGAATCTCTGAGTGTTTTCAACATGGTGGCTTAGATGGATTTGGGGAATTTACATGTGTCCAGTACAGTAATCTAGTACATGGACGACTTACTAGTCTGTAGCATGTCAGAAGAACAGTGTCGAGGAGATTCAATAACCCTCCTCATCCTGCTTGTAAAGAAGGGGTACAAAGTGGACAAATGAAAAATGCAATACTGCCAGACAGAGGTAGTATATTTGGGGCAAGTGATATCACCCACAGGAAGAACAGTAATGCCTGAGAGAGCCACTGCAGTTCAGAATACTCCCCACCCAGTTACTGTGAAACAAATTCAGTAGTTTTAGGGACTCTGTAACTATTGTAGTTCATGGATCTTTAAATACTCTACACGAGGCCCTTACTGCAAGGACTTAAGGTAGCACAGAAGGTGAAGGGTCCGATGGAATGGTCCAAAGAGGTGGTGACCTGTTTCTCTGTTTCTTTGGGAACTCAAGGCTTTGATCAGCAATGCTCCAGTCTTGATGACCCCAAATTACCAAAAAACATTTGATCTAGTCTCACATTCAGACAGACAGGCGATGATAGCGGTCCTGGCCCAGAAAACATCACTAGGGCATAAGCCCCTGGCTTAAGACAGTGGACTCCTAGACCAGGTTATGCAAGGCCAGTTCCTCTGTGAAGAAGCTCTAGCAGCTTTTGCAATACAAAGTTCTATGACCATTAATATGGGATGCCCGGTGACATTGATCTTGGAAAAATCCAAATCGACTTTGATTAAATGCTTCCATACATCCAGTAAGATGTCACATAGTCAAATCTGCGACATTTGTAGCCGAACAAGTGAAACTTGATGACATGGTCCATGACTGTGCAATTATCGAGGGAGAAAAGGAAGAGAGGACAAATGTGAAGGAGGATGCCCTGTAGGGAGACAAGATACTCTTTGTTGATGGTTCCTCAACAATTATTCTGGACACAGGGGAGAGGCATATGGGTGTGGTGGTTGTGGGCCTTGTGGATGGGGAATACCAGGTCAGGATGAAGAAATGGTTGCCTCTGCATTACTCTGTGCAATCAGCAGATCTACTGGCCCTCATAGAGGTGCTGGGGATGAGTAAGGGGAAGACAGTCACTATTTATTCTGACTCTGCATATGTAGCATTCGCAGTATACGCAGGCCTTTCAATATGGCAGATAAGAGGGTTTAGGAGATCTGATGGTACCCCTGTCCAGCATGCTGTACTGTTATCCAGACTAATTGAAGCGTTAACACTGTCCACAAAGGTAGGAATAGTTAAATGTGTTGCGCATACTAACCACACTTCCCACAGAGGTATGTGAGTGGTCAGCAGTGAGAGGCAGAGACAAAGTTGTAATGCTCTCAACATTAGCCATATTTATTAAAAGCAAATGGGGTTGGAAAAAGGCCTCTCTTGCTCTATGCAAAAGAGAATGTCCCTACCTACTAAACCAAAACTAAAGCAAAGTGACCTTGGGCCTCATTACAAGGAATGCGGTGAGGGGTTAACAGCGCTGGTAAAGGTGCCAGAGCCATTAACCCCTTACCGCCCCATTACGAGGTCTGCTTGCGGGGTCCCGTGAGCAGACCAGGATGCTAACAACGGGCCCGTTATAAACAGGCCCGTTGTTAGCATCATCCCCATTCCCATTGAGCCCTATGGGGGCTCGAATGGGAATGGGGATGTACTGGGTCCGGGTTCCTTGAATGAGGAATTACCGGGCCCTCCAAGGTCAGAATGGCCCGGTAATTCCTCATTCAAGGAACCCGGTACCCGGTATGGGGGTAGCCTAGCCGCTAAAAGCGGCATGGTTACCTCCATCCTCGTAATGAGGCCCCTTGTGTCCAAAATAAATCTGAAACTCACACTAACATACAAAATAATAAAGGGGTACAATAGAATATCTGTTTTCACTTCCACCAAATTGTGCAAAACCATATGTACAATTTCAACAAAGCAATTCTTGTCTCCAGGGTTTAGCGCACCTTCCCCTGAAATGTTTCAGAATCATGTATTTTGAAATGCTCTGTTTCATCAAAAGTTCCAATAAAGGTAATTACATTTGGGCCTCATTATTAGTTTGCCAGTCTGGTAACAACGGTACCGGTAAGCTTTCCGGTACTGTTGTTACCGGACCGGCAAACTACGAGTAATTACCGGGTAAGTGCCAATTTGCAGGCACCAGAAAAAAAATTATACTGGCGGCAGCCATGCAGGTATTTACCGGCACGGCTACCGCAAGGGTCATAATGACCCCCAATGTCTCTTTCACTGATATTCTCTTAAAGATGGCAAAGCAAATGTTCTTTCTACCATACGGTTTGAAATATATGGAAAGAAAGTATTTTATAGTGTTTAGGATGGCAAAGAAGAATGTGTAAATGTCAACAAAGGCTTAATTGAACCAAAACTCCTTTTCAACACAACCTTGCATTTCCTGGAATTCTCCCCTGCCAGGAATATTCAACTTGAAACTCTGGATATCCTGGTTTACTCTCCTGCAGGAATATCCCCCTTTTGACTTAGACAGATTCTTGATGTACTCTCCTGCCAGGCATCTTACCAAAAAGGTTCTCTACCTGATGCTCTTATCAGGTCTCTCCACAACATCCACAACATTCATATTTCTCTTAAATAGCACACAATTGTACTTCCTCACTGGTATAACTCTGTTGACTTCGGTTATGACTTGTACCAAATTTCCCCATGATAGCATCCCCTGCATGAGGGTGCTGTGCATACTAACCGTACTCACACGATAGCACTTGGATATGATGCTGTGGACACCGCAGCAAAAGAAGCCACATATTTGCCATTCACAGATTCCCAGAAAATGGAAACCGTGTACCAGCAGATACAGTTGCCAGCCCCGTACACTGCAGTCACTTTGCTTCAGATTGTGGAAATACAGGAAAGAACACTTAAGATGAAAAGGAGCTCTGGGCAAAGGGGATGTGTTCTCTTGCCCACGGATTTGCTGTGGAGACAGAAGCTTACAGGAAAGGTAGTAATGCCTGTAAAGCTTCTTCTTGTGGGTCTAGTGCAACTACACTACCTGTCCCACACTTCTCAGTGACAAATCGCAGCAAAGCTCCAGGAAGAATGGTTTATACCAAACCTCCAGGAACAGGTGAGTAAATGTGTAGATAACTGCATAGTTTGTAGCGAATTCAGTCCTGGAAACACCAAGATGGGAAGAAGAGTTTTGGTCTGGCCTTCTGTGCCTTTTTGGGAGCTCCATATAGATTTTGCAGATATGATACAGAGATGTTATAATTTTCATTGTCTCATTGTGGTAGTCTGTCAATTTTCCTGATGGCTGGGGGTTGGTCCCTGTGTGCACCCTGATTTTAAGTCTGTAGCAACATTTTTTGTGAGGGAAGAATTTCCACGATGGGGAATTTCTGAGGTCCTGAAGTTTGACAATGGGACCTACTTCTTTAATGCTTTGTTCTCTCTGAAATCACTTCACTCTTGGGGATCAAGCACAGGTTGTGTTCAGTGTTCCACCCTCAGGATAATTGGATTGTGGAGCATTTGAATGAAGTTATTAAAATTCATTTGTCAAAATTGTGTCGTGATTTAAGTAAGAACTGGTGGTACTGTGTGCCTTTGTCCTTGTTTTACTTAATAAATCCACCAGGAAAAGAGCACCATCTCAGTCCTAAAAAAATAGTGACAGGATGCAGATTGCACACACCACTTTCACCTGCACGAACATCATCAGATACACACAAGTCAGCAGAGATTCTTGATGAGGAGTTTAGTGAATACCTTAGGGCTTTAACCAAGTGTGTCAGACTTGTGTCTTCGCAGGCTGTGTTCTTTCATCAACACTCAACGGGAGAAAACATAAAAGAGTCTGAAGATCTACATCAGCCACAGTTGTTCCCGGGGACCTGATTTATGTCAGTTTCTTTCTCCGACACTGGAAAGAGCAGCACTTCCATGGGCCAAACCGAGCGATTTTCGTGACTCTGACTGCTGTGAAGGTGGAGGGCAACAAGAGCTGGATTCACATCAGTCGCGTGCAAAGGGATACTGGCGCTCCTCCACTGGCACAGGAACAAGAGCAGCCTCAAAGTTAAGTATGTCCTAAGGATTTGCAGCTCATTCCAGTAGAAAAGGAGGGGGAAAACAGAAACCATAAAATGCTATTGTAAATGCAGAGAAGAAACCTTAGATTTAAAATGTATACTAGGATGTTTGATTTTATGTTTTTATCGCTTTTCTTGTTATTTGGTTCAGGCATAACAGACAATATGAATGTAAATATTGTTAACCTGTCTAGTACTACAGGTTTTTTAAAGTGTTATTGAGCCCCCAAAGAATCATTGATTCAAAACTCATAAGTGATTATGAAAATATGAATTCAGATCCAATAGTGGATGCACATGGCTTTGCAACAGATATTGTGCCTCATTATATGTTTGCTGGTATCCTGGCTGTAAATCTGCCAGGATACTGGCAAACACACTTACAATTTCCGCCACCTGATATCCGGGTTTTACCGAGATATTACAGGTGGCGGAAAGGGTGGTAAGTCCCCATTCCATACAGTCCCATAGGACTCCATGGTGGGATTTGCCAGTATTTTTGACACCGACAATAGCGGTCCTGAAAATACTGGCTGTTTTATGCCGGTGGGGGCCTGAGTTACCTCCAGCTCTTGGCTGTCGTTAAGTCTGGTTACCTCCATTGGCATACTTGTATTTGTATTTATTTTCTATTTGTATTTATTTGAAATTGATATAGAGCCTTAAACCAAAGTGCTGTACATAGCATCAAAACGGTTTAATAATATGAAGTTTAGCAAAAACAGTCAATTATGTCAACCATGCTGGAGGAGATGTGATTTCAAAGATTTACCAAACACAGAATAGACAGAGATAGAACGTAGAGGAAGAGGAAGAGCATTCCAGTGCAAAAGGGCAAGAAGAGAAAATGTGTGAAAGGGTGGCTGCGCACATTGATGACAAGGATCTACAAGGAGAAATTGAGAACTAAAGTGGAGGGACTGACACGGGGTAAAGAACGAAACCACAGAGGACAGATAGTCAGGTGCAAGATCATAAAAACATTTGAAGATGAGACACAAGAAAATTAATTTGAGTTGAGCTTGAAAAGAGAGCCAGCCAAGAGTGAGAAGAGCAGAAGACATAGAATCACAAATGAAGAAGTACACAAATCGAGGCATTAAATCAGATTTCATAGGAGCAAGTCGAGCAAGTGGAAGACCAAAAAGTGCAGTAGAACAGTAAAAAAGGCGTGATAAAATTCAAGAAGATATCAGTGGCTTAGTACCATAAAAAGTCAAGAAGAAACTGACTTTTCGAATGTTATATAAGTGAAAGTGACAGGCCCGTGAAGATACAGAAATGTGATGTTTAAAAGACAGAGCAGTGTCAAAGTAAAGTCCCAGATTATGAGCAGTAGATGAACTAGCAAGCTGAGAGGGGGGACCAAAATAAAAGGAGGAGACAGAGGAGAAGGAATGGTATTAGAAGGAGAGAAAAAAAACAGTTTTAGCAGTATTAAGTGTAAGATGAGAGGACATCCAAGATTTAAAAGCAAGTAGGCAAGAAGACAATTGATTGTGAACATCAGATCAAAAAGAAGAGAAAGACAGAAAAAGCTAGTGCCAACAGCATAGAAATGATGTGAAAATCCAAAAGAAGAAATTACTTCAGCCTGCGGTGAAGTATAGCGACAGAAAACACTGGAATCCACTTCCTCTCTCTATTCACAAGACATATTCATGGATTCGATTGTGCAACGTCTCTGCTGGGAAATGGCCACGCAAATTCTTCATACGATCTACCACCCGAAGACAGTCATAAGTACACTTGTTCGTAGGATTTTAAGTGCGCAGGTGAGCTCGCATGTCAGATTTCGGGGTTCGTGTACTCAATCGGGGTTCCGATGTAATTTAGGGGTGCGCATAAGCAGTGTAGAGGGGTGCAGGAACGTTTTAGATGGGTTCGCAAGCAGATTTCCTGAGTTATTGCCGACTTACGATTTTTTATACCACGCACATGGTCCCCGAGTCGCAGGCCTGATAACGGGGGTCCCCACATACTGTTTGAAGGGTGCATGTATTCGTGCCCGAGGAGCACGCAAAGGTAGCTGTTCTGGCTGTTCATACTTTGCGTGTGGACGTGTTGGGGGCGTTCCGGGCGCGACTTGCGATTACGGTTACTTTGCGCTGTCAATTCCATGAATACGTGTGGAGTGCATTTTTCTTTCTGCACGCAGGCTCACGCAGTGTCTTTCTCGGCACATGGAACTAGAGGGATTTCTGTGCCCATTTCCATGAATCGGGGCCACAGTATCTGTGGTAATGTTATGCATAAAAGAACTATGGAGCCATATTAATGAAAATACAGGGTGCGCTAATGGTTATCAGGCAAGGGAGAATGCCACTATACCCACCCAGTACGCAGTAGTGAGTTAAAATACCTTGCACTGCTAATCGATCTAGTTTACGAAAAGAAAACGTGCGTTTGTAATCTTTGGCTGTAGTACCCCAAATGCACCGCACGACGGTGCTATATAATCCATTATCGTGATCTCGTTGTCCAGAAGTAGCAAGCAAGAAGAATGGATATATCTCTTTCATGCGGGTAATCTTTGCAATGAACAACCAATAAAGGTGCCATTAAAAAGAGCTGAGTTGATTTATTATGGGATATATTGTACAGTGTTGCAAATTTTATGCATACAGTAATTATCGAGGATTGATCATACATGCTCGCGATATATCATAAAGGGTAAAGCGAGAAGCTTGATAACAATACAAATAGTATACACACCCATAGCATTGGCAATGACAGCGATGTTGTAATTTGCCATTTACGTTTTCAAATAAGTGAGAGCCGCGCCACACCAGCCAGTTCCCACTGATTGCATTTTATCTGAGTGAAATTAAACAGCCACAACATGGACGCCAAGCACAGTAATACTCTTCTGAACTGGGGCCCGCAGGCGGGGGGGATTTGATTTGCTACGTGCAGACGTAATGAGCTTATCGCGGCTTTTCTTCTCTGGCGGCCATTTCCTGGCTGAGCATCGTGACCTGCGAATAATGCGCCCAACCCACGCTGGGCGAGGACGTCTGCCGGGTCCCATCTGGAGCTCAGGACAGTTGCTTTCCTGCAGACCCTCAGAGCAGAAGCGAGATAAATCAAGCTGAAACCTGCAAAATGTAATGAAGGAAAAACAAATCTCTTGACCTCACCTCGGTCTCCCTTTGGCGTACCCATAATTATACAATCTTTTCCTGTAAAGGGATGAGCCACTCTCCCCTGTGTCATGCCTCGGGCTCAGGTGTGATATAAGAGAATCTGTTTAACTTAATTGTAATGATCTGCTAGCTGGGATTTTGTGTCATGTAGATACTGAGATGCTGTGTCTTTTCCTTTTTCCGTTTCGGGTCCTGGGGTGATCATGTTTACCTTATAGTACTGTATTATAATCAGGGATGTACCGACCTCCTGTGCATAATGTTCACATTCACTGGAATTCTATGTAGTGCAGATGACACATTTATGGCTACAGTGTGTGCCAGCAGTCATGGACATTAAATATATGAATGCCTAAGGAATTCTACCCATTGATCTTCAGAAATGTGCACACACTCTAACCATACCTGGACCTGCCACTCTGTGGAAGGGCTTGTTAGTGGGGAATTGCCACCTAAGGAAATAGACATTTTCCCCAAAACTGGCAGCCTGCAACATAGTGCCGTATCACAAAATGACAGGGCCGGCCGGTGAGCCCCACACAGGTGCCCCCCTATTCCAAGCTTCTCAAAGAAGCGCATATTGCCACACAGACGCAGGCTGGTCTATGCCACCAGGGAAGTGCAGCATGTATGATGAGCATGCTGCCATAGATGCGCACTGTACTAGGTGTAAGGTGTACATTTTTTTATAAAACCTTACACCTTTCAGAAACAAGTGGGTGGTTGCTTCTGGCCACTGGCACCCAAACATACAAGCCAACACTGCGCGGCATGTATCCATCGGTATTGCCATTTTATACATTATGGATTATCTCTCTTGGCAAGTTTCTCAGTTGCAAGCATGACACATCGAGCCAGTCCTGATTTTTGTTTCCAATTCCATGCTGCAACTTTTAGTTTGGGGTTTCTCATTGTAAGGCTGGGCCTTCAAGTCCCAGCATACAGTGGTAAAAAAACACAGCACTGACTTGTTGACTCACGAACGGAAGTGGGCAACTTGGCAGCTAGGGATCCTGCGTGTCTGTCTGTAACAGGCAGTAACATAATAAGAAATATAAAAAAACATATCCTGTAGATGCCTATATTCAATGATCCTATGTCAAGACACGGAGGCTCATATTATGCTTTGTTCGCCACTCAACCAGCCACATAACATCACAAGTTTCATCTATTAAAAAATAACTTCTCTTTCTATGAAAAGACAGTCTTTGCTTATCAAACTTGACTGCTCTGTCCTCAGCTCCCATGTGACACTATCCTCCAATCCAAACACGAACTCCATCATAAACTGTATGCGTCCTTCCTGTTCCTCCTCTTTCTTCGCTGCTCGAGCAGCAGATAAGTACCCTTTTTACGTTGTTTAACATACAGCAATTAGGATTTAAATTGGAGTGCTTTAGTACATTAGCACGCTGCAGCTCAGTGTTCAACTTCTTTGACCGGTTGTCTGTGGCAGCGCTTAGCTGCAAGGACTCCTGCCAGCGTGGAAGAGGGACTGCGGGCGCCAGGACCTTGCTACAAAGTTCAGGGTGCTTGCGTCCCATTCCCTCCACGGGTAGAGCGTGATTGTGTGCAATTGGACACATTTCTGAAACGCGGAGCTCCTCCCTCTCTGCAGTATCAACATCAGCGCTCCCTCCAGGGAGAATGTAAAACAGCATCACCTGCTGACTGCTGTTAGACTCACGGAAGCTGAGCCTGCAGCATAATGGAGACGCCACCTGCTGTTTGACCAGAGCGCTGCACCATCCTTGACAGGATCCTGGCCCAAGCATCCTGGTGTCAGAAATTAGCTGGGTTAAGTGTGCAGCAGTGCTCCACATGAGTCATTTGCGTGCCCTTAGGAGTGAGGGAGTGAGCAACAGCCAACTATGGCATATAAGGGTGAATCATCCCCAGATCCAGAATCAGCTGGAGAGGGCCTGTTCAGAGAATGCTGGTTGCCTGGACAACAGAATTTAGTACAGCAGTCGCACTGTGAAGGGCTGGGGCCTCGGTCTGGCGAAGTGGACTTCCTCAGTGACTGGTTATCATTTGCACAGGGTCCCAGGGTATCTAGGCCTACGCAGAAGGTGAAGGGCACTCAGGGGGAAGATTGCACTGGTAAGCGCAGAGTGTGCACAGTGTTACGAGCCGTTACCCCCAGGCTTCCCTTCCAAGTGCCATCAGAAGAGCTTGCTCCACTCCAGAAAGCCGCAGTCCAAACATCGCGTCCAGAGCACCGACGTACAGTCAAGCCTGGAGTTAGTGCATCAGGGCGACTAGACCAGCGGTACGCCCAGCTACACATTCGATGAAGAATCTGTGGTGTCAATAAGTTCAGAGGACAGTACCTAGCAGTGGGGGAGATCTCGGGAGCGCAGGAGGGACAAGAGCCCTGCAGAATAATCAAAAGGTGAGTTTGATCCCAACCTATTGGTGCACCCCAGGTCTTCTGAGTGGGAGCACCGAACAAAGTAGCAACCTACATCGGTAAGCACCTTAGGACGGCTCTGAGCAAGGAACCATGCAGCAAGCTCAGGACAAAATGCCCCAGGCTTCTCCTCCCCGACAAGGAGGCCGACACCCCAGTGATCAACTCCAAAATGCTGTCTTTTATGGTGAAGTACACCAAGGATATCTGCAAGGAGATAGATAGATCTTGGGCCACTTGTCAAGACAAACTTTTAGATGTCACAGGGCCATTGGCAAAGATCATGGAAATTGCAGAGGAGGCCAGGGAGACAGCAGTTCCAATTGATCCACAGGTGCTGGCAGGTTAGGCCAAGTGAGCAGCTTGCCTGGTAGGCAACATGAATTGTGCCATTGTGGTGGAGAGGTGCAGATCTATACTAGTTAAGATTGATCAGAAGCGAGGGGAATGGGCGTCTTCTGAAGCAGTCTCAAAGGCAAAAGGCCGCGTCTTTGGGGAGCCGTTTGTTAAGGACATGAAAAAGTTTGTTCATACCTTCACAGCCCTGGATAAGGCTCAGGCTTGACTCAAAAGGGAATCTGCGCCCAGGGTTTTTGGACAAGCCGGCAGAGGTAGAGGCTGCTCTGCCAGTCGAGGAACTGGACACAGGCCTTCATACAGAGGATCCTGGCTCACTGGACTCCAGTAGATCTAACCAGTTCTTGCATGCAAGGGGAAGAGGCATGGTTCAAGGATGGATGCCTCAGCCCCCACCCCATGTGTGAGCGAATGCCCACCCCCAAAAGAGCACAGCATTACCAACGATTGGTGACAGATTAACCACATGCATTAGGAAGGTGGCAAGAGATTACTAGGGACACCTGGGTCTTGTCCACAATGCAAGGGTTTCAGCTAGAATTCTTCCAAGATCCTAGCCAGCGCACCACTCCCCAGCCTTTAGTTCTGTTGGAGCAAGATTGGGGATGTTAGGAGCAGAGATAAAAAAGCTTCTAAGGAAAGGAGCGATCTGTCAGGCTGCAGACGGGCCAAAAGGGTTTGTTAACAACCTTTTTCTGGTGAAAAGGAAGGACAAGATCAGGCCAGTCATAAACCTCCCCGACCTCAATGCATTTGTTGTTTACAGGCATTTTTAAGATGTAAGCAATCCATTTGTTACTGGACATCCTACAAGAAGGGGACTGGCTGGTGCGGATAGACCTGAGAGATGCCCATTTAGCAGTTCCAATCTACTGCCCAACTGTTGCTTCCTGAAGTCTAACTGGGAAGGCCGGAGGTGGCAGTTCACCTATTTGCTGTTCGGCATGTCCTCAATACTGTGGTGCTTCACCAAGGTATTGAAACCAGTGGTGCCTGCATTACGGCAGCTGGGAATAAGACTGATCGTTTACTTGGACAATTTCAGTCTTATGGCGCAGGACGCGCAACTTCTGAAGGAGCAGGTGGTGGAGGCGATGGCACTTCTAGAGGACCTAGTCTTCCTAGTGAACTGTGAGAAGTCTGAGGTGCTCCTTCATGATTAAGAGCCTGACCCGGGACAAGGTGCACTGTTGAATTCTTATGAAAATGGACAACGTGTCGGCTGTCCAATGTATCACCCGGCTGGGTGGCACAAGGTCCAAGCTGTTAGCAGAGCTAGCCAAGGACTTTTGGCATCTCTGCTTGGACAGGAGGATAAGCATCACAGCGGAGTATCTCCCCGGTTTAGCCAATCAGGTTGTGGATTGGAATTTGCGGTACCCCAGGGACTCCGGCAACTGGCAGCTGGATGCAGCAGTTTTCTGCAGTCTGATGAGCCTGAAAAGGCCATGCAAGATGGACCTTTTTGCATCCAGTCTTAACCAACAGCTGCCTCAATTTATCACAAGGAGGCCAGATCCGGAGGCAGCCACCACAGACGCGCTCCTTCAGCAGTGGTGTCCGAGCACGGAGTATGCTTTTCCCCCCTTAGCGATGATCTGTAGGACATTGGCGTACACAAGGGGTCAGAGAGCGAAGCTGGTCCTAGTAAGGCCGGGCTGGAAAGGTCAGGCCTGGTTCCCTGACCTGCTAGACCTCTCGTAAAACACCTTCTGCTTCCTCAAAGAATGGAGATTCTTCTAGTCCCGGCAGGGTTACCACACCCGCTAGTCCTTCAGGGGTCCCTCAGGCCGATAGCCTGGGTGATTTCAGGAGCTCCTTGAGACAGCCGTGCCTTTTCAGGGAGATGCTTCTAAGCTCATTGGAGAGTCCTGGGTGTCTAAGACAACCAGGTGCTACAGGTCAGCGTGGGCCACGTGGAGTAGTTGGTGTCTGGCGAGGGGTGTACATCCCGCTTCTGCCGATGTGATCCATGTTCTTAACTTTCTGGCAGCCCTAGCAGCACAGAGCAAAATGTACAGGAGTTTGAATACCTATAGGTCTACCATTTCGGCGGGGCACAAACAAGTTCTAGGGGCCCTGATTGGTGAGCATTCGCTAGTTACTAGATTGCTCAAAGGGGTGAAAGCTATCTGGCCTCCGGAACAGAATTATACAAGGCTAAGATATGATATGATAAGTTATTTATAACGCGCTTAATACCCAGAGGTTTCTAAGCACGGACCCAGGGATCGAACCTTTGGTGCTCTGTGCCGTCTTGTTTCCTAGGTGAGTGCATTGCCGCTGAGCTATCCTCCCGTGACACTGGGATGTAGACATAGTTCTCAGAGATGGCTGGATAACACAGGCCTATCCAGGAAAGAGCTTTTGATGAAACCTGCCCTGTTGTTTTACATGGTGGCGTGTAAGAGGGTTCAGATGTAGGGGCCCTCGAGATAAAAACCAAATATTTCTCTCAGGAGGGAGTCACCTTCCATGTGAGGAAGCAAACGAAGAAGGCCATTAGCTCGGTATCCTTCCCTGCATTTCCAACACAACCTAAGATATGCCTGGTCAGGACTCTGAAGCAATACGAAGCGAATGTAATGGGGAAGCTGAAATAAAGATAGGGTACCAACAACTGAATGCAGTGGGGGGCAACCCCCCACTTAAAACTAGGTAGAGAAATTCATATGGACTAATTTGGTGTTGTAATTATGTGAAAATGATATTTATAATGTTAGTATATACTAGTAGTCTAATGGGCATCGTGTTTATAAGGTCGAAAATGTCAATGTCATGATGTGGTAAGGTGACAAGGCACAGAATGGACAATAAGATTTTCTGTACACAGACAGAAAATCGCTATGGCAAATGCCTATTACTGAAAATGCATGTAACCGGAAATGTGGCTAAAATGAGAGAAATGAGGAAATGCTTTGGTGTGTAAGAATGAGGTAACTCTAAAGTTGAAACAGTCAAGGATAATATGCTTTCAGAAATGTGACGGATGGGCAGAACCCAGACATTTAATTGGGCTTTGTCTGGAAACTTATCTAAGGGTTCCAGCTGCACCAACTATAATTGTGCAGAGCACCGAGGAAAAAAGTAAGGATGTGCGCAGATTGTATTTCATTTTTGAAGGTTTAGTTCAATTAAAAAATAATTGTCCGATGAGCAAATGCACAATGACGAGTTTGCTGGGAAACGGCTAAGGGAGGGTGTGGGCTGGTTGCTCCCTCTTTTCTTGCTATAAGAGAGAGCTCTGTGTGGAGCTGGGGGTGGTGGAGTCCGTGTACTTTAACCACGATGCTGTTTTGTGCACTGTGCCAGCATTGCATGAAATAAACTTGATGAACCTTACAGTCTCTTTGCTGAATCATTAAAATGTCCTTATTTACTGGTGTTGGAGTATGTGAAACCAGCACCCTATCCACCTGAAGGTGCAGGTATTATGTCTTAAGATACTCAAGGGCGAGCTCTGATTCCATGGGCCCATCAGAGGTCACTAGGACCTCGATTACACATGGTAGCAGAGGATGGTTCTGACCATCGAGTATTGATTATTGACACCTATTGGCTGTCGACACAAAGTAACTCTAGGTCTTCGGCAATATCACAAGTCCTTTGCCATTTCAGGCTGAATAGATGTGACATTTTCCGTAGACAATGGTAGCGTAATTGAGACTGCAGTTGGGGCCTGAAGAGACACGTTTTTACATAAACATATCCCTTCTCATTCCTACCGGCAGCTGACCAGACAAAAACCTGAAGAAGACGGTAATCACGAGGGTCGGGAGACGAATGGTGGGAAAGGAGAGTGAAGAAAAAAAATTGCTATGATTAAAGCATTTTAAAAGAAGCCAGGACGACCAAGACTAAGACACTAAGGTGAACCATACTGTTCATAAAATTGGAGTAAAGGGGATAGAAAATAAGATAGGGAAGGGGCAGACTGCAACTGCCCTAGCCGATAGAGACAGGGACACGGGGAGGAAGAACAATATGGCAGTCAAGATTTGGGAACAAACCAAAACATTAACAGCATTTAAAAATCAATAACAAGAGTAAAATATTAATGAGGGGCAGACATGCATGCGGCCGGCCAGGGTTGTGTTTGACTGTTACATGTCATGTTATGTTGTGTGTCTAATTTTGTATGTTATGGCTGCTCATGTGGTTCATTTTATGGCATAACTGTGTGCAGTGTAAAAATATTGGAATGAGTGTAAAAATGATATTTTAAGCCAAATTAAAACGATTGGCGTCAAGTCAAGGTTTTGAAATTATGAAAAAATTACATTAAGATAGATGATCAGATGTGGTGATTTAAGGCATACAGATTTGTGGTAATTTCATCTCAAAAGAGTGAAACAGTTCCGAGATAAGTGTAAAAAGCTGTTGCACCATAAGCCAACACACAAATTCAAACCAGCAGCTATGGAGTTAAATTGGTGATTTCCTCATAGTAGACAAGATAACTGATGAATCGTGCTAAAACCAATAGATTTATGATATTTTTGGTGATTTATAGAAGTACTATTCTCGTGCGTTAAGCGCGCTTAGTGAAAGAAATGCACTGTGTGGGAATGCTTTTAACTGTGAAGGGTAGGAGGTCCAGTTAGAAATAGGAACTGTGAGCCTGTGAAGTGTGTAAAATACAAGGAATGATTAAAAGACTTTTAAAACAAAAACAGAGCTTAGTGAAATGTAACCAAGGGCGTATGTGCGCCTAAATTCAAAAGATGTTGATCTGAAATATGTATCATAAGCTGGTTTTGTTAGAATGTTTGTATGAGGTTGCATGTATTGATTTAAAAGATCGTGGGGTTTTATATTTTAACATCAGAGCAGCTGTTTGAAAAAACGCACAGTTGAAAACTAATGTGTAAGAGGATGACAAGAGAAATGAAACATGCTTGCATTATGGCCCACGAGTGAACGCAGTGATGTATCAAGAAAGGAATGTGCAAGGGCAGTCTTTGAGATAAGCACTGCGTGGCAAATGATACTGTCTTGCAAAAGCTGTATTTATCGCACCTAAGCGAGTGTGGTAAGGAGACAGGCTAACAGCCGGTGTAATTGTTAGGCTATTTCAGTGATCAGGAAAATGCTTGAGTGAATGTTTCTTATACATTGCATTTATTATTTGAAAATAAAGTGCATTACATGCAAAATGACAGCCCCAGAAGTAGTCCAGTTGCGACTAAAAAGTTAACTGACACTAGGGCTTTGGAATGCAAGGGGAAAAATGACAAGATGAACGAATTATTGGTCTAAATAATAAGACAATGAAGCGCATGCCCAGGTAGCATTGGTTTAGAAGTCTCTTGTAGAAAATGTGTCAGCTGTGGTGTGAATTTAATGGGCACCTTTTCAGTGGTAGTCATTTAAACTTGTAGGCGCACATTTTCCCAGTGGCATTTATGGCACAAGCACAGAGGATGAAATGGTGCTAATACAGAAATACATTGAACAAGAGAAGAATTAGCACATGGGTGGCATTTCTAGGGCCAGCCTGCTATTTATCGTGAGGAAATTAGGAAGGGGCTTGATTGCATATTAATGCTTTCAGCCTGTTGAAGAAAGCAATGCAAGATTCGTCATTTTAGTACTGGTGGGCGGGCATTCCAGCTTTAGGAGCCAGATGACTAAAGCCAGGGCCCACAGTTGTGGAGTTTTAAAGATAGGCATATGTATATATTGGTCAGAAGGACTAACCAGAGTGATTCATTCTGATAAGGATGAAAGAGCGCGGACAAAAGACATCTTTTGCGTACTGCCAATGAGTATAACAAAGAAATGCATTGGTTTACTGATAACCTGAGCACTTTTCTCCTGTCTTATGAGAGGCATCCATATGGGAATGTTCAGTATTGCCTATAGGCCTTATTCTCTGTGATACATGCTTATGCTGCAGTGCAACATTCAAGATAAGCATGTTTATGCCCTTTTGAGTCCCCTACCCTCTCCATTCCTGCTCCGAATGATAAACAAGTAGCATTTGAAGGCCATCATTAGCAATATACGAAGGGGTAACTTCTCTTCTAGTATAGAAACAAGATACTTTTTATCAAATAGCATCCGGGAAACTATGCAGCCTGCAGTATTAATGTAGGACTGTATGTGAAAAGATACATGCAACCCAGAATAGGCAGATAACTCACATTAGCTGCCTCAGAGAATGCAAAAGTGCTCAAGCATGGTTAGAATAGACTGTAAGGAAAGGGAAAGCTGCACATGGCATAGCATAGATAGTGAAGGCAGATTAGAAGCTGCCAGGAAGGTGTCTCTATCCAGGCAGACTGAGAGTAGGAGTGGGGCATGGTTTTCAAATTGTGTTGCCATTAGAGATCAAGGGAACAAGTGCCTGTAGTGTGCAATATATCAATGCTCACTATCATAGTGGAAACAACCCCATTGCCAGTGAAATTATGAGTGGTGCTTTTATGAAAAACATACCCTGAGAAGAAAATCATCCTAAAGGGCTGACGGTTTTTAAACGTTTAGGGACTGGCAATTCAGAAATGTTAGGCAATAAGACATTAAATGAGATGCCCAGAATCACACAGTGTTTAAGGGGTAAAGCTGGGATTTGTGCCAATATTGCAATTCCTGCATTTGAGCACTTTCTCTTCTAGCTCTTAAAATGTACTAAAACAATCACATTTTATAAAACTGACTTGCAAAGTACGCAAACCGCATTTCCAAACCTGACAATTTTAAAACCAAAATGTTACAGAAGGATGTTACACAACGTGGGAATGATTCTAGCATAATTCTCTCCATTATCAAGGGAAATACCAGCATGCAAAGAGGCAAACCTCACAAAATACAGCACAGTAATGCAAGGGGTCCTGTATGATTTGACCAGGATCCCTGTATCATCTGCTGGCAAAGCCAGGATACAAACATAAACACTTTGGCTGCACAGTTTGAATTTCAATACTTATTTGCCTCTTGGACAAATAGTTTATGCACATTTTTTTGAAAGGATCGCTTAGGTTTTAAGAATGTCCCATCTGAAAAAAACAATTTCAACCCCTATCTGGTGCAGAAACAGTGCTGTTAATTGCACTGCTTGTGCTGCAAAACCAGGTAAATATGCAGGTATGTTTATGAACTTCAGACTTAGAGACGGTTCAGCCAGACTTACTGGGATGTGCCCTTCTAATCTTTCACATGAACAAATATCCCTGCAATGAGTGCTTAACACACTGAGCCAACTCCTGAACCATCGTGGATGAATATGGATTTCAACTTTGGCTATTGCACGTGATCAGCAACATACCCACAGAGGGGAAATAACGCTACAAAGGTCGTGCTACCCAAACTATGTATTCCACAGTGAAAAACAAAAGCATTGCATGATTAATTGATCAAGGCAGAATGTACTTGTCAACAAAGACAGGCAAGGGGTTTAGAGCCTCAGCAGGATGCAACAAAATGTTCCTGGCATGCGCTATTTAAGCCTGATGAAAAAGGGACTATTACTTTAGATCGGACAGCATTGTGGGAGGCCCTGGGCAGGTGCCCCATTTGCCCTCCCATAAAAACGTCCCCGGTGCCTACTGTAGTCTGGCAAGGAACGAGCGATTCCTAGTAGCATGGAGCACACAGAAGCCCTTAGGCATCGTGGTGCTATTACAAGGAAGGGGCTTGCAGATTACAATAAAATGGCATACACTAGGGGCTGCATGACGTAGCTTTGCCTGTATTTATAGGACAGATAGATATATATTGTAATTACAATGAATGAGCTGCATGGTAAGCTCACACTGGATAGAGTACATATTAAGTAAAACACAGCATAGAGGTTAATTTAGCAACAGGGGGATGAGTATAGACACAGCTGGGGGAACTGATAGGGGTAGATAACCAAAGTAGGGTTGAGGGTTTTTGCAAGAAATGAGGAGGGATGGTTCTGCTCTAAGTTCGCTAAAGAAGCATTCCATGGTCTGGGGACAAGACGGGGGAGCTTAGCTCTTTGACATTAGCTCTTGTGGTTTATGGGACTTGTAGTTGGGTGACATGGTGACTTGCTTGGGTCAGGCTGAACTGACCCTATTAACAGCATCTGTTATATATACTGGTGCTGTGTGAGACATACATTTGTGATTTTAAAATTAACCTTTCCTCCACGAGTAGCCAGACAGCAGCTTGTATGGCGTGAGTAATGTATATTCTTTTAAAGAATACTGAGAGTTGCACGCAGCATCACTCCGCACGGCAGAGCCTGTGAAGATTTTGTAAGATGCCTGCAAGGATGACAGTGTAATAATACAATTTAACACTGATAATGACGCAGGAAATGAATAAGCAGGTTTTGTAAGTATTGCGGTAAAAGGTAAGGGCCGGTGGCATTAGTAGATGTGGTAGTGAAAAGGAGGCAATGGCACTCAAATGGTAAGTGCTACAAAACGGACTGTAGCATGTAATCTGGCATGGCTTGAACAAGGGTGAGTGGAGGCAACGCTCACAAGGATTGTTTCACAGCTACAGAAATAGTGTTGGAATAAAATGAGGTATTGATGAACATCATGAGATAAGGAGCAAGTGATTTACATGGGGTTTTTAACTAACATGCGGGCAGAAGCAGGCATCGCCCTGTAGCTGAATGGTCCATTGCCATTCATGTTTTCTATCATTTTGATTTACCATACCCTCTGAAGTTGAAGGGGGTACTGGGTCCTCTGTGACCTACTTTTGTACAATGTCGAGGATAGCACAAATGTATTGAAGGGGGTTTTGGGGTGCTCCTGAAGGTCCTTCTTTGAGGAGCTCCACCGTGAGTGATAGGACAGTATGAATGGTGCTATACCAGGGGTGGTAGGTTACAGTTTTGAGGCCTTGACGGCCAGAGTGCAGAACATTTATTTTAAATAGGGAAAAACCCTTATGATTTGAGACGAGCAGTTGAGATTCTGGTATCATAGGATTTAGATGAATGAATAAAGGTTTGAATGACAAAGCGTGAAAGCATGATGATAGTGTTTAGATTGCCAAGGAAAGCATGTTTTATGTAGGACATGCCCCATTTAGAAACAAGCATGATTTTCAGGCATAAAAGCGGCAGAAGGCCAATGAGAATGTTTGGGTGAAAACTAAAAGATTTCATTATCATGGCAGCCTGGTAAAGTACAGCTAGCTGTATGACCTGGTGAAGAAATAACAAAAAACCCCAAAAAAGAAATAAGAAGGATTTTTGAAATTCAGGCACTGGCCGCAAATTTATGAACGTGTGCAAACACGAGGTAGAGACAGATGACCTCCAGGAAAATAAAGGGAGCCATAAAATAGGGAAATATGGTAAATGATTAAGAAGCAAGCAGAATGAAATGAGAATCGTGAAGGACAGTAGTGGTTCAAGAAAAAGTATGTTACCGGGAGGACACCCGAGAGAAAAAGTAGGATACCGGGAGGACACCCGAGAGAAAAAGCAGGTTACTGGGAGGGCAACCGAGAGAGAAAAGTAAGAGGATTCACCTTGTTCCTGCGCTTTAATACAGTGGTCAGAAGAAACGTGAACTCAGAGCCCACATAATGGGTGACAATTAGACTACGGTGATGATTAAAGACGGCACTAAAGGGGTTTGTTTAAACTCCATGACAGGGTATTGATTAGAAGGCAGGTATATGTGTGTCCAGCTGGTGTTTGTCTAGTCTGTCAAGTGTCTGTTATACATGTCCTGTTGTATGTCACATGTAAGGAATTTTGTCTCCTTGTTGTTTGAAATCAAGTAAGGGTTTTACGCAATTCTATAGTTGAGAGGGAATTGCACACGGATTGATGTTCTTGAGTAAATTGGTGGTAGAAATAATTTGGCGGGAAAAGATTGGACTGGAGCTTGCTGTACTTGGTGCTCGCTCATAGTGATGGGAATGTTGGACTTGTATAAGGATATCGTTAAAAACAGATTTAAGCCTGGAAAACATGACTCCAATTAGCACTGAGTGGGTTAAAGGTACCGCCCACAAGATGTTTATGCCGTGGCCACAAATTGGGACTTTATCTAAAGCCATCGTACAACGCATGGCGACTTACTTGCATGCCACTTGGCAACGCAAGAAGTTAGAAAACGCTGCAATGTTCTCAAATTGTGAAAAAATATAAGAACAAGGAAAGGACGGATAGCCTCCAGCAGCTTGGATACTAAATATATGCAATGAGGGGGGGAGGGGTTGAGATGCCTAGCGCGACACCCGCCCCACCTGAAACAGGAACCAAGGGAAGTAAGCCTGAGGGACTCTACCCATTAACAGAGCTAAAGCAGCCACAGGGTATAGCAACCCCACTTATGAGTCACCTACATACAGTAATACAAAAATCAAGGGAAGGATAAGGACAAGAATCTCACATCCCTATCCCCAAGGGGCAAGGGGAGACGCGATGATGCGATGATGAAGGAAGGGATCAGGCACAGACAAGTGCATCGCTCGATAAGGAGAGAGGGGGAAAGAAGAGGAAAGGAAGTGAAGACAGAACTGATGATGTAGCATTCACAAAGGAAGAATGGATGGGAGGACAAATCTCATTGAAACTCGATGGGAAGGGAAGTGATGATGGGAGACCTAAAGAGAAGTTAGATGAGGCACAGAGAAAGAAGAAAGATAAGGAGTTAAGGGACGGAAGGATAAGAAGGAAAGATAGGCTAAGGCGAGAACAGCTACATCCCAAAGAGCAAGAAAAACAGCTCGATCGCAAACCAGAGAGCAGCCTATGAACAAGACAGACAGAAACAGCAAAGGTTAGAAGAAAAGCAAAGGGTACGTGAAAGAAGGGATGAGGAAGTTCGAAGGACAGATGAACGTAGAAATAAAGAGAAAAGGAAGAAGATGGGGTCAGAGAAGAGGCGAGGAAGCACAAAAGGATTGGATACAGGAATAAATAAATAAATAAATAAATCAGGAAAGGATGAAAGTGAGTGGTTATTTTGAATAAAAGATGAATAAAGGAAAACATTGAGAAAAGGAACAATTGGGCGAATTAATAAAAGGATAAGGGATAAAAGTGGAAAACAAATAGCACTTATGAGGTTTCCTGGCCAACAGCCAAAAGGAGCATTGGCCAATAAAAGGCATCAGAAACCATGAAGACCAAGAAAAGGAGTATGGGCCTCATTACACGGATGGCGGTGGACCAAGGTGCTATTAGCACCTTGGTCCATGCCGGTAAAATACCGGCACCGCCTTGGTGGAAAGAGGAATTACCGCCCTATTCCAAGGTTGGTGGGGCGGTAATTCCCCATTGCCCCATTGCCCTTCCCCATTCCCATTTTTGCCCCATAGGGCTCTATGGGAATGGGGAAGGCGCTAATTACCGTACCGCAAATTGCTGTACCGTAATTAGCTCCCTGGTCCCTTTGCGGGTTGGTTTTTAACGCCTGCAAAAAGCAGGCATTAAATTCCCCAACCCGCAAAGGGACCTCGTATTAAGGCGGTAAGGGTTTACCGGTACCGGTAAAATACTGGTACCGGTAAACCCTTACCGCCTACCGTGTAATGAGGCCCTATGACTGACAAAAAAACTGGGTCAATTAAACAAAGGAAATTCACACAAGTAATTTTAAGAAAATATAGTGAGGTAAGTAAAAAACAACTTTTGAGTGCCTGTAACAATTTTGATTTATTTTTCATATAAAGCTACAGACTTCTTGCGTGGAAGCACACAAAATTGTCTGCATGACCTTAACATTAGGGAGAAAAGGAAGAAGGTGAGTACTAGTTCACCCTAAAAGGGTGTGGACACACAATCGATCAGCACTAAAGGTAAGAGGATCCAGGTGAGTAACAGGAAAAAGCTAGTAAGAGACACAATGTCTTGAAAAGTTAGCTGTTTTTCCCAAGACAGGTACAAACAGGTGTGGAAATAGTAGAACACAGATAACAACATGGCCATTTCAGACAACCACAGAAAACAGAAGTAAAATTGAAGGTGAGTAATCATTTTCATGTTCATAATGTCATAAGGATTGTTATGATAGGGGTATGCAATCAGTAGAAGAGGCAAACATTGATGGGAACGATAAAATATGGAGTAACGTAGTAAGAATTGGTGCCATAGTCTTGGAAGACAGGGGTAGGCTAGATCAAGTTAGACAGGGATGGTGTGCAGCGAAACGCCTCTGTTTTTATCTCCATAGGATGAACACAAAACACTAACATAGACCATGATCCAACTAACGACAAGAAAAGAATAGGAAGAATGGCTGCTGAGCTGTGGAAGTATGTGCAGCAAACCAGCAAGAATGTGCAGCTAAGCTGAGCAAAGAACCAAGCATAAACTAAGTATCCCGCGGGGTGGTCAGAAAATAGTTGTTTTTGTGCACCAACGAATAGGGGAAAATGATCCAGAGAGTATTTTTTGATAGCAGAAAAGGAGAAAGGGGGTTGAAGTTGGAAAGAAAACCTGACCCCTCGCCAGTGCCCGAATAACTTTTGTCTCTATTTTGACTTTCTACAGACAACGGGGATCCCCAAGGACATTTCCATCATCTACTACGGACGTGCCTAGAAGACCAGAAAAGAAGAAGATGTCTTTCTTTAAGTGTTTTTGTCTCCTTAGGGTTGCATGTGGCACCCGGAAGGGGATAAATGTGTCCCATGAAGGAGAGCGTGTACAAATTATTGAAAACAAATTCTGGTTGTAGCTGGCTGACACAGAGCTTGGAATGGGGGTATTTTGGTTGTAATGTGAAAATGTCCCACAAAAAGGCAATATTTAAATGAAAATATTTGTAGATTTGTCTAGGAGGCAGGGGTGTCAAATAAGAGGGAAAGTCTCGCAATTTCTAGGGAATAAGGTATAAGAGCCAATACGAAAAAGAGAGGTTTTAAGGAAATGGGTTGGTAGGAAATGTGTCAACTAGAAGAGATGTTTATTTTACAAAGGAAACTCATTCTGTTTTACATTACAGGTATGCATCAAGGGACCTGTATGCCTTGGGAAATTAACTTTGAACCGTGTGAGGAAAGAGGGAGATCGTAGAGAAACCCAGTGAAAGCCTGACGCTGAATTGTGTCTGCAAAAAGACTCACCCAACCCTGTGTCCCCATGCTGAAACATCCCCTCTTATGGACTCATTGAACAATGAACCCTTTTGAAAGAGAGACACTCTGGTAAAATTGAACTTATTGTGAAAAGGAAAAAACTATGGACTCCTGGTCTAAGCATCAAAGGAACCTGGGAGACCGACTGTGAAAACAGCATAATGGAAAGGAAAAGGTGACAGGATGCAGACGGTCCACTAACGCCAAACTAAAGACGAGTAAAATGGAAGATACGGAAAAGGAAAGAGTGTGGAAAAAAGGGAAGGACAAAGTGAAAACGATATGCATGGGCAGGAGAAGATGATCAAGGAGAGATTGTACTTTGTTGGGGTGGGAGGTGCAGACAAGTTATGGCATACGAAGAGACAATGGGCAAATGGGTTAACTCAATGCTGACCAACCTCTCGAGTCTCACAACGGCTGTGAAATTATCTGAAGCATGCAGATAGTTTTAAGCAAAAGATTACAGGAAGTGGGGCTCAAATGGAAGATGACACACACATGTGTTGTTTAAAGAATAACAATACAGTATTATGGGACACATTGTAAGATTGTGATAGGATGTTTTAGAAAAATATTAAGGAGAGAAGACATGGATGTGGTTAAAGGTTATCGTTTTTACAAACAAAGAACTTTAAAGGCGGGGGAATATAATGGGGAAGCTGAAATAAAGATAGGGTACCAACAACTGAATGCAGTGGGGGGCAGCCCCCCCACTTGAAACTAAGTAGAGAAATTTGTATGGACTAATTTGGTGTTGTAATTATGTGAAAATGGTATTTATAATGTTAGTATATACTAGCAGTCTAATGGGTGTCGTGTTTATAAGGTTGAAAATGTCATTATCATGATGTGGTAAGGTGACAAGGCACAGAATGGACAATAAGATTTTCTGTACACTCTGGCAAATGCCTTTTACTGAAAATGCATGTAACCGAAAATGTGGCTAAAATGAGAGAAATGAAGAAATACTTTGGTGTGTAAGAATGAAGTAACTCTAAAGTTGAAACAGTCAAGGATAATATGCTTTTTGATATTTCAGGGATGGGCAGAACCCAGACATTTAAATGGGCCTTGTCTGGAAACTTATCTAAGGGTTCCAGTGCACCAACTATAATTGGGCAGAGCACCGAGGAAAAAAGTAAGGATGTGCGCAGATTGTATTTCATTTTTGAAGGTTTAGTTCAATTAAAAAATAATTGTCCGATGAGCAAATGCACAATGATGAGTTTGCTGGGACAGGGCCAAGGGAGGGTTGGGGCTGGTTGCTCCCTCTTTTCTTGCTATAAGAGAGAGCTCTGTGTGGAGCTGGGGGTGGTGGAGTCCGTGTACTTTGACCACGATACTGTTTTGTGCTCTGTGCCATTATTGTATGAAATAAACCTGATTAACTTTACAGTCTCTTTGCTGAATCATTGAGTTGTCCTTATTTACTGGTGTTGGAGTATGTGAATCCAGCACCCCATCCACCTCAAGGTGCAGCTATTGTGACCTAAGGTACTGGAGGGCGAGCTCTGATCCCATGGGCCCATCAGAGGTCACTCGGACCTCGATTACACGAGGACGGCACCGCTCTGGCTGGCGGGCAAGAGCAGACTGTTCCTTGCACTACAGAAGCCTTTTCAGGGAGTGTCAGTGGCTTCTCTGTCTCACTGGGTGAAGTGGATCATGCTTCTAACCGGCATACATGTGGAATGCTTCAGAGCGCATTTGGCACGAGGGGCCATGACCTCCACAGCTTTAGCTTGCGGGACATCTCTGCAAGATATCATGAGAGCGGCAGATTGTTCGAATGAGTCAACTTTTAAGACCTTTTATTTCAAGGCAGTGGAGCAAATGGCCTAGTTGGTGGTAAGTAAGCTTTGTACAAGCATAATAGGAGCCTCCGTGTCTTGACATAGAATTCAGATTTTCCATACTAACGTTACCGAAAGTCATAATTCTATTAAAGACGCAGTGGCAAAGTATTATACCACCCACGATATTGCTAACGCTAGGCGTAGTATGAGCCAAGTGATAGGCCAAGCAAACGCACAAGTGGCGAGAATGGCGCATGGGACTCAATGGCAAATTAGGTTGCAATTGCCCACCCAGTTACATACTGAGTGTTATTGTTTGATCCTTTCAGGTGCAGAGTTAAAACCGGCAGGTTCATGAGCATCCAACCTGAGTCGAGAAGAAATGGGGTCGACAGCAAGGGCATGTCACGTTGAACGTGGAAAGTGCATATGGATTGTTTTGTTGAGCCACATTGGCTTCATGTTGTTCCGGGAGTTTTTGTGAGCAGCATCAAAAAGAGGAGGAACAGGAAGGACACATACAGTTCATGAGGGAGTTAGTGCCCGGATCAGAGGATAGTGTCACATGGGAGCTGAGGACAGAGCAGTCAAGTTTCATGGGCAAAGACTGTCTTTTCAGAGAAATAGAAGTTCTTTTTAATAGATGAAACTTGTGATGTTATGTGGCTGCTCGAGTGGAGAATAAATGGTTAAGCATAATACTTTGCCTCTGTATCTTTAATAGAATTATGACTTTCTGTAACATTAGTATGGAAAATGTGAAGTCTATTGTAACTTGTCACATGGCATTACTAACGTGATTAATTACCCTTTTACAGTGTTAACATGTGAGATACTGATTGTCATCTTTAGATACATTCTGATGATTATTTGAACTGTTTATAATGTATAAAAAAAAAAAATAAAAAAAATAAAAGAACATTTTGAAAACATGCGAATGACCAAAGATCTTTTATAGTTGGCAAATATATCTGTTAGTGATCTAAGCAGGAAAGCCTTCTGAGCGCATAATGCACACTTGCCTTGTGCTTATTTTATTTGTTAGAACGCTCACCCATACAGTGAAATGTCTGCAAACATTGAGTAAGCATCTTTAGTATCCAGTTAGGATGCTTGGGCTGGTATGACTTAAGATTTCTCTAAGTGAATTCCTCTTGCAGCATGGAACCTGCTCGCACATGAGGACAAATTGCACAGAGGGGAACCACAAAGTTGTGATTAAGTTGCCCTTCATTAGGGCCTGTATGTACTGCAACATACATGCCAACATCTTCCATTCTGAAGACAATAGTACAGGCCTGGTTGTACGTTGAATTTTGGGATTTGTAGTCCTGGATTTATAATGTTGAAACCCAGGACTGTGATTCCGAGAATGCAAAGTATAACCAATATTGCATTAAAGGCTCCTGAGTGGATTAAATAATAATGGCATGTTTGATGCAATGGCAAGCACAATCTTTAGAGGTAGCGCAAATCCTTGTTCTTGTTGGCCCCAATGCACTAACCCTGTTGGCTTCATTATGCAGCAAGCACATTTCTTATCAATCATATGTTATGGGCATCAGGATCCACATGCAGTTACCCTGATTTGCAGATTCACAGACAGTATAGAGAGGGAGCTGGGCTGCGAGTGCAAGTGCTATAAAGAATCGGCCAAAATTCACAACGTAGTGATGAGCGTTCTTCAGGTACTTGAGAGAAGCATTGCAGCCCAGCATCAATGTCGGGGTGGAGCCCCTCTTCCCTTTCCATAGCAGCCTGCACGAGGCAAAGAGAAGGAGCAAATGCAGCAGCAGCACCCCCTGCTGCCGGAATACGGTACGTAAGGGAGGTGTCGGGTGGAGAAAAAAAAATGGGACGAAGGGTGGCGGGAAGATGGCGTGGGGAGAGCGGCCATGAGGCGGCTTCATATGCAGACTTATACCAGTGGTTCAAGCCAACGTTCCTAGCCACCTCATTGACTGCCTCCCCGGCCCAAAGTCCTAATGGACAATTGTATACTAGAGAAAAATATGAAAGGACCTAAATAAAATTCTGTCCCAAATACTTTTCTCTAGCATACCATATGGGCCATAATCAATTAACCTTTATAATTATCCACGGTCTCCACAGTACCCTTTCCAGGCCATGAATCATTAAAAGACCCAAAATGGCACGTGCACACCATCACACAGGGCAGCCCTTCTGCCATTTTTAATTTTATATTTGTAACACTCCCTCAATGCCTGTTTTCAAACAGTCACACATCCATCCACAAATCACTTCCAAAAACTGTGCATAGACCCTATGACCACACTAAGCTTCCACACATCAACTGCCATTTAACAATCTTTGACAAATATTTTGCATCTGCATTTCCCATGTTCTTATAAATACACATATGCATTGTGCTGTGAGAGAAGTGCATAACTAGAATGGGCAGTATGAATGGGCGAGTGCTCATGAGAACCCAGAAGGGAAATGCCAGGGAATGCCAAGGTGGGACACCACAGGCTAACTAATGGAGAAGAAGAGTCCCAAGGGTGCCATGCATCTTAACCGTAACATACATTTAACAAAGTTGTTTCTGTCAATTTAATAGGTTTTTATGAATCAAAATGTTACATGGCGTTACGTTACTTTATTAATAATTCCACTTTTCATATATGGAAAAGAACTATAAACTTCCTTTAAGAAACATATTTTTTGCAACACATGCTTATGTCTGTTGTTATCAGCAGTGCATGCTGGGGGTAGAAATCATCTTGCAGCCCTGGCCAGTCTCGAAATCCATGGGGTATAGCCTTCGACCATGCCGCATTCATCAATATGCAAATCAGAGTACATATTTGCGTTTGCCGACCTTACATGTTTGAAAAATGAAACACAAGACAAATTTCCAAAAACATGCTTTCAGGTCCTTGCTAATGCTTGTCGCACAGGATTGTTGTAATCTAGTACACCACTTCAGGCTGAAATTTTATTCATATTTCAACAATCCCACCCAGCACTTCAACCTGTACCCAAAAACAGATTTTCTTTCACCATTCAAACCTATCCCAATTTCGAAAAACTTTACCACAAAGCTGGTCACTGGTGGCCATGCCCACTTTAACCCCATCGCTGCTCTCTCGTAGTCATGGCCAGTAGCCAAATTGTCCAGGTTATGGCCTTGTGCCATGCCCCAGACAATCTGGCCATTGTCCATGTCTACAGGTGAAAGACAAAAAATGGAGGCTTACTAGGAAGAAATGGAAATAGCCAGTCACGTTTATTACTGTCATATGAGTGGGTCTCAGCACCCCACGATGCATGTGTACAAAAACTGTGGTGGAAGAGAGCCCTGAGTCACTAGAAACAGGATCCTATATACAATTAGGAATAAAATACAATATGCCTGTTCAACCCCCTCATGCGATAGGGACCATAGGGTTCATGACCTTTCCACGTAGATGGTATCACCATGACAACATACTTGTATTTTTCCCCCGTCTTCCCATAGACAATTCACTGTCTGGGAGCAGGGCAAAGCAATGTGTGGGTGCATATCGTGTTCTCCGGTACAAGGTAACATTCTCTGTGCAGCTTATCTATGTTGCTCCTAGAGCCTAAGGTCATTCTGCTCCAGATCTTGGGAATAGAGTTTCTCTAAAGGAACATGTTTCAGATGCACATGTATTATAATTAACAGTAAAGTGGAGAAAACATGATAGAGACAGGAGGGCACCTAACTTGTAGATTAGCTATGCTTCTGCAAGGACTTCAAGTTTCTACAGTGTAAGACAAACAACCTGAACAGCATAATGTGCATTCCTGCCTTGTAAGTATCAGAAAGTTCATGCAGCAGTCTTTTACCACGTTTCAGAGCAAAAAATGCAGAATGGACAAGAAACGAATTAATCCAGTCAAGATGGCCGATAAAACAAAATGGCGACGTGGTCATTGTGATTGCGGAAATCGAATTGGGGTGTGATGTGAATGTGCTTAAGTCAATATGCATACCTTATAGGACATTAAACTGAATACATTTTCACAAACCCTCCATTTGGCCTAAGCCAAAAAGCATTGCCCAAACATGGCATCCTCAGACGACCAGGATGCCGTGTTGTCATCAGAACACCCTGAATCATCACTATCATAGACACCAATGGCCATAAACTCTTTTATAGCAAGGTCCTGCATGATAAGTGCATTAGTGACATGTACAGGCAAGAGTGGGCTTGGTTTCAATCTGAAAGAGAGAAGAACCAGAAACCAATCTGATTCTAGGTGTGCTCGCTCACTGCCCTCCTATAGGAGTTGCTTAGGAAGATTATTCCTTTGATAATATTCACATATATAAAGTAATTAAGCAAACAATTTGTGTAAAATCCTGCAGATTCTTGTCTTCCAAGCTTTTATTATCAAGGCATAAGCGCTGCCTGATTATTCAGTGCCAGAGAACTTGTTTACCAATGCATTTTGGACACGTATCACTGTCAGACACGGAGCTTAACAGGATTTTCCCATGAGCGAGTACAAAACAACGCTCAGCTGTTGATCATGAAGATACAATTAGGTCACACACAGTGGCCTATGAATCACAGTGTCTTGAAACCATGAAGACGGACTAGGTCTGAGATGAACAAAGGATTGTCGATCTCTGAAGAAACATTGTCAGTTGATGAAGAGGAAGAAGAAAGAACTGTCTCCCCAAGCACCACAGTGGTTTTGTATCACTCGTGGTGTCGTTCAGGACAGGCACATGATGATCACTTTCCTTTGTTTCAAATGTTTTGGAGAGAAAAAGACAGTGGCACTCGTTTCATGTGTGTCGCATTGATGCAATGTCACTTTCCAGTCACGCGTACCGCTGTCTGCATGGCCAATAACACTTGGTAAGGCCCCTTCCAGGTTGGTGCAAGGCACGTCTTCCTCTCAAAGTTCTTTAACAACACAACGTCCCCAGGCCGAATTCGATGGCCTGGACCCTCATAGTTTTCTGGCAAGGCTGCTCGAACCTGTTGGTTAATCAAACGCAAGTTTTGAGTCAACTGGTTATAGTAGTCTGACAATAATGGATACTCAATTTCGGCCAACTTTTTAGGTCATGGTGCATTCCTTACATTTGCTGGCCTTTCCATGACAGTTTCGTATGGGAAAGTCCTGTCTTTGACTGTGCGGATGTCCACATTGAAAGTAAGGCTATTGGTAAAGTGTCAGGCCATTTCAAATTACTGTGAACACACACCTTGGCTAATTTATTTTTCAAAATACCATTGTGGCGTTCCACCAAACTGGCACTCTGAGGATGTCTTGCTGAGTGAAAATGTTTATCGATCTGTAATCCTGCACATATTTGCAGAATGACATCAGTGATAAAGTGCGATCTGTTGTCGCACCAAATGACACTCGCCAGGCCAAACCTAGGAAAATATTCCTTTAACATGGCTTTGGCCGTCAACATAGCAGTGTTATCTTTTTGTGGAAAAGCCTCAACCCATTTGCTAAATGCACAAACCACAACTAACACGTACTTGTAATTTTGGCAGCATTCCATCTCGATAACGTTAAAATGAATCACTTCAAATGGCATCGAGGGAGGTTTAAAACTACCCTTTGGTGTTTGGCGTTCCCTTCCCAATGTTGTGTTGTAAACATATCATGCAGTTCTGAACCAAACGTTCAGCAATTTCCGGGATATTGTCATTGTGCCATACGTGATCTAAATGCTGGCATATTTTCTTTGCACATATGTGTGCTGGACCATGAGCCATAGTAACTACAGCAGTCACATAAGCATTGGGCAGCATCCATCTTTGTTTCTCATTGTCCACCCAACAACCTTCAACATATAATCCAGCCGGACCCTCACTCCATTGTTTAATCTCTCCTGCTGTTGCTTCAGCCTGAATTTCTTTCACACTATTCACCCCTTCCTCCTTGATATTGGTGTCAGTAAACCTTCTACCCCAATCCAACACATACATTCATGAGTGTGGATCAGTAGCAGTCTGTTTGGCAAGTCTATCGGCAAAAGTGTTTCCTTTTCCTATGTCATCCGTCACTCTCTGTTGCGCGGCACATTTCATTATCGCTAGTTGTGTAGGAAGTGCTAGTGCTGATAACAATTGAACTATAGAGTACCATGTTGAATTTTAGAGCTGTGTGATGGTAAGAATCCCCTCTCAGCCCATAATCGTCCAATATTGTGAAGCATACTAAACACGTACTGGCTGTCAGTATAAATAATTACGATAAGCCCTTCAGAAATCTCACAGGCGCTAGTCAATGCAACAATCTCCGCAGCCTGAGTGGACTCATGCAGTATTTTTCGGCTCTCAACAATAGTGTCTAATGTGGTGACCGCATAGGCAGCAGTGGAAGTACCATCAGGTAGCTTCAAACAAGAATCATCACAAAATAGTTCACCATCTGGAGACTTCAAAGGTGTATCATTCAAATCAATTCTGCCTTTTATCTCTTGTTCTGTCATATACAGGCAATCAAGGGACATGATATTAGTGCAGTCTACCTCCTGTGGAGACAGCAAAAGTTCAGCCAGATTCAAAGTACAGCATCTCTTCATTTGGACGTGCGGTGCAAATAGAATTAACTCATATCTCATTAGTCGAGCAGAAGTGAGATACTGAGTCTGTGCTCTATTTAGTAGGACATCAACAGAATGAGGCACCATCACAGTCAAAGAGTGACCTAGAATCATACTCTCACTTTGTTTTACCAATGCATCAGCAGCACCCGCAGCTCTCAAACAGTTCGGCAAAGCGCATGCATCAGGGTCTTAAGTGGAGGAAAAGTAGCCACATGGTCTGCTCTTTCCCCCATGTTCCAGTGTCAATACAGCCAAAGCACAACCATTTCTTTCTTGCACATACAAAACAAAATTATTTTCATAATTTGGTGTGCCCAATGCTGGCGCTGAGCACAACGCAGCTTTGAACAGATCAAAAGCGTTCTGGCAATCTATGTCCCATGGCAAAGGCAAAGGCACATTCTTCTTTGTTAGTTCCAGCATAGGTTTAATGAGAAGCGAACAATTTGGAATCCACTGTCTACATTAAGAAGCCATGCCAATAAAAGCTCTGACTTCCTTCTGTGTATTTGGAACATACATGTCAGAGATGCTTTGTGTACGTTCAGGTGTCAGACGCCTACCCTCCATTGACAGGAGATAGCCTAAATAGGTGACCTCCTGTCAACAATAATGAAACTTCTTCAGCGAAGCCTTGTGTCCATCTGTAGCCAAATGAATAAGAAGCAGCACTGTACCCTCCTTGCAGGTGTCCTCAGAGTCTGCGGCAATAAGCAGATCATCAAGGTACTGTAGCAACGTGCAAGTGGATGGCAACTCAAGCATAATAAATTGCTCTTTCAATGCCCTACTGTATATGCTTAGACTCTCGGTATAACCCTAAGGAACACATGTAAATGTGAAAGAGCATCCCCCCAAAGAAAACACAAACACGTATCTACTATCAGCGTCTACAGGAATGCTAAAAAAAGCATTCTTTAAATCAATAACACTAAAATGTGTGGCTGTAGCTGGAACCATAGTTAAAATAGTGGTAACATCAAGCACAATTGGGAACTGTGGTGCAACTACCTTGTTAATCGCATGAAAATCAATCACAAATCGATACAGTAAAGCATTGTCTCCTTTCTTATAGACGCGCAAAATCAGGCTATTACACACACTCCGAGAGATCCCCTCAATCACACCCGATGTATAACATCTGAAACAATACTCTTCAAAGCACGTTCTACCTCTACTGAAATTTTATTCTGTGGAATACGTGGTAGTGTAATACTTGAGTTCAAAGTTATCCGAACTGGTTCAAAGTTAAGAATTCCAACATCATTATCATTCTATGCCCACAAGTGGCAGGTACCCTACTCAATTCACTCGGTAATGGCATAGACAAGAATTGCAAAGCAGAATTTTGTTGGGGAGAGATCGTCAATGTTGTGCTCCACAGAATCTACCTAGGATTTGGGGGAGGACTCCCAAGTATCACCACTGAAGAAATTAGACTTTTTTTCCCAAGAGCACCACCTGCAGGGTAATAAAACCTGTCAAGCTGAGGGCTCAGGCAAAAAGGCGGAACAAAAAACAGCTGAGCTAAAAGGGAGAAGAAACAAGGCAAAGGTTACGCACTGTTTTCTGGTGGAACTGCCTTCTCCCACCCCCGCAAGGTCCCCCAGTCTTACCTGTATATGTTCCTGGATGGACTTGGTACCTATTTGTGCACAATACAAGCTGTGCTTCAAGGAGCGTCCGAGGGGGGGTTCCAGAAGAGATGCAAAAGATGCTCTGGCAGAATCAAGACACCGCTGGAGGTAAGTTGGTAATGAACACAGAGAAAACAGCAGAGCGTCCTCGCAGTTGGTAAAGTTCCACACAGAGAACCCTGACCTGAACGGAACAAGGGCACGGCTAAGGCATGCCACTGGGGGCACTGAAGAAAGAGCAGAGCGTCCTTGCAGTCGGTAAAGTTCCACACGGAGAACCATGACCCAAACGGAATGAGGGCACGGCTAAGGGATTTCACTGGGGACACTGAAGAAACAGCAGCGCGTCCTTTTAAGTTTTGCAGTGTAGAGTTGCAAATAGTCTTTGAAATATGAAAAACCTGTGGTTCAATAGATATCTGCAAGGCGTCCAGTTATTGAAGAGTGGGCAGCAGATTGTTCCAAGATAATCGTATGCGAAGACGAAACACAACTCACAGCTGATAAGGTATCACCGGGATATGAAGGTGCAAAAGAATGCTATACAGGAAACATAAAATTGCAGCAATCACCACCTTTCCAGGATAAGAGGGGTTTTTGAATATGGAGCGGGACCAGGTAAACTGACATAGAAGTCGGCGTGCAAGCAGAAACAGGAGCTGTCTGTGGTCGCTCACCGTAAAGGCAGAATGTTGAGGCACAAAGACGTAATCCGTTATCAAAGTCAAAAGGGAATGCTATGGTCAAAAAGCACCGGAATCCCAAAACTAAAGAGCGATAGCAGGATGGGAAAACAGGACAAGGAAACAAACGCTACTACTGAAATACGGTTTAGGAGCAGCGAGTTCAGAGGTGGCGTGGCCTAAGTAGGAAGCTGATTCACATCGAGGCTTGAGACGCTCGTAGGCGATGCTTGACACCTGAACTGAGCGCAAGGCCAGTTGGGTCTTGTAGTTTTCTGGCGACGTGTCTATTGATGGGCCAGGCGCCAAGGTAGATGCCAGCTTGGAATGGCAGTGCGCTGCTGTTGCCACTTCCGAATCGTGACAGTCAAATACACTCCATCCGGAGAACAATAAATACCAACGTTCAGTTTCTTCAACAAATTGAATCCCAACAGGTTTTTGCCACAATTTGTTGTCAAGAAAAATTGACATGAATCAGTGAATGGTCCTATTGCAATTGGTACCAGCCGAGAGACCGTACTAAGCAAGGGCATACCGTAAAACCCTACGGAAACATTACTCTGCCCTGCCAGTGGAATATCTGAAACCCACAGATGGTCAATGGAACACTTCTGTGCTCCAGTAGCTACTAAAAAGATATGCTCCCTATTCCCCACCTTCATCTCAACATAGGGTCCCTTCTGATCAACGGGAATAGGTATTGGTCCCAGAACCTGCTTCAGGCTGTCCTAGTGAAACAATACGTCACAAGATGTAAAATCTTCAGTGAAGTAAGCGTGAGTAGGATTATCAATTTGCATTCTGTTGTTGTCCCCCCTGGCTATTCATGTTTGTATCTTGCGGTTGAATCTCCTGATTCTGCGCAAATTGGTACCTACCACGACCAGCAATACCTGAGCGACCCCTCGATCGCCTCCCCATTGTACCATATGTACCATTTGTTCGCTGTTGGAGAGATGGACACTGTGCCCTCCAATGACATTCTTGTCTACAATTCGCACACTGGTTCATGTGTACAGGACCCATTTGTGCTCCCATTTGTGGCACAAACTGACCTCTCAATTGCGTATTTCCACCCCTCGATCTTCTTGCTATTTGCTGCAAAAGGACTCTAGTCTTTAGATCATTGTAGCGCGAGGCCGACGCAAGGAACTTGGAAGGAAACTGACACAGGGATTAACCCGGGACGTTTTTGTGATAGACAATGGAGCAAAATTATGATAATGACCAAGAATGATATGTTTTACTGCCTTAATTGTTTGTTTTGAAAAAGTGTCTTGAGCAGCCGAAACACATGTAAAACAGAGGGCATTGTGACTCTAAACGGAAAAGAATTATATATATTTTTTCTAAAAACGTATGCGTGGTGCAATCATTGTGTGGCAAACCACTTTTTCTTTAGATCACCCTTCTTCTTCTCCACTTTATCTTTCTCAGTATTCACCCTATTCTCATAATACTGGGCCATATGTAACACTTCAGATTGTAATTTTGTTTGCCATGCACTCCCAGATGTCATGATCTGAGTTTGAATGTCAGGCAACAATCTCAATACAAATGTGTCAACGAATAATCTTTTCCCTGGCTCAGTACTCAAATCTTGCCCACAAAAATCTGAAAATACCTGTTCAAACCTGTTGAAAATGTCAGCTGCACCCTCGGGCTTCCCTTGCATGCATGCTGTCAGTTTTTCCCATATAATCCTTTTCTCGGGTACCAGAGTCTTTAGTTTGGTCACTATATGATTTGGCAACATCAATATAGCCTGAGGCAGTTTCTCGCCTGCTTTCCTAGCCCCATCAGCTTGTGCTAATGCATCCCAAGTATCACCCAGCCCTGCTTGATCATCCACGGTCCTAATCTGCTTCCATAAATCTGCAGGTAGGATCAAAGGAAACAATAGGTCAATATTCCGTAAAGTAAAAACTGACAAATTTAAAACTGATTCTATCTCTTTGTAGAACCCCGTAGGATTCTTCCTAATGTCTGGAATAGATTGTTTAATAGTATTCACTTCCTTCCTCGAAAATGGAACATGAACCAACTGTGAAATATAATGCGCTGGAATAGTTGAGGCAGATGTCTGCCCCACAGCTGGAATCTCTACTTTCAGGACCAATGTCGGGGGTACCTCCCTCATAGGCATTTCCACAGTAGGCAGTTCTGAACGTTTATTAAGCAATAGAGCCAAAATCGAGCGACAAAGAAGTTAGTGTCGGATAAAAATGCCCTTTTATAAATCACCATCATAACCGCAGGACAACACAAGTTTCTCTTCATACATTCATCTTGTAAATACTCAACCATCACTTGCAACACCTTCTGCTGCATAGCCGGTGTATACTGACTAAATATATCATGTACTTCAATAGGGGAAATCAAAACATCTGAAATCCATCTAAGCGCGTCTCTTGTGCAAATACGCATTTCTTCAATAATGGGTTTCAACTGAGGCAAAAATCGTTTTTGCACGTACAATGTTTGTTGCTTAACCCTATCTAATTCATCTTTATGTAAACAATTGAGTTCCCTCTTATATATAAACTATTTCGCAACATGCTCGCGTTCCTTCGTCGCGGTGTCCCTCGAACGAGACAAGAAATTCAGATCCTGCAATCCTTGTGGAATTGCTGGACCCATCAAATCACTCCATATTTCAGCAAGATATACCCCCATTTGTCCTATCAATATCTTCTGCTCTAGAATGCCACCATGGTCTAACATTGCACTTAGAGCAGCCGTTTCATCACTCCCCTCCATATATGCCTCAGACCATTTACGCAATTCCCTCTTTTTCTCTGCAGTTACTGTACTACGTGTCACTATTCTCGAATCAGTGTCAGTCACATCATGCACTGGAAGTGGAGCAGAAGTAGCCGGCAATGAAAGCCAAAACAAATCATGCGCACTAGGCAGTGGAGGAAATACTGTTATCGGTGCAGTTTGTGCAACTGGTACAGCAGCAGCTGCTACAATCGGAATGGGTGCAGATGCAGGAGGAGATACATAAGGGGGTGGTGCAGTTGAATCAGTTCCTGAATCAGACCTCCGCTCATTCAGTAACTTATTCAACAATTCAGCTGATACATGCAAATCTTGTAGTGGGTATATCTTCTGCACATCTAATTGAAAAGCCCTATCCATACTTCTAATGGCCTTTACTTGTTTCTGCCGGTCATGTACTAAGGCCTTTTCGGCATTCGTCATCTGTCTACGTGCGTGCTTCTCTCTACATTTGAGTCGCTTCTTCGCTTCCTTCTTCCAATCTCTAATAGCGTCAAATAGAGCTGGTCTAGCTTTCTTATGCAATAATACAGTTTCCAAATATTCTATTCTGGCCACCTCAAAACTTCCCAGCACTGGCCACTGAAGGTCTGGAGCATGTCTGGTTTGTCGATACCAAATATCATTGAATACAATAGCGCCTAAACACACATGTCATACGCTGCCGACCCCTCGTGTGGCACACATTGACTATGTTCCAAGTTACTAGATTGTCTTCCTCGGCAACAAAACATTGCTAAACAGGATGATAATTTACCAGGCATACTAAAATCACAATCTAACTATGTTATTTACAACTATTAAACTTCACATACAATGTGTATGATGTACTTTATTTACAGCTATTGATTAACATTCAGACCAACAAACCCTCCTGAGGAATCAAACAATCTAATTTGGAGAAACACGTGTCAAGGGTTACTTGAACTTTTTAAGGACTAAAGACCAAACAGTTCTAACCTCTGCTTTATTATACTTCAGATGTGATTCAATATCTGAATATCTTTCTTTGAATTGGAATCAAACCGTATAGCTTTATTTCCACAGTTACAACAATATTTAAGTCTTTTATTTGAATCTGGAGGGCGCGGATACCTGGCTAAAATATTTACGCGTAAATACTACTACCAATCAAATCATCAGGACATTTCCTGTATGAAATAGACTCACCTGATTTCCAATCATCGTGGCTTGCGATGTAGCAGACTGCGAGAAAACATGTATCTTGTGCAGGGGCCCCCTGAACTCGCTAATCTTGATCTGACAGCCTTGTCTTCGCCCAACAATGAAGGAATATCAGTGGGTGGGTTCCTGTTCAGGCGCCATCTGAAAGACCAAAAATTGAGACTTACTACAAAGAAATGGAACTAGCCAGTCACGAGGTCAAAGAACAGTGTTTATTACAGTCATATGACTGGGTCTCAGCACCCCACAATGCATGCGAACAAACACCCTGGCAGGAGAGAGCCCTGAGTCACCAGAAAAAGGATCATATACACAATTGGGAATAACATACGATACGCTTGTCCAGCCCCCTCATGCGATAGGGATCTTTCCACGTAGATGGTATTACTATGACAACATACTTGTATTTTTCCCCGTCTTCCTGTAGACAATTTACTGTCTGGGAGCAGGGCAAAGCAATGCCTGGGGGCATATTGTGTTCTCCGGTACAAGGTAACATTCTCTGTGCAGCTTATCTATATTGCTCCTAGAGCCTAAGGTCAGTCTGCTCCAAAGTTTGGGAATAGGGTTTCTCTAAATGAGCATGTTCCAGATGCACATGTATTATAATTAACAGTAAAGTGGAGAAAACATGATCGAAACAGGAGGGCACCTAACTTGTAGATTAGCTATGCTTCTGCAAGGACTTCAAGGTTCTACAGTGTAAGACAAACAACCCCTGCTCAGCAGATTGTGCATTCCTGTCTCGTAAGTATCAGAAAGTTCATGTGTAATTAGTTAAACACACCATACTCAATAGTAACTAAATATAAACAATATAAAATCCACCTCTGCAGAAAGAAGACACAATAATCAAGACATCAAGATGCAGCACTCTGGCTGATGAGAGATGGGAAGAAAAGGCAATAAAGAAGGTGGAGGTGCCAATATCAGTTTGAGCACTGCAGATGCAGCAGTAATTTTGTGTTCGAGCCCAGGCAATTCCCTGCTTTTAGTTTGCGAGATCTGGCAGCAAACAGGTTTTAATGTACTGGACAGGGGTTTGAAGATCAGTGCGTGCCCAAGGCAGCTCTCAATGGTCCTAGTGGTTTGTGCAATTATTTCAAATAGCTCCAACCATGTCCCACAGTGTTTCAATGGCAAAATTGCAGGAATCTGGGCTGTCATCGCTCTCAGGAGCTGGGAGTCCCACTCCAGAATCTCAAGCACAGGATAGGTCCTTTTCTCAGTCTCCCAAGATGGGGAGGCTGGCGCAGACCTTTAGAGGTCCTTCAACAAAGTGAGGTCCTAGGCAGTGGTGTGGCTGGAAGAGATGCAGGCCATGAGTGGGAGACTCCTTTGTTTAAAGGCAAAAGACCACAGGCGATTGGACTAAAGCTAGCCTGCTTTTGTGCCCATTCCCTGTTCTTAGATCAAGTGGACTTTGCCTTTTGACATCACATCCAAAGTGCTTTGTGGTAATGGAAGTGGAGGGACAGGAAGGAAAGATAGAGGCAGAGAGAAACAAGATGGTGGAACCTTCCTCCAGCTGTATAGAGCTATCTATGTCTACACTAACCACACCCCTTTCCTTTTCAATAGGATCAAAAGCCTACAACTAAGCAGCACCCTGGTGTTAGGCTACACCTTTGTGAAAAGGTGTACCCTTTGATTTCTATTCCCAGGACGGCTTCCTGTGAGTTGCTGCCTCTCTGGGAGGGTGTTACCTGTCCTCACAACGGAAAAAAGAGAGGCAATCCCCAAAGCTGAACCCTGCCAGTAGTGGCAGTGACTGTCTAGAAAGAATACTGAGGAATCAAACATGCACAGACTGTTGCCAGTCGGTAACCCTGTGCTGTACTCCTAATGGGAATAAAATCCCAACTGGTGATTCAGCCTAGCTAAAACAAGGGGACTCCCTTATGGGAATACCAGTTCAGTAGGACAAACTTTCAAAAACGTTTTAAGAAAGGGGGTCAGCTTGTTCAAGTATTAAAGTATTACAATGGTGCTGTAGGTCCCAGTGAACATAGAATTCAGCTGGGCTCAGAACCGGTAACAAGTTGGCCTAGGTGCCATTAAGTTGTATCATTCACATTGAAAGTCAATTCAACTGCACACATTTCAACGTGTAAAAGGTGTGAGCTTCAATTAATTCAATTCACAGGATACTAAGTAAAAGTAAGTTTATAGTACACAAACAAAGGATTGAATTTCAGTTGATCTGGACAGAATGCTCTGTAACAACACATATACACAGTAGGTAACAAAAGTAAAATACACCTTTTAGCAGTATAGTCTGACTGGGCTATTCACATACAAAGACAACAGTTGTCCAATTTCAAATTCCCTGCTTCTGAGCAATCACATTTACTCAGCTCAGAAGTATATTCCTAAAGACACTCCTATTAAGTTTGTCAGTGCCAACGCGTTTCGGATTGTAGGAAATCCATCTTCAGGGCAGGATGTGTTTTTAGTTTCAACAAGATTCAAATTTCAGTTTTCAAATTTCAGTGGGGTTTCCTAAAGGTATAAGGATGCACTAATTAGATTCATGCAGTGTTTGGAGAAACTCAAATAAGTATCTCACAGAGGTAGAGGTAAACTAACCTGCTTTCCTTGGTACCCATAGAAAGATCATGGCCACCTGTATAGTTAAAATGACATGAACGAAACAGCTTGTAAGGATCAGATCATTGGTGAGGAATCAGATTTTCAAGTGTTGTGAACATAATTTAATCGTAACTCACCCGGTCAAAAGACCGTAGATGTCTCGCCGGGTGTAGTCACAGTGTCGGGCAGTTACTTCAACCGAGAGCGACTGCAATTGTGAAAAAAGAAGAGGAGAGTGACTTCAAAGCATACGTGCTCGTAGTAAATGTCGTTGGGTGAGAGGTGGAAAAAACCGCCTCTATAGACTCATTCACTCATGGTGACATTATAATTACTAGTGCTCGCTTCGGTTATTGTTGTAACTTACTTGTAAGTAAAGCAATCGCCTGAAGAACACTAAGTGTAGCAGTCCGCCTCGAGGACGCGCTGCACAGCTCACCCAAGCTATTATCGTTGCCCAGGGAACCGACGCGCATGCGCGTCCCAACGCGGACCGCCATCTTTATATGGGCAAATCCGCAAAAAAGATTCTATTCAGATAATCGTATGCGAAGACGAAACACAACTCACAGCTGATAAGGTATCACCGGGATATGAAGGTGCAAAAGAATGCTATACATGAAACACAAAATTGCAGCAATCACCACCTTTCCAGGATAAGAGGGGTTTTTGAATATGGAGCGGGACCAGGTAAACTGACATAGAAGTCGGCGTGCAAGCAGAAACAGGAGCTGTCTGTGGTCGCTCACCGTAAAGGCAGAATGTTGAGGCACAAAGACGTAATCCGTTATCGAAGTCAAAAGGGAATGCTATGGTCAAAAAGCACCGGAATCCCAAAACTAAAGAGCGATAGCAGGATGGGAAAACAGGACAAGGAAACAAACGCTACTACCGAAATACGGTTTAGGAGCAGCGAGTTCAGAGGTGGCGTGGCCTAAGTAGGAAGCTGATTCACATCGAGGCTTGAGACGCTCGTAGGCGATGCTTGACACCTGAACTGAGCGCAAGGCCAGTTGGGTCTTGTAGTTTTCTGGCGACATGTCTATTGATGGGCCAGGCGCCAAGGTAGATGCCAGCTTGGAATGGCAGTGCGCTGCTGTTGCCACTTCCGAATCGTGACAGTCAAATACACTCCATCCGGAGAACAATAAATCACAACATTCAGTTTCTTCAACAAATTGAATCCCAACAGGTTTTTGCCACAATTTGTTGTCAAGAAAAATTGACATGAATCAGTGAATGGTCCTATTGCAATTGGTACCAGCCGAGAGACCGTACTAAGCAAGGGCATACCGTAAAAGCCTACGGAAACATTACTCTGCCCTGCCAGTGGAATATCTGAAACCCACAGATGGTCGATGGAACACTTCTGTGCTCCAGTAGCTACTAAAAAGATATGCTCCCTATTCCCCACCTTCATCTCAACATAGGGTCCCTTTTGATCAACGGGAATAGGTATTGGTCCCAGAACCTGCTTCAGGCTGTCCTAGTGAAACAATACGTCACAAGATGTAAAATCTTCAGTGAAGTAAGCGTGAGTAGGATTATCAATTTGCATTCTGTTGTTGTCCCCCCTGGCTATTCATGTTTGTATCTTGCGGTTGAATCTCCTGATTCTGCGCAAATTGGTACCTACCACGACCAGCAATACCTGAGCGACCCCTCGATCGCCTCCCCATTGTACCATATGTACCATTTGTTCGCTGTTGGAGAGATGGACACTGTGCCCTCCAATGACCTTCTTGTCTACAATTCGCACACTGGTTCATGTGTACAGGACCCATTTGTGCTCCCATTTGTGGCACAAACTGACCTCTCAGTTGCGTATTTCCACCCCTCGATCTTCTTGCTATTTGCTGCAAAAGGACTCTAGTCTTTAGATCATTGTAGCGCGAGGCCGACGCAAGGAACTTGGAAGGAAACTGACACAGGGATTAACCCGGGACGTGTTTGTGATAGACAATGGAGCAAAATTATGATAATGACCAAGAATGATATGTTTTACTGCCCTAATTGTTTGTTTTGAAAAAGTGTCTTGAGCAGCCGAAACACATGTAAAACAGAGGGCATTGTGACTCTAAACGGAAAAGAATTATATATATTTTTTCTAAAAACATATGCGTGGTGCAATCATTGTGTGGCAAACCACTTTTTCTTTAGATCACCCTTCTTCTTCTCCACTTTATCTTTCTCAGTATTCACCCTATTCTCATAATACTGGGCCATATGTAACACTTCAGATTGTAATTTTGCTTGCCATGCACTCCCAGATGTCATGATCTGAGTTTGAATGTCAGGCAACAATCTCAATACAAATTTGTCAACGAATAATCTTTTCCCTGGCTCAGTACTCAAATCTTGCCCACAAAAATCTGAAAATACTTGTTCAAACCTGTCGAAAATGTCAGCTGCACCCTCGGGCTTCCCTTGCATGCATGCTGTCAGTTTTTTCCATATAATCCTTTTCTCGGGTACCAGAGTCTTTAGTTTGGTCACTATATGATTTGGCAACATCAATATAGCCTGAGGCAGTTTGTCGCCTGCTTTCCTAGCCCCATCAGCTTGTGCTAAGGCATCCCAAGTATCACCCAGCCCTGCTTGATCATCCACGGTCCTAATCTGCTTCCATAAATCTGCAGGTAGGATCAAAGGAAACAATAGGTCAATATTCCGTAAAGTAAAAACTGACAAATTTAAAACTGATTCTATCTCTTTGTAGAACCCCGTAGGATTCTTCCTAATGTCTGGAATAGATTGTTTAATAGTATTCACTTCCTTCCTCGAAAATGGAACATGAACCAACTGTGAAATATAATGCGCTGGAATAGTGGAGGCAGATGTCTGCCCCACAGCTGGAATCTCTACTTTCAGGACCATTGTCGGGGGTACCTCCCTCATAGGCATTTCCACAGTAGGCAGTTCTGAACGTTTATTAAGCAATAGAGCCAAAATCGAGCGACAAAGAAGTTAGTGTCGGATAAAAATGCCCTTTTATAAATCACCATCATAACCGCAGGACAACACAAGTTTCTCTTCATACGTTCATCTTGTAAATACTCAACCATCACTTGCAACACCTTCCGCTGCATAGCCGGTGTATACTGACTAAATATATCATGTACTTCAATAGGGGAAATCAAAACATCTGAAATCCATCTAAGCGCGTCTCTTGTGCAAATACGCATTTCTTCAATAATGGGTTTCAACTGAGGCAAAAATCGTTTTTGCACGTCCAATGTTTGTTGCTTAACCCTATCTAATTCATCTTTATGTAAACAATTTAGTTCCCTCTTATATATAAACTATTTCGCAACATGCTCGCGTTCCTTCGTCGCGGTGTCCCTTGAACGAGACAAGAAATTCAGATCCTGCAATCCTTGTGGAATTGCTGGACCCATCAAATCACTCCATATTTCAGCAAGATATACCCCCATTTGTCCTATCAATATCTTCTGCTCTAGAATGCCACCATGGTCTAACATTGCACTTAGAGCAGCCGTTTCATCACTCCCCTCCATATATGCCTCAGACCATTTACGCAATTCCCTCTTTTTCTCTGCAGTTACTGTACTACGTGTCACTATTCTCGAATCAGTGTCAGTCACATCATGCACTGGAAGTGGAGCAGAAGTAGCCGGCAATGAAAGCCAAAACAAATCATGCGCACTAGGCGGTGGAGGAAATACTGCTATCGGTGCAGTTTGTGCAACTGGTACAGCAGCAGCTGCTACAATCGGAATGGGTGCAAATGCAGGAGGAGATACATAAGGGGGTGGTGCAGTTGAATCAGTTCCTGAATCAGACCTCCGCTCATTCAGTAACTTATTCAACAATTCAGCTGATACATGCAAATCTTGTAGTGGGTATATCTTCTGCACATCTAATTGAAAAGCCCTATCCATACTTCTAATGGCCTTTACTTGTTTCTGCCGGTCATGTACTAAGGCCTTTTCGGCATTCGTCATATGTCTACGTGCGTGCTTCTCTCTACATTTGAGTCGCTTCTTCGCTTCCTTCTTCCAATCTCTAATAGCGTCAAATAGAGCTGGTCTAGCTTTCTTATGCAATAATACAGTTTCCAAATATTCTATTCTGGCCACCTCAAAACTTCCCAGCACTGGCCACTGAAGGTCTGGAGCATGTCTGGTTTGTCGATACCAAATATCATTGAATACAATAGCGCCTAAACACACATGTCATACGCTGCCGACCCCTCGTGTGGCACACATTGACTATGTTCCAAGTTACTAGATTGTCTTCCTCGGCAACAAAACATTGCTAAATAAGTTGATAATTTACCAGGCATACTAAAATCACAATCTAACTATGTTATTTACAACTATTAAACTTCACATACAATTTGTATGATGTACTTTATTTACAGCTATTGATTAACATTCAGACCAACAAACCCTCCTGAGGAACCAAACAATCTAATTTGGAGAAACACGTGTCAAGGGTTACTTGAACTTTTTAAGGACTAAAGACCAAACAGTTCTAACCTTTGCTTTATTATACTTCAGATGTGATTCAATATCTGAATATCTTTCTTTGAATTGGAATCAAACCGTATAGCTTTATTTCCACAGTTACAACAATATTTAAGTCTTTTATTTGAATCTGGAGGGCGCGGATACCTGGCTAAAATATTTACGCGTAAATACTACTACCAATCAAATCATCAGGACATTTCCTGTCTGAAATAGACTCACCTGATTTCCAATCATCGTGGCTTGCGATGTAGCAGACTGCGAGAAAACATGTCTCTTGTGCAGGGGCCCCCTGAACTCGCTAATCTTGATCTGACAGCCTTGTCTTTGCCCAACAATGAAGGAATATCAGTGGGTGGGTTCCTGTTCAGGCGCCATCTGAAAGACCAAAAATTGAGACTTACTACAAAGAAATGGAACTAGCCAGTCACAAGGCCAAAGAACAGTGTTTATTACAGTCATATGACTGGGTCTCAGCACCCCACAATGCATGCGAACAAACACCCTGGCAGGAGAGAGCCCTGAGTCACCAGAAAAAGTATCATATACACAATTGGGAATAACATACGATACGCTTGTCCAGCCCCCTCATGCGATAGGGATCTTTCCACGTAGATGGTATTAGTATGACAACATACTTGTATTTTTCCCCATCTTCCTGTAGACAATTTACTGTCTGGGAGCAGGGCAAAGCAATGCCTGGGGGCATATTGGGTTCTCCGGTACAAGGTAACATTCTCTGTGCAGCTTATTTATATTGCTCATAGAGCCTAAGGTCAGTCTGCTCCAAAGTTTGGGAATAGGGTTTCTCTAAATGAGCATGTTCCAGATGCACATGTATTATAATTAACAGTAAAGTGGAGAAAACATGATCGAAACAGGAGGGCACCTAACTTGTAGATTAGCTATGCTTCTGCAAGGACTTCAAGGTTCTACAGTGTAAGACAAACAACCCCTGCTCAGCAGAATGTGCATTCCTGTCTCGTAAGTATCAGAAAGTTCATGTGTAATTAGTTAAACACACCATACTCAATAGTAACTAAATATAAACTATATAAAATCCACCTCTGCAGAAAGAAGACACAATAATCAAGACATCAAGATGCAGCACTCTGGCTGATGAGAGATGGGAAGAAAAGGCAATAAAGAAGGTGGAGGTGCCAATATCAGTTTGAGCACTGCAGATGCAGCAGTAATTTTGTGTTCGAGCCCAGGCAATTCCCTGCTTTTAGTTTGCGAGATCTGGCAGCAAACAGGTTTTAATGTACTGGACAGGGGTTTGAAGATCAGTGCGTGCCCAAGGCAGCTCTCAATGGTCCTAGTGGTTTGTGCAATTATTTCAAATAGCCCCAACCATGTCCCACAGTGTTTCAATGGCAAAATTGCAGGAATCTGGGCTGTCATCGCTCTCAGGAGCTGGGAGTCCCACTCCAGAGTCTCAAGCACAGGATAGGTCCTTTTCTCAGTCTCCCAAGATGGGGAGGCTGGCGCAGACCTTCAGAGGTCCTTCAACAAAGTGAGGTCCTAGGCAGTGGTGTGGCTGGAAGAGATGCAGGCCATGAGTGGGAGACTCCTTTGTTTAAAGGCAAAAGACCACAGGCGATTGGACTAAAGCTAGCCTGCTTTTGTGCCCATTCCCTGTTCTTAGATCAAGTGGACTTTGCCTTTTGACATCACATCCAAAGTGCTTTGTGGTAATGGAAGTGGAGGGACAGGAAGGAAAGATAGAGGCAGAGAGAAACAAGATGGTGGAACCTTCCTCCAGCTGTATAGAGCTATCTATGTCTACACTAACCACACCCCTTTCCTTTTCAATAGGATCAAAAGCCTACAACTAAGCAGCACCCTGGAGTTAGGCTACACCTTTGTGAAAAGGTGTACCCTTTGATTTCTATTCCCAGGACGGCTTCCTGTGAGTTGCTGCCTCTCTGGGAGGGTGTTACCTGTCCTCACAACGGAAAAAAGAGAGGCAATCCCCAAAGCTGAACCCTGCCAGTAGTGGCAGTGACTGTCTAGAAAGAATACTGAGGAATCAAACATGCACAGACTGTTGCCAGTCGGTAACCCTGTGCTGTACTCCTAATGGGAATAAAATCCCAACTGGTGATTCAGCCTAGCTAAAACAAGGGGACTCCCTTATGGGAATACTAGTTCAGTAGGACAAACTTTCAAAAACGTTTTAAGAAAGGGGGTCAGCTTGTTCAAGTATTAAAGTATTACAATGGTGCTGTAGGTCCCCAGTGAACATAGAATTCAGCTGGGCTCAGAACCGGTAACAAGTTGGCCTAGGTGCCATTAAGTTGTATCATTCACATTGAAAGTCAATTCAACTGCACACACTTCAACGTGTAAAAGGTGTGAGCTTCAATTAATTCAATTCACAGGATACTAAGTAAAAGTAAGTTTATAGTACACAAACAAAGGATTGAATTTCAGTTGATCTGGACAGAATGCTCTGTAACAACACATATACACAGTAGGTAACAAAAGTAAAATACACCTTTTAGCAGTATAGTCTGACTGGGCTATTCACATACAAAGACAACAGTTGTCCAATTTCAAATTCCCTGCTTCTGAGCAATCACATTTACTCAGCTCAGAAGTATATTCCTAAAGACACTCCTATTAAGTTTGTCAGTGCCAACGCGTTTCGAATTGTAGGAAATCCATCTTCAGGGCAGGATGTGTTTTTAGTTTCAACAAGATTCAAATTTCAGTTTTCAAATTTCAGTGGGGTTTCCTAAAGGTATAAGGATGCACTAATTAGATTCATGCAGTGTTTGGAGAAACTCAAATAAGTATCTCACAGAGGTAGAGGTAAACTAACCTGCTTTCCTTGGTACCCATAGAAAGATCATGGCCACCTGTATAGTTAAAATGACATGACCGAAACAGCTTGTAAGGATCAGATCATTGGTGAGGAATCAGATTTTCAAGTGTTGTGAACATAATTTAATCGTAACTCACCCGGTCAAAAGACCGTAGATGTCTCCCCCGGTGTAGTCACAGTGTCGGGCAGTTACTTCAACCGAGAGCGACTGCAATTGTGAAAAAAGAAGAGGAGAGTGACTTCAAAGCATACGTGCTCGTAGTAAATGTCGTTGGGTGAGAGGTGGAAAAAACCGCCTCTATAGACTCATTCACTCATGGTGACATTATAATTACTAGTGCTTGCTTCGGTTATTGTTGTAACTTACTTGTAAGTAAAGCAATCGCCTGTAGAACACTAAGTGTAGCAGTCCGCCTCGAGGACGCGCTGCACAGCTCACCCAAGCTATTATCGTTGCCCAGGGAACCGACGCGCATGCGCCTCCCAACGCGGACCGCCATCTTTATATGGGCAAATCCGCCAAAAGATTCTATTCAGGCTGATTGTGGTGCTGCCTGCACGCGCCTCAGCAGTCGTTGCTAAGGACGCTCACGGAGCATGCGCCGCGTTGCCAATGGTATTGGATATGTTAATAATTCCACTTTGTAAGGATCATGGTTATGTCAAGTGATCAATCAGAATACCAATCAATCAGAGGAGACAGGTTTAGCGGGGGGAGGGGCACAGCAGCAGTTGTGTAGCTGCCTCGTGCCCCTACCCACTGTTTAAGTACTGGAGAGTGACAGACCTATGGAGTGGGTCGGTCCTGAGGCGCCGGCCTGCAACCTTCCCACCAGGACTGTCAGTCTAGTTATCAATATGGTAAGTTAAGGCGTGTTCTGTAGTGGCGCTGTAGGTGCAATATACACACCATTTTTTTAGACATTCTAAAAAGAACCGCTCAACTGTCTCATGTCATGTCCATTACAACTCTAGTGAGCCTGTTGCTCTGAAGATTCCCCTCTTCCTTCACAATGCATTCACATTTAAGCTTCTGGTCAGTCGCCAGTTCACATTCTACTGGGTCAACGCCCGTAACAGTGGAATGGATTAATTATAAAGTTTTCACAACGTGAGTCCTACCAACATGAGGGTTTCCTATGATGAAAGTCCATGGTATCACATATACATTTGAACCCTTGAACTGTATGCAAGCCGTTAGCTTGGTATGAAAAAACACACTATTTACAAGTACACCAACAAAATGAACGTGGATTGGATTAGAGAAAACTCATTAAGTCAAATTCACAGTTCATGCCCCTGGGACTGAGGCAATCGAGCAGGTCAATCCAACTGATCTCCCTCTGGAGTAATTTCTTCTGTATATCTCCCCCTCTCGGACTAAGTTTGACCTGTTCCAAGATCATACATTTGAGTTGGGCAATTGAATGCCTTGCTTCAACAAAATGCATTGCCACCGGAGATCCAGTGCTTTAAGTGGGCCGGGGCCCCGGGCCCCGGCAGTCTCCAAAAAGTGGGGCTGAGCCGGGGCCCTGCCGAGGCCCCCCGGCCTCACCACGCCATGGCAGGACGCATTATCCCGCCGCGGCCGCAGCCGTGACGGGAGATGCGCCCGCCACTTTAACGTCAGGCAAGCTGACAGAAGTGCCAGCCAGGCACAGCGTTGCTGTGACTGGCTGGCACTTCCGTCAGTCACTGTAACTTTCTCTGATGACCCCTAATCTGAGGGGCCATCAGAGGAAGCTAGAGTCCCTTAGTTTTCCCTCGCCAGGTCACTGACTGACCCTCTGGGAACCCGCGGGCTCCATGATCTAATCTGCAGATTAGATCACAGAGCCCGCGGGTTCCCAGAGGGTGAAAGACACATCGGGCTCAGTGATCTCTGCTTTAAGCAGAGATCACTGAGCCCGAGGCGCCTTTCTGCTTTGGCAAGGCTTTATAAAAGATTCCTTCAACTGTGTACGTTTAAGCCATCTTTTATAAACGTAGACATATATCTATGTTTATAACAGACGGCTTGAATCGTATACAATTCAAGGCATCTTTTATAAAGCTTTGTCGACGGACAAAGCCACCTTGGGTTTTGTCCGTCATCAACGCTTTATAAAAGATGGCTACGTTTCAAGCCGTCTTTTATAAACATAGACATATGTTACAAATGTCTATGTTTATAAAAGGCAGCTTGAAAAGTACACAAACCCATAGTAAGGTAAGCACACAAGTGTGAGTACTTTACTATGGTTTGTGCACTTTTCAAGCCACCTTTTATAAACATAGAAATATGTAACATTGCTATGTATATAAAAGAAGGCTTGAAAAATCACAAACCATAGTAGTACGCAAACAAATATATAAATGCTCAAATACATTTATATATTTGTTTGCGCACCTTACTATGATTTGTGCACTTTTAGGCCACGTCCGCAATGGAAGCCACACCCCCAAACGAGGGCCCCCCTCAATTTTTTACCCCACTTAAAGCACTGCGGAGATCTCAGATTTTTGGTCCGGATATTGGACTTATGTTCAGTCCAATGTAGTTTAGCCATTCTTGTGGTGATACCCACGTAATAGAAACCACAAGGGCATTTCAGAGCGTAGACCACATTCGTGGAATCGCAGGTGCATGAGTGTTTCAGCGTGATTGGTTTACCAGTGTGTGGATGCGAAATGATGTTTCCTGGTATAATGTTACTACAATGTTGACAGTTATGACATGGTTGTGTACCTTTATGTTTGGGGTGTGTGATTGGAGTGGTCGATAGCTCTGCTCTCACCAGGCTGTTTCTTAAGGCGTTACTGTTCTTATAGGCAAAAATCTTGAAAAAGGGGTTGGGTCCTCGGGTCCATCTGCAGCATGGGACAATTTATTTAAATGATACTCTTGATCTTCTTACTCTGTGCTGAGTATGTGATGACATATACCATAGAGGCATCCTTCTTGCTGATCTTGGGTGAGAGGAGGGTGTCCCTCTCAACATTCGCCACTTTCTCTTCGATTTGTGCCAGCTTGGACGGGTTGTAACCTCTCTCCCTAAATTTCTGACGTAATAGAGAAGACTGTCTCTGATATTCAGTGTTTTCAGAAATGTTCCTCCGGTATCGTAAAAACTGACTCAATGGAACACTGTCAATCGTCCTTTGAGGCTGGAAACTCGTTGCCAATAGAAGGCTAGTTCTATCAGTTGTTTTGGTGAAGATTCTTGTCTCGAGACGGTTTTCTTTAACATAAAGTTCAACATCCAAAAAGTTGATCTGTGTTTTGCTCGTCTGGGTAGTGAACTTGATCCTTGGGTGCATAGAATTCATCATGGTAAAAAATTCACATAGTTCCTCATCTGGACCTGACCAGATGCCAACCACATCATATACAGGTGGCCTTGATCTTTCTATGGGTACCAAGGAAAGCAGGTTAGTTTACCTCTACCTCTACCTCTGTGAGATACTTATTTGAGTTTCTCCAAACACTGCATGAATCTAATTAGTGTATCCTTATACCTTTAGGAAACCCCACTGAAATTTGAAAACTGAAATTTGAATCTTGTTGAAACTAAAACACATCCTACCCTGAAGATGGATTTCCTACAATCCGAAACGCGTTGGCACTGACAAACTTAATAGGAGTGTCTTTAGGAATATACTTCTGAGCTGAGTAAATGTGATTGCTCAGAAGCATGGAATTTGAAATTGGACAACTGTTGTCTTTGTATGTGAATAGCCCAGTCAGACTATACTGCTAAAAGGTGTATTTTACTTTTGTTACCTACTGTGTATATGTGTTGTTACAGAGCATTCTGTCCAGATCAACTGAAATGCAATCCTTTGTTTGTGTACTATAAACTTACTTTTACTTAGTATCCTGTGAATTGAATTAATTGAAGCTCACACCTTTTACACGTTGAAGTGTGTGCAGTTGAATTGACTTTCAATGTGAATGATACAACTTAATGGCACCTAGGCCAACTTATTACCGGTTCTGAGCCCAGCTGAATTCTATGTTCACTGGGGACCTACAGCACCATTGTAATACTTTAATACTTGAACAAGCTGACCCCCTTTCTTAAAACGTTTTTGAAAGTTTGTCCTACTGAACTAGTATTCCCATAAGGGAGTCCCCTTGTTTTAGCTAGGCTGAATCACCAGTTGGGGTTTTATTCCCATTAGGAGTGCAGCACAAGGTTACCGACTGGCAACAGTCTGTGCATGCTTGATTCCTCAGTATTTTGAATCTCGAGTGGCCTCGAGCTTCACCCTGCTGCACCTGAACCAGCACTTACCTGTTTTACACACTTAACATAAGACCCCTTGGGGTCTATTTACCTTGCATTACCCCTGACTATTACCAGTAGTGCCTCCCACCACTTCCTTTTTGTCTAGAAAGAATACACATACTTATTTCCCAGCTGCTCTGGGCTCACAACTTGCACATGTGTGATATCAAATTGCTGTTGCTTTCATAATTATGAGAAATACCATCCGCCATACCTTAACTCAGATATGGCTTATATTTAAAGATGTACCTGCCACCACGAAAGCAAACTCATAATTACAGAGTTTTGGTACAGGGGCGCATGCCTTAAATGCAGTCCCTGTGCTTCAGAGAAGTGACTGTCACTGCAGCTGTCAAATGGATACTGGTGCCCTCTTATTGCTCTGTGCCTCCGTAGAAAAGGCTCTGTAGATCAGGATACCGATGCAGCAGGGTACAGGTACACACTATGCTTTTGGCATGGAATTTATGAAAGAATAATCTGATCAGGATATTTCCCTTTCAGAGATGGAATTACCCGCATCATTTTATTAATTAATATAAGTTAAAAAAGCCAAGATTTCTACACTGTTGCCAGATGGCAATTCCTTACTATGAGTTTGACCTGCTTTGCAGGCTGCAATCCATGGTGATTGTGACAAATCAACCTCCAGGGTACCAGTGGTCCAGGGGTAAATATCTGATTCTAAACCATCAATCAGCCCAGCACCTCTAATACACCATAAGGGATCCAGACAGATTGGAATAACAAACAAATTATAAACCTCCTTGTCCAATTTTGGCAAAGTGGACGGAATGGAAGGCTTATCTCAGAAAGGTTGTGGATCGTTGGTTATTTGCAAGACAGTGAAAATACAATTATTATCTAATGTAAAAGGGACTATCCAGTCAAGGTGGTATCAAACATATCTACTTTATTTATATCATAACAGACAGTTTAACAACACTATGAAATACAACCCACCCTATAAAGGAATGCTGAGGACAGACAGTTTCAAAGAAAGAAAAGGGATGTACTCTCAATACTGACAGAAGAGTAGTCAGTATGGTTAATAACCACAACAGTTTAAGGTTTATTGGCTTCAGCACAAAGGGAAAAATGGGTCTTAATATGTCTCTTGGGGCCTTCTGGGAAGGACCAGGAGGCAGAACTAGAAGTTACCTTCTGCTGTAGGTGTTCATGGTGCTCGACACGGTCGGTCCGCTTCAGGGTACTTTACCGGCTTCTGTGACAGAGTTTGAGACAGGAGTCAGTTGTGGGTATCAGGCAGCAAGACGGTTTGGCGAGCGAAGCTGGACAAACGGCTGCAGGCTAGCCTACTGTTAGGCAGAGTCATATGCAGTACCCTTTGGGAACACCACACACAATTAAGACTACAAGTGACAGAACAAATTCACCTTTGGTTCATGCCCATACTACACAGTAAAGTGGTAGCGACGCTGATCAGCCAGACTTATCTCAAGGGTAAAGTGAGAAGTATCAGAAGTTACACAAAGGACAGAAATTACTATGGTTCAAACAAACACTGACTCAATGTTTCTGAATTAAACAATATACATTTATTTACACCATCATTTGTAAAACAGTTCACTAGTATGAAAATCACAATCTTAATACACTGCACACCACCCAATGAATTCTGGACAAGTTAAGCTCAAAATGAAGTGTGAGCAAATTGGCACTCCAGTAATTTAAAAAGGAAGGGAAAGACACGGTTATTCAAAATCAAGCAGCACCAACAAGTCAGTAGGCAGGGCAATCTAGAAAAGGCTTACTACAACTAGGATTCAAATCAATAGGCCTGGGCCAATGTCAATGGTTCAGAGTCTTTGCAGAGGATCACACAGTTCAGAGTAGTTCGCGGTTAAGTCTTTGCCAAGAATTCGAAACTAAATTGGTCAGAATAAAAGTTACTTAAAAGAGTAGAGAGGGACAAGCCCTCGGATTAGCGAAAGATTTCAAACACTTTCACCGCAGTCAGACGGAACGAACGACTGGATTTAAACAGTACCTTAGTAGAAGAAGAATGTTGTAGCCGAGGCAGAAGTTCCTGGCAGGTCCTTCAGGCTCACGGTTCCTGAAGCGACTGTCGGACTAACAAGAAGGAGGAAGACTGGAGGGTCCTGCACTGCCCAGGGAAGAAACCAGCAGCAGAGCAAAGCAATAAATAAAAGGTGCGCTCCTTAAAACCCAAACAGAGTCTGATCCTCCTGGCTATCCGGTTTACTGCAGCGATGCACAGCAAATTCGACCAGGGGAGGGAGACCTTGCTTGGTGTTTAGCAAACTGGTTGGTCCCACCAGGTCAAGGAAAGCAGTTGTTTTGCAGATCTTCTCTGTCGTTGAAGTGTAGGAGATTTGTACCTGCAGCAGGGCTTCACCGGAGGTTCAGTAGTTGCAGTAGTCCTCTTCCTTCAGCTTCTCTTCGGTTCTCTCGATCCAGTGGCAACTTTGCCTTCCAAGTCCCAGCGACCTACTTTTTATGCAGTTTTCCCCCATTCACACAGCCTGGCTGTCAATCACACAGCAGGGTGGCTGTCCTGGCAGGACAGTCACTTATCCAATCAAACAAGAGTGTGACTTGGGACTCCAAGGAGACCCTGTACAGGGTGCCTAAAACCCCTCCCTCACATCCTGTCTACCTAGACTCTCAGGCGCCTAAGGAGGGCTTCTGTGCAGAAGCACGCCAAAGGACGGCAAACAAAGGAACCAAACCTAGTTTTGCGCGCAGAGTAAAATACGAGAAAGACCTTTGCAAAAAGAAATGGTGAATAAACCCAGCCGGATCCAAATAAAATTAAAAGGGGTCCAGCGGATTAAAGTTTGAGGCTATTAACATAGCCTAAAACAGTACCAAGGCTATTTTCATAGTCCGCAGTAGAAAAAAAATTGTAGATTCCACTGCCACCAGCCAAATCTTAAAGAAAGGGGAAAGAAATAATGATCCATGAGAGACAGACAGAAAGGGATAACTTTTAACCCTTTTCAGAACTCTATGGAAGATATTTTGTACTGGGCCTGTGAATTGAAAAAGACTAATAAAGTCGATGGCAACTTTACATTTTCTGGGAAACAGTAGTCAGTCCCAGAAAATGGAGTTTAAAGTGGGAAGTCTAAAAAAGAGAACCCTGTGTCGCTGCACTTAGGGTGCTGTGTGACACACAGTAAAAAGATGATGCCTATGGAGTAGGTGAGACACCACAGTCTTTGAACACACAAATGTAAAACCCACAACAAAACACATGTAAGAGTGGGAAAAAAGGCTAACACTCTTACCAGGCTAAACAAATAAATCCTATAAATCCAGCAAAGCTGCTAAGGGACTCAGTAGGTCAGGGAAATTAGCCATTCTGGAGAATTCTCCCTAACACTTGCCCCTCCCCCCCAGACTAAGGGACAGGAGGATTTAATCCACTCCTGGATGAATCTCTTCACTCTAGTCAGTTTTAAACATCCTAGAGAGACCATCAGCATTTTGGTGGTGACATCCTGACCTGTGCTCAATGGTGAAATGAAACCCTTGCCGGCAGATTGACCATCTTAGTAGTTTTGGGTTCTCCCTTTTCATTTGCATTAACCATCTCAAGGGTTGGTGGTCTGTCTGAATCACAAACGTAGATCCATACAAGTATGGTCTAAACTTCTTCCGAGACCACACAATGGCAAAACATTCACGCTCTATGGTTGCCCACCTTGTTTCTGGTTCCTTCAGCTTTCTGCTGATGAAGCAAATGGGGTGCTCCCTACCTTTCTCATCCAGTTCACTAAGGACTGCACCTATACCTGTATTCGATGCATCGGTCTGCACAATGAAGGGTTGATGATAATCAGGAGCTCTTAGGACTGGAGCTTGACAAAGGGCTTTCGTCAGGTTTTCAGAGGCTTGAGTGCACTCCTCATTCCATCTAACCTTTTTAGGGAATTTTGGAGAGGAGATTACATTCAAAGGAGAAGCTATGGTCCCATAGTTCTCAATGAAATTCCTGTAGTACCCAGTGAGACCTACGGAGGGTCTCACTTGGGTTTGAGTAGAAGGGATGGCCCAGTTTTGTATAGCTTGAACTATGCTAGGCAATGGCCTTATTTCACCTCCTCCAACCTCAGGACCAAGGTAGACCACTTTGGTCTGACCAATTTGACATTTGCTTGCCTTTATGGCCAGATGGGCCTGCTCAAGAGCCTGCAAAACATATCCTAAGTGATCAACATGTTCTTTCTAAGTAGGGCTGAACACTGCAATGTCATCCAAGTATGCCATGCAGAAGTCCTCCATCCCATTCAGAACTTGATTGACCATCCTTTGGAATGTAGCAGGTGCATTCTTTAATGCAAAAAGCATAACCTTAAACTGGTAGAGGCCTGATGGGGTTGAAAATGCAGTTTTCTCCTTGGCACGGTCTGTTGGGGCTATTTGCCAATAGCCTGACGTCAGATCAAATGTACTGAGGTACTTGGCTGCACCAAGTTTATCCACATGTTCATCGGTCCTGGGTAAAGGATGGGCATCACTCTTAGTGAATGCATTTAGAGCTCTATAGTCCACACAGATTCTCAACTCCTTGGATCCTGTCTTTGGTTCTAGAACAACTGGACTAGACCATGGACTTGTAGATGCTCTATAACCCTGAGATCAAGCATCCTGTTGACCTCTTCCTTTATATGGGTTCTTACATGTTCTGACATTCTGTAACCTCTGCTTTGCTTTTCACATGTAAACAGTCACCAGTGAGAATATCATGCTGGCCCCAAGGGGTCAAGCTTGGTGAAAGTGAAAACAGGGAGGCAAACTGATTTAACAGAAACTTGCACTCCTCCTTTTGTTCAGATGTCAGATTAGAAGAGAGATTAACCCCTTCTATGTTCTAATCCAAAGGTTGGCCTCTGAGTAGGTCAGGTAGAGGTTCACTCTCCTCCTCCTCTTGAGCTGAAGCTAGAAGCAAAGCTCCCACTTCTGGTCTCGAGACATATGCCTTCAAACGGTTGGTGTGAAAGACTCTGGGAGCCTCCTTAGGTCTGCCTAAGTCCACAAGATAGTTCACCTCTCAAAGTTTGCCCACAACCTTGAAGGGTCCTATCCATTTGTCCTGTAAGACCCTCTGCCTTGTTGGCACCATAACTAGTACAAGCTGGTCTTGAGTAAACTCAACCATGTTGGCCTTCTGGTCATGCCAATGTTTGACCAGAGCCTGACCTGCTTTCAAGTTATCACTAGCTTCTGCCATCATATGTGACATTCTCCTCTGGAGTCCTATCACATAGTCAGTCACTCTGACTGGCTTGGGGGAAGGAGCACTCTCCAACCCCTCCTTAATCAGGGCCAAAGGACCTCCGACTGGATGGCCATAAAGAGATTCAAAGGGACTGTATCCAACTCCCTCCTGAGGGACTTCTCTATAAGCAAAGAGAAAGCATGGCAGTAGAAGGTCCCAATTTCTTTTAAGGGGTTCTTCTAAAGCACCTATCATGCTCTTCATAGTACAATGAAACCTCTCTACCAGTCCATTTGTCTGTTGATGGTAGGCTGTAGAGAACTTGTAAGTGACACCACAGTTTTTCCATATGGCTTGCATGTAGTGGGACATAAAATTTGATCCCCTGTCGGATATCACTTCTTTAGGAAACCCTACTCTGGTACAAAATACCAAGTAGACCCTTAGCCACAGCCTGGGCCGTAACAGTTCTCATAGGCATTGCTTCAGGATGACTAGTAGCATGGTCTACCATAACCAGGATAAACCTGTTTCCTGAAGATCTGGGAGGGTCAAGGGGACCAACAATGTTGATGCCCACCTTCTCAAAAGGAACTCCCACCAATGGGAGAGGCACCAAGGGTGCCACATTCTTGGCTCCACTCTTGCCAGAGGTTTGGCAAGTGTGACTGCTCCTATATAATTTGTCAACTTCTGAACCCATCATAGGCCAGTAGAAGTATAAAGAGAGCCTTTCTTTGTTCTTTTTGAAACTCAAATGACCAGCCAAAGGTATCTCATGGGCCAACTGTAGGAACTGGAGTCTGTTTTCTAGGGGCGCTACACGTCTTTTACAGTTCCCAGGGATAGACTCAGTTGGTTCACTGTAGAAGAGGCCATCTTCCCAGTGCAACGTATGCTTCCCAGCTTCTTGCCCATCAAGCTGAGAAGCTGCCTGTTGTCGAAGACCTTCAAGAATAGGACACTCTCTTTGTTCTCTGCTGAATTCTGCCTTGTTGGGTCCACCTTCTGTCAGTAAAGACTGCAGCTCAGGATGGTCAACAGGATCCAGATCTCCAACTAGAGTAATGTCTTCTTCCAGATCTGACTCTTCAGAAGCTGGCTCAACCACACAGGGTTGTTCCTCACACTCAGCCTAGGCAGGTGGAGGAGTCACAGGTGTGACTTTGGACAATCTTGAGGATGTCCTTGTTGGTAGCATAGGGGTACTATCTGCTTTCTTCTTGGAGATCTTAGGTTTCCCCTTTGCCCCTTTCTTTCCGGAAATAGCAGTGAGCAATTCCTGTGGAATGGGGTGATAGTTTCCTGTATCCATTCCCCTGGAGAGCCTCTCAAGGTGCTCTCCCTTGCATGCCTAGTGAGCTCCTGTCTCTTCTTACTGGGAGGCCTGGCGGTACTGCACACAGCTCCAAGAGTTTTCAGGTCATTACTCAACAGCACTCTCCCAGGCACTTCACTCTGCACACTCACAGGTATCTTGACAGTCATGTCATTGCACTGGATGAGAGCTGGTAACTTGGGATGCATTTGCACAGGGCCTCCACTTAACTTGGTTAGGTGTTTGGGTGCCTTAGCAACATCCTCAACCTTGAAAAATGATTAATCAACCACAGTTATGCTGGCTCCAGTGTCTCGGATGGCAGGTGTCTCCCGGCCATTCACAAGAACGCTATCGTTATAATACTCTTTAGTATTATCTGGGATGGAATTGTAAACATCTAAATTCTGTCTGTTGTTCCCACAGACCCAGGGACACTAAAAAAACACTAGCTGAGTGTAACGCTCACCTGAATCCCTCGGAGGCGCAGGTCTGGGCTGGGGGTTCTCGGAGTCTTCTAGGGTCACGCGCAGGCCTCGAATGCCACCCTGGAAAGGCCCTTTCCTCACTGAGATCTTGATCTGAAGGGTGAGGTGTCTGCAATTATGAGAGCAAGGGGTTAATATGGATATATAAGCCTGACTGGGTAAACTGCCTCCCCTTCTTGGTACTCCCAAGTAGTTTGTAGGCTAAATGTGCTCACCTTATGTAGGTGAAAGCGGAGCTCTCCATCCTGCGTCTGTGCAGGGGCGCCGAAGCCAGTTACTTCACTGGTTAATTGTCCAGCCTCTTGGTTGCAGAGGATGAAGATTTGGAGCTAGGTCGTTGTTAGCAGCACAAACGGCGGTTGCTTGAATATGGCGATCCGGAGAGCGATGGAATGGCGAAGGTATTGCAGGCAAGTAAGTAGAAAATGTCAATTCGAAGTTAAAAGCACTTCTTAATGTCTCTTTTCCTTTTCCAGGTCGCAGAAGCAGCTGGGTAGAAAAATGGATGTCGAGGAATGCACCGAGGAGTGAGAAAGATGAGCGCTGCCCAAAACACGTGCGTATAGATGGAGTTTTGTATTTCTTAATGATGTCCTTTTGTTTTGCAGATGCGAGTAGCAGCGTCGGCGGAGGCGAGGAGAATGCAGCGCAGGTAAGGAAGGTTTCACGGAGGTTTACTAACCAATGTCTTTGCTTCCACAGGGTGCCGGAAAAATGGAAAGCTGCAGCCCGTGGCTTGAGATGCACCGATGGACTGGGTAAGTGCTGCGCTGGTTTTTATCTCGTGCTAACCTGGTGTTCTTTTCCCTTTTCAGATGCTGCTGGAGACGAAGATGGTATTTCGGAAGGTAAGATTGCGGATTTCTCTTCCCCAGATGCAGAAGTTGAAGATTCTCTGGAGCTGACACGGTGAGCGTCCTGCTGCTATTGCAGAATAACGCGAAGCACGTTGCTCTGATCGGGCGTGGTTTAAATAGCTTACTGGAGCGCTTAGGTGTCTCCTTCCACAGCAGCCTCGCCCAGGTAAGAAGTCCCAGCTTCCAGAATAGTTCCAGTATCCAGTCCCAGGGAGTGGTGCTGGCCACACCCAGAAGGTAAAGTAGTTCCAGCCATGGATGGATGAGGATTTCATCCTGCAGGTGAGTGAGCAGCATGGTCTGCAGCAGGTAGGTCCACCCAAGCACCATTCCTTACATCATGAGCCCGGCACGTCCTGTGCCGGGACTGGGTCCCCTTATGAGCCTGGCGCCACTGGCGCCAGGACAAGGTCCATAAGGCCCCTATGGGAGCCGATGGGTGCTTGGAAATGAAGTTGTGACCCAGCTTCCGAGGCAGTTGGGCTAAACCTGACTCCTTGGAGGCTGCGGTCATGACACTGAGACTCTCATGGGTTCATCAACCAGTAGGTGAAAGTTTCCACTTGCCATAGTACTTCTTCCTCTGGGGAGAAGGCTAAGGAGACAGTGTGGACCCCTGAAGGTTTTCCCTTACATCTGGGATCCCCTTTCACATGATCAGTTGACCCACAAACATAGCATTTCCCAAATGTTTTTATGAATGGGAGCTTGTTCTGACCTCCATCTGGTTTGGGTCCAGATGGTACACCAGCCTGATTCAGTTTCCCTTGTGGCTCACCCTTATTGTTTTGTTTGGGGCCCTCTTTTGGATTGGAGGTATAAGAATTCTCCTTGTTATCTTTCTTTGGCTGCTTTCCCGCATCCTTCTTCTGAGTTGCCCCAGGATCCTTGTGAGTAGCCCTGTTGGCAAGCCACAAGTCAGCAGCCTTAGCTAACTTCCTTGGATCCATCTCCTTAGAATCAGCCAAGTGCTGTCTGAGCTCAGGAGAGCAGGCATCATACATTGACTCCAACATAACAAGATTTCTCATACCTATAATAAGTGTTTACTCTTTAACCCTTAACCCAACCATTTTAGTTTTTCAAACATACACATACCTAGGTAGCCCAAAAGGTACCATCATGCTTTTTGAGGGTCCTAAACCTCTTAAGGTACTAGGAAGGGGTCTCCCCAAATCTAGCAATTAAAGCTACCTTCACACACTCATGATCCATCCTATCCACCTCCCCCAACTCCATCACAACATCAGATGCAACAGTGGGTAGCCTAGAGAAGAGCCAAGTAAGCAACTGATTCCCTGTAATGTCTTGGATCTCATGGTTATACTCCAACATTGCCAACCAATCCAAAATATCAAGTTTAGCCTCATACATGCCAACAATTTCTTTAAGCATACAGGGTCTCTTAGGACTGGAAAACCTAGAAGACTCTGGGAGAGAAGCATTTTCAATAGACAACTTTTTCATTTCTAAGGCATGGTTCATCTCCATTTCTCTGAGCTTAAGTTCTTGATGCTTTTGTTCAGTTTGAGCATTAATATGTTTGAATTCCAATTCACACCTCATCTTTTCTAGAGCAATGAATTCAGGACTGAGTGTAGGACCTGATGGGGTCCCAGTGGACAAAGGTTGAGGTTGCTGAGCAGGTAGAGGAGCAGTAAGGCCTACGTTGTGAGACACATCTGCCTCATCTAACTCATCAATAATATCTGACACATTATCATCCTCATTATTTTCCACATTTGCTGGAGGGTTAGGTATTTCAGACCCACTCTCCAGACTTTTATTTTCTAACAATTTTTCAATTAATTCTGACTTTTTTGCCTTTAACAGAGAGATTCCTTTCTCTACACAGATCTTTCAGATAATCAACAGTGTAACTAAGGCAGGTCTCATGACTGTAGCTTTCCATATCAGACATGATTAAAATGTTGCGTTATAGTGATGTTTAGCCTTGTGGTTAGTTGATCCAAGGTAATAGCAGCACTCTAAGTGTAAGCACTATAATTTATCCTCACCACTGTACACCAGTGTTAGGCAGAATCATATGCAGTACCCTTTGGGAACACCACACACTATTAAGACTACAGGTGAGAGTACAAATTCACTTTTGGTACAAGCCTGTACTTCACAGTAAAGTGGTAGCGATGGCTGAGCAGCCAGACGTATCTCAAGAGTAAAGTGAGCAGTATCAGAAGTTACACAAAGGACAGCAATTACTATGGTTCAAACAAACACTGACTTAAGGTTTCTGCGTAAAAGAATATACATTTATTTACACCATCATTTGTAAAACAGTTCACTAATATAAAGCAGCAGAAAATCACAATCTTAATACACTACACACCACTCAATGAATTCTGGACAAGTTAAGCTCAAAATGAAGTGTGAGCAAAATGGCACTCCAGTAATTTAAAAATGGAGGGAAAGACAAGGTTATTCAAAATCAAGCAGCACCAACAAGTACGTAAGCAGGGCAATCTAGAAAAGGCTTACTACAACTAGGATTCAACTCAATAGGCCTGGGCCAATGTTAATGGTTCAGAGTCTTTGCAGAGGATCACACAGTTCAGAGTAGTTTGCTCTGAACTGTGATAAATAAAAGTCTTTGCCAAGAGTTTGAAACAAAGTTGGTCGGAAGAAAAGTTACTTAAAAGAGTAGAGAAGGACAAGACCTCAGATTAGCGAAAGATTTCAAACACTTTCACCGTGGTTGGACAGAACGAGTGTTACCAGATTTGGACAGTACCTTAGTAGAAAAAGAATGCTGTAGCTGAGACAGACGTTCCTGGCAGGTCCTGCAGGCTCACGGTTCCTGAAGCGACTGTCGGACTTACAAGAAGGAGGAAGACTAGAGGGTCCTGCACTGCCCAGGGAAGAAACTAGCAGCAGCGCAAAGCAACGAATAAAAGGTGCTCTCCTTAAAACCCAAACAGGATCCGGTCCTCCTGGCTATCCGGTTCACTGCAGCGATGCACAGCAAATTCGACCTGGGGAGGGAGGCCTTGCTTGGTGTTTGGCGAACTGGTTGGTCCCACCAGCTCAAGGGAAGAAGATTCCTTGCAGATCTTCTCTGTCGTGTAAGTGTAGGAGATTCGGACCTGCACCAGGGCTTCACCGGGAGGTTCAGTAGTTGCAGTAGTACTCTTCCTTCAGCTTCTCTTTGGTTCTCTTGATCCATTGGCGATTCTGCCTTCCACGTCCGAGAGACCTGCTATTTATGCAGTTTTCCCCCATTCACACAGCCTGGTTGTCAATCACACAGCAGGGTGGCTGTCCTGGCAGGACAGTCACCTATCCAATCAAACAAGAGTTTGACTTGGGCCTCCAAGGAGATCCTGTGCAGGGGGCCTAAAACCCCTCCCTCACATACTGTCTACCTAGACTCTTAGGTGCCTAAAGAGGGCTTCTGTGCAGAAGCCTGCCAAAGGATGGTGAACAAAGGAACCAAACATGGTTTGGTGCGCAGAGTAAAACACGAGAAAGACCTTTACAAAAAGAAATGGCGAATAAACCCAGCCAGAACCAAATAAAATTAAAAGGGGTCCAGCGGATTAAGGTTCAAGGCTACTAACATAGCCTAAAGCAGTACCAAGACTATTTTCATAGTCAGCGGTAGGATGAAAATGGCCGATACCACTGCCACCAGCCAAATCTTAAAGAAAGGGGAACGAAATAATGTTCCATGAGAGACAGACAGAAAGGGATAACTATTAACCCTTTTCAGTACTCTATGGAAGATAGTTTGTACTGGGTCTGTGAATTTAAAAAAACTAATAAAATTGATGGCAGCTTTACATGTTCTGGGAGACTGTAGTCAGTCCCAGAAAATTGAGTTTAAAGTTGGAAGTCTAAAAAAGACAACCCTGTGTCGTTGCACGAAAGGTGCTGTGTGACACACAGTAAAAAGATGATGGCTATGGAGTAGGTGAGACTCCACAGTCTATGGACACAAAAATGTAAAACAGAAAAACACATGTAAGAGTGGGAAAAAAGGCTCACACTCTTACCAGGGGAAAAAGAATCCTAGAAATCCAGCAAAACTGCTGAGGGACCCAGTAGGTAAGGGAAATTAGCCATTCTGGAAAATTCTCCCTAAAACCTACATGGTGTATCAGGGTCAGGAATCGTCTTAGTGCTGATCGGCTGTTCTGAAGCACTGGTCGATATGTCTCGGATGTCTTTAGGCAAGAACGGCTTGACAACAGTCAGCGTTGCCGTCAGTTGCGGATCGAGGCACTTCTCCCAGCTTCTTCAATGGGCTTGTGTTGTCCTTTAAGGTGGGCGGTCCACAGCTGGGGTGTGCATTGTAGGCAGCCTTGTCATTGGTTGTATGATCAGAGACCTCCTGGCACTTCTTATCCAGGAAGCTTGCTGCACCAGCCTAGCAGGGCACGCTGTGTGCTGGGTGGGCACCAGTTCTAGCGTGGCTGGAAGGTCCTCTACGTTCTGTATCTCCCTCTGCTCCCTGGGAGATATTTACAGCTTGGCTTCAGCACAAAGGGAACAATGGGTCGTAATATTTCTCTAGAGGCCTTCTGGGAAGGACTAGGGAGGCAGAACCACAAGTTATCCTGTGCTGTAGGTGTTCTTGGTGCTCGACAGGGTCGAGTCCGCTTCAGGGCACGTTGCAGTCTTCTGTGACAGAGTTTGAGATGTGAGTCAGCTGTGGGTATCAGACAGCAAGACGGGTCGCCGATTGAAGCTGGACGAACGGCTGCAGGCTGGCCTACACAGTGGCTCAGGGTCAGGAATCATCTTACTGCTGATCAGAGGTTCTGAACTACTGGTTGAGACATCTCGGATGTCTTTAAGCGAAAGCGGCTTGACAACAGTCATCATTGCAGTCAGTTGCAGATCGAGGCACTTCTCCCAGCTTCTTCAATGGGTTTGTGTTGTCCTTTAAGGCAGGCGGCCCACAGCTGGGGAGTGTGTTGAAAGCAGCCTGGTCATTCGTTGCGGGTTCAAAGACCTCCTGGCACTTCTTATCCAGGAAGCTTGCTGCAGAGTCTAGCAGGGCACGCTGTGTGCTGGGTGGCCACCGGTTCTTAAGTGGCTGGAAGGTCCTCTGAGTTCTGTATCACCCTCTGCTCTCTGGGAGATGTTTAGGGGAGGGGTTTGCTTCCTTCTTTGGATATCCTGGCCTTCCTTCACTGTCTGAAGGTTTTAGGCAGACTGTAACTTCAGCCAGCGTACTAGGAGGAGTTTTTCTTCCTGCTTCTGGTGAAGCCTTCAAATGATCTGCCAAAAAATGGGCTTGCCCCTCTTTTAAAGCCAAATGGGCCACAGTGATTTGGTGTAGACTAACTAAGCTTACCTTAATAAAGCAATCCTGGGGCCCCTACCAACAATCTCTTGCATGCGTGAGGTCATAACCACAGTGCTTTGCAACAGGAAAGGTAAAGGGGTGAACACAGGAACAAGGTGTGCCCCAAAACTGAAATGGTGGAACCCTTATTTCAACAGAAAGAGCTCTGGGCGCACTCCCTTGTGCTACTAAGTCCTACCCATCTTCCCGCTGTTGTGTTCAAAGAGTCTCTCTGGTTAATGGTTCCCACTGTGTGTTCCCTGGTAAAGCTGCACATACTCCTTGAAGCTGCGGTGAGAGACGCCTCTCTTGCTCCTGCAAACCACATTCTCGTACCTTATGAATGGGTTCCCCTGAACGGGGTAGCATTCTGTAAACAACAGACCCAGACATGACAGTTCACTGCCCTTGATACTGAGAGGCGGGAGCTAGATTCAGGTTGACACCGTTGCTTATGAAAGGTTGTTGGGTTTCCTGTCTCCTTTGTAATCCTCTGCAGCCAGGCCCCCTGGGAGCCTGTTTGAAGTACCCTCTGTTGGTATGTTGATCGCTGCCAGCAGCGGCAAGGCCTAACAAAAGAGTAAGGCAGTTCCATTTAGCATTTGTCAGTTAATCAGGCTGACCATGGCAGGGGGAAGGTGATCCTCCCCTCTCCTAGAGATGACATTGTGCACTCCTCGGCTGGCACATTCCAACTAAATATGTAACGGGTGGACGGTGCCTGTAGGGTGTGTTCAAGTGGGAGTAAACAGGTCTATACGCTTTTCGTGGTGTTAAAATAGGATAATGTGTGTGGATTAGCCCCACACATTTTCCTGAGGTTGGTCTAACATCATTCCTTTTACTTAGAAATGTCAAAAAAGTCCCTGCAGGCGCAACACCACCATGTGGATGGTCCAATTCCTCACAGTGATTCGAGACTCTCTGCTTGTATAATCATTAGATATAAGTGGAGATCCTGGTGGTTTCCCTGCAATGATTATGGAAACGGGCAAACTGGATTTTCCCCTCCTGTTTTTGTGCTATCTGTGACATGCAGCGCATAAATCAACATGTGTTTGTACATAGGGAAGCTCATGCTGCACATTAGTCTTTGCATCTAGGCGCACTTCATAGCAGGCAGTGCATTGAATGTTACTTCTGTCTTGCTCATTCCCCTGTAAGTGCAACAAGTCAGAATATGCATAGTACAAGGATACCACAGGGAGTGCATATTCCAAAGTGCCTCCTTTGTGAACTAGGGATGCACACTGGAATGTCTGAAGAGAAAAGTCCAGGCCGCCTGACCCCAAAGCAAAGCTGTTGCTTTAGGATGATATGGAGAACTCTCACATTTGTAGGTGAATAACCTTTGGATCATGTCACATTCCTTGCATCCAACCAATAAATACAGGCATCACAAGTGGTGGAAATCTTCAAACAAAAAAGAATACACAAGATAACAGGCAAGGACATCAATATTGAGAATCAGCACACAGTAAACACCAGTGAGCTGAAACACAAACATAAAAATGCCACAAAATACAGTAGAATTCAATGGATAACGTGCGGAATGGAGAAGCTGAAGAAAGCTGCGCACTTCCACTGGGAGCAGATCCCAGATATAGAAAAACACGCAAAGTGCCATTGTTTCCAGTCCTGCAAAAAATCCATCAGAAAAGAACATTGAGATGCTACAATCTCCCAATTGTATCTTTTTTCCAGTCCTCAACACCTTCTCCAAGGTCCCAGCTCATTCTTTTTGTGTCCAATCAGTTACACACTCTCAATTTCATGTTAGGTAGTATCTTAAATTTTCATGAGTATGTTTAATTTCAGAATTCGTTTGAATCTGTGTAAGGTGCTATAACCAAAATATTTGTATACAAAAGCTGGTGACTGAATTGTAGAGATGTACGTAGAAACCGAAAGAGATGACTGGAGAAACGAGGAACGAGAAACAGAAGGAAACGATGGAGTAAGAGATGCAACCGAAACTGAGCGGGAAGAACCCAGTGAAAGTCCAGTACCGGAGCAGCAGAGACCATGCCCTGCAACCAGTGAGAGGCCTCGAAGGGAGCACAGAAGACCGGTGAGGTACAATGACTATGTGTTACAGTGAACCCATTCCGCCTTTGGAAAAAGGGAGGTGTGTAGAGATGTCGCGAGAGCCCGGCTCTCGCGAGATCTCGCCCGCGCCATCAGCTCCGCCCCCACGCGCCACGTGCGCATTACGGGACGAGCTGAGGACGCGACCAGCGGCGTCTTCCCGGCTCCTCCGAGCACGGGACAAATTTAGCATTCAGCTGCACTCTTTGAGCTACGGCAGCCCAGCCCAAGTTGGCCACGTTGGCCCGTGAGATCCTGGACACTACTTATGCTCGTAAACAAGAGCAGTCCGAACCCGTCGATGACTATGTCACGAAATTAAGGGAACTAGCAGCCCTGTGTAACTTTGGCACCAATGCGGAAAACCGCATATGCGACATGCTAGTCGTCCACACCAACAGTCGGAAGGTCCAGGATAAGTTCATCCTCGAAAAAGAGCTACAGTTAGAAAAAGCCGTCGAAATTGCCAGAGCAGTAGAGGAAACTGCAGGAAGAAGGAAAGAGTTTACAGGTGCCCAAGTTCCCACTGAAATACAAGCGGTGGGATTCCGTCCAAGAAAGGAAAAGTTTGCACCAGACAGGAGAGAGGCAAGAAACAGCAAGAGAGAACCCCTCAAGTGTCATAGGTGTACCAGCACCAAACACCTGGCTTTTGACAGAGAGTGCCCGGCCAGAGACAAGGAGTGCTCAGTCTGCAAACGTATAGGACACTTCTCGATAGTGTGTCGATGGAGGAACAAGAAAGTCACAAGTCTCACCTCAGAACACACAAGGGAGAGGGAATCCTCGTCAGATGAGGAGGGTAGACCCACAGTCATAATGGTGAACAGCACCCGAGCCAGGAGAGAGAAACCCCACTGCGTGATCAAAATCGATGGAAGAGAGACAAGGGTCATGGCAGATTCCGGGTCGGACCTCACCATCCTACCCCTTCAGACATATAAAGACATGGTGGGTAAAGAGAAAGTGGAAGTACTCACCACACGACACAAGCCCACGGTGTTTGGAGGGGCCTCAGTCGAACTGTTAGGGTATATCAACGGCAAAGTCGAATTCAAAGGAAGAGAAACCATCACCAGAGTCTACTTCAGCCATGAAGGGCCTGCAGTTTTGGGCTGGGATGATCAAGACAAGCTAAAAATCAGACTGGATCCCAGCACAGAAGATCAAGTTCTATCAGTCCATACGAGGAGCGAATCCGTTGTCAAGAGCGATTACCCAACACTTTTCTCGGAGGAGCCGGGGCACATTAAAAGTTTCATCCACAAGATAGTGCTCAAAAGAAATGCCGTCCCTGTCAAGCACCGGGTGAGACCAGTAACGGCCACAGCAAGGGACACCCTTAGACAACAGCTAGACAGAATGAAGAGGGAAGGAGTGATAGAAGAAATTGAAGCGTCCGAATGGCTGAGCCCAGTCGTCCTGATAAAGAAACCTCAATCACAGGAATTAAGGGTGTGCATAGACCTGCGCAGCCTCAACTTAGAGGTTATCACGGACAATTACCCGCTCCCAAGCATAAACAAACTCATATTATTAATGAAAGAGGCCAAAATATTCTCAAAACTTGATATGAGAAATGCATATCATCAGATACAGCTCCACGAAGAATCGAAACCCCTTACAGCATTTATCACGCCATTTGGCACATTTCAATTCACTAAAATGCCTTTCGGGCTGTCATCAGCTGCGTCGGCCTTTCAGCGCATGATGGACGTCCTACTAAGGAAGGTCAAAAATGTGGTATATTTTCAGGACGACATATTGGTTTATGCAAGGGACAAGCAGACGCACGATACCACCCTCAAAGTGGTTCTCAACAAACTACAAGATGCAGGAGTGCGCTTACGTCACGAGAAATGCTCATTTGGAGTAAAAGAAGTTGAATATCTGGGGTACAAAATTTCGGAAAAGGGCATCAGCCCTAAACAAAATCTTATGCAAGCCATCACCAAAGCTCCCGAACCCGCCACCAAAGAAGAGGTGAGGTCTTTTCTGGGATTGGCTGAGTACTATGCGAAATTCATACCAAAGTTTTCAGAAACCACCTCACCCCTACGTGATCTACTCAAAAAAGGGACAGAATTTGTGTGGAGAGAACCTCAGAAGAGGGCGATGGACACCATAAAGCAACACATCATGAAAGCTCCATGTCTGCAACCCTTTAACCCAGATTGGGATACGGTCATTACCACTGACGCCAGTGCGTACGGACTAGGAGCAGTGCTAACGCAGAGGAGAGGTGACACCGAACATGTGGTGGCCTTTGCGTCGAAGGCACTATCAGAGGCGGAACAGAACTACTCTACGATTGAAAAAGAAATGCTAGCATGCGCGTGGGCAGTCGAACATTTCAGAACATATGTGTGGGGCACAAAGTTCAAGCTGGTGACAGATCACAAGCCGCTCATTCACATGCTCAGCCCAGGAGGCACCAAAACATCCACGCCCAGACTAGCTCGCATTGCAGCGAAACTACAGGAATACACATTCGAAATCCATCACATCTCAGGATGGAAAAACTCGCAAGCCGACTGCATGTCGAGACTGCCAGAGAACAAAGAAAGAGCTACCACATTCCTACACGGAGAATGCATTGTCGCATCCATCTCCGACATAAGGGACCCAGACTACTTGGAACTCAGTGAGAGACACTGGGAAGAAGAAGACGGGAAGGACCCCATCATGGCCAAGATTCGCAAATGGATCAAAGAAGGCTGGCCAAATGAGAAAATTCTGCCGGAAGGCATGAGACCATATTGGAAGGTGCAAGATGAGCTGTCGGAAACAGAAGGGATAATCATGAAAATGGATCAAATCATTCCCCCCACAGGAATGAGGCGCACCGTACTCTGCAGGGCCCACGCGGGACACCTAGGAAACACGATGACTCGCCGCAGGGTGAGAGAAGCTTACTGGTGGCCGTCTATGGACCAAGAAATACGCACCATGATAGAGCGCTGCCATGAATGCCTAAACAGTGACAAAAGACTGAAGGTTCGACAAGCACCTCTCATTCCCACGGAGATACCAGAAGCAGTATGGTCCAAAGTGGGCATAGACTTCATAGGGCCCCTGGAGGCGATGGAAACGGAACACAAATACGGCATAGTGCTGGTCGACTATTTATCCAAGTGGGTCGAAGCCGAGTTTGTCCCAAACATAACCACAGAGACGGTCATAGAGGTACTCACTGAAATATTCCAAAGGGAAGGTCTCCCCAAAGAAGTCGTCACAGACAATGGAGTGCAAATAGTGTCCAAAGACATGGAAGCATTTTTGAGAAAGAACCACATCAAACAAAAGAAAGCGGCCTTATATCACCCCCAAGCGAATGGACTTGTGGAGAGGGCGAACAGGTTCATAAAAGGGGCCATCCAACTGGCAACAGCGTCTGGAATGGACCCCCTCAAAACTACCAAAGAAGCCATAGCGGCCCACAGGCTCACGCCTAATGGAATTACTCAAATATCCCCGTTCAAAATGTTGAGAGGGAGGAGTGCGGCATCCACCCTCATTCCACCATGGCTGGCGAAAGTAAGGGAAGATGAAGCAGTTGACATGACAGGAGTGGTATGGCGCATGGAGAGGAACAAGTCACGCATGAAATTGTGGAGTGATGAAAGAAGAAGGACGAAGCAAGCGCCCAGCATAGAAGAAGGGGACTGGGTCAAAATCAAACTGCCAAGAAAGGACCAAGCCACAGGATCCCGGTATAGTCGGCCCATAAAGGTAACTCACAAAGGAACCAATTTCGTCCGCACAGAAGATGGGCGCACGTGGAACTTTGAAAGGGTAGCATTATACCAGCGAAGGCAAGAAGAAGAGAGGACCCAAGAGACACCCCACGTAGAAACCGAAAGAGATGACTGGAGAAACGAGGAACGAGAAACAGAAGGAAACGATGGAGTAAGAGATGCAACCGAAACTGAGCGGGAAGAACCCAGTGAAAGTCCAGTACCGGAGCAGCAGAGACCATGCCCTGCAACCAGTGAGAGGCCTCGAAGGGAGCACAGAAGACCGGTGAGGTACAATGACTATGTGTTACAGTGAACCCATTCCGCCTTTGGAAAAAGGGAGGTGTGTAGAGATGTCGCGAGAGCCCGGCTCTCGCGAGATCTCGCCCGCGCCATCAGCTCCGCCGCCGCGCGCCACGCGCGCATTACGGGACGAGCTGAGGACGCGGCCAGCGGCGTCTTCCTGGCTCCTCCGAGCACGGGACAAATTTAGCATTCAGCTGCACTCTTTGAGCTACGGCAGCCCAGCCCAAGTTGGCCACGTTGGCCCGTGAGATCCTGGACACTACTTATGCAATATCTTATCCAGAGTTATCAGGAAATAAAGCCCTGGTGAAATCCCTGCCTGGCTCCTGTCTTTCTTCAGGCATTAGTATACTACATGAATGCGGAATAGAAATGTTTGAACCGAGACAGTAATTTTAGTTTTGCTGAGTTGTAAATATAGAGTAGGCCCCTTTCATAAAAAATATAACATATTGAAACTTTTTTTAAAAAAATCACCAGTCACCCTTTTAGTCAATACGACTTTGCATGCTGGGATTTGTAGGCAAACTACAAGTCATTGAATATAAACTATTGCTGGCAATAAAGTCAGGACTAGGTAAAGATGACATGGGGTCCTTTGGTAATTACATAAGTGTTAGCTGTTCCTCCACCTTATGCATGCATGCATGCATGCATCAATCCATCCATCCATTCCCCAGAACCCAAAGAAAACAAGACCACAACTAGAAACTCAACAGTTCATCTGGAATGATGGTCAATCAGGGCAGATTAACCACACCTCCTAAAAAAGAATTTCTGAAATAATGTGTTAATTAATTGCGTATCCATTTTGTTATGAACTAAGAAGCCCCAAAACAAAAATTACAGCCTTTCGTACGACAATTTACTTCGAAATTAAGATTTTATAATCATCTACCTTGACAAAGGAAAGTATTGATAAATAATTAGAGTGAAAATGCAAAACATGGTGAAAGTGGAATGCATCAGTGAGTAGGGGAGCACACATCAAAAGAATGTAAAAGATAAGGCTAGTTGAATCTTTCCCTATTTTTATTCACACTAAATGACAACACAATTTAAACACGTTCTCTTAAAATTGCATTTTATCAACATTATCATTGTTCAATGTAGTTTATCCATTGGCACATTTGAGATGTTTTCTGCGAGGCTGTCTGGCTGTAATGACCCTTTTGGCACCACATGCCTCCTGTTGCTGTTTTCAGGGAGCCCACAGAGAATATAAAACATATTAGTAAAAACGAAGAATGCATGCAATACTACGCTATAATGACAGCATTAGACTCATTATACATAGAGGTAGATACTCCTATTTCCCGATTATCCATTTGGATGCCATTTCATGAAATAGGACAAAACCATGGCGGCAGGTTGCGTGTCTGTTGTTTTCAGAGCAGCCATTTCCTTCTTAGGAGTAAAACATGTAAGTAGTGTGACAACGGCCACACAGGGTTATATATTAGGTCTTCTGAAGGAGGCAAACTATGGTCTTTGAATTTCGATTTCAGGATCACTGTCGAGGTCTTTTGAAACTCGAGTGTTCGTTAGATGTTTCACAATGAATGATTTTCATAAATATTACGTCCCGAAAACAGACCCTCCATCATACTTTGATTGTGTCTTTTAAGCACTGTTTGTTTTGAGGAAGTCATTTTTGTTCTGGTACCTTCATTAGCAATGTTCTGTTAAGTAATGCCAGGCGCTTGCATATTGAAAGTAGCCCGCATGGTAGTGTTTGTGATGTAGCATTTCAATGGTGTCTTCCACTGTGACTATTTTAGTTCATGTGTAACTTAAGTTGTCCTGGTGCCTAATAGTCGTGTTTCTATTTCAATGTGGCCTTAAAGCCTTGCGGGGCGAGCAACAGTAGACAGAAGAGACTGCTGGAGCAACTCAGCTTGTCACACTATTCCCTCATTCACTGTTTTCCTTTTTCCTGAGGCATGCCAATGTTAACCTATATTCGTATAATACCACCTTGTTATGAATATTGGCCCAAGCCCATTTGCGTTGCACGGGAAAACCGCATCTGAAAGCTTCAATTTTTGATCAACTTTGCCGCCATTTTAAGAATCATCCGCCATTTTCATTTCAACTCTTGTTTTGTGTTCTAAAATGGTGGACTGTGTTTTCAACTTGCAGCTGAGCCGAACGACCTTTGAATTGTGTCAACATTTAGGCTGACCGAGAGCAGTCTATGCAAAGAAACCTTGTGACTCGTATGATTTGCAATCCAAGTGCTGTCTGCGCTCACCAGCCTCATCTTCAAATAAACAGCGAGACAATGTAGAACAAACTCAGATCGTGTGCTTTTGCTGAACTGCATTGTAGCGATTCTTGAAACAAGGCTTACTGTGGATCAGAGAAGCAATATCACCATTGTAACTTCATGGACATGCAAACTTGTTAAATCCGTTGTATAATATTGTAATATTTGTCATGTGAACTGGGCACGAACCCTAGCATGTACATTTTTAGTTTGGAGAGGGCCTGGACAATGTTTTGAAAATTGTATAAAAACATCTGTGTTAGTATGTCCAGCACTCTCACCCCTCACTGTGTCTGCTGGTACACACTGCGAGTTGTTGGGAGCCAGATAGCTATATGTTTGCTTTGAATCTGTACAGAATAAAAGATACTTGTATCTTTTCAACCCGTGATTGGCATATTTCATTTTGTGGTACTAAGCCTCGATATTTCTTTGGTCTTTCAGATGGCGCTCGAATAGGGACCCTCAAGTTTGATTTCACCTCGCTGAAAAGAAGACGCGGCTATTGGACCAGGATTGCAGAGTGAGTAAAAGGGAGGCCCTTTGTATGAGACACGACACCTCGATTGTACTGCACGATCCAAGCCATGAATTGTGAGCACGCGGTTCGAGACGGCATCTTGACAAGGGTGCCCATATCGAGGCGGGCTCTTTGTCGCAATTGCCAACCACGAGGATCCTTTGTAATCTGATTGTACCTTCTTCACATTTTGTAATCAGGTGAGTCGTGCCCTGTTTCCTAAGAATCCTGATATTTGGTTGTAGATTTGCACTTGTGAGTTTAAAAGATGCATGGTAACACCAGTGATCTGATATGCCTGGGAAATTGTCTGCCTGTTTCAGGGGTTTATTCCGCAGAGACAGACAATCTTTGGAATACGGCCTACCGGCTCCACCTGAGAGTCCGCCGACGTATACTATGTACTGTAAGTATGGCCTTGGTAGTGTAGCATTCAACGATATTTGGCACAGACAAACTAGACATGCTTCCAAATTTCAGTGGGCAGTTCATGGTAGTTTTGAAATTGCCCGTATAGAGTATTTGGAGTCTATATTGTTAAAGAAAAAGGCTAGGCCAGCAGCATTTGATGTAATTTAGAATTGGAGAAAGGAAGCTATGCAGCAACATAAGAGTAAAGAGAAACATGCACGTCAACATATGTCTAACTCTGAAAAAGCATCATTGTATGATCAACAGAAACAGCCGGAATCTATTAGGAGCATGGATATGGCTTTTCAACTTGGAGTAAATAAAATATATCCGTCTCCAGACTTTCATGCCTCAGATGAGCTAATCGATAAGCTTTTAAATGAGTGTAGGACTGTAGCCACTGCACCACCTCCTTATGTAACTCTCCCTGTTGTTTTACCTCTTCCCGCTGTTGCACCTCCTCCTGTTGTTGTTCCTGTTCCTCCCTTTGTTGCTCCTCCTCCAGTCGTTGCTCCTCTTCCTATTGTTGTTCCCACTTCTGCATCTCTGCCCTTACTGCCAGTTGCGGTTCCCTTAACTCCATCTTTACCACCAGCGGTAGTGTCTCCACTGCCGATTGTACAAGATTTGTCTGAACTTTCTTTTCCAAGTGGTTCTGCTCCACTTGCAGTGATTGAAGGGGTGAGTGCTGATTCAAAAGTAGTGACTCGTAGTACAGTTTCTAAAGCTAGAAAAAGAGAATTGTATGCATGGGCTAAGAAATGTATAGAAGATGAAAAATCAGAAGTCCTAACTGCAATTTCTGACCAAGAAAGTATTCCCAAACAGAATATTTTGATAGAGGGGATGGGGATGCACTTGGCTGATGTGTGGAGTGATTTGACAGACATGGATGTCCCACAAGGGTTGAGGGATTTGAATGTCTTAGCTCACTCAAGGGACACTGCAGAAAAAGTACATGAGCATGATGAGAGGGTTTTTGAGTTTAAGAGGGAGTTAGATCAGTTACAGAATGATGAAATAGATGGTAATAGATTGGACGCTTCGTATGTGTAGAAATGACTTCTTCCTTCTTGTAAACCAATGAGTGAAGAGACGCGTATTTGCACAAGGGACGCGCTTAGATGGATTTCAGATGTTTCAATTTCTCCCACTGAAGTATATGACATATTTAATCAGTATGCTCTGGCAATGCAATGAAAGTGTTAAAGGTAATGGTAGAGTACCTGCAGGATGAGTTTATGAAGAAAAAGGTTTGTTGTCCCGCAGATTTGATGGTCATTTATAAGAGAGCATTTTCACCCGATACTGCTTTGACTACTTTGTCACTTGATTTCGCTTTGTTGCTTAATGAACGTTCAGTATTGCCTACTTCTCAATTACCAATGAGTAAAGTTCCTCCGACATTTGTTCCTAAAGTAGAAATTCCAGCTAATGTCACAACAGGCACAGCAGCCACTACTATTGAAGCTCATTATGTCTCACAGTTTGTTCATGTCCCATTTTCTAGACAGGAAGTGAATACCATTAGACAGACGATTCCGGATATTCAGAAAAATCCAACAGGATTTTATAAGGAAATAGAATCTGTCTTGCATTCGTCAGTTTTCACGCTGTGTGATATGGACTTGTTGTTCCCTGTGATCCTACCGCTGATTTATGGAAACAGATTAGAACTATAGATGATCTGGCAGGACTGGGTGACACATGGGTTAACTTGGTACGGATGGATGAAGAAAGGAATGCTGGTGAGAAACCGCCAAATGTTATACTGACACTGCAAGACAGAATAGTAACAAAATTGAAGACTTTGGTTCCAAAGAGAAGAATAGTTTGGGACAAGCTTACAGCTTGCATCCAGGGCACATCTGAGGCTGCTACCAAATGTTTTAATCGTTTCAAACAAGTGTTTTCAGATTTTAGTGGTCAAGACTTAAGTACCGGGTCAGGAAAAAGGCTGTTTGTTGACAAATTTGTGCATGGATTGTTGCCTGATATCCAATCACAAATTATGACTTCTGAAAGCACCTGGCAAGCAAAATCACAGTCTGAAGTATTGCACGTGGCTCAGTATTATGAAAATAAAGTCAATAATGAAAAAGAGATGATAGAAAAGAAGAAGGGAGACTTGAAGACACAAGTATTGTTGCAGCAAATAGTAAGAGGAACCAGAGGTAGGAATACACAGTTTAGAGGACAGTTTGCCCCACAGAGTAATGCGCAAATGGGTCCTGTACACATGAACCAATGTGGTTATTGCAGACATGAAGGTCATTGGTGAGCACAATGCCTGATCCTTCAGCAGCGATCAAATAACACATATGGTACCATGGGTAGATGATCCAGAGGCCGTCCTGGTATAGGGGGTCCTGGTAGAAGTCAGTTCGCTCAGAATCAACAGTAATTTTCACAGGATAGTCAGCAGCATAGTGCAAATAATGGGGACATTTTTCATAATCCTTTGACTGTTTATCTTTCTGAGGACCTTGCAATTGATGATGTACTGTTCCAGTAGGACAGCCCAAAGCAGAGTCTGGAACCAGTACCTATTCCCGTTGATCAGAATGGGACCTACGTAGAAATGAAGGTGGCTTCGTACTGTGAAGGCAATGAAGGCATGGTTTCGTACTGTAGACAGTGGATTCCTAATTTTTTGATAATGATAAAACCAATGTTGGCATTGACAAAGAAGGCCATTTCTTTGCCTTTACCGTGGAACTTGTATTGCCAGAAAGCTTTTGATCTGCTCAAGGCTGCGTTGTGTTCAGAGCCAGTTTTGGGCACACCAAATTATGACAAGGCCTTTGTTTTGTATGTGTATGAATGCAAAGGATGCACTTTGGCTGTGTTGACGCAGGAACATGGAGGGAAGTATAGACTGTGTAGTTATTTTTCCTCCACGCTTCACCCTGTTGCATGTGCTTTGCTGAGATGTTTGAGAGCTGGTGCTGCTGCCAATGCATCTATAAATCATAGTGAGGGTATGGTCTGGGTCACTCCTTAACCGTGATGGTACCTCACTCTGTAGACGTTCTATTAAACAGAACTCAAACACAACATCTCACATCAGCACGATTAACAAGATATGAGCTGATTCTATTTGCACCGCATATCCAAAATTAAGAGATGTTGCACATTAAATCCGGCCGAACTATTGCCTCTTCCGCAAGACAATGCTTGCAGTGACAAGATGTCACATGACTGCCTCTATACCACAGAACAAGAGACTAAAGGCAGAATTGATTTAAATGATAAACTATTAAAAGATCCACAAGGGGAGCTGTTTTGCTATGGCTCCTGCTTCAAACTTCTGGATGGTACATCCAAAGCTGCTTATGCCATCACTACATTAAGCACTATTGTGGAAACCAAAAGAATTCTGCATAACTCCACATAGGCCGAAGAGATTATTGCATTGACCCAAGCTTGTGGACTTTCCGAAGGGCTTAGTGTGAATATATTTACAGACAGTCAGTATGCCTTTGGGGTGGTTCACAACTTCGGTAGATTATGGGCAGAGAGAGGTTTCTTGACCTTACATGGAACTAAGATACAACATGACACTTTGATAGTTCGGCTACTCTCAGAACTTGAGCTTACTACTCAGTTAGCGATAATGAATTGCGCAGCACACCAGAAAGTAACAGATGATATGGGGAGAGGGAACACTCATGCTGACAGAATAGCCAAACTGCCACTGATTTGCATTCTGAAATGTATATAACAAGAGAAGTCACTAATACTAGTATAATAGACGAAGGAATCGGTTCTATAAAAGACATTCAGGCTGATGCCACTTCAGAAGAGGTTAAGCAATGGGCTGAGGGTTTAGCAAGTTTAGACGATGAAGGTTGCTGGATAGATAATGCAAAGCAAAGATGTATGCTATCCGATTCTTAGGTCACCGCTATGATTAAGATGGCTCATGGTCCAACTCATATATGTGCTAGAAAGATTTGTAAACTGTTAGTACCTGTCTGGGTGAATGTAAATATCTCGAAAACTGCTGAGCGTTTGGTCCAAAATTACATGGTATGCTTACAGCATAATGTGGGGAAGGGTACATCGACACTGAGGGGTACTTTTGGTCCCACCTCTGTGCCTTTTGAGGTTATACACTTTGATTTCATAATAATGGAGCACTGTCATAATTACAAATATGTTCTGGTAATTATTTGTGCTTTCAGCTAATGGGTCAAAGCTGTCCCTTTAAAAGATGCCACAGAAATAACGACAGTGAAAACCATGCTGAAGGAATATTTTCCTAGGTTTGGTTTGCCAAGGGTCATTTGGTCGTACAATGGTCCACATTTTATCACTGCTCTTATCCTGCAAGTATGCACAGGCTTACAGATCGATAAATGGTTCCATTTGGCCAGACACGCTCAGAGTGCCAGACATGTAGAACACCACAACGGTATATTGAAGAATAAATTGGCTAAAATGTGTGCCAGTAGCAATTTGAAATGGCCAGATGCCTTACCTATAGCTCTATTGTCCATGCAAATGACTGCACAAACGAAAACTGGGCTCTCTGCCTATGAGATAATCATGGGGAGACCAGCCAATATTTGGAATGTACCCAAACCCAAGCGGTTAAAAGATGTAGCGCATTTGCTCCTTTCTGAGTACTGTGACCAGTTAACTCAAAACTTTTATTTGATTTATCAACAGGTGCGAGAAGCCCTCCCAGTAAAATATGAAGGTCCAGGTCATCGACTCCAACCTGGCACGTGGGTGCTCATCAAATCATTTGAAAGAACCTCCTGTCTCGCACCTCTCTGGAAAGGACCGTTTCAAGTCCTCCTTGCCACACAGACCGATGTAAGAGTAGAAGGAAAACAACACTGGATCCGCGCAACGCACATCAAGAAGATACCTTTTCCTCTGCCCCACGACAAAGGGGAAGAGAAGGAGGTTGTTCACTCTGTTTCTCATCACGGGTCTGTTCTAACCGACGCTGAAGGTGACCCGGAAATCCTTCCTGAGCCCGTGGGGCCTGGGGAGACTGCTGCATTGCCTTCAAATTATTGTTCGGATCTTTCCTCACCATTGTGCAATCTTGCTTCTGCTTCATTACTTTCTTCAGGAAGCGACGGCATTCTGTTCGCAGATTACACCGTACCTAGAGTCTTGAGGTATGATCTACGTCTGAGGAATCCAATTTACAGCACAGCATATGCTGTGCCCACAAGGAAACATTGTTCATCCAGTCCCTTGTCACTCTTTCACTGAAAACAATAAGTAACAAGCAGGGACTGGCAAAGTGACTTCAAGCAAGATAGGCCACGTGGTCAGGAGCCACCCACGGATTAACTAAAAGAGCCTAACGGAGAGGCTTCTAAACAGACTCTGAGAAACAATGTCCTTTCCTAAATCTACTCGTGCGGATCAAGCTATTGGTCTTGTAGCTGATAAAGAATCTGTTCATCAAAGATCATGGTCCCTGAGAACCCATTGTTTTCTAATCACAGTACTGGTCTGTTTAACAATTATATTTGCGCTTGGGTTCTGGTTTATGGAAGGGGTGCGTCCACTTGAGACTTTGTTACCCACCGAAATTATCTCCACTGTGTCTCCAAGTTTCGTGCATCTGCACCGTCTTCCTCCTCGAAACTCCCAACATAGACAGGGTTATCACAATAACACTCTCCTAATGATTATGAATGCGACCCATGTGATTCTAAACAGAACAAATTACTGGGTGTGTTCACATTTGCCACAACACGGGGAAAAGGGATTGGGCTGGTATATTCATCCTCTTCCTTTAATTAATGCATGCTATGCCTCGCTCAGGGCACTATTCTTTGGTCGTTGGAATGATAGTATTTCTGGGAATTTCATTGGAACAAATCTGAATAAATTGGAAAAACGAGTTTAACACCTTTGGGATGTTCTCTCTTTGCGAATAGAAGCAAAATCAATGTTGTTTCTATTAGGCCTTCTGATAGACAGTCTAGACCTTTCCAGTCATTAATTTCTTTCAAGATGGCTCCCGTAGGCCGCTGGAATGGCATGCCTCCTTCTAATAACACTAATCATAGCCCAACTTTGTTTCCTTCTGGATACAAAGGGATGGTTCTCAGCCAATGGGCACATTTGAGGGTTGTACTAACATTGCACATCTAACCAGTGAGGACAGACCTTTGAATGCAGGAGACCCTGTTTACTTTGTTTGTGGCAATGAAGCTTATCCAGGTTACATAGAGATTTGCAAGGTACTTGTTATTTGGGTATCTTGTTACAAGGGGTATATGTGGCTACCACTTCTGAAGTGTCTAGAGCTCGTCCAAGGTGAGATTAGAATGGTGATACTCCTTCACAAGTCATGGGTGATGTGGCAAAATCCGTTGTGCCATTTTGGGGACATATAAGGAACTCTGAGGATATCAGAAGACTAGCAAGGGTATTGGAGAAAACCATCAACAGAACCACCGATATTCTGTACAACATGACGCTAGAGCAAAAGTCCATTAGATTAGTGGCCCTTCAAAATAGGATGTTGTTAGACGTCATCCTAGCTGAGCGTGGTGGGGTATGTAAATTGATCGGATCTGCGTGCTGTTTATTTGCCCCTGACTCCTCCCCTATCATATTCAAGGCAATACAAAATCTGCATACCTTGAGTACGGAAGTACATGTCCCAGAGGGAAACTAGGATCTTAGTGCTTGGTTCTGGGACTTACTACGGTCATGGGGTTGGAAGCTCTTTGCAGTCCTAATGATAGTTCTTGGTGTTCTACTGTTTTGTTGTTGGTGTATACAATTTCTTCCTGCCATATGTTCAATGTTAGGAGGATGTTGTGCACAAATTATAGGTACATTAGGAGCAAAAGTACATGCGCCCAAGAAGACTCCTAACACTTTGTAATGAAGGCTATTACTATCAATGAACTTATGGCAATCGATATTTCTGAAGAATGTGATTCAGGATGCACAGACATTGAGACGTGGGATTTTGAGTAAAGCAAATGTTTGACTAATGCTCTTGGCTTAGGCCAAAAGGAGGGTTTGTTAAATTATATTTGTATAATACCGCCTTGTTATGAATATTGGCCTAAACCCATTCGCGTTGCAAGGGAAAACCGCATCTGTAGTGTTTCGATTTTTGATCAACCTTGCCACCATTTTAAGAATCATCCGCCATTTTGATTTCAACTCTTGTTTTGTGTTCTAAAATGGTGGACTGTGTTTTCAACTTGCAGCTGAACCGAACGACCTTTCAATTGTGTCAACATTTAGGCTGACCGAGAGCGGACTGTTTGTTCTATGAAAAGAAACCTTGCGACTCGTATGAACTGTAATCCAAGTGTTGTCTGCGCTCACAAGCCTCACTGTCATATAAACAATGAGACAATGTAGAACAAACTCAGATCATGTGCTTTTGCTGAACTGCATTACAGCAATTCTTGAAGCAAGGCTTACTGTGGATCAGAGAAGCAATGTCACCATTGTAACTTCATGGACATTCAAACTTGTTAAATCCATTGTACAATATTGTAAAATGTGTCATGTAAACTGGGCACAAACCCTAGCAGGTAAATTATTAGTTTGGAGAGGGGCTGGACAATGTTTTCAACATTGTATAAATCATCCGTGTTAAGATGCCCAGCACTCTCACCCCTCGCTGTGTCTGCTGGTACACACTGCGAGGTGTTGGGAGCCAGATAGCTATCTGTTTGCTTTGAACAGGTACATAATAAAAGATACTTGTATCTTTTTGACCCATGATTGGCATATTTAATTTTGTAGTACTAAGCCTCGATATTTCTTTGGTCTTTCACCAAGGCCAATTCCCTTTCTAGTACAATGGCTACAACTTGCAGCACAATGTTGTCAACTTGGAGGTGTGTTCCAAAGAGTAGGCGGAGCAGACAGAAAACCATGGAAGTCCTTCATATTTGGGCTTTTTTAATACTGCCATAGGTACTTGCCACCTCTGTTGCAATTCCAGAAAATCTGCCTAATTCAGAGTTTACCACTGGTGGAAATGTTTATGCTGGAATACGACAGAGGTATTTCGGAATACCACCTCTGATAGTGGTAACCTAAAAGGAACTTTAAAAAACAAAAAGAACACACCACAACTGTACATATTTTTCAAGCATTAAAGGGTGAATAATCACCCTTGTATGCATTAAGTGATTAAGGTGGTGAGATGGGGGTATCACAGATGTCCACCCCTTTACCTCCCTTATCATGAACCTTTGTAAAAAGGTTGTTCACTGTATTGAAGGGAAGCACCTGTGCAGCTATTCTGTACAGTAAAACAAGTATTAAAAAATGAATTTGGGGCAATTTGGAATTTTTACTTCCATTAGGTGGAGTTAAACTTAGGTGTATGTTTGGCATAGAGTCCATCTAAAATACTGCCAGAAGCATTCTAATGTAATAGCACCAGTGATATTTCATCAAACCCTGAACAAGCAGATGTTTAAACTGGTGGTATTTGTCAAATACTGCTGACTTTACTGCACCACCCAGCTCTGAATGACCCAGAAAGCATTCACAACATTGCATTAAGAACAGAGTTCATTACTTCCACATTCCTCCATCAAAATCCTTCTGATTCCATCAAAATACTTCTGATTCCCCCAACTCTGAATTATAAATGCAGTTACATGGATTAAAGTTCCAGCCCTGGACCTCAAGTCACCAGCTTGTGCAATAGAATTACCCAATGCTTGGCTCGGGATACCGACCAGGTTTCCACTAAAGTGAATTCATGCATGTCTGGCAGATATTTTTACGTCCATTTTAGATGCAAATTAGCTTACTCAGGAAAATCAGACACGAAAGCAGTGGTACAATTACCAAAAAGAAAGCGCTCTCCCAAGAGCAATTACATTACAAGTAGTGGGAGGTTTTACACAAAACAGTACAATCAGCCATACAGATAGGAGTCACACCAGGCAGTTCTACTGCCAAAAACAGACAAATACCCCCAACATAAAAAATAGGACATAAAAAGAAACAACAGGCATTGAGGATTCTGCCCTCTATGTTCACCCGCACAATGCCACGGATATCTTATGCTCAGCGGGAACAGTAGAGTGGTGGCCCAGGAAGGAGGTCTATTATTATTACTGCCTGATCTGAAGAGGCATATCAAGAGAAAAATGCATCTGTTTGTTTGCACACATTAATTGGTGCAGAGCCACCTTTATAGGAGTAACATACAAGTTTTAGACTTAAAATATGTGACATACCTAAAAAACAAACAGCAATGGGAAAGCAACTTTCTTTTTCCCCCTCCAAAACAATGTAAATTCTGCCTTAAAAATAGAGATTAAAATACTCTCACTTCAAAAACTTAAAAGGAGGCGTGAGTACAGTATTTCTAAATCAGGGCTGCAAATCCAGAACTAGAAGACCAGAATCCCCAGAAAACCCAGAAAGAGCACAGCTGCTACACAGAAAGAGCCACGGACAATCAGACATCAAATTGTTACCACTCCCCTGAAATCCTCTTGCTTGAACCAAGAGAAATCCTAGACCACTTAACAACATTTCCAGCAAACTAGAATGGTCAATTCATGGGGTGGAGGTCAGCAAAGAGGTCAACACAGAGGCAAACGAATGCCCCATTACATTTGATTCCCCATAAGATCACACGAGTGTCACTCACATCATTTAAAACAGCAACACATCAATGTAAATGCTCCAGAAAAACGGTTGAAGGATACAGACGGCCGAGACTTGTATGCTTTGCTCCACTTCTACCTCCTGGGCTTTTTTGTCATGATTATTGTTTTTATTTACTCATGCATGTTTGCCTTCATGCAGGCCCTAGCTGCCATGTTCTGAAATCTCTAGATTTCGGGAGATTTGTGTATATAGAGGGACCATAGTCCGGGTAGGATCTGAGATCTGTACTCCCATGATCTGAACACCTACTTGAGAATGATCCATGGGTAGTTCTTGTCCTTGGCCACCCATTTTAGCTGAGATGAAAGATGGCCCATTTCTGACGAGAGTGTTAAGATTTCTGGTCTTGTCGACCAGTTGCCTGCATCATCATGGCAAACCTGACCACCGGAAAAGAGGGGTTTTGTGGGAAAATGTTGATGTATCTTTTCACTAATAACACCTCCAATGTAAAATACAGCACTGTCTCAGGCGACACTATTTATCCACTTAAATACATGGTCGGAAGATCTCCAAATGCATGGTTGATATTTTTTCTGTGAAATGGACAGTTTCACATTAGGGCAACTCCTACTGCCTGGTGTATTTCTATTACAAGTGGAAGCATAATACTAGTATGCTCACCAGTCCAGACAAAACGTGTGCCCCACTTCTGTGCATTATAATTATAATTTAAGTGGCATGTTGAGAACTATGCCTCACTCGGCTTCTAAGGTGCGGGTCATTGCCTTCATGATAGCTTTTGTTGCTAAAGAGAACTGCAGGGGAGCATGTGGATTAACTCCTTAGCATGGAGGGTAAGCCCCATTACTTCTTTTTGCTATAACTTTGTCACTATAACTTCATCGCACTTTCCCTATCCATGGGCTATACTTATGTCTCTTAAATCCACATTGGCTAAGAATGATGTTAAAATTGTAATTTGGTCTTCTTGTAGTAAAGTTAGGAGAACTAATGTTCAAGCCTCATTACAAGTTTGGCAGTAATTCAGAGGAATTACCGCCATACTCATTTACCTTTACTGCCACTTGGTCCTGCAAGTTGACCTGGGAATTATGAGTAGGGCTAAGAAAGTGTTTGTCATAATTTTTGTTTTCCGTAGGACTGAGGGTGGATTTTCGAAGTTTTACAGTGAGTGTGAATCCAATGATTTGTGTAGGTAAAGTTAAGAATTTACCTCCAGCATTATGCTGGTGGTAAATCCAACCCTTCACCACCAATCCCGGAATTTGGTGGGGCAGGACAGTGGCAATAAAGTGGCAGTTATTCTGCTACTGCCCTTTTTATCCGCCATTTTCTCCCACACCACTGAAGTTGTAGCGAGGGCCAAAGTAAGGTGAGACATGGTTATAGTGATAACATTTTGGGGAAGTGCTTGATGTGAAGCAGTACAATTAATTTAAAGTGGTCGTGTATGCACACTTCTGCTATTTTTATGACCTTGTGGTATGTGGTTACCCAAAAGAAGATGTGGAGTGAAGCAGGAGAAGCAGGTTTGAAATATGTGGCATTGATGAGTGCAGGCTGCACGTACCTGTGTCTTATGTGCAGATATGGTTCTATGTAGTATGTGGCAGTGACTCCTGGGGTATGTTTTATCTAAAGGCGATAACCCAGGATATATGGCTGAGATACCAGGAGAGGCTCTGGTCTGGACGGGGAGGAAGGAGTATGTGACGGTGCTAAACATGTTGTGGGATGTACATAAGCTCTGAGCAGCTGATAGGCAGGGGCTAATGTGGTGGTGGGTGTGTGTGTCTATTGTAAAGCTCCTTGTAGACTGAAAAGTTAGTCAGGTGTGGAGAGGAAGAGGCTGTTTGGAAGGCTCTCGAGGACACCTCTGCTGGAGTTTAAGACTTGGCTAGTTTCCATTTTATAATTATAGGGGTGGTTTTGATCCCAGGCCTTATGAGGAGGACTTGGGGAGACTGACTCGGCTGAGCCTGATCTGAAGGGTGTTGAAGGTGTAAGTGTACTCAGCCATATTTGCAAATTACTGTGATCTCTAGTGTGTTCTTGTTTTGGGGTCGGTGTTCCATAAGAGTGCTTCTTGGGGTTTACAGGCTTGGTCGACGAGTGTTGTTTCAGTCTACCTTCTTAGGGAATCATGTGGCTGGCATTTTGTATGCTCGATTGATCCATGTGAGATAGGTTTTCCATACTGGTGAGTACAATTGTTTGGAGTTAATGGGATCAACACATAATGCAGTTTCATTCTGCTGTCTTGAGTTCTGTTTGTAGTTTAGAGGCTTGATAATCGGATGTGGTTTCATTATGGTGGTTTTGTACATTTCCAGGATTTTAGGGCTTTCTTGAAGGGCAGGGGGCTTTCCTCTGTTCATAGCCACTATAGTATTCCATAGATTAGTTGACATAAATGAGAAAAAGGATCTTCTTTTCCTTCATGATGATGTCAAAATAATGCTAAATAAATCCATATGGCCACAGTGTGCAGAGGTTATTCTGTCTGTCCTGGTGATGAATGTTCATCTCTAATCCATGACCTTAGCAAGGGGATACCCCCCTCTCTATGTTTATAAAAGAAAAGGTAAGGTGATGATTCACATACAGGCATTCACTCTTTTCTTGGTATCAGATATCTTTGAGTTACTTAAAGGTAATCTCCATTAAATATATTTGTAAAAAGAAAGAAAGTCGCCTTGGCTAGGTACAGTAGCAACTTGCAGCATCAACATGTTGACTTAATGGGTGTGATGGTTGCCATTTGTCAAGGGTGTAGGAGCCCTGGCTTTTAAACATTTTTATTAAATTATTAAAATGATACTGGTAATTTCATTTTAGGAAGGGAGATCTGTAAATCAGATTCCCCTTTTAGCTACATACCAAAAGCATAGTATACACTTATGTCCATTCAGTTGGATCAGTATCCTGATCTGCAGCCCCTGATCTCCAGGGGCACAGGGTGGGTTCAGAGGTCACGGATGCCCACTTACTGCTACAAAGACAGCCACATCTCTGCAGCACTGGGGCTGCATTTAAGATATGCACCACTGTCCCAGAACACCATGATTATGATTCTGCTGTCCGGGTGGCCCGTTAAACCTTAAATACAAGCCATACCTAAGGTATGGTGTCTGGTATTTCTCATAATTATGAACAGCCACATCAGATTGATATTGCATGTGATAGTTATGAGAGCCCAGCTCAGCTTTGAACAGATTATGTGTATTCCCCCCAGCATGGCTGTTCTTGCTGCTGGTAGCAAGACTGAAGCCTTGGGGGTTGCTCTCTCTTTGTCCCTTTGTGATGGCAAATAACACCCTTTCCAGAGATACAGCCTGAATAGAAAGCTGTCCTAGGAACAAAACTACAAGGGCCCACCCCTTCACAAAATAAGTAGCTTCAGACCATGATTCTGCATATCAAACAGCCTTTGAATCTATAGCGAAAGGGGTGTGATTAGTGTAGAGCAAGGGTGCTGAGAGCAACTGGAGGAAGGTTCCATCATCTTGTTTCTCTCTACAGCTATTTTTCCTTCCTGCCCATCCACTTAATGTAGCACAAAGCACTTTAGGTGTGATGTGAAAAGCCAAGGTCCACTTATTTCAAGAACAGGGATTGAACCTTTAAAGAATGCTTGCTTTTGTAATATCACAAGAAGACTTTTGCCATTGAAAGAAGGTGTCTCCCACTCCTTCTTTCATTCACTTTTCGATAAACACTTAAGGAAGAATTCCTTGGACCTCTGGTGGGAGAGGTGGCTTTAAACATTCCTCAGCCAGTGAGGTGACCACAGAGTGTCCAAGGCAGAGCAAAGCTCTGTCCCCTACCCATCCCGAGGGACCATAGGGGAGAATTGCTGCTGGGACCAGACCTGCCTTTGCCAGCCACAATGGCACCCAGGACCTCATCATGTTGAAGGACCCCTGTTATTGTGTGTCAGCATTCCCTGTCTCTGGAAACCTGGGAATAAGGACTAATCGGTGCCTTGAATCCCCAGAGTGGGATTAATATCAGCCTAAGGGTCAAAACAACCAGGACCTCTGTGTATTGGCCATCAAATCAAGTCAACCGTGATTTGGGCTTGTCATCCTAATCAAACCACCAGGGCCCACCCGTGCTGCCTTTGACACACACCTGATCTATGAAGCACTGTGCCATACCTTTCCAACCAGTTTGCCACCGCACCCGCTGAGCACATCATTGCCACAGCATAAACAAGAACCCCTTGCTGCACCTTTACCATTTTAACTGCTCTTTGAACCCCAGTATCTTTGTTGCCAATCTTCCTTGACAGTCGACCTGACCCTGGGGCACCCTTCAAATTGCTACCTTTGAACACCACATCAAACAGGCCAACTCAAACTACTCATCTTTGACAGTTGAATCGACGCGGGTAGGCCTCCTGATATGCACTTCGTTGAGCAGATTTTCAAACTGCAGCAAGGCTCAGTTCAACGCTGCCACATCCCCAGGAGAGACCATCACCAGTTGGCTTGAACCAACCACTTATTTGCCGTGCCTAATCATGAACCACTCAAAGCATTGCATCACGCATCCTCCAAATGCAGTGATTACCCAACAAGTCGAACAAACTCGACATCGAGGTACCGCCTCGTCAAATTGCGCATAGGATCATTAAACCATCCATCACCGGACCTCAAGTCGAACTGCTGGAGTGTCACACACCGACCCTAGCAACCAATCACAAACAAGTCGGGTGACTTACTCGGACGCCGAGGGGTCCATGCCGTGTATCAGCAGTCCCTCATCCTGGTAAACGCTGCCCGATCTCGGGCTTGCATACTTTGGGCATCTGTACCAGTCAGTCGTTCTCTTCTGTTAGCCTTTCAGGCAGCAATGCTTTTGTCTCACTACTAAATCGATAGCAATTGGTGTGAAAGCCACCATGATCAGCACTGAACCACCTTTGTGCCTGCATTTTCAATGATAAGCATCTTTATGATAAGTGGTCGACTTACCATCCTGGTGGTTGTCTCTTTTTTCTATACAGGGAGACAAGTGACACCGAACAACTTGCTCCATTTGAGGGACATTCAAAGACCTGCACTTCGAGCCACTCCTCACTCATGTAGTGGCAGTAAGGTAACTTGTTCTCTACCTTTCTATTTTTCTTTCCACGTCTTTTCTTTGCACCAAGCCTTGCAATTTTGCTATCAAGCGGTGGGGCATATTTGGGCACTCTGACAAACCATGGGACATAGTACTTGACAGGCCAGCAGTAATGGCCATGAATGTATAAATACAATTTTCTTGCCAGCACAATTGCATTTGAGAACTTGAGCGACCCTCGGACATATGTAGCAATACATTGTCCCCGTCTTTTCCCTGCAGGAAATGGGACAGCGGCAAGATTGCAAACCATGTATCGCAGTGAATTAGATTCTTTGTAAAACACTGGTCCTGAAGATGATGACCCACTCACCACTGTCATCGAAACCGGTCGAGCTTTTACCGCTATGATATCCTTTTCAATAAGTGGGATACTTTCTTCTGTAATTAGTAGTACCCAGTCCTCTGGCAGGTGCACTGAGCACTACGCACACTGCTCATTGTTCTTCCTTTTTAAATGCAAAATAACACCCAACACCACCAGTGCATCTATTGAACATACTCCCGTGTGGGTGAATAAAAGGAAATATTATCAAAATTCCCTTACGGAATGTTCTCAGCACAGCAAAGTGAGATCTTCTAAGTACTCACCTGTCGGCTTTTGAGTGGTTTTTTTAGCGTTTTGTCTGTTTCAACCAACTAATATGCTGTAGCATAGGGACAGTTGTTCTCCCTTCTTTCCCATTTAGATAGGCGCTGCACAATCACCTCTCCCGGGACAGCACCCCGTCACAAGGGATAGGGTGTACTTCTGTCCAGGGTCAGTTTTAGAGTTACTTCAGAGTTCTTTTGGAATCACCCCAGGCACAAGTAATTGCTTCTTTATATCTCATAAGCTCCATGCCAGTTTTGGGTGATGTACACACCTACTCTAACCAGCATTTACCACAACTCGAACCAGACCCAATCTTCGACCCGACCCCGGTGAGCTATCCAAACTCCATTGCGCGAATGCTGCTCTCTAACTGCTTTGAACTACTATTTCAAACAAGCTAAATGCCCGCTCCCGACTTGAGGTTAAACTTATCGATGCACTCGAACTTGGCTTCACAGGCTCGACCAGCTCTCACAGCACCAAGCCTGGTTTGATGGTGTCGAACTGGCAAGAACTGTAAAAGGGTATGACTATTAACAGCCCCCTTGGGCTATCTTTGGGCCACAATGAGTGGTTATGTCACCTTTGATCCCTTTTTGTACACAAGAACATATCCTTTTGAAGAACATTGTGGATTTTACTTGCCTTTCACACCTGATTTATTACCCAGAGTGCTACATCTTTCTATCTGTGCATATTCTTGGTGGGTTTTGTGTATTTTTTTTATTTTTTTTTGCAGATAGTGTGTTTAATTAAAGTATATATATATATATTTATAGAACCTTGATTGGATATTGCCTTTATTTTCGACTATTATAATATTGCTGTTTGGGTCACGACTGGATCACATTCACACCCCTCTTGAGAGTATAGCCTTTCCTCGGCCCATATTACCACAAAAGGTAAAGGAGGTATATTTCTTAACTCACTCTTGTTTTGTAGCAGTTTGAGGGCTCAGTAGGCGCTTTAGCCACTACTAACCCTTGTACTCCGGCCTGGCAGAAGGAATTTTGTCACAATGGAGAACTGGAAAACGTCTTTCCTGATGGGAGGTCCCATATAAATGTCCAGGTAAGATTACTCCGCAAGGCGGTCACCCCGGACATTTGTGTGAACTCCAAGAGGATCAGCATAGGCTTTCAGCCTTCTATGGTTGAGAAATTGAACACCAGCAATTTGTATAATAGCACCTATTATCACAGGGCTTAGAGGCATAAAGGGGTTCATAGAAACAATGGGCCTCATTACACGGATGGCGGTAAGGATTTACCGGTACCGGTAAAATGCCGGTACCGGTAAATCCTTACCGCCTTACTACGAGGTCCCTTTGCAGGTTGGGGGATTTAACGCCTGCTTTTTGCAGGCGTTAAAAACCAACCCGCAAAGGGACCCAGGTAGCTAATTACGGTACCGCAATTTGCGGTACCGTAATTAGCGCCTTCCCCATTCCCATTATGCCCTATGGGGCAAAAATGGGAATGGGGAAGGGCAATGGTGGAAGGGGGAATTATCGCCCTGCCAACCTTGGAATGGGGCGGTAATTCCCCTTTCCGCCAAGGCAGTGCCGGTATTTTACCGGCATGAACCATGGCGCTAATAGCGCCATGGTTCTCCGCCATCCGTGTAATGAGGCCCAATATATGTAAAAGTTTGCTCCCCAAATTGCACATAATAAGCACATTCAAAGTCATGGAAGAGCAATGGGCCATATAAAGGATGAGGCCGCAGGCCAAGGAATCTAGAAAGCAAAAGAAGTGCAGCCTGTGTTGCAAACTCACGCGGCCTGCCATTATTACCCTCTAACCCCACTGCATCAAAACAGGTCAGGAGAGGCACAAGCAGTTATTTTCATTTGGACTTCCTGCTCCTCGGCCTGCCTAAGAAGCACTGCTCTCGCGGGCTTGGTAAAGCGGGCCTGCGTAATGAAGTGCTATTAGTGCTTAATGAGACCATAACATTCAGGGAATTAATGTACTCTTGCTGCTGCCGGTAGTGGGCAGCTGTTTGTGCCCGCGTAAAGCTGTTTCATTTACTTATCTTGACAGACGCGTGGAGCTAATCACGCGGGGCTGCCTGGGGGCTGGCACTGTGAGGCCTCTGCAGGTGGAGCTGGATGTCTTAACTTTCTATTAGCTTGGAGTCTAGAGGATGTGCAGAACCCGCATCTCTTCAGTCCCAGGCATGGAGTGTCTGCCACTCGGTTTCCTTACCAGTACCAAACCAATACCCTGCTTTCCACGCAAGGGAGGAATGTTTGGTGAAAAAGATCTAAAGTGATCAGCTTTTCACCTCTCTGGTCAGCAGGTGTGATATTACAGAGAGCGCGAGAGAATACACCACTTGTGGAAAGATATGGTAGGGCGTAATACACAGGTTTGATTCCGTCTACTTTTTAGAGAAAAATCTCTACATTTTTGTATTTAGATGTGAACATGTTTTTCCTGAAAACTACAAGCAGTGAATATCTACAGACAACATTTTGTTCCCAGTACAGGGGTATGCAACCTTTGGCGCTAGAGATGTTTTAGACTACGCGTGCCAGCTGACCTAGCCAGAATAGTCAATGGTGAGGAGTCATGGGAGTCCTGGCTCCAAACAACTGTGGAGCCGCAGGTGGCAGACACTTGGTAATGTCGGGAGGATAGCACAGGGGCAACGTGCTCGCCTTGGAAGCAAAACGACACATAGCAACACAGGTTCGATCCCCGGGTTCCTGCTTAGAAATCTCTGGGTATTAAGGGCATTATAGATAACCTATCATAGCATATCTAGTGATATGATAATATGTCGATCTCTAAGCCAGCACAGTTCTAGGTGTTGGGGGGTGGGGAGTCGTCATGCCAGAATTTGATCTTGCTTATGTTTAAATAGTGGTGGCTCGTCAAAGCTTAGGATAGATGTCTTGCTGACTGTTTTTTGGGATTCAAATGTGCGTCACTGCTGCCAGAACTTTCTTTTTCTTAACTCTCTAACGGTGGTCAGCTAAGAATTAACTTCACTCTATGGTATCCCTATGTGTAATTAGAAAATTAACCTGCCAGGTCGACATACAACTACTGATATGAGTTGTGGCTAAATAATGAATAGGCTTTTTGTGATTTTTAAAAATGTGAGGTTTTATACAGTATTTGTCATTGATATCATGCAGCCTCCAACAAATGTATTTATTTTTTCTCCATGTCTGATCTAAATGAAAATTAATTGTACCTGTCCACTCTCTCTATGGGGTGGTGTTAGATACAAACCGCACTATCCATAGACAAGGTTTTAGCTATACCCAACGTGTTACGGTTGATACACACCAAACTATCCGTACGCGAAGTTTTAACTGTACCCAACATGGAGCGGTTAGATAGAGACCGGACTATCCATACACAAGGTTTTGGCTATACCCAACGTGTTACGGTTGATACAAACCAAACTATCCGTACACAAAGTTTTAACTGTACCCAACATGGCGCGGTTAGATACAGATCGGACTATTCATACACAAGCTTTTAGCTATACCCAACGTGTTACAGTTGATACAAACCAACTATCCGTACGCAAAATTTTAACTGTACCAAACATGGCGCAGTTAGATACAGACCGGGCTATTCATACACAAGGTTTTAGCTATACCCAACGTGTTACGGTTGACACAAACCAAACTATCCGTACGTAAAGTTTTAACTGTACCCAACATGGCGCGGTTAGATACAGACCGGACTATTCATACACAGGGTTTTAGCTATACCCATTATCTGCTATCATCCAGCGTTGGCACACAGTGCCACTCCCAGAATCTAACATACTCTGATGCCCTTGATCTGTGCTTGTACTTGCTTCATTGCCTTTCCATTGCTCGTGCAGAGGTTTGGCGACTGAAGACTTGACTTGAAAAGGAAAGCAGCCATTGAAGTTGAACACAAACCTGTTGTTCAGATCTTGTTCAATATGAAATGTTCTGGCTTACATTTGCCTATAACGGACTAAAATACAACAAAATAATAATCATATAATCAGTTTGACAAAGTGTCTTTATGCATTGTCCAGTCCTCAGTGTCACGGTAAGGGGAATGTGCACCAAAACCTCAGCACAAGCAATAAAAGGTTCAACGTGTTTATTTTCTTACAGCAAGCACTGGAAGAAGGCCTATGTGGTAAATTAGAAACGAAACACGATCACATAATAGGTTTAAGTAAAAAAAAACTGTTAACAGGAAGGGGTGCAAAAAACAATAGGCCTGAGCCTCACTGCTGGGGTTTGGGGGTGCTGTGGGACATGAGTCGGGGCCTGAGCCTCGCTGCTGGGGTGTGGGGGTGCTGGGGGACATGAGTCGGGGCCTGAGCCTAACTGCTGGGGGGTGGGGGTGCTGGGGGACATGAGTCAGGGCCTGAGGCTCACTGCCGGGTGACTGGGGGTGCTGGGGGACATGAGTCAGGGCCTGAGGCTCACTGCTGGGTGGGTGGGGGTGCTGGGGGACATGAGTCGGGGCCTGAGCCTCACTGCTGAGGGTGGGGGTGCTGGTGGACATGAGCCAGGGCCTGAGGCTCACTGCTGGGTGACTGAGGGTGCTGGGGACATGAGCCAGGGCCTGAGGCTCACTGCTGGGTGGGTGGAGGTGCTGGGGGACATGAGTCGGGGCCTGAGCCTCACTGCTGGGGGTGGGGCTGCTGGGGGACATGAGTCAGGGCCTGCTGGCAGGTGCCCGTCAATGCTGGGTGGGTGGGGGTGCTGGGGGACATGAGTCGGGGCCTGCTGGCAGGTACCCGTCAATGCTGGTTGGGCGGGGGTGTGGGCAGGGGTGCTGGGGGACATGAGCCGGAGCCTGAGCCTCACTGCTGGGGGCTGGGGGTGCTGGGGGACATGAACCAGGGCCTGAGGCTCACTGCTGGGTGGGTGGGGGTGCTGGGGGACATGAGTCGGGGCCTGAGCCTCACTGCTGGGAGGTGGGGGTGCTGGGGACATGAGTCAGGGCCAGAGGCTCACTGATGGGTGGGTGGGGGTTCTGGGGGACATGAGTCAGGGCCTGAGGCTCACTGCTGGGTGGGTGGGGGTGCTGGGGGAAATGAGTCGGGGGCTGAGCCTCACTGCTGGGGGGTGGGGGTGCTGGGGGACATGAGTTGGTGATCACTAGTGCAAGGTGACATGTGGGCTGGCTGGGGGGCATGCCCATGGTGGATGGGCTGCGTGCGGGACATGACCAGGGGTGCAGGGTAGTCCCCTGTGGTGTGGGCTGCCGGTAGGGTCCGTGGAGGGGGTAGAGGGCACACCTGGGAGGACCCACACTGCCAATTCACATGTGGGACTCCCCACGCACCCCACTGGATACATGTACCCCGCTCTGACAGCAAAATCACGTGTGAAACTCCCCGCGAAACCCAGTAATACACATACCCCGCTCGCACAGGGCCATTCGCGTGTGAAACTTCCCACGCACCCCCCGAAATACACATACCCCGCTCGCACTGGGCCAATCGCGTGTGAAACTTCCCGCAAACCCCAAAATACACGTACCCCGCTCGCACAGAGCTAATCAAGTGTGAAACGTCCCGCGGACCCCAGTAAATCACGTACCCTGCTCACACAGGTCCAATCGCGTGTGAAACTCCCCGCGAACCCCAGTAATACACGTACCCCACTCGCACAGGCCCAATCGCGTGCGAAACTCCCAGCGAACCCCAGTAATACACGTACCCCGCTCGCACAGGCCCAATTGCATATGAAACTCCCCGCAAACTCCAGTAATACACGTACCCCGCTCACACAGGCCCAATCGCATGTGAAACTCCCCGCAAACCCCAGTAGTACATGTACCCCGCTCGTACAGGCCCAATCGTGTGTGCAACTCCCCGCGAACCCCAGTAATACACATACCCCGCTCGCACAGGCCCAATCGCGTGTTAAACTCCCCGCGAACCCCAGTGATACACGTACCCCGCTCGCACAGGCCCAATTGCGTGTGAAACCTCCCGCGAACCCCAGTAATACACGTCCTCCGCTCGCACAGGCCCAATCTCGTGTGATTCTCCCCGCTCAGGGGTGTTAATGTATTCGGAGGGGTGCGCGGGGAGATTTACAGACGTTTTCGTGGTACGGGGGCTGTATGCTGGTCCACTGGCCTGTGCGCCATGTACGGGATTTGTGCGCTGTGCATGGCGCACGGGGAGGGGTTGGGGGCATAACTTTTGCTGCTGCAGGGTCGCTGCACCACTCTGCACCACGGCTGGTTTTGGATGTTAAAATCCATGAATACGCTGTGCGCGGAAATGGATTTTGGCGCACGTGGCTGTCACAGACTGTCGCACGCGCACACTGTGTACCAGCCGCGTGCGCCACTTGTGCGCTGAATTCTATGAATTACCCCCAATGTTTGCACCGGTGAGTTGATGGCACTAAATTAAATAAACACGCAGCATATTAAATTCATGAATTAATCGGTCACTCAAACTTTATTTTAACCTTTACGGAAATTTTTAATAAAAGCATGATTAAAACATTAGAAAAAGTAAAAAATAAAGTGTAACTAGCAACATAATTTCTGCTGAAGGCTAATGCTTTTTCATTATAAGAATACACAGCATAAGAAACATGTCTATGTGGTAGTGAAAATACATACATGTTTTCACCAAAATGTGACCTTAACTAGCAAACCTTATATTGAACATTTTAAAACAGGCCAAAACAACAAATAAGTCTTCACGTCTACATCTTCAATTATAAACTACAAAAGCATGAGGCAGGAGATTAGTTTAAGATTGAAAAACATTACATTTGCGGGAATTATGAAACACACTTAAACAGTTATCCATAAGGTGATGCAATAATGCTCAAAATAATATTGTATATACGTTCATTGTTGTAGAAAGAAAATTAAGAGACGTGGAGATTGCCTCCATTTACATTATAGAGGCGCCTGAATAATGCATCGATTTATTCATCATTTGTGCTCTCACCAGCTATGACAAAAAGAGTGCACCTGCAGAATGCAGATATCTATTTGCTTCCATGGTGAAACAGCCCCCGACAAATGTTGCTGAGTTTTCCATTCATGGCTCAGAAGAAAATTTAGTTTGCATTATTGATAGGGAGTAACATGGAATTAAACTTATAAAAGCAAAGGCTCCTGTCATTTTGTGAACCAATATGTTGGTATGTGTTTTTGAATGAAGCATCACAGTGCATAATCCTGTAAATTCAAAAAGTGACAATTTCAAAATGGTTGTACATGCTCAAGCCGTGTGCCAACATTTCTGAGTGCCTGGGATCCCATACATATATATTTCCACAGTGTGGCATGTTGCTGGGATCAAATATGTACTAGAAATTGTTTTCCATTCAAAAGTATTAAGAGCATACAACCCCACCTCTTTTTTCCCTTCACATGTATACAAATTATGATTGACCTATGAAGATTGGGGGGGTGTATTTTCTAGGAGTATTTGATTATTAAGTAAACTAATGGAAAGATTTGACTGATCAAAAAGTGTGACAAAATTATGACAAAGTGTTGAATTTCACTCATTATAAAAGCAGAAACACACAGGGAATGTGGATTTATTTCTCTGTAATCAAAAGCTGCATAGAAGGGATAACACCTGATCCAAATGGATGAGAGCTGAGCCTGGATATCACCTGGAGGATTGGACCTTATCCATAAGGAGACTATTACCTGAAGGAGACATGCTTTCCAAAATGGAAGAGAGGCAGACTGGGAGCGTGTTAAAATCTCACGAGGGTCCATCCTGGTTTAGCACCTTAAAGAATTATTTCAAAGTGAGTTTTAAAAAATCCCCCCAAATACAATTAGATATGTTCCCTAGGATCAAGTCCATGGAGTGGGAGAGAGGCTTCCACTAGCCATGCTAATTCCAGATAGAATATCTTGATATATTTGTGTGAAATGCAGCAGTGCTTTCCCATTATATTTAAGGCCAATTGAGATTTGATTTCTTGTTCAAAACATAGGATTGTTCTGTGTGCAGAGTACAGGGACTGATACATTATTACCAGGATGAAAATAGGGCACTATAGTTTGCTAGTGTTAGTTATATCCTGCTTTCACTGTACTAAAGCTGAGAGGGGCTACATTTAAAGAGGAACAAAAATGCATTCTCTGTGCTGTGTGCACTTTGTAAAGCAGAGAACCCTTCCCAGAACCGAGAATGCAGCATTTTGTAAATAATATGTGGTGTACCAGAAGAAGGACTTGGACCAGAGGACATACATTTACTACAGGAATTTTATTTTAATTAAATAAAACACCTTCCTGACTCTGTTGGTGATAGGGAAGCTCCCTACCTAGCCAACTAAACTAAGGGTGCTCATCAAAATAATAAACCTTGTCCTCTGTCCAAATCCTTACTTCTAAACTGGCCCTACTACTTAGAAAAACAACTTAAAAGTGAAAGTGGGCAATATAGCCTGCCCCCAGTGTTCTGTACTCTGCCATCTCTCAGCAGTTCAAGGAACCTCTCCTACTTTCAGACCCTACCGGTCTACTGACTTTACCAGTTTGTGTCCATCTTGTCAGAGTTCCAAATTAAAAAAAGGTTGTCCTCAGGTAAATAGGATAAACTCTCAAGTTCCCAGAAAAGACAATTCTCTCAGTGATCATAGATGAAGGGATATTTTCTTAACCATCCCCCACCAACTACATGGGTCGCTCACCACAAGATTCCAGTCTTGCTTGATTCCTGTTTGCCCTTGGGATCATTCCTTACTTGCTTTATAGAGCGCTCCTGGCTCCCTTTGTCCTCTTGTTCCCAGTTTCTAATTTGGTTCATAAGGGTATGTGTATCCCCTCCTAGTATATCTTTCTCTTGGTTTTTGTGCATGGGTTTGAGCCATTTGATTCCAAGGATCAGGTTTTTATTGATCCCATAACCACTCTTACTATTTATGTCTATCGCCCTCTCTGGAACTGATTGCCCCTCATAGAGATCTAGATTCTTCCTTTGTTCTCCTATTCTCACCGTCTGGTCTCTGTGTGCCCTCTACTGTGAGTAACCCACATACCTTCTCAATAGCAGGTCCTTGTCCAGCCATTGGCTTTGACCCAGTGACTCTGGCACTCTCCCCAGCTCCTGGGTGTCCTCTTCTGAACACATGCAGGAGTGTTTCTTCGCTCAACACTATGTTGCTCTCTCTCTGGTTTCACACATTGTGAGCAGAGGATGAGTTATTCACTGACCAGGATCAATTTTATTTCATGGGCTCCAGGCCCACCTCTTCTCCTCTGTGGTCAGGCCCTCCCTCAGGGCAGGCTGAGCACAGCCCTTTGCCTCGTTTGCCACATTTCTCATTCTCTCTGGCGTCTCTCCTGGTTTCTCTCTGAGTCTCCATCCGAACCTCTTTCCAGGTCCCTCTCCCCACCACAGACGGCTCTGCTCAGCAGCGCAACTCCATCTTCCAAGAATATTGGTACTTCGGAAGCTCACCTCTTCGTGTTGTTTCCCCTCCTCTATTCAATGAGGAAAGTCCTTTCTTTCTTGCTACGAGATACCAAAGGCGTGTGTTTAACTGTCAAACCCTTTGGGAGGCCAGCACTGTCTTGAGCCAACTGTTCAGATGTAATTCCTACATTATTTGGATTTCTACAACTGATATTCAGATTCACTTCTGGAATTCCAATATATGCAGACTATTGGCCTCATTATGAGGTTTGCAGTAACCTGCCGGACCTGCTGACGGATTGCCGCCAACCCCGTAACACCATACCGCTACCTGATATCCCTTTGCCACTGAGATATCACAAGCGGCAGCGGTAAGGGTTAGTCCCCATTTCCAGGGAGTCCCTGCGCTTCAGTCAGAGACATGACGGTAGGGCCCGGAAGGTCAGGCCTGCTGGGGATTCGTGCCCCTACCAGCATTCTCGTAGTACGGCGGTCTGGAAAGGGTGCTGGTTCGTTGCTACCGGCACCCTTATTTCCAGACCACCGTACTTGGAATGAGGCCCTTTAATGTTTCAGTTCTAGTGAGTTTCTTACCGGAATGGGCATCCCTGTTCCCTGGTGGGGATCACTCCCAGAGAGGTCCTGCTTACCCAAACCCCTAAGGAGGGTCTGCTTAGCATGTCGGAATTGAAACCATATTATGTCTCCTATCGCAACAATTGTATGTATATTGGCCTACGCCAAGGTGTCTAAACATCATATGCGAACAAACTCCACGGCAAGGTCTTGACCTTAGAGAAAGTAATATAAGTCGCCATCTTGGATTAAGCCGCCATTTTAGGTTCTCTTGTTATATGGAAGTCACCCTGAACATCAAAATGGAGGCCGAATGACATTCTGAGTAAGATTCTGGCCATTGTGACCTCCGTACACATGAATAATTAATATGCCTGCAGGCCACTTGTCGGGGTCGCGAACTGAGACCTTGTCCTACCGTTGACCTATATGTAAATGTACAACTATATCAGTGAAACTAATCGAAATGCATATATTACAGGATTGACCTGGCAAGGAACCCATAGGCCCGGCTCATAGAATGGTTAACCCGCGAGAGGGTTGGCCGAGGGCTGGACAAACTGTATAAAAGACCCAGGTATTTCAATGTGCGGTCTCTCTCACTAACACATCGAACCCTCGTTGAAGTTCTTTATATTACTCTGAGAGCCGAATAGCTATCCGTTTGTCAATTGACTTGGTAACTGTTGTAGCTTTTAAATAAAGCACTTGTATGTTCTTTGTAACCTGTGTTGGTGTGTTTCTTTCTGGGCTTCCTGGCCTCATATTATTTTTCTGTTTCCACAGTTGGCGCCCGAATAGGGACCCTCAAGATTGATGCCGGATCATTGAAGGTTGACGCAGACTATCGAACCGGGATCGGACGGTGTGATACTGCGGGCCCGACCGAACGAGACGCGATACCTCGGCAGCGCTGCACGATCCGATCCTTGGACGATAGTCGTGTGGTCTGACACGGCATCTTGACGAGGGTCCATTTTTGAGGCGGGCAGATTTGTCGAAACCACCAAACACAAGGTAAAATTCATTAGGTAAGTTCTTTGGTAAACCGTACGGTCCTCCTTAGGTTTGGTCAGGTGCAGTCGTGACCCGACTCTTAATTTAACCCTGACAATTTGAATTTGGCGTATTGTATCTGTAGACACAATTATTGACCAGGTAACACCAATTTTTTGTGAAATGCCTGGGAAATTGTCTAGCTGCTTTAGGGCTCTGTTCCGCAGCGATCGACAATCTTTGGAATTTAGCCACCCGGCACCACAGGAGGGGTCGCCGGCATGTACTATGTACTGTAAGTATGGCATTAGAAGTATAGTATTTAATGATATTTGGCACAGACAAACCAGACATGCCTCCGAATTTCAGTGGCCAATCAATGGTAGTTTCGAGATTCCGCGTATTGAATACCTAGAATCGGTCTTGCTAAAAAAGAAGGCCAGACCTGCAGCATTTGATGTTTTGCAGAATTGGAAAAAAGAAGCGTTGCAGCAGCTTAAAAGTAGGGATAAACATGCACGTCGTCATAAAACAAATGCCGAAATAGGATAAGGCTTTCTCACTCGGTATCCAGAAAATGTATCCCTCTAAAGATTTTCATGCTTCTGAAGAATTTATTGAAAAATTGTTAAACGAACGCAGGCCTGGTGCCTCTGCGCCACCTCCGTATGATCCTCTCCCTTGTGCTCTGCCCATTCCTGCTGTTATTCCTGCTGTTATTCCTGTTCCCCCTGTACAACCTACTGTCCTATTCCTCTAGTTGTTGTTCCTCCACCTATCCTACCACCCCTTCCTCTTGCGCCGATAGTTGCACCCTCATTGAATTTGCCCACACCTCCGCTCCCGAGTGGTTCTGTATTGACTGAAGTTCATCGGGGTGCGGGGTCAAAGATTGTCACTCCAAATACTGTTTCTGCAGACAAGAAACGGGAATTATTTGCATGGGCTAAGCACTGTATGGAGAGAGGTGATCAAGCTAACGTTTTTTCCACATTATCAAATATGGGCAATTTTCCCGAGAAAAATGTTTTTATCGAACGTTTGGGGACTCATTTATGTATAATGTGGGGTAGATTACATAATACGGATCTCCCACAAGGGGTGAGGGATCTAAATACTTTAGCGCTTTCGAGGGACACAGAGGAGAAAGTACATGGTCATGTTGAGAGATTGTTTGAGTATAGGAGGGACTTTGAAAAATTACGGGATGAGGATGGTGAAGACGACAGTATGTATGTGCAGAAACGGTTCCTTCCATGTCGTAGATCGGCATCTGAGGAAGTACGAATTTGTACCAAAGATGCAATTCGATGGATCTCGGATTCATCGATACCGCCGGATGAAGTATATGACACGTATAGTCAGTATACAGTAGAAATGCAGAGGAAGGTGATTCAGGTAATGGTACAGTACCTGCAGGATGAATGTGTAAGGAAGAAGGTTAGTTGTCCTATAGAGTTATTGGGTATTTGTAAGAGGGCTTTTTCGCCCGACACTTCTTCAGCTGCCTTAGCGCTCGACCTGGCTCTGTTGCTTAGAAAGCGGTCAGAGTTACCTATATCTCAGTTGCCTATGAGAGAGGTTCCTCCGACATTTGTCCCAAAGGTTGAGATTCCCACTAACGCTGGGACTGGTGCACCCGCTGTGGACATTCCTGCACATTATGTGTCGCAATTTGTTCACGTCCCGTTTTCACGACAGGAAGTGAACACTATTAGACAATCAATTCCCGATATTAGGAAAAACCTGACAGAATTCTACAAAGAGATAGAGTCCGTTTTGCAGTCCTCTGTGTTCACCTTAAGTGATATTGACTTGCTATTCCCTGTACTCCTGCCCGTAGATTTATGGCAGCAGGTTCGAACAATAGACGATGTGCCAGGGTTGGGAGATACGTGGGCTAACATGACTAGGTTTGATGGGGAAAGACCAGCTGGTGAGAAACCACCTCAGCTAATACTTACTTTGCCTGATAGAATTGTCGCAAAATTGAAAACCATAATTCCTGAGAAAAGAATTATTTGGGAGAAGTTTACGGCCTGTGTTCAAGGAAAAACTGAAGGTGCCAACGAGTTCTTTAATAGATTCAAACAGGTATTCTCTGACTTCAGTGGACAGGACTTGGGCACAGAGTCTGGGAAAAGGTTGTTTGTGGACAAATTTGTACGTGGATTGTTGCCCGACATCTAGTCACAGATTATGTCCTCTGAGAGCGCTTGGCAGGCAAAATCCCAATCTGAAGTTTTGCACATGGCTAAGTATTATGAGAACCGTGTTAATAATGAAAAAGAGAAAATAGAGAAGAGGAAAGGAGATTTGAAGACTAAAGTATTGTTACAGCAAATTGTTAGAAATCCCAGAGGAGGTACTTCACAGACCAGAGGTCAGTATGTCCCAAAAGGAAACGCTCCTTTGGGTCCTGTGAATGTTAATCAATGTGCCTATTGCCGCCAGGAAGGTCATTGGCGAGCAAAGTGCCCCGTCCTTCGACAAAGGTTAAACAACGCATTTGGGAGTATGGGTAGACGACCTAGAGGTCGCCCTGGAGTGGGGGGCCCTGATAGAGGTCAGTTTTCACAAGATCCTCAGCAACCTTTTTCACAGGAAAATCAGACTTCGAGTGTGGACACGAGAAACATATTTGATCACCCTTCTGCTGCCTACCTTTCTGAAGAGCTTCCTTCCGACGACATTTTATTTCGTTTGGACTGCCCAAAGCAGGGTTTGGAACCTTCACCTATTCCCGTTAATCAGAAAGGTCCCTACGTTGAATTGTTAGTGGGAAATAGGAAACATCAGTTTTTGATAGACACTGGAGCACAGAAGTGCTCCATTGATCATTCCCGGGTTCCAAACATTCCACTGTCAGGGCAAACAAATGTTTCTGTAGGGCTTTCTGGCATACCAATTGCTTGCCCGGTTTCTTCGCCGGTGTCTGTTTCTTTGGGTCCCTTCACGGACCATTGTCCCTTCCTCCTGACTTCGAACTGTGGAGAGAATTTGCTGGGGTTAAATTTGTTGAAGAAACTGAATGCAGTAATTCATTGTTCCTCTGACGGAGTGTGACTGACGGTTTTACCACAGCAACTTCCCAATTCTCAGTTTTTGACTCGACCATTGCCTCCTGAGTTTAGTGTTGTTCCGGAATGTTTGTGGGCGGTTGACGACAATGATGTCGGGGTGCTACAGATTGAGCCTGTTAAAATAGTTTTGAAACATGGAGTTAAACTACCACGCATTCCGCAATATAAAATATCAGTTGAGGGCGAGCGTGCTTTGAAGTGCATTGTCTCCGATTTTGTGCATCGAGGAGTGATTGAAGAGATTGCAGGTAGTTTATGAAACAGCCCGATTTTGCCTGTATACAAGAAAGGCGACAATGCAATCCCATACCGTTTCATAATTGATCTACGTGCTATTAACAAAGTTGTCGCCCCACAATTTCCAATTGTGCCTGATGTAACAACGATACTAACAATGATCCCTGCTACAGCTACGCACTTTAGTGTTGTGGATCTAAATAATGCTTTCTTTAGTACTCCTATACACAAGGAGAGTAAATATTTGTTCGCGTTCACCTTGGGAGGACGTTCGTTCACATTTACTCGTGCACCTCAAGGGTATACTGAAAGTCCAAGCATTTATAGTAGGGCTTTGAAAGAGCAGCTTGATACCCTTGAATTGCCACCTACTGTACATTGCTTCAGTATGTCGATGAATTACTTTTAGCTGCAGATTCTGAAAGTGCTTGTAAAGAAGGCACTGTATTGTTGCTTATTCATCTGGCTGAAAACGGTCATAAAGCTTTGCTCAAAAAATGTCAATATTGTTGTCAGGAGGTCGCCTATTTAGGCTACCTCCTGTCAAAGGAGGGGAGAAGATTGACACCTAAAAGAATAAAACACATTTCTGGCATGTCTGTTCCAAATACACAGAAGGAAGTCAGAGCCTTAATAGGTATGGCTTCTTACTGTAGGTTGTGGATCCCGAACTTCTCACTAGTGATAAAACCGATGTTGGCTTTGACATAGAAGGGCATTTCTTCGCCGCTGCCATGTAAATTGGAACATCAACGATCATTTGAGCTTCTCAAAACTGCATTATGCTCTGCACCGGTTCTGGGTACTCCAAAATATGACAAGGCCTTTGTGTTGTTTGTGCATGAATGTGATGGATGTGCTTTGGCTGTGTTAACACAGGAACACGGAGGGAAGAATAGGCCATGCGGATAGTACTCTTCCGCCCTTGATCCTGTTGCATGCGCTTTGCCAAGATGTTTGTGAGCTGTCGCTGCTGCTGCCGCGTCTGTAAAACAGAGTGAGGGAATGGTCCTAGGCCAAGATTTAATTTTGATGGTACCTCACTCTGTAGATGTCCTATTGAATAAAACCCAAATGCAACACCTCACCTCTGCACGGCTGACAAGGTATGAATTAATTCTGTTTGCCTCTCACATTCAAATTAAGAGGTGTTGTGTTCTTAATCTGGCTGAACTCCTACCTCTCCCGCAAAATACTTTTTGCGGTGACGAAGAATTACATGACTGCCTGTATACTACTGAACAGGAAACGAAGGGCAGGATAGACCTTATAGATACTCCTTTGGGCAATACGGAAGGGGAGCTGTTTTGTGATGGCTCCTGCTTCAAACTCCCAGAGGGTACATCACAGCTGCCTACGCAGTTACTACGTTGGGTACGGTTGTTGAAACTAAGAGAATTCCGCATAACTCCGCGCAGGCCGCAGAGATTATAGCGTTGACCCGAGCTTGTGAACTCTCCAAAGGGCATACATTAAACATATATACTGATAGCCAGTATGCCTTTGGGGTGGCTCACAACTTTGGGAGGCTCTGGTCAGAAAGAGGGTTCCTAACCTCACATGGGACCAAGATTCAGCATGGTCCCCTGATAGTGCAATTGCTCTCGGCACTCTCACTCCCTAGGCAGTTAGCGATCATGAAATGTGCAGCACATTGTAAGGTCATAGATGATGTGGGAAAAGGGAACGCTTTTGCTGACCAGATAGCCAGGCAAATGGCCACAGACATTAGCGCAGACATGTATGCTCTAAGGGAAACAAAAGATGCCTATTTAATGGATGAGGGTATTGGGTCTGTGCGAGATATCCAAACTGATGCCACAATAGAAGAATCTAAAAGGTGGGCCGAAGGGATGGGGAAACTGGATGACGATGGGTGTTGGGTGTTGGGTGGATACATCTGAAGGGAAATGGTTGCTCCCTGATTCATATGTGCTAGCAATGGTTACGATGGCACACGGTCCTACGCATGTGTGTGCTCAACAGATCACGAAAATGTTAGAACAAGTCTGGGTGAATGATAAAATTTTGAAGATTGCACAGCGACATGTTCAGAATTGTATGATTTGTTTACAGCACAATGTGGGGAAGGGGACAGTAACTCCAAGGGGTAGCTTTGGGCCCCCTTCTGTTCCCTTCGAGGTCATCCACTTTGATTTTATTGAGATGGAACGGTGTAACAATCTAAAATATGTTCTTGTGATTGTTTGTGCCTTTAGTAAATGGGTTGAGGCTTTCCCCGTTAAGGATGCTACTGCCATGACCACTGCAAAGACTATGGTAAAGGAATTATTTCCACGATTTAGGCTACCTAGGGTAATTTGGTCGGACAACGGACCCCATTTTGTTGCAGCAGTAATTTTGCAGATATGGACAGCGTTACACATTGAAAAGCGATTTCACTCGGCTAGACATCCTCAAAGTGCTGGGTTGGTAGAGAGACATAATGGTATCCTAAAGAATTAGCTTGCAAAAACATGTGCCGGCACCAAACTGAAATGGCCAGATGCCTTACCTATTGTATTGTTAGCCATGCGTCCCACACCTCAAACTAAGACTGGGCTCTCTCCATTTGAGGTAGTGATGGGGAGACCTGCTAACATTTGGGGCCTTCCGAAGCCCAAAACTCTGAGGGAGGTTGAAAATGTATTGCTTGTAGACTACTGTAACCAGTTGACTAAAAATCTGTATCTCATTTATCATCAGGTCCAATCAGCTTTACCTGTACGGTTTACGGGCCCAGGACACACATTCAGCCTGGAAGTTGGGTCCTAGTGAAGGCCTACGAAAGGTCTTCCTGTCTCGCGCCTCGCTGGCGGGGACTCTATCAGGTGCTGTTGGTCACCCAGACAGCAGTGTGGGTGGCTGGAAAGAAGCATTGGATCCAAGCGACGCATGTCAAGAAACTTCCTCACCCGACGCCACACGTTACAGAAGAAGCAGAACCCCTCGCTGATGCTACAATCTCTGATCCTGGAGTAGCAAACAGCGCTGTGAGTGTGTCGGAGAATTTCTCTGAGCCCGTGGAGCTTGGGGAACAGTCCATTTCGTCTCCGCACTCTTTGAAAAGGTCACTTCCGGAAAACACTGTTTCAAGTTCTACGACTTCCGTCGCCTCCGATACGTTGCTTCCCTCAGGAAGTGACGTTTCCCTATTTTCGGATCAAACAGTACTGGGTACCACCAGGTACGACCTTCGACGAAGAAAATAGAACTACGGCACGGGTTTTGCCTTTGCATCTGGAAAGAAAAAGTTATTGAGAGTTTTTCTCTTGCAAAAGGAAGTTTTTTGAAAAAAAGGAAAAAAGGGATTCTGCTGGCTAGGGTTGGGGAAGGACTAAGAAGTCGCGCGACCGTAGTGTCGCCAGCAACGAACATTGGGGTTGTCGATTGAGAAACTACGATGCCTGCCACCTCCACCGCTGCTGCTCGCATTGGACTTGTAAATAAGGGGGTGACCAACTCGGACAACGAACAATGTGCCTGGGCCCCGAAAAAGTATTGCTGTGTTGTGTTAATAATAATTGGAATTTGTATAGTTACTGCTGTGGGACTTTGGCACTTCGAAGAAATTTACCCTCTAAAACCTCTACTGCCAATTGAGATTGTACCTACTGCTTTGACTCCCTCTGTACACCTTCATACTTTGTCACCTAGAGACTCCCAGCATAGACGAAGGTACCATAATAACACTTTAATGATAATAATGAATTCAACGCATGCCATTTTTAATAAGAGTAATTGCTGGATTTGCACCCATTTACCGCAACATGGGAACAAGGGGCTAGGATGGTATATTCAACCTTTACCTTTAACAACTGCTTGCTATGCCTCTCTTAGAGCACTATTCTTTGGCCGTTGGAATTATAGCATCTCAGGGAACTTTGATGGAACTAATTTAAATGATTTTGAGAAACGTGAATTGACTCCCCTGGGATGCTCGCTTTTTGCAAATAGAAGTAAACCTAATGTTGCTTCTATTAGGCCATCTGATAAACTATCTCTTCCTTTTCAAACTCTAATTTCCTTTAAAATGGCTCCGATAGGCAATAAGGACGCTATGCCTCCTTGCTACTCTATTAATCATAGCCCCGATTCAGTCCCCTTTTGTAATGGCACTCGGTCAATGGGAAACTTTGAAGGTTGTGTGAACATTGTAAATTTGACCGGGGAGAACTTGCTTATATATGTGGGGGGGGGCTGTCTATTTCGTTTGTGGTAGTACAGCATTTCCCTGGTTGCCCGGGAATTGGCAGGGAACCTGTTATTTGGGAATCCTGTTACCTGGGGTATTTATAGCTAGTACACTGGAAGTTTCTAAGGCTCGCCCACGGCGGGAAGAGAACGGAGATACCCCTGGGCAAGTATTGGGAGATGTAGCAAAATCAGTTGTGCTATTTTGGGGACAGATAGCAAATTCTGAAAATATTAGGGGGCTAGCAAGGGTACTGGATAGAACCATCAATCGCACCACGGATATACTCTACAATATGACACTAGAACAGAAAGCAATAAGATTGGTAGCACTCCAAAATCGGATGGCATTAGATGTCATCCTGGCAGAACGTGGTGGAGTATGCAAATTAGTGGGGTCCGCTTGCTGTGTTTTCGTACCAGATTCCTCACCGACAATTTTCAAAGCAATTCAGAACTTGCACATCCTTAGTTCAGAAGTGGATGTTCCTGTGGGAGATTGGAGTATTAGTGCTTGGTTCTGGGATTCTCTACGATCCTGGGGTTGGAAGGTACTTTCTGTTATACTGGTTATTTTGGGAATCCTGCTATTCCTTTGTTGCTGTTTCCAATGTCTACCTAGTATATGTGCAATGCTGGGGGGATGTTGTGCTCAGGCAGTGAGCACAATAGGGCACAGAATGTATGCCCCAGATACAGAATCTTAAGAGTTTGTGTTACAAGAGGTTCTGATGAACGACCTAATGGCTATAGATATTACAGATAATGATTCAGGATGTATGAACGACAATGCATTGAGTTATTTACAAAGATATTAGAAATGATATTAGCACTTGGCATAGGCCAAAAGGAGGGTTTGTCGGAATTGAAACAATAGTATGCCTCCTATCGCAACAATTGTATGTATATTGGCCTACGCCAAGTTGTCTAAACATCATATGCGAACAAACTCCACGGCAAGGTCTTGACCTTAGAGAAAGTAATATAAGTCGCCATCTTGGATTAAGCTGCCATTTTAGGTTCTCTTGTTTTATGGAAGTCACCATGAACATCAAAATGGAGGCCGAATGACATTCTGAGTAAGATTCTTGCCGTTGTGACCTCCGTACACATGAATAATTAATATGCCTGCAGGCCACTTGTCGGGGTCGCAAACTGATACCTTGTCCTACCTTTGACCTATATGTAAATGTACAACTATATCAGTGAAACTAATCGAAATGCATATATTACAGGATTGAACTGGCAAGGAACTCATAGGCCCAGCTCATAGAATGGTTAACCCGCGAGAGGGTTGGCCGAGGGCTGGACAAACTGTATAAAAGACCCAGGTATTTCAATGTGCGGTCTCTCTCACTAACACATCGAACCCTTGTTGAAGTTCTTTATGTTACTCTGAGAGCCGAATAGCTATCCGTTTGTCAATTGACTTGGTAGCTGTTGTAGCTTTTAAATAAAGCACTTGTATGTTCTTTGTAACCTGTGTTGGTGTGTTTCTTTCTGGGCTTCCCGGCCTCATATTATTTTTCTGTTTCCACAAGCAGGCTCACCTCCTTAGCATCAAAGAGGGTGGCTCACCTAAGGAAGAAAGGACAACACATCTAGGTTTGTCACAGATAGCTAAAATAAATGGAATCCTGCAGTATTCACAAGTAGGGCTGCGCAAAATCATGAAATTCCATTCCGCCAACTGCAGAAGCAAAATCAGTAAGATTTCAATCCGTTTCATCCCAATCTGCCATCCCACCACCCCGGCATATTGAAAAGAGTGGTGCTAAGTTTCTCGTGCCATTCTGCGAACCCTGCGTGAATCAGATCGAGCTGCGTAAAGTTTCTAATGCCGCTGGGCAGACTTAGCACAGCTCAAAAAGAGCGGCATGAAGATTTTCATGCTGGCTCGCATACGTAGCATGAATTGAATAGAGCAGCACAAAGTTCGTTTTGCAGCAACGTGAACTACAGATAGAAAATAAGCTGTGCCAAGTTTCTCCTGTCGCTGCACAAAACTACCACAGTGCAGGAAAAATGCATGAAGTTTTTCTTGCCACTGCACAAAACTACCACGGAATGAAAAAGAACTGCACGAAGTTTCCCATGTCACTGCAGGAAACACGTACAGATCGAAACGTGTTGCGAAACTAGCGTGGATCGTAAAAAGACCTGCACAAAGTTTTTCCTGTCACTGCGTGAACCTATCATGAATCAATAAACCACACAAGGTTTCTTGTGCCACTGCAGGAAGCTAGCATGGTTTAGAAAAGCCTGCATAAAATTTCTTGTGTCACTGCACGAAACTAACATAGATAAAAAAAGACCTGTGCAAAGTTTCTTGTCACACTACGTGAAACCTCAAAATGAAACACCAGGATCTGCGTGAGACTGCAGAACACTGGGCAAGATTTCAGTGTCAACGGAAATGTAATGCTGATTTCGCAGAACAGGCGGAAGCGGATTTCAGTGCGAATGCCACACATTTAGATTCACAGGTGGAAATTTCACTCACCCCTATTCGCAGGTATAGTAAAATGTTTTAGGCTCTGAATCGGTGGCCATGCTTCATAGCCTAACAAGAGAATTGATAAATGAACAACCGTGAAAGCCATAGATATTTTAAAAAAGACAGATTGGAATGGAAAGGAGTTTAGCATTTTTATTCCTATAGGAAAAATGCACTTTCAAATAAATGATTTCACCAATTGTTTTGAGTTGGACGGAGAGTATCCCTAATTAAATATACCCAAATAATTCAAGGGGACTGTGATGACCTGGTATTTGTCCTTTAAGAAAGTCAGAATATGGGGTGCATGCAGAGAGAATATAAATCAACACTGTGTTTTTCTGATCAAATGATTTTTTTTTATACTGGAGAACATAAAATGTTTTAACATAGTTGATTGATTCTAACGAAATTGATTTTGTGTCACAGATTTGAACACACAGGCCTATAAGCGTTATTGTTGAAGTACATTATACCATTTAGATATCACGTTGTATAAATGAAGATTAATATCTAGAAATATATTTAACTGACTTAAGGAGTAATTGTGTGCGTTCCACCTCCTAGCGCAACTATCACAGGCGGGCCAACTCTATTTGTGTGAATAAGTAATCAACTTTCATGTATAGTATTGCATTGATTTTGGCTGCAAAATAGGAAGGGGGCCACCTTTGGTTATCTTTCATCTAAACAAATTACATTATCAATTATAAATGTAGGCTGTTTCTTGTTCCTGAATGTAGGACTGGTATTGTTTATCAGGGATCATTTGTTGAGGGATTGCTAATTAGTGAAAAGAGCGGCATATCAACAAATATCTAAACATTCTTTAGGATGGTAAATGTGTTACTTAAAATTGTTAAATCCACGTAGGCTGCCACCAAAGACGGCTCTGGAAATATTGTAGAAAGACCCAGTGGGCCCAACTTCTTTTTTTTAGGAATTGTAACAATGGGCTACATGAGCTGATATCTGAAGCTAACAAATCCTATTTAACCCAATGAGTGAAGTGATCATTGCTATTTCTCCAACGCCTTACCCAAAACTTCAGGGGCTGAAAATGTAATAAATCTGTATAAAGCCTGAGCCAGCATCTATGCAATAAATAAGTTGGTGCACCGTTCAACACCTCGAATAATTGATGCAGTAATGCACTTTCATTTGATTGGATGGATGGGACAGATGCACGACCCCAGAGTTCCTCACCAACAGAGAATGATTTTGCATGGTAGATGGATAGAATTGGGTCTAGAATACAATCTCCCAAATCCCATTCATATTTAAGGAGTGCTCCATTCACTTGAGACAATTTGGTGGCAGCACCAATTTTATGAGATTCCCAGCCCAAACATTAGGAATGATGATACCTACGTAAGAAATTTGCTCAACCTACTTTATATTACCCACCATAGACAGAATGGGTGGAGGTCTACCAATGCAACAGCCTACGAACATTACATTAGATTTATTAATGATCAAAAAGATGCCATGCGTAGCGCTGAATTCCACCTAACTGCTAATGGGTTTCTGTAATGGCCTTGGGTTACAGGCTGTTAAAACTACAACATCAGCATAGGTCAATGTACACAATTTCCTTAAAACTATTTTGATCAAGTTCATTGCGAATTTACTTAACTCATAAGGTAGTTAATATAGAGATTAAAAATGAGAGTGATTAGCCCACACCCCTGTCTAACCCCCTTGAAAACCAAAACACTTTAGACAGTTTGCCCGTCAGATTGAGGCAAGATATTGTAGTAAGGTTGTCATACACTGCTACCAAGATGGTAAGTAATGGCTTTGGCAGCCCTATCGCAGAAAGTAATTCGCAGACTTTTGACATTTGGCACAACAGAACAATTAGCTTAAATCCATAAACCTAGGAAATAGGACTTCTGTAACCAAGAATTCATTTATCTAATATCAATCTGAGATTTAGGGATTGCTCTACAGTTCCAACTCCTTCTTGGAAGCCATTTTGTTCTTCAGCAAAAATATTATTTTTGTTATTACGGCCCATTCAGGAATTCTAATATCGAATTTCTTAGCGAGCTGTGTATGAAAATCGTGATTTTATTAAAGGCAACGGAGGTGTAGATTTTGCAGTATAACTACTTTACTTTTCTGCCAGGAGCAAAGACATGACATGGTTAACGTAACAGGAAACAGAAAAAAACAGTCTGCCTTGGTCCCAACGTGATGCAGGTGCACTCCATCACATCAACAGTCAATAAATAATCCTCCAGCTCCCGCCTTGTCCTCTTCTTTGCATGAGATGCCACCTCCTCCAATGAACCAATGAAACATGAAGAAAAATTAAAGACGTCATGCATTCCTTCTTATCCAATTGGACCACCTCATCCAACGTTGTTTCCTAAAGTGAAACCAACACAGTATTATGGGCCAGGACACAAGGGGCTGGAAAATATACACTTCTGTTGTCTTTAATAAATTACGATTTTCATTCGCAGCTAGCCAAGAAAATAAAAAATGTTATGTCAAGACACGGAAGCTGCAATTTTGCACATTCAAAGCACATTTACCACTGATTGTGAAATATGCACGGCTGGCTTAAAATAGAATACCTTGAAAGTGGATTTGCCAGACCAATATGCTATTCTTAAAATCTCCTGCAAGGACCCCCTGCTAAATATGATATAGAAGCCATGGCACCCCTAGTGGAATGAGCACCAAACTCATACACATCAATACCGGCTAATGACATCACCGATCTGGCCCACCAAGCTAATGTAGGCGAGGAAACAGTATGAAAAGGCTTCTTGAAAGAGATTAGCAGCTTTGACCCATGTACCTCCCTGAGATTAGCAGTAAAAGCGGGATAGGAAATAGAGGTAGAACTTCATTTAGTGCACCTCATAACATAAAAACGGTTCCATGCCTTAAAATCGTGGCAAAAATGGCAGTGAATACAAAATTTCACAGCACAAATACTGTGGTTTTGCCGCCACAATCATGTAAAGGATGTGGGGGACACCCCCTCAATGACCGCTCCCCTTAAATGGTATATGGGGTACACCTTTACCGGGTCAAACCATGGCATTTTTTACGTGATTATTTTTACCAGCAACATTTTTGCCGCCATATTATTACCTGATACCATAAAAACATCCCCCAGACGCAGTAAAAGTTCTATTGCGCACATCCAATGCCCTGATATCAGACACCATTCGAAAGGAAATGAAGCAGAGCAACATAGTCCGCTTATCAGATAACAGTTTCAATGACAATTGTGCATTACCAGGCCATGAAAGGAATATGTTAAACACTAGATCAACATCCCATAGTGTAGAATACCTATCACTCAGGGGTTTACCAAACCTTTTCCCCCTTTAAGAAACCGGCAAACCAAAGAATGACTACCTACCGGTAACCTATCCAACAAGCAGTGTCCTGTTGAAATGGCCGACCTGTACAAATTAATTGTATGAAAGGCTTTGCCTTGTCCGAATAACGTAGCCAACAAAATCACTACCTCCACAGGAGCTGCCGCATGGGGATCCAGACCTCTCCCCATGCACCAGCATGCCCAAGCTCCCCAAGCTGTCTTATAAACTTTGGTGGTGCCAGGAGCTTGAGACTGCTGAACGATGGAAGAAGCTTTATGGGTAAATCTCTGGACATTCCAGGAACCCCTGAAATCTTCCACGCCACCAGCTGGAAGAGACTCTGCAGCACTAACTCATTTGGCTTCCCCTCTGGGTACAAAAGTACCTCCGGGAACATCAGGAGCAGTCGTGGACAATCCCTGACAACTCCAGCAGGGCTGGATACAAGGACTGGGACGGCGACAGAGGGGTCACTAGGAATAAAGATGCCCTCTGCACCCTCGCCTGTCGAATCAGTCTTGGAATCATTTATCATTAAGGGGGGAAAAGCGTACCTATAGATGGTCACCCAATCCTGCTGGAATGCATCCACTGCTGATGCCTCGGGATCCGGCCTCCAACTGAAAAATGTTGGAACCTGACAATTCAGATGAGAAGCACAAATATTCACCTGCACCGGACCCCAAACCCCACAATTCAGCTGACTACATCCGGATGAAATCTCCAATCACTTGAATCCTGTAAATGCCAGGAATTCCAATCTGCCATGGTGTTGCACAACCCTGGCAGGTACCCTGCCTGCAACACAATCTGTCTGTCAAGGCAGAAAAACCAAATGTCTTTCAAAATTTCCGCTAACAAATGTGAACTGGGACCCCCATCCTGTTGACATATTGAACCGCTGAGATGTTGTCCATCCTCAATCATAAGCAACAATTTTACTATGTCCTTTACGATACTCTCTAAAGCGAATGATCTCACTAAGAGTTCTAGCCAATTGATGTGATGGTCCCTCTCGTGGGCAGTCCACCGCCCTCCTTGTACATGCTACCGCAGTGCACCCTCCATCCCAAAAGACTGGCGTCTGACTCATTGACCATCTCCTGAGAGGTGGCAAAAATGGCCTTCCTATTCCACACCTGCATGTGTTGAAGCCATCACTCCAACTCCTCACTCTCTTCTGGGGAAATGGCAATACAATCCGCATATCCCAACCTCCGCACTGGATGAAACGTCTTCAGTCTCTGAAGGGCCTGATAATGGTGAGGCCCTTGAAAAAAGTCTTGAATCGATGCCAACAAAAGGCCCACAATACATCTGAACACCCTCACTGACAACATCTGAGCGGAATGGACAACCCGAATCTCCTTCTTGATCACCTTGATTTTGGACAGAGTAAACAAAAGGGACACCTGCAAGGTATCTAACTGAAATCCAAAGAAATCGTTCTTATGAGTCAAATGTGAATTGAGACTTATCCCAGTTCATTACAAAGCCCAGGCTCTGCAGCAATGATACTGTGATCTGCAACTGGCGGAGAGTGATCTCCTTGGACTGTGACATCAAAAGAATGTCATCCGAATAAAGGATGAGCTGAATCCTGTGAGCTCTGAGGGCCACTACCACTGGTTTTATCACCTTTGTGAAGCTCCACGGGCCGATGACAGAACGAACAGCAGCGATGCAAATGTCCATTCCTTGATGGCCCACAAAAACTGCAGGAAATTCTGGTATGGGACATGAATAAGTATGGTCAAGTAAGCATCATTGAGGTTCAATCTTGTCATCCAATCCCCTTGAAGCAGATTGTCCCTCAGAAGATAAATACCTTTCATCTTGAAATGGTTGTACTTCAGAAACCCGTTGAATTCCCATCGACTAATAACCGGTCGCACCCCTTCTAGTTTTTTCTTTCACAAAAATATATTGCTTATGAACCCAGGGCAGGGCCATGTTACCTGCCGAATTGGCCCTTTCTGAAGCAGATGCTGCACTTCCCGATCTATCACTTGCATATTCTCCTCTGAGAAAACAATCGGCCACTGAGGCGTTTCCTTTAAGAGTTCCTTGTAAAGCTGTCTGTGAAACCCCTGAACAGTCTGCAGTACCCAAAGGTCATGTGTGATGTCGCACCAAGAATGGAAAAACCCTGCTAACCTGACCCCTATCTTTCCCCGGAAAGAACTGTGCATCACAAATAAAGGAAGGCTCACCTCTGTGCATCCTGGACCACTGCCCACCTCGTTGGAAGCCCTGCTGCACACACTATCCTCTAGCAAGCTGTGGGTAGAAGGTTTGGACTTGAGCGACATCTGCTGACTGCTGGCCAAACTGCGATTGGGGCTTTGGCTGAGGCGGCCAGCCATGTGATCCCGTCCTTTACCGGCCCTTCCAAAAACACGCCCTCAAATACCTTCTTCAGATTCTTCCCTTCCTGACAAGTCAATCAACCAAAACTGCTGCGCCTCACCAGGAGCCATCACGCTGGGGACCACCCCGTTTTGCCCCTGAACTTCCCCTCTGACAGTTTACCTGAGGTGGTAGCCCCAGAGGAAGAAAGGGACAGCACGGCACCCAACAGTGAAGAATTGAGCTGAGCCAGGACGGTTGAAGGCCCTCACCAGGCTCATTGCCACTCTGTGACATGTTGCCAACCAAAACCACCAGAGGGTACCACTACACCACTATACTGTGCAAATGCCCGACACTGCTGAATGAGCTGCAACACACTGCTAGCAGCCCTCATCACAGAACGCCCAGCCACCACGAATGTGATACAAGGGCACTCCATGTGGGCAGAGAAAGCAGACTGTAAAGGCAGCGCCTGCAAGCACATAAATGATCTTGCACATCCTGCTGGGACACGCGTGCACCACTGTCACCAATATGAGGAATGGCCTCTGCCTTAATGCACACCAGGCCGTCCTCACCCAGATCACACAGCAATGCCCTGTGCCTGAAAGCAGGCTGCCCCTGCTCAGAAACAGCCACCGCTGCACGGTCACAGCAGTGCCATCCGGCAGAAAAGGAAGCTTTCTTAATCAAGGAACTGGAAGCACATTTGCCATTACCGGCCACTGCCAATCATTTCAACTCCCGAGCCCGAGTGACGAACCCGAGCCCCAAGCCAGAAATCTCTGCAAACCATTACATTACACAAGGATACTAGAAATAACAGAGAAAACCACTTATCTGGCTGGCAGCAGCTACGAAAAGGACAAGGCGTGAGCCAGGCATATGTATTGACTGTTGGTGTGTTGGAGTGCATTTGGGTCACATTGGGACCAGGGCAAAGTGTTTTTTCTGTTTCCTCTTAAGTTAACCCTGTCATGTTTTTGCTGCTGGCAGAATAGTAAAGACGTTATACTGCAAAATGGCAGCCTCTGTGTCTTGCCATAAATCTGCCATAAAATCTGGCCTAACCATTCAGTAGAAGGATCAATTAGGGAAATCAGGTGAAAACAGTGAGGACCCAATCTGTCGCCTTTCTTAAAGAATGGACTAAATGCCTCCTCCAGGTAACCGGGCAAAAAAGATCATGAGCAAATGTACTGAAAATGTGCGTAAATACAGGAAACCTAGTACATGATTTAAGTTGAAAAATATATAGTAAGACCATATCAACTCTTGGAGCTTTACCATTTGGGGACAAAAATAATACTTTTTGAACTTTGGAGCAATACAATTGAATGAACGGTATTTCATTTGGCACAGCTTCTTTCATTAACTGGAATATTGTTAGAACAGTAACGGTAGAGACGAGTACTGGCGAATTATATGAAGAGAAGTGTTTCACCAAACTTGCAAGTATTATTATTATCCTGGAATGCAATTAGCCCAGGTCAGAACAACTTATGAAATCCAGAGGTGTTTTTACTTTGAGCTGGATGTTCCAGTTTCAGGCAATAGTGATGGTTCCAGGCTTTGTTAGCCTTGGCTATGGACCGTTTATAATTCTGCCTGGCCATAGCCTCAGAAGATCGATTACCAAGCAGTTCCTTTAAGATTATTAAAAGTAGATCCTTCTTGGTCAGGCACTCTTTTGTGAACCATCTGGAAAAATACTCAGACTGATTGTGCACTTGACGCTTGGTTACAAGAAATATTCTGGCAATTGCCAGAATATTATCAAAATGAACACTAATGTGTCATAAGTGCGGTTTCACAGTTGGAGGTGAACGTTTCTTTGGCAGTAGCCAAAACTGTGTTGATAGAGGTGTGATGCTGGAATTGCCTTATGGAAGGACAGGGCCTCCTGTCCTTGCCCTACCACTTCTCTGTGTGTGTTTTCTCTATGTTTTCTGCCACTGAGATCCCGCCTGAACCTCTGGCAGTGCAGCTCTTCATTCTTATGTTTTTGTGAACATCACCCATGTGATAACCTTATGGCACCCATGGGTGGGAGTACACCCTTGTACCCCCTTATGTGTGTTTTTGGGTTCCTGTGTGTGGCCCACAGAGCAGGGTATGGGCTGGCGGCAGCTACATGCTGACTTGAGAATGGCTCTGAGTATCCTCATTTTTGAGATATCCAGGCTCTGCCATAAGAATCAGTGGATTCCTGACAGAAGGCAAGATGGCCCCTGTGGCCTCTTGGTTTCTATTGCCTTTTACCTTGTTTCCAAAAGTCCTCGGAAGCCTTGTCTCTATCCCTTCCTCCTGAATGGCTGGTGGGTGGAAACACCATGTATGTCTCTGTTGTTCCCTTTCCCCTGACTGGCTGTTGGGCGGAAATACCATATATCGCTCTGGTGATGCCTTCTGTCAGACTTGAGCCTTCCCAGGTGTTGTGTGTTGTGGGTACACCCTAGGGGTAGGACCTGTTTGAATGGAGTCTGAAGCAAACTCACATTATCTGTAATGGATGTCTGGTTTATGTATGTGTGACACAAGGAATGAGACAGCCCTGCCTGAAAATGACATGAATGCCGTGTAGTGTGCTGAAAGGCTGGGTACTTGCCCCAATCCACATCTTTTGATATGGGTGTCTTGGTGGAGTGAATGGCCTGAATGCATATGAGCCTGATTGGCTGCCTGCCTGCATCAATGCCCTATTGTGTGATTGGCTGACAGAGCCTGGCTCAGCCAGAGTGAATAAGGGGCAGATGTGTATAACTGGGGACCTCTCACTTACAAATTTGTTCAGTAGCCGAAGTCGAAGCTTAGCAAGTAGAAGCTGCTCCTTGAAGCCCAGCTAGAAGAGAGGTCTGCTGCTGCATTTCTTCACCACTCTGAAAGCTGTCATGTCTCCCAAGGACTGATCCAGAAAGGACCTACGAAGGAGACCTCTCCCCGGACTATGAGGAACCATTGTGCAAAACCGTTACTCTCCATCGAAGTATCCTGGAAGCCAGTCCTTTGTGCCTGCCATCCAGAGAAGGGGTCTACGAAGTCCAGAAGAGGAGTGCCAGACATCTCGAGCCAGAGAAGTCCATCGGTGTTGCCCAGGGTCCAGAGATGCATTTTGTGACCGCTGGAAACCGCTTATAGGGGCTGACCTGAAATAGTATTGCTGGACAAGAAAAACAAGAATAACACTTGTGCACACCACTGAATGTTCTCACCTCTGCTCATTGTAATTAAAAAGAAGTCAAACCCATTTACTGCTACTACTTGCAGTAAGCATGTGGCAATGGGCAGGGTCTGCATGAGTGGGAGTGATGACAGGTCTCCCGTTATTCCCCACCTGGAGTCCCGTAAAATTGCATAGGGAAGTGCCATACACGTGCTAATGTTTGTGTATCAAGGAAGTTGCCTCCACACAAACACAGGCAGTTTATGGGGGGTCTAATGCATGGCATTTGGTGCAGTGGTAAAGCATCTGATATTCTGAACTACTAGATGTTACCACTACCACCAAACGTGAAAATAAGTCTCTATATCTTTTTTTAAAAAATAATAAAAAACACATGGCTAACCAACAGGTATTCTGCAACCATTCTCCACACACATTCAGCTCGAGCGCTATTCAGTTCCTTTGCCATTAAGCAACTTCCTGTGAATCTTGTTTGTGCTTAACATTACATTATAAGTGTATTACTGGACATGGCTTCCAAAGATGTCCCATGTAATTCAGGACGATCATATACACCCATAACACTTGAGGGACACACATTTGGTTACTATTGTTGTGAACTAGTTCCTTTTCTGCGTTTGTGTTGCGTTTTCTTTGCAAACCCGAATTCACATCGTCTGTTTGATGGTTCCATCGATGCTGAGTTTTCCTTTTAATGTCCTACTGAATGCGCGCTCGTCTCATGTTTCCTTGCGCTTCTCTCTTAATGCTTCGTTTCCGGTTTTCTTGTCTTTCCACCCACGCTTCACGTGTGTGAGCAAAGATGACATACCTTTTGCTACAGAATACCCCTTAAAGCCACACCAGGGAACATGCGTTTTGTAAGGTATCTTTGCGGCTCTATGAAAGCCTTTTCTGACAATGGCATCTGACAGTGAGGTCTTGTATTATCGGACGCAACTGGAGCAAGGACAAAGGAGGCTTGTGCAGCAGAAGCGCGCATTCCTATATTTTAACGATTCGAAGCAATGTCTTGCACAAACTGACCATTCGGGGAAAAAAGCACTAAGGGGGGAAACTATGTTTTCCGATAACCCCCATTAGCTGCAAGAGTCACTATGGCAAAATGAATGGGATCAGAAACCAGCTAAACTCTTAAGCATCCCGCCCAGCCTGATGTGACTGACAGGCCTTTTTGATACGGCAGTTACTGGGCCTAATGCTTTGAACGTGTTAGCCATTGTCAGAGGCGGTGACCTCTGAACCCGCTGTGGAGGCTGTGGCAGAAATCAATAGGACATCACTTTCCACGCTGGATTGCTGGGGCATGCATATTGCCTGCAGAGAACAGCCGTGTCCCTTCCGGTCTGCCGGGTGAAGGCAAGCAGCGTAACCTCAGGCTGATAGGCCACAGGGCTCTTGGGCCATGATTTCGTGCGCTACTAGTTGGGTAAAATAATCCTGTCCGAAAAAGAATCGACAATGGGACATGTTCATCTTTAAAATGATGAACAGCACTTTTCACCTATCTATCTGTGTATCCAAATGTCTATCTTTGCTTATCGTTCCGTCTAACTAGCAATCTTTCTATCACTGCCTATCCATTGTCTTGTCATAAGTCACTTAGCCCATATCCGTCTCGCTCTTTGCCTCTTTCCCTCTCTCTCTCGTTCCCCATCTGTATTATTTCATGTAGTTGTTACTTTCATTTGGTATGAATAGCGCCATCTTTAAAACATTGGAATAGAGTTGCACTGATATTTTTCTCAGCGATTCCATTCACCGAAGTCGCAGGCAGTGAATACTGAAAGTGATGGTTGTCCTTAACATTTGAATAAAGGAGTTAATGGTCGACAAACCGAAAAAGTCAGTGTTCATTACATTATGAAAAACATCTCCACCCTTACTTACGTGACTGTCTGAGCTTACGTGACTGTCTGAGCTAGGGCCGTGCAACCTGTTGCTCTCCATTTCGACTACAAGTCCCATGATCCCTCACCATCAACTACGCTCTGCTGGCTAGGGCTGAAATGAACTGTAGTCCAAACGTTGCAGACCACCTAGTCTAAGCTCTAAAAGGAGGAAGCTGATCTGCTAATAATATTTACCCTTGAAGGCACGAAAATCCTGTTTGCGTCGTGTCCCTCACTAAAAACACTTAGGAGCCGATTCATGGAATTAATGTGCGCTGAAATTTTCAGCGCAAGCGTGCGAATCGCAGTGCCAGTGCGAAAATCGCAGCAAAACCCGCGCACAGCGATTCATGGAAGTCCATGCGCGAGGAAATTCCAGGATGTGCGCCAAAATTCTGCGTGGCGCACGCTGGGGCACACGTCTCCAAACAGCGTGCGCTAAGCGCACAGCGAAATCGCACATAGCGCGGCACAAACAACAAAAGAATGAGGAATAAGGGCCGTGACACGCGGAATGGGGAACAACTCGTGAAAATGTGGGCGTCACGGGGGAAGTACAGGAGGCAAGTGCGCAGAACGCCCACACGCTCGCCTACAACACGTATTCATGGAATCGGATAGGGCAAACCAGCGCACGGGCAAAGACGCGCACAGGCCTAAACACGTCCGCCACACGAAGGCAGGCGATAGCGTCCCTGCGTATGAAAAAAATGTGCGCTAACAAAAATCACGTACATACAGCTATGATGAATGTCCCATACTATGTCCCTCTAGGACAAATGACGTGCAAAGGGGTACGTGACAAACACGGACACCCGCTGTGTGAAAAATAGCGTGTGCGTGTATTTCGGGGGTGCGCGGGAAGTTTCACACGCGATAGGCCTTGGGCGAGTGGGGTATGTGTATAACTGGGGTTCGCGTGGAGTTTCATATGCGATTGGATCCGGGTACGTGTATGTCTGGGGTGCGGGGGAAGTTTCACACGCGAAAGGGCCTGTGCGAGTGGGGTACGTGTATTTCTGGGGTGCGTGGGATGTTTCACACGCGAAAGGGCCTGTGCGAGTGGGGTACGTGTATTTTTGGGGCACGCGTGGAGTTACACACGCGATAGGCCCTGTGTGAGTGGGGTACGTGTATTCCTGGGGTTCGGGGAAGTCTCACACGCAATTTCAACAGGGTACGTATATTTCGGGGGTGCCGGGAGTCCTACACGTGAATTGGCAGTGTGGGTCCTCCCAGGTGTTCCCTCTACACCCTCCACGGCCCCTGCAGGCAGCCCACACCACAGGGGACTACCCTGCACCCCTGGTCATGTCCCGCAGGCAGCCCATCCACCATGGGCATGCCCCCCAGCCAAGCCTCATGTCACCTTGCACTACTGATCACCAAGCATGACCCCCTGCACCCCCACCCCCCAGGAGTGCAGGGCACCTGCCAGCAGGCCCCCACACATGTCCCCCAGCACCCCCACCCCCCAGCAATCAGGGGCACCTGCCAGCAGGCCCCCACTCATGTCCCACTCATGTCCCCCCGCACCCCCACCCCTCAGCAGTCAGGGGCACCTGCCAGCAGGCCCCCACTCATGTCCCACTCATGTCTCCCAGCACCCCCACCCCCAGCAGTCAGGGGCACCTGCCAGCAGGCCCCCACACATGTCCCCCTGCACCCCCACATCCCAGCAGACAGGGGCACCTGCCAGCAGGCCCCACACATGTCCCCCTGCACCCCCACACCCAGCAGTCAGGGGCACCTGCCAGCAGTCCCCCACTCATGTCCCACACATGTCCCCCTGCACCCCCACCCCCTAGCAATGCAGGGGCACCTGCCAGCAGGCCCCCACACAGGTCCCACACATGTCCCCCAGCACCCCCACCCCCCAGCAGTTAGGGGCACCTGCCAGCAGGCCCCCACACATGTCCCCCTGCACCCCAACCCCCAGCAGTCAGGGGCACCTGCCAGCAGGCCCCACACATGTCCCCCTACACCCCCACCCCCAGCAGTGCAGGGCACCTGCCAGCAGGCCCCCACTCATGTCCCACACATGTCCCCCTGCACACCCACCCCCAGCAGTGCAGGGCACCTGCCAGCAGGCCCCCACACATGTCCCCCAGCACCCCCACCCCCCAGCAGTCAGGGGCACCTGCCAGCAGGCCCCCACACATGTCCCCCCCGACAGGTCATCACACTCCAGACCCATGCCCCTCATGGCCACCCAAATCCCACCCCAGTTCAAACACCCCACATTGAATTCCCAAAGTCATGATAGAAACTACATAACCAGCATGGCCATGAATCAATGTCCCTCAGACCCACGCAATGGTGACACATGACTGAAAAGATCAACATTGTGACATGCACAAAACAAATGAGATAAGACCACACCAGTAAAGTATATAATAAATGTGTATTCAATAATTAACCAAATGAATACAAAAAATCACACAATAATGGAAAAAATGAAGAAAAAGCTGCATGTCTAAAATATTCAAAAAAAATGTGTGAAACCAGAATCCAAATCAATCCAAAAGCAAATGGGTCCAAAGAGTTTGTCCGTCCAACCAAACCCAAAGTGTAAAAATAAGACACATCCATTGATTCATGGTAAAAAAGAAACTTAAATTAAGTGAAATCCAGTGTAGAACTATATAAAAAAAAGTACAAATCCAGGGTCCATGAGCCCAACCATTGAAAGGAAACCTACAAAAACCCTACCTAATGAACAACTATATACAAAAAGGTGGGGCATTGTCCAAGCGCCCCAAATGAAATGAAAACCAAAAGGAAACCTAACACTAATGAACTATATACAATGGCAGCGGGCTAGTCCAACGGCTCACTTCCTGATTTCCCGGGCCAGGGCATCATCAAACTCCTGCTTGATGTCCCGAGGCGGTCCTCTTCTAAGGTCCCGAGGGTTCGCAGAGACGATGACATCCAGACCTCCAGGTCCCTGTGAATTGCCTCGAGGCACTCAGCCCTCCTCAGAGCCCTTTGCATGGAGTTCTCCGCCCGAACCATCATGAACCATGCCTCTTCCGCCCGCTGCCGCTCCGCATCTATAGCATGGCCCAACCGCTGCCACACGGAAGACACTTCCCGTCCTGGGTCCTCCTGCCCTCTGGCCGATGCCTGCCCCTCTGATGTCGAAGCCCCGGAGCCATCATGGCTCCCACCTTGTTGCTGCTGCTGCTGTGCCTGTGCCAGTGCCTTGGCTCCTGCTGCCTGCACATCCTCCTCCGGCTGGGGTGCAGTTGTTGAGGTGGCCATCCCTGCTGGACGTCCGACTCCCGACTGTGACAGGGATGTGTCCTCCACCAGCCTGGCTGCACGGTCAGAGGCAGCTCCACAGGGTACCCAGGTGATACATGGGTGGGAAGATGGCACGGAGGACGACTGGCGCATAGGGGGTTCAGGTGAGGAGGGGGTCGAAGCAAGGTTCAGTAAACGGAGGAATCCGGCCTGGGTGAACTGTCCCAGTAGGCTGACGTGGTCAACGAGCCATTCGAGATGACGTGCAGTCTCCCCATGAAAAGACTGCAGGTCACCTCGCATTTCCCGTTGACACAATGCCACCCCACCCAGGACAGGCTCAACCCGGTCCCGGAAAGCCACGTCCACAGGGAGAGGAAGGCCAGTTGTCGTAAGCAGATCCCCTCCCTGAAAACGGGTCTGGACTTAGGCAACCCTGCTGGTGCGGGATAATGCAGTCACAGGATCGGGGACAGGATTACACACAGGCACCTCCGCGGCGGCCTGTGCTGCCTCCTGTCCCTGCCCCTACACTGCACCACTGGCACCAGTGGAATCCCCACCTCCAGACCCCATCTCTGTCCCTTGCGCGGCCTCGTCCTCCACCAAACCCCCTACCAACCTGGATGACTCCGTGCCATCTTCCTTCATCGGACCCTGTGGGGTCTCAGCTGCCCCTTCTGCTGTCGAGGAGTCCAACTCCGACCTCCGCCTCTTGGATCTACCCTCGGCAGCTGCGGCCTGGGATGCGGCACCAGACTCCTCACTCCCTGACGAGATCACAACCTGGAAGGGGAGCCGGGCCTTGCGTCTCCGGCTGGTGGTGTGATCTCCGCCGCTGTGCTCCACAGCACCCTCTCCACCCTCTTCATCAGTTGACGCTGCAGACAGGGAGAGATAGGAGACAGGCATCAGGACACTGTACAATGGACTGATACACACATGCCAGTTGCACATGAGTGGCAGTGTCAAACTTCAGACATGGTATCAAAATCCCCAACACACATAGCATGTCAACTCACACACCTGAGCAATTCCACAGCCATATGGCAACAGCCAGCACCATCCATACACATATAACTGCACGAGCAGCCAAAGGTGAGCCAGACATCACATGAAACACAGGGAGTGCACTAGACATGCACACATGCCACCACACTTACATGCATGTGTACACCTCCACCAACTGTCGCAGTGATGAGATCGGCATCCATGTCACATCTGGCAATCAGTCTTCTACATATCAGTGTCCCAAGCATCCATGTTGCATCACTGTTGCATCCTTGTGAAATACACACACATGCACATGTACACGGTGCAGATACATGCAGCTGGAACCGACATCCATGTGTGACACTACAACCATGCTAACTTACATACACAGTCATTTAAGCATGTGTGCTCACACATCTGCATTTGGCATGCAAGCTTACACACACATGCACCATCCATGTGTATCACACATGAGAGGACTCACATGTGTTAGCCTCACGGCCCTGTACATACACATCCATACATGGCCCTACAAAACCACATGTGCAACCTGCACACTACTGGCACACCACCACACACCCAGCTTACAATCAGTATGCATGTACACTTACCGCTCGACTCCAGATGGGTCTGCCTCTCAAGGACCTGGACGTGGAGCGCTGGGGATATGCGTTCCAGGACCCTCATTTGATGTTCCGACAGGTGGCCCCGGCGCCCCTTAGCATGCGCTGCCTTCAAGAGGCGCTGGGCCTTGTTGAGGGTCCTGGACCTGAAATCCTCCCAGCGCTTCTTGATATTTTGGAATCTTTGGACTGCCACCCCCTCCGCGTTGATGGCAGTCACGATGTCCATCCAGATCCTGGTGCGTCCTTCCTTGTCGGCGCGCAAACTTCCGAAGAGGGCATCATACTGCCCCAGGACTTGCTCCACCAGGACACCAAATTCGGTGGCGGTGAAGATGGTGGCCCTCTGCCTCTCTGGCTGGGGCTTGCCAGTGGTCTCAGATGGTGGTGTGCCCAACATAGCAACCCCAGAGGCAGGCGTGGGTGGGCAACTGGGTCCTGCGGCTGGGCTGTGGAGTGATGGTATCCCAGTCGGGAGTCTTCTGTTCCAGCAGGGGTGGTCACAGCAACTGCACCCCTGCAGATGGCTGATGTGCACACAGCAAATAGCAGGCAGGCAGCAGCAGATGGCAGGTGGGAGCGTGCTCAGGGCTCTTGGGGGCAGGAAAATGGCCTTCAGGTCAGAAGCGTGGTCTTCCGTGTGTTTTCACGTGGCCAGCTTGATACGGAGTGAAAAAATTGCACGTCAGCATGTAATTCGAGGAAAGGCCCTTAGCGCGTGAGCGCGTCAGCTCACGCATGTGATTCCATTGGACCAAAGGCCCTTAGCGCGTAAGCGCGTCTGTGCCGTATCACGCACGGGCGTTGCCCTGGCAGGGCTTGAAGATCCCACGTGGATTTCCATTGCTCTGTACGTGCTTTTCGTGGGGTGCGGTGCGTGTGTTTTCCAGGCGTTGGGGTTCACACGCTATTACTTCACAGTGGGTGGGTGTTTGCTACGCGTTCTTCTACACGCAAGGCAGACTCGGATGTGAACCGACAAGAAGTACAGATTTCACCCACTCGCTCTCCACAAAAAGCACATACAAGAAAATGGTGTCCTACATGTACCTTCTAAACCGGCCCACAAGTACACTTCACTTACGCATGTACGCGCCCTTTCATCCAATTACATGCAATGCCACTCGGATGTGCAGTTTTTCCACGTGTGCTCTGTCATCACGTGCTATGAGGGAAACGCCCGCGTGTGCAATGTAACTTACACGCTTATGCGCTAAGGGCCTTTGGTTCAATGGAATCGCGTGCGTGTGCTGACGCACTTACGTGCTAAGACCCTTTCCTCGAATTACACGCTGACGTGCAATTTTTTCACGTGCCAAATCACTCCGTATCAATCTGGCCACGTGAAAACACACGGAAGACCACGCTCCTGCCCTGAAGGCCATTTTCCTGCCCCCAAGAGCCCCGAGCACGCTCCCACCTGCCATTTGCTGCTGCCTGCCTGCCTGCTGCCCACGTGCCCTGCTATTTGGTGCCTGCACATCAGCCATCTGCAGGGGTGCAGTTGCTGTGACCACCCCTGCTGGAACAGAAGACTCCCGACTGGGATACCTACGCTCCACAGCCCAGCCCCAGGACCCAGTTGCCCACCCACGCCTGCCTCTGGGGTTGCCATGTCGGGCACACGCCATCTGAGACCACTGGCAACCCCCAGCCAGAGAGGCAGAGCGCCACCAGCTTCACTGCCACCGAAGTTGGTGTCCTGGTGGAGCAAGTCCTGAGGCAGTATGATGCCCTCTTCGGAAGTTCGCGCGCCGACAAGGAAGGACGGACCAGGATCTGGACCGACATCGTGACTGCCATCAACGCGGAGGGGGTGGCAGTCCGAAGATTCCAACATGTCAAGAAGTGCTGGGAGGACTTGAGGTCCAGGAGCCTCAACAAGGCCAGGCGCCTCGTGGACGGGGGCCGGGGCAGCATGAGCACCATCCAAATGAGGGTCCTGGAATGCGTAGGCCCAGCGCTCCACGCCCAGATCCTTCGGAGGCAGACCCTTCCGGAGTTGAGCGGTAAGTGGCCAAGCATTGCTGTGTGAGACAGGGCATGTTGCAGGATGCTGGTTGTCTGAATCTTGCCTGTATGTGTGACATAGGCCATGCACATATGTGTGTGTGCAGGGACATCATGGTCATGCATGTGAGACCAGTAATGTGTGAACCACATGGTTGGTGCATGTGTTACAATCCAACATGCGGAGCAGCATGGGGAATGCACATATTAATGCATGCCTGTCTCTGTTATTGGACATGGATGGGGTGTGAGAGATGGGTGCTGCTGTCATGGACATGCATGGTGTCCATGTCTGTGTGTCTGACTTGCGTGTCTGTGACTTGGAAATGCCATGGATGCATGACACATGACTGTGACAATGTTCAGATGAACTGATGCAGCCTACTCATCCTTGTATCCACTGTGTCTGGGGTGTACAAGGCCAGATGGATGAAACTAGGGTGAAGTGTGTGCATGTGATAGGCATGATCCATGATGCATGTGAGTTTCAAAACAGCATTGTAAGTTTCAAGAGTCCCTTGGGCATGTATGCTAATGTTCATAGCATGTGCCATGCCCTGCATGTGTTTTGCCTGCACTGACCCATGTGTTGTGGAGGGACATGATGGAAGTGATGTTTGACAGTGCCACTCATCTGCTATTGCTTCCTGTCTAGGGGACCATTGTACAGTACCCTGATGCTTGTGTTCTATATCTCCCTCTACACAGCTGCAAGTGATGAAGAGGGCGGAGACTGAGCTGTGGAGCAAAGCGGCAGGGATGCCCCCACCTGCTGGCGACGCAAGGCACAGTCACCCTCCCAGAATTTACCATCATCCGGGAGTGAGGGGACTGGTGCTGCGTCTGCCACTACGGCTGCAGCGGAAGGGGTGGGTGAGCCCCCACAGGGGCCTGCAACGGCGGAAGACGGTGTGGCGCCATCCAGGTTGGTGGTTTCCACAGAGGAGGAGGAGGCCGCTACTGAGCCGCACATGGAGCCTGGTGGGGGTGGTACCACTGGTGCAAGTGGTACAGTCCAGGGCCAGGGGCAGGAGGCAGCACAGGTCACCGCAGAGGGGCCTGTGCATGTCGCTGTCCCTGACCCTGCGAATGCACCACCATGCACCAGCAGGGATGCCCCATCCCAGGCCCGCCGCAGGTAGGGGGGATGTCCATGTCATCTGACACTCCTCTACCTGCGGACGAGGGGACCCCTGGCCGTATGGAGAAGGTCCTGATTGGTGTCTCGTTGCGCACGCGTGACATTCGTGATGACATGCGTGCTTCCCGGGGGGAGCACGTACGTTATCACGAAGAGCAGCGTGCCAACGTGGCCCAGTTGGGAGTGTCCATGGTGGGGTTTTTGTACATGTATTAGCCACTCTGGCGGCCCTCTCCTCCTCTGTGGAGACTATGCATCAGTCGTTCTCCATGCCGTCTTCCGGCCCAGATGCCACCAGGGCCCCCTGTGGACCTGCCCTGACCAACACAGCCAGCTCGGTGGGGATCCCATCCCTGCCACAGTCGGGAGTCGGAGGTCCAGCAGGGGTGGACACCACAGCAACTGGACCCCAGCAGATGGAGGATGTGCCGGCATCATCGAGCTGGGCATGTGCACGACGGCATCAGTGGATTCCATCAGCCTGGATGCCGACGTGCTGGCAGAGGCAGTTGCGTCGGAGGCAGCGGCAGGCTCAACGTGGGAGGCATCATGGCTCAGGGCAATCTACATCAGAGGGGCAGGCATCGGCCGGACGGCAGGAGGACCATGGAATGGGAGTGTCTTCCATGTGGCAGCGGTTGAGCCAGCAGATAGGTGCGGAGCGGCGGCGGGCGGAGGAGGCACGGCTCACGATGGTCAGGGCGGAGAACTCTATGGGCAGGGCGCTGAGGCGGGCTGAGTGCCTCGAGGGAATTCGCAGGGAGTTGGAGGTGGATATGGTGTTATCCCTGAGAGACCTCGGGGCTAGAGAACAGGCCCGCCTCCAAGACATTGAACAGGAGTTCGATGATGCCCTGGCCCATGACATCAACAAGTGAGCCGTTGGACTTGCCCGCCGCCATTGTATATAGTTCATTAGTGTCAAGTTTTATTTCTTTTTTCTTTCATTTGGGGCGCATGGACTAAGCCTCACATGTTTGTATATAGTTATTAATTAGGTAGGTTTCATTGTAGGTTTCATTTATGTCGTTGGGCTCATGGACCCTGGATTTGCTATTTGTACATAGTTTTACAGTGGGTTTTTCTCCTTCATGTTTATTTTTCTTCACCATGGAGCAATGGATATTACGCTTTTCTTTCCCTTTGGATTTGCTTTGTTGGACTGTGACTTTGGACACATTTTCATTTGGATTAATTTGGATTCTCATTTTTTTATTTATCATTTTTTGGGACATGCTGCATTTTCATTATTATTAGCATTATTGTGTGTTTTTATTTCATTCACTTCATTTTGACTTGATTACATTTTTGTTTCTTACTTCAATGTGTGGTCTTCTCTCATTGGTTTCATGCATGTCACAATGTGGGTTTTCTCAGTCATGTGTTGCCATTGTGTGGGTCGGACAGACTTGTACTCGCGCATACTGCTTATTGGTGATCTATCATCTAATGGGGATTTCAATTTGGAGTGGATGTAAAGCTTGGTTGGGTGTTTGGACTGGGGTGCTGTGGGGTGGGATTTGTGTTACCATAAGAGCCAGGGATCTGGATTGTGATGACGTGTTGGCTGGGGGACATGTGTAAAGGCCTGCTGGCAGGTGCCTGTCAATGACGGAGGGGTGGGGGTGCAGGGGGACATGTGTGGGACATGTGTGGGGGCCTGCTGGCAGGTGCCCCTGACTGCTGGGGGGTTGCAGGGGGGCATGTGTGGGGGCCTGCTGGCAGGTGCCCCTGACTGCTGGGGGGTGGGGGTGCAGGGGGACATGTGTGGGACATGTGTGGGGGCCTGCTGGCAGGTGCCACTGACTGCTGGGGGGTGGGGGTGCAGGGGGACATGTGTGGGACATGTGTGGGGGCCTGCTGGCAGGTGCCCCTGACTGCTGGGGGGTGTGGATGCTGGGGGACATGTGTGGGGGCCTGCTGGCAGGTTCCCTGCACTGCTGGGGGTGGGGGTGCTGGGGGACATGTGTGGGGGCCTGCTGGCAGGTGCCCTGCACTGCTGGTGGGTGGGGGTGCAGGGTGACATGTGTGGGACATGAGTGGCGGCCTGCTGGCAGGTGCCCCTGACTGCTGGGGGGTGGGGGTGCAGGGGGACATGAGTGGGACATGTGTGGGAGCCTGCTGGCAGGTTCCCCTGACTGCTGGGGGGTGGGGGTGCTGAGGGACATGTGTGGGGTCCTGCTGGCAGGTGCCCCTGACTGCTGGGGGGTGGGGGTGCTGGGGGACATGTGTGGGGGCCTGCTGGCAGGTGCCCTGCTGGGGGGTGAGGGTGTAGGGGGACATGTGTGGGACATGTGTGGGGGCCTGCTGGCAGGTGCCCCTGACTGCTGGGGGATGTGGGTGCTGGGGGACATGTGTGGGGGCCTGCTGGCAGGTGCCCTGCACTGCTGGGGGGTGGGGGTGCTGGGGGACATGTGTGGGGGCCTGCTGGCAGGTGCCCTGCACTGCTGGGGTGGGGGTGCAGTGGGACATGTGTGGGACATGAGTGGGGGCCTGCTGGCAGGTGCCCCTGATTGCTGGGGGGTGGGGGTGCTGGGGATATGAGTGGGACATGTGTGGGGGCCTGCTGGCAGGTGCCCCTGACTGCTGGGGGGTGGTGGTGCTGGGGAACATGTGTGGGGGCCTGCTGGCAGGTGCCCCTGACTGCTGGGGGTGGGGGTGCTGGGGGACATGTGTGGGGGCCTGCTGGCAGGTGCCCTGCACTGTTGGGGGGTGGGGGTGCAGGGGGACATGTGTGGGACATGAGTGGGGGCCTGCCGGGAGGTGCCCCTGACTGCTGGGGGTTGGGGGTGCTGTGGGACATGTGTGGGACATGTGTGGGGGCCTGCTGGCAGGTGCCACTGACTGCTGGGGGGTGGGGGTGCAGGGGGACATGTGTGGGACATGTGTGGGGGCCTGCTGGCAGGTGCCCTGCACTGTTGGGGGTTGGGGGTGCAGGGGGACATGTGTGGGACATGAGTGGGGGCCTGCTGGCAGGTGCCCCTGACTGCTGGGGGGTGGTGGTGCTGGGGAACATGTGTGGGGGCCTGCTGGCAGGTGCCCCTGACTGCTGGGGGTGGGGGTGCTGGGGGACATGAGTGGGGGCCTGCTGGCAGGTGCCCTGCACTGTTGGGGGGTGGGGTGCAGGGGGACATGTGTGGGACATGAGTGGGGGCCTGCCGGGAGGTGCCCCTGACTGCTGGGGGTTGGGGGTGCTGGGGGACATGTGTGGGACATGTGTGGGGGCCTGCTGGCAGGTGCCACTGACTGCTGCGGGGTGGGGGTGCAGGGGGACATGTGTGGGACATGTGTGGGGGCCTGCTGGCAGGTGCCACTGACTGCTGGGGGGTGGGGGTGTAGGGGGACATATGTGGGACATGTGTGGGGGCCTGCTGGCAGGTGCCACTGACTGCTGCGGGGTGGGGGTGCAGGGGGACATGTGTGGGACATGTGTGGGGGCCTGCTGGCAGGTGCCACTGACTGCTGGGGGGTGGGGGTGTAGGGGGACATGTGTGGGACATGTGTGGGGGACTGCTGGCAGGTTCCCCTGACTGCTGGGGGATGTGGGTGCTGGGGGACATGTGTGGGGGCCTGCTGGCAGGTGCCCTGCACTGCTGGGGGGTGGGGGTGCAGTGGGACATGTGTGGGACATGAGTGGGGGCCTGCTGGCAGGTGCCCCTGATTGCTGGGGGGTGGGGGTGCTGGGGGACATGAGTGGGACATGTGTGGGGGCCTGCTGGCAGGCACCCCTGACTGATGGGGGTGGGGGTGCTGGGGGACATGTGTGGGGGCCTGCTGGCAGGTGCCCTGCACTGTTGGGGGGTGGGGGTGCAGGGGGACATGTGTGGCACATGAGTGGGGGCCTGCCGGGAGGTGCCCCTGACTGCTGGGGGGTGGGGGTGCTGGGAGACATGAGTTGGTGGTAATATTGCAACGTGACATGTGGCTTGGCTGGGGGGCATGCCCATGGTGGATGGGCTGCCTGCGGGACATGACCAGGGGTGCAGGGTAGTCCCCTGTGGTGTGGGCTGCCTGCAGGGGCCGTGGAGGGGGTAGAGGGGACACCTGGGAGGACCCACACTGCCAATTCACGTGTAGGACTCCCCGTGCACCCCCGAAATACACATACCTGGGCCAATCGCGTGTGAAACTTCCCGCGCACCCCTGAAATACACGTACCAAGCCCAATCGTGTGTGAAACTTCCTGCGCACCCCTGAAATACACGTACCCAGCCCAATCGTGTGTGAAACTTCCCGCGCACCCCTGAAATACACATACCCAGCCCAATCGCGTGTGAAACTTCCCGCGCAACCCTGAAATACACATACCCAGGCCAATCGTGTGTGAAACTTCCCGCGCACCCCTGAAATACATGTACCCAGCCCAATCTCGTGTGAAACTTCCCGCGCACCCCTGAAATACACGTACCTAGGCCAATCACGTGTGAAACTTCCGGCGCACCCCTGAAATACACGTACCCAGCCCAATCGCGTGTGAAACTTCCCGCGCACCCCTGAAATACACGTACCCAGGCCAATCGCGTGTGAAACTTCCCGCGCACCCCTGAAATACATGTACCCAGGCCAATCGCGTGTGAAACTTCCCGCGCACCCCTGAAATACACGTACCCAGGCCAATCACGTGTGAAACTTCCCGCGCACCCCCGTAATACACGTACCCCACTCGCACAGGCCCTTTCGCATGTGAAAGTTCCCACAAACCCCGTAATACACGTACCCTGCTGAAATCGCGTGTGAAACTTCCCGCGAACCCCAGTAATACACATACCCCACTCGCACAGGCCCTTTCGCGTGTGAAACTTCACGTGCACCCCAGTAATACACGTTCCCCGCTTGGCGTTTGCTGTTTGGCAGTCCTGTAAACTGGTCCAGGGTTAGCGCAGCCCTTTCCACTGAATTGGGAATTTTGATGGCTTTTCCTTGCGCAAGGGCGTTCTTGGGGGCGTAACTCGCGCTGCTTCAGGGTCGCTGCGCCACTCTGCGCCACGGCTGGTTTTGGAGGCTAAAATCCATGAATACGCTGTGCGCGGAAATCGATTTTAGCGCACGTGGCTGGTGCAGACATTCGCCTGCGCACACTGTACGCCAGCCGCGTGCGCCACTTTTGTGCGAAATTCTATGAATTACCCTGTTAATTGTGAAAAATGTACCTTTAACCTCCCAGGGGTCAAGTCCTAAAAATTAAAGTGGGGGGACTCATCAACAAACGCAATGGGATGTGACGTTGCCAGAAATTAGCATATGAAGGTGAAATATGCACATTTCGTTAAATTGGTTTTGCAATACCACCCAAATTGAACAGGACGAATCGCATTTGCCTTTCATAAAATCAACACACACACAAAACCAAGAGCGTATTTTTTTTTCTAATAATGTTTTTGAACATTTTAAAAGTTGTGCATGTTTTCAACTTCAACAACCAATACAATTGTTTTCCCTGGGACATGTAGTACCGAAATGCGACATTTCCCCTTTAGTTGTTTGTTATTTGGCATTGGGTTATATAGTGCAGTGGTGAAGTGTCTGGCCTGCATACCTGAGCACGGCAGTTCGATCCCCGAGGTTGGCTTCCCTGAGATTGGCTTTAATTCATCAGGAGGATAGCTCAGCGGCAACTTGGTCACCTTGCAAACAAGATTGGCATCCCCCTGCCCGCGCTTAGAAACCTCTGTGTTATAAGTAACCTATCATAAATTCAAAGAAGACATTCAATGTTTAACATTTTAGCTGGGGGGGGCAGAGTCCACCCTCTGAATAAAGTGGGGGGACTCAGTCCCCCCACGTGTACCCTCGATTTGAGCCCTGATCCTCCCACTTGCCACATCCACGTACCACCCCTTTGAAAGAGTAATGAAAGAAACAATACCTACTCCAGTTTTAAGAAGGCATGCACATTTTACAGAGGCTTTGACGGCAGTATAACAATAGTGTTAGGAAACATATTTGTGCTTAAAAACATACTTTTTAAGCTACAAAAATAATCCAAATGCATTAGATCCTTAAATAATCTATGCATCCTTGTACACTCACAAATTTGCATTTTACTCTGCTGGTTTACTGGCTGCTATAGTTTCTTCTTATGAGGGTTGATTATATGTGAGATTTTGAGATTTGATTTTTATTTTCATATAGCTCACGACAATTTCATGTTTATTCATGTTCCAGTGTAGCTGTTGAGTTGAATGTAGTTTTTTAAATTAATATTACTTTAATTTATGTTAGTTTATTGGATGTTTTGATTCACACCTTGGCCTCATTACACGTTTGGTTTTGCGATAAGAAATTTTAGTAATCCTGTTACTGCCGTTTTTCGGCAGTAATGGAACTACCCCAATTGTACTGCACAGCCAAACTACGAGTATGACCTTGGATTGGGGGATTTACCCCTAGCACCATGCTGGAAGTAAATCCTGCACTTAAATGCCAAAAAGTGGGAGAATTACTGTAGGTGGAATTACCACTCACAGCAAATCCAGAAAAATACCCTGTGAACACCGCCAAACACGCAATGATGCCCCTTTGCCTCCAGAGTTCAGACTATTATATACTAGCCATACCCCCGGCGTTGCTCAGGTCTATAGTTGACATGCACGTGGGGGTCTGCTATAGCCTTGTGTATGTTATAATCGGGGTCATTCCGAGTTGGGCGGTAAGGGGTTAACGGTGCCGGTAAAGGTGCCGGTGCCATTAACCCCTTACCGCCCTATTACGAGTCTGCTTGTGGGACCCGCAAATGGCGCCTGGTAAAACCAGGTGCCTTTAGCGAGTCTCGCTAGCAGACCAGGGAGCTAACAACGGGCCCATTGTTAGCGCCCTCCCCATTCCCATTGAGCCATTTGGGGGCTCGAATGGGAATGGGGATGGGTTCATTGAATGAGGAATTACCAGGTCCTCCAAGGTTGGAATGGCCCGGTAATTCCTCATTCAGACCCGAGTTTGGAGGCAGCCATGCCCTTATTAAGGGCATGGCTGCCTCCAAACTCGTAATGACCCCCATTGTGTCCTAACTCCCTATTTTGAAGAATTACAAAATCAGCAATCTCTGGGAATCACCCATACTTATAGCACAGGGCCTAACCCCCCCTCACCCCACTGTGCAGGGCGAATGTGTGGGGTTTATCAAATTTCCCTATCGCCAGTACACCCCAGACTGGTATGCTGACCGTGGGCCATCATTTCAGCCCACCAACTATTATGGGGCCGGAACCAACCCCAAACATGCAAACACGCTTTCACAAATTACACGGCCCGAGGTAGCGGCCGTGTAGTGGCCGTGTAGTTATGGTTAAGTTGTTAAACTCATGGGAAGACCACTTTTTCTGCGGCTTATAACTTTGCTTCCCCTGGAGGAATCCTCACCAAACTTTGCAAAAAAAGTATATGGCCGGCTCTGAATTATATCGGCAAGTTGGGTGAGGTTTCGTGCAAGGGGGGGGGAGTTATAGGGGGTCCCAAAAATGTATTTTTTTCAATAGACTGAATGGGGAAAAACTATCACCAAATTTGCTGTGGGGGCTTGGGTCAGAAAGCGTGCTTTTGCGTGTTTGATGGAAATCCGACCAGTACTTTTGTTGCAAAGAACTGAAATGTACGTCCCAAAAAATCAGTGATATCTGGGTCCGCTCCACAGACCCATTTCCTGGTTCGCTGCATGGACGGAAGTGCCATTGGCTCGCAGTATGGCATGCTGTCGGAGAAGTTTGGACGCGGCCGGTGGTTGGCTGGAGGGAAGCGTGGTGTGCATCAACATTTTTTGGGAAAGCCGCCACGGTGTATCAGAGGACAGTGCAGTGGTGGAAGGGTCTGGAAAATGTACCCTATGGAATGTGTTGGTGGCAATAAGGGAGGGAACGGGTCGGGGAGTGAGAAGTGGTTCATGTGACATATGTAAGCAAGTACTGTGTATGGTGATTGGAGGCAGCTGTCTTAACGGCCCAATAACATCTGCCGCAACCTGTTTGCAGTGACTTCTTTTCGTGGTGAGTGGTGGCAGGTCAATTGCAGAAGGGGAGTGAATTGCACATGACATAGAGTGGGTGGGAGCGTGGGTGGCTGTGCGCTGCGGATGGAATGCGGTAATTGGACATATGGTGGCATGCATGTATGGATGAAGGTGTGGTGGGTCTGTGGAAGGATTAGACTATTGGGTGCAAGGGCGAAGGCCATAGGCCATAAGGTGTAGGTCATGCACTCAATAGTATAGGGCTGCAACATACCCACCGCAGCAACACATGTTTGACTCTGCATTCGGTATAGGGTGGTGCTTGTATAATGTGGTGTGTGCAGATTGATTGCAGTAGGGCCAGTGTTGCAAACAGATTGTGGGTAGATTGGCAGTGGCACAATACTTTGTGAATGGAAGTGGGTACACCCATAATATGTGATTGAAAGTGTACAGGGATGCAGGAGAGAGTGTTTTGTTTGCACTTTATGGTAACTGTTGCAATTTGTTGCTGCATAGCTCCATGGTGGTGTGCTGTGTTTGGAGATGCTGCAGTGAAAAGTCACGCAGTGTGGACTCTGGGTGCAGTGTTTGCATACTGTCCGTATGGTAGAGGGTATGGGTGAAGGGCAGCTTATATGTGCTTGGATAGTGTGCTGTGTGCACAATGCGTGCAGTATGGGCAATGATGTAAACATTTGTGGTTCAGTTGGCAGTGACACAATACCTTCTGGGTGGAATTGGGTAAGACAATAGTATTTGAATGAAAGGGGCGTAGGGGTGCCGGAGACAGTGTAATATTTATACATTATGGTAACTGTTGCATGTAATGCTGTGCATGTCCATTGTGATGTGGAGGTTGGTTAGGAGTGCTGGTGCCAGTGGTGTGTATGCGCATAGTGGTAGTTGGTGACATGCTGACATGCATGATTGCATTACGGTGTAGGGAATGTGTGCAAGGAGAACACTCACTGGATCAATGCAAGTTTGACAGTGCATGAGGCACAGGGTGGTGATCTTTGGAGAATGGGTGTGGAGCACATTGTCGAAGTGCAAAGAGCACCACAAGTGAGTTGCAACGCGTGTATTGTGCATTCCATGGTTTTGGTGATAGTTGCAACATGCTACAGTATTTGGTGTGCAGCAGGAGATGGTGCAGTGAGAAGTTGTGCAGTATGCCCACAGGGTACAGTGTGTACGTAACGTGAGTATGGAAGTGGGTATGGTTGAAGTGCACCTTATAGGTGGTTGGTTACTCTGCTGTGTGCAGATTTATTGAAGTAGGCCCAAAATTGTGCAACTGTTGTGCAAAAGTTGCCAGTGACACAATACTTTGTTAATGGCAGTGCGTAGGGGTGATTCAGGCTGTGGTATGTTTGTGGATTCTGCTAAGTGTGACACATTTTTGTGAATGGGTGTTTTATGGTGTGGGGGAGTTGGGTGGAAGTGCTGCTACGTATGTTATGTTTGTGCATAATGTTAGGTGCCCACATGGTCACTTGCTTGGATGTATAGTGTTGTGGTGGGTGTGGAAAGGACTGAAAATGTTGTGTGCATGGCCAAAGGTGTGCTGGGTGCGGTTTAGGATCTTTTTGGGTGCTGCAATCGTGCATTATTTAGCAGAAGTTTCTGGTTGAGGGGCTTTGCAATGAAACGGAACGTGTACTGAGAGTGTTTAATGGTAAATATGGAGTGGTGTATAGAAATGACAGTGTGCAATGCAGAGGATTTGTATGTAATTGCTGCATGTGTGTTTGAAAATTTGACCGCACCCAATGGGGGAGTGCTGTAAAAAGTGACCATACAAAGGCACAAAGTATTGTCTGAGCTTTACTGGGACGTCGCCCTCACTGTAGATGGAAAAGCGCACGTGCACATCCTGCCATTATGAGCAGGGTAGAAAGGGAAATGGAATTGTGGGAAATAGGCAATTAGGAGTTTAGGGTCTGGTTCACAGGAAGGGGCGGTACCATTTCCTCTCCATACTGTGTTGTGAGGGTGGTCGAGATGGGGAGATGCACAGTGCTTATCGTCGGTGTACCTTTGTGCGCCATCTGCACAGGTGTTGTGTGCAAAGAGGCGTTGCTGGTAATTACGGGTTGGAAGGAGTGGACACTTTGTAGGCCTGTCAGGGTTACTGCAGTTTCGGTGGATGGTTCGCCTTTGCAGATTTGTGGCATCCATCACAAACGTTGACTTTGTCGTGCTGCACTATGGAAGTCCACATTTGGGTTACATGTCGTGTGAACCATTAATCTGTCACCTGAAGAGGTTGCTGACCACAGTGATGTGTATTTTTCCTACTGCGAAGGTCGTTTTCTCATGCAACACCAAGAGGAGTATGGATACATGACAGTGTAATTTGTCCACAGCCAGAGGTCGGAAGGTGTGATATAAACAGAATTATGCCTGAGTTCATGCAGACTGCTGGCATGTTCTCCACCCAATATGTGATCATGAGGTCGCAAAATACGCAATGGTTCCGTAGAAATGGCATTTATTTGAGCGCCATTTGCAATGCCGTTTTCTTTTACAAAGTGCAAGAAGCATTGACAAGAATGTGGTAAAAATGGGACGAGAGGCAAACAGAAACGCACATAAAGAGACAACACAAAAAAAGTTGCTCGCACTCACATCAAAAAAAACAAAAAAACCTTTATATATCTACGATGGAAGACTGAATCCCCGACACAGTTTTATATTGTTTATCCCCCCCCCGCCTCACCATCACAAAAAGGTAGTGCATTACGTGGTACTTTCAGGATAACATGTGCCACATTCTGGGTGGCTATGTGGATGTATGCGGATGGAGAAATCGTGCATACTTTCATTGAACTGTGTAGTGGACATGCTTGGGAATGGCACAACATTTGTATTGTAAATGTGTAACGGTACATTTCAAGTGTTGTACAGGAGTGACAGTGTTGGATGATGGTGGCTTCCATGCGATTGGTGGATGTGTGTGTGCCTATTTGCACGTAACCCAATGAAGTAGAGCTGCAGAGAAGATAGTGCAAAGGGAAGAAAGACTGCTCCAGCTTTACAGGGTTGCGGCCCTCGCGCTACTTTGCAAGGCGCACGTGCCAAAATCTGCCCTTTAAATCACCATGCCCAATTGCCATGGCAGTGTGGGGTTTAGCCAATCAGGTAATGTGGGTGTGGTTAACAAGAAGGGGAGGTGAAACTGTTGTACATTATACTCTACGTACTGAGGGTGGCTGACATGGCGAAACGCATTGTGTTGACTGTAGGTGATCCCTTTGTCATAGATCTGCACAACTATGCCCTGCGAAGACTCTTTGACAGCAATTTTGGTTTGGAAGGAGTGGACGCATCATGGAACACTGTGGATGAGTGCAATTTTGCTCATATGCATGCACTTTGCAAAGACCTCGCCACTTTTCCAGTAGTAGATGTTATCGTCATCCATTACGGCGACATGCATATGGGTTACCTAGCTTGCTTAGATTTGTTCCATAGACTGAGGAGATTGCTGAATGTTGTGAGGATGCTTTTTTCCACCTCAAGGTGCTTTTCTCATCCATAATCCCACGAAGAGTATGGTGTACTGCTCATGGATGTTTTTCCGAGCCAGACGCAGGAAGGTGTCGCATCAACAGAAGCATGTATACTTTTTTGTCTGCTCTTGGATTATTCTTCCGCAACAATGACCTCATTAGTAGTGGAAATGCAAAATGTTTCCAAGAAAATGTCATTTTGTTGTCACCCATTGGCAATGCAGTTTTGTTTGCTTGTCTACAGGATTCAGTGAAGCGTTCACTGTACTAATGTGAGCAGATGAACACACAAAAGCTAATAAAAAGAGATATAGAAGAAATAAAGTGTTCCTGTAGAAGAATCTAAACAACAAAAAAAAACAACAGGCTCTTTTAAGAGTCGCCCCTTACCACAAACTCCCCCTACCCTGGTAGCAAGTTATTCCTCCATGCCCGCACGCAGCACAAAATCCACATCCAGGAATTTTGAGAGTGGCGGCCATGAAAATGGAACTGTGGGGATTGTCCAATCACATGCTTAGGGTGTGCGGCAATAGGAACAGGGACTCCTGCTTCACTCAGGCCTGGCCCTCAACGTACTTGGAGACCCGCACGTGCCACATTCAGCGCTTCTCACCATGCTGGCCTATGGAAATGGGACTGCAGCGATTGTCCTATCAGGTGGTGCTCAAGGCGTGTGTCACAGGAAAGCATGCCAATAGGAACAAGGGCTGCTCCTGCTGCACATTCTGCGCTTCTCAGTATGCTGGCCAATGGAAATGGGACTATGGCCTTTGGCCAATCAGGTGCTCAGGGTGTATGTCACAGGAAGGAGCACCAAAAGGGAGAAGGAGTCCTCCTACTTCACCGGGGCACAGCCCTCGCACTCATAGGGGAAAGGCATGTGGCACATTTTGCGCTTCTCATCATGGTGGCCAATGGGAATGGGACTATGGATTTTTGCCAATCATGTGCTCTGGGTGTGCGTCACAGGAAAGGGCAGCATTCACTTTCCCCATTACTTTGTGTACTGTGGCTGGCAAACATGGCAAGAATCACAGTTTTCTTTGTGGGTGATGCCTTTGTGGAAGATTTGTGCGTGTATGCCCTCCAAGAAGACTTGTCTGGCAATTTCGGTTTGGAGGGAGTGGACGCTTTGTGGTATAGTATCGAAGCATGCTGTTTCAGCAGACTGCTTATAGAATGTCGATGCGTGGCCTCTTCGGCAACTGTACACGTTGTGATCGTGCACTTTGGAGCCTTCTTTATGGGTTACATGCCTTGTTCCCGTGTGTTGAGTCAACTGAAGATTATGATGGAAGCAGTGCAGCGCATTTTTCCTACTGCCAAGGTGCTTTTCTCATGTAAACCCCTGAGAATAGTGTGGAGGTATTCCAATGATTCCTGTCGCCAGCCAGAGGACGGAAGGGGTCTCATCAACAGAAGCATGAGTGACTTCTTGAGTGCTGCTGGGATGTTCTCTTATGAGAATGAGAACATTAGTTTGCTATACATACACCTTTTCAAGGTTAATGGCATGTCTTTGTCGCACAGTGGCAATGAAATGTGGTTTCACAATCTTCACACTGCAGTGAAGAACCTATTGTAAGAATGGGAGCTGACAAAAAAAAAGGTTCTTTTAAGAGCCACCACACCTAACGACGTCCACTCCCCTGGTTGAAAGTTATTCCCCCACTCATGTGGGTGCCCAGAAGGAAAAGTCAGCGAATACCGCAATAATTTCAGGGTGGCACGTGTTACATACACCCCTTTTCCAGATGACGGTCATAGAAATGGGCCTGCACAGGCTACGGATTGGGCAATAAAGTTTGTGGGTGTGGTGTGTATGGACAGACTGTGGAACACGGTGTATCTGTTGACAGAAATGCAGAGGGTGCGCATATGGCTGTGTGTTTCATGAGGCACAGCGTGCACGTTTTAGGGGATTCTGACATACATTGAGTGAAAATGATTGGAAAACACTGAGGTTGAAATACCACAGCTGGGCCCGTAAGCATTACACCTGGTTGGAGTGTCAGGCAGGTCAGGCATATAAAGACTGAACACCTTTGAGACATCACAAGATTCAAGGCCTCACAAGATCACGTGTTGCAGTCTATTTAAAGCCACATCCACAGGCATGCCCTGCCATTCCAGGAAGCCTGCTTGTAAGAATCTGTTTCCACTTAGTACCAGCCTGTGCGCCATGATCCCAACTTCCACGGCCCTCTGTTGCTCGTGCCCCATCGCTACGGTTCTCCGCCATCACTTCCCCGAGACCTGTGAAGACAACAAAAGGAAGGTTAGTTTACCCGTTTCGGAGTTCCGTGCTGACTGCATTGTCCATTGCTAATTGACGATGTTACTTCTATCATCTCCATGCTACTCACCACCCTTGTTAAGGATGAATCCCACCCCATACTGAGGTCCTCGACTTCCCAGGCTCTGTCTTGTGGTCCACTCTGCCCTGAAAGCACAACAGGCAAAGGGGAGTAGCACACTGGACACTTTTCTTTGGTTGTAGGGGAACAGACAGGAATCTCCATAACTGACCACCCCTACACAAGCTAGGAACAAGAAGCACTACAGAAACCAGACACCCTGCATCCCACATGGGCACTCATTAGCTGTACCCTTGTCCTTTTTTGGAGGTCGGGTAACAGCTGGCAATCCATGTCCATCACGTACCTGGGAGTCAGAAGACCAGGTGGGATGTGCTACTGTCCTTTCAGTGACAAGATTGCAACATGGATTGACTTCACTCAATTATTATCATGATGAACACTATACAACTAACATTTGAGACCTTGCAACAAAGAATTGAACACCTATATTGCAGGCTGATGAATGTAGAGCTGAGAAGGGGTGGGGTGCAGTGCATTGCATTGGTAATCTACAGTAGGCTTCCTAGCTAAGCAGATAAAGTATGTGCGGGGTTAGTAATGTGAGGTGTCCAAACGTTTGATGACTGGTCAAAACATGCAATTTATGAAAGAATACAATAAATAACAATGCCTCACTATTTCTACGCTGCTGAAGATTTCCCTGCCTAACCAAAGCTAACAGGATGTTTGGCCCTCACACTAAACAACAAATACACAAAGAAAATAAGTGGCACTTTGAATAGCATCAACAACATTCAATGTTTCCTGATAACCTCTCAATATCCTGGGTGAGCTCTCTTCCCCAGGATTCAAAGTGAATTCTGTTCCAATGTTCAACAAAGAAAGACATAAGGACATTCGTGTATGTCAGATATGATAGTCTCAAATCAGTTCTTGATGATTCAATGTCAAAATAAAGTTTTGTTAGCCAACGTTCCAACAATATCAAGTCTCTTATACTTGGTGAAATATGAAATGTCCATCTCCTCAGAACAGCACCAATGGTAATCCCAATTACATTGCTTTGCCGCCACTTCCAGTAATCCAGTATTCTGCCGTGTCCTCAGTCTCTGTCGGCTCGCTCTCAGCGGTCATGTACTACTATGTGTAACCGGCTATTTTGCTGACTCCTCAGGTGGGCATGCTACCCCAGGCATTTGGCACCCGATGCCCGCAGGCTTAATGCATGATACAAATCAATAAATAAAAACAACAATTACAAATAAATGGTTTCAGCATTGTTATACGGGCACACTGCCACAAATGGGACTTGAGTCGCTGCCTCCTTGGCTTCTACCGTCCACTTAGGCACCGGACCTGTAGTGTCGAGGTCTCACATCTGGAGCAGTTTCGAAAGTTGCGCACTCTGCGGCTCTCTTTGGCTGCACCCCTCCCAGGTGGTATGCAGTTCGGGGGCTTCCCCTCATGAGTATGCTTATCTCAGCTTCACCACGACTCGGTGTGTCCTCCTCTTCTAGTTTCTTCATTCTAGTTAAAAGAAGATCTCTCTTTTAGAGATCTGTCCATACCAATAGTATGATCCTTAGTCCGAGTTTTATACACTTCTTCATATTGGTTGATACCATGTATGCCACCACAGGGGATGGCTTATTGAGTTCCTCAAAGGAACGGGAGTCCTTTTCTCCAAAGGGGGAGTCTCTAACAGTGAGGTCCCACTTGACTTGAACCGTAGGGAGGGTGTTGCAGAGCAGGCTTACCTCCCTAGGCTCACAGGGGGGGTCCCCTTGGTAGAAGGGACAAAGTCCCTGGATTCGTCACAGTGCCCATCTGCTAATTTCATGTCATCCATTTGTGTTGTTGTTTTTCTTTTGTAAGAACAGGCAGGGCATGTGCCTGTTTTTGTCTAACTCAAAGATGATCCCTCAGCACACTGGGCAGTGTTGGTTGGCATAATGAGCTGTAAATATAAACTACACTAACTAGAGGTGTTGGAACCATTATACAAGATGGCTGCTGATCCAGTGTGGACATTTGCAACAGTTTTGTTTATTCTGCGCAATGTCATAGTCAGGCCGGTAAATGTCTATGCGCCTAATGCTGACTCATCATAAAAGTGCAAACATTTCATAAACAGATCATATAACATTTTTTGACAGTTTTGTACAAACACAAGTGTAAAAAAAAGAAGAGGACAAACGGACACTTCTCTCCATGTTTGTGGTAAGTATGGGATGTGAAAAGTGGTGCATGTTATGAAGATTTAAGAGAGTCAGCTGACTACATTCTTGATAGGTGATGAAGGTTTTCATATTTATCTTGGAGTGTAGGTTTATTACTGGACATGTCTACAGTTTGGGAAACATGTAAGACCCACCAATGTGGTTTTTGAATGGAGACATGGACAGTTTGGTACATAAGGAGGTGTCTTCTTCATTACAGTAAAATAACAACATGATTTGTGGATGTTCTCAAATAATCATAATTATAACAAGGCTATCCTGATTGAAATGTTCATATTTCATTGTTCCTCAGTGTTTGGTAGGGTGCCACATTCTAGTGAACATCTTTATGGCATCATTACCTTTGCCATGTGTTCCTTATGAAATGAATCCGAACTCTGGGATAGAATAGGGCAGCAATGTGATATGATTATGAATAACACACAATTAATTGGACCATTGGTCTCACACTGTAGACGAGACTCTGAATAACCAGGCCTTTTCTGCATAATATATCAAAATGAATGGAACTCCATAAGGCCCAACTCTAAGGCTTGTCAATTTTCTCCACTGTGTTGAAATCTCTTGTGTTGCTGAAATACACAAAAACACTCTGGAAACTCCCATTGCCACTGATCAATATTAATTCGATATAATTGTTCTGTGGGCGGGTGGCCCCAGTGTAGCATGTTGTGTCTGTTGAATAGGGCAAAGTATTCTCTGAAATTCTAGTCTCAAATAGACAAAACAAGAATGAAGATGCTGTTGAAAACGGAATGTGTGTTTCCTACAGACCTCTTGGGAGACTATTAATACTGCACTACATAAACCAAATACAATCATTTAAAAAAACATTTTACAACATCTACATAGAGAAAATCTAGAAACTGATTTTATGGGGTGACTCCAGACTTATATGTCCCTGCTGGAATCTCAGAAGAATCAAGCCAGAAGCCAGAAGAACTACACTTCATCCTTAGAATGCATTACACAATAATTCACCAATCTCGGTAGTAGAACCGATTGTGGTATCTGGGTATCTATAAAGAGTTAAATATCTGGCACTGTCATGCTGAGACATGGGAGGCACCAGACATGGTTACTATTCGTCAACTCTTTTACACACCTGTTCCATCATGCAATTGGCATGATTGAGTGTGGAACAACATACTGACAGTGACATTATGTTAGACTGTCATCTACAATGTAAGAGGTTAAGAAATACTCATGTCTTGAGATTTTAGGGATCCATCTGTGCTATATGTCACAAATGGCCTCATAAACCCACAAGCAAGCATCAAAGATTTGAGGTGCTTAATTAATAATTGAAACACAATGGGTTGATTGGGACAATTAAAACGAGGGGGCCCATATCACTCTCGTGACATGCCTGTGGGATCCCCCCATCCTTGCCCAGATGTTCTTAATCACCAGCATGTCCCCAATGTATTTTAATTCAAGATCTGAAAAGTGGGTAAACAGATGTTCGTTGGCCTAAGGTGCTACGTTCCCAATAGATTTAATAGTTAAGAGCATTATTGTGCCATACAGGCATTACAACAACTTGATTCAATCCATGCAATATTTATGAGTAGAGAAGCTTATTAGAGAATTATTCCTGCTGGTAATCCACAAGTAAGTGGTGAAGAACGTGTCCAGGACTTTGAGAGGAGCAGTTGTCTACACACAGACACATTTTTAATGATACCTTCGGATGTTGGATTTGCATTGCCTGATTATAATAGTACAGCCTTTCAGCAAAGCATAATAAATGCAAAGCAATTCAACAAGAATATTCCATTATTTGCCTGAGCAGAGAAAATAAACATCAACCATGTGAAATGCAAGAACAGAAGCAACATCAGACAACTGGAGGCCAGTTACCTAGCAACACCTACACATTTAAAAAAATATAAACGACTATCAATGTGAGAGCATCACGTTTTATTTTTGTTTACCCAAGGCAAAAAAAGAATTTGTTATGCCCTTAATGTTCAGTATTTTACACGTTATGAATGAAGTTCATGTACTGAATGGAAATCACAAATCGCGAGCTACACTTTTTAGAAAGAAATCATGAATGTCAATTAAATTTAGCAAACATCTCAAAATTCACCATGCAGAGGTACTGACTGCATAATGAATAAGGTTGTTGATTTGTCAAAATATGACATATTACCAATCAAACAGGGTGCATGGATAACTTGGTATCTGTGAGAAATTGCTTCCCATTCAATTGCGAGTAGCTGGTGCATTGTTACTGTCACTGGCCCTGAATCAGGAGTATGCTCACTTGATTGCTGGCAGGTGCGCGCGACCCCACCAGGAACACAAAGGCAGGCTCTTCAGCTGTTATGCCAAGCCGAGCCAACAGCCGGCACACCCGGCAAACGAATCACAAGACCTGAGACCATAAAAAGATCTGGCAAACAGAATGTCTAAAATAGCAAGCACTACTTTTGAAAGCCAAAATATCAAACAATTCAAAGGTTCAAAAATGGCAGCCTCAAAAAAAACAAATGAGAACAATAACCAAAGACCTAGCTGGCACTGAATTTAACAATTCTGTTCCTGTCTTATCTACTATACATTTTTCATGTAGTAAGAGCATCTACCTCAGCATGTGAACATAACCTCAGCATGTCTTCCCCTCCATGTGAGCCTACTGTAGTTTTCCCCTTCCTCCAATTATCATGTTGTCTCTTGCTGATAGCAATAGTAAAATCTTCCTATATCCTTCCTGTCACAGCCTGTACAAAAAGGCTTATAAGCAGTTTTCTATCACCTCATTTCCCCAGGCACACATTTCATTGCGTCTCTTGTGTCGAACAAAACACTTTTGTGTTCATGGAACTGTACTCTCTCCTTCGAGTTTCATTTCTGTGCTCCATATCGGTATCAGCACACAAGCAGTAGCAGTTTGAATGTCGGCTTGTTTTCGCCTGAGAGCATTTCACAACTTGTGTCCACCAATGTATTTTAAGAATTAACTATTTTTTTAATTTGTCCAAAGCATGTTGCTTGCATGCCAAATGTTATTCACAACATCACAGATACAATCTCAAATTAGACCATAGTTCTTTATTTAGTGTTAACACCCCTATGGTGGAGAACCCATGTTAGTACTCTAACCAACATGTGTAAACTCATTCATGTAAAACCTGCAGATCACAACTTTCTATTTAGGGGTAGTGCACTTGTTTTTAAATATAATTCTTGAACATATCCAGGTCCTCAAGATAATGCACTCTTGGATTAGTTTAGCTAAAAAAACACTGGGAAGAGATCATTATTGGTAATTCCATCTAGCACATGAGACGCTTCAAGGTGCTAGAGCACATTTTGGGAGCAGAGGATGGTTCTGGTATAATCAGCCTAGATCCAGATCTAGACTCTCAGACTCTTGATTGATTCCGCCATTAGCCAGAAGACCGTGGAGCTTCCTGTGGAGATCGGCACGCAAATACACATGAGTGAGAAGAAGCGGTTGGCAGGTGCCCCTTTGGTGAAATTCCTGTCCAGTCCATGCAGGTGCCCCGTGGACTGAATGCCAACTGGTTGATTGGGGAAGAGTTGATGCGGAGGGACTCGAGCTGAGCCACGAATGTAAGTAGAACATCGAAGGTGGCAAAAATAGGGGGAGGGAATGTATTGAAAATATATGTATAGCAGTAACTGGTATCTTAGGGATAAGAAAGAAGAGAAATAGATACCTCCATTCCTGGTTCAAGAGGGGTCAGAAGGGTACGTACTAAAACTCCAAATATAGGGGTATTATTTAAGGATTCCTGAGGCAAATCCAAGAAGAAGAGTGCATATCAAACTCCAAAATGGGGTAAAAAGTGAGATGAGATACATTTACTAGAGATAGTAATGGAAGGCGTACGCAACAAAATAAAAGTGCACATGTGTATTGGGTTATAAATATGTCAGTATAAAACCTTTATTGTGCCTAGATTAGGAGATATAAAATTATAGTAACAATTAAGGACATCATCAGATTTTTAAATCAAGAGATTGACGTCAATCAGGAGCATAACATTCAAAGGAGAATAATAATAAAATAAAAAAGAGACTCTTACAACATCAATAATAAAAATAAAATGGTTAAAATTGATAGAACGTGAAAACAAAGGAATAAAAAGAACATCATTGCATAGATTTTCAAAGTGGTTAAAAAATGTTTTTTTTTGGCAATGAGCAGTAATTGATGGTGCCTGTCCAAATTAATCAGTGTGGAATATTTGATAAAATGAATAAAAGAGGAAAAGATCTGGTAAGTATTGACAGTCGAGATCAACTTGTCATCATGGGGCACACTTCTCTTCTGCACCTATGCAGGACATTGCTGAGATACACACCCAAGATAAGACAGTATCATGCAGAGTGGGTCAGAGGTACGACTAATAAAACACTCATGCAGTGGCCTCAAGAGGGTTTGTTGTCAAAAACAGTATTGTGACATAAGACAAAATATTTACATACTATATATAAGGGAAAGAATTTACAGTAAAGATTGTCCATTTTAGAGTTGTTGAAAATGTATCAAAGTGAGAAAGAAGAGCCACCTGAAAAGGAGTGGATACTTAATCAGCATAAGGAGGAGGATATAACGCCTTCGGCTTCTCTTTCCACTCTGGTGAAAACTCATCTTTCCCGTTCTGAAAACAAGAGCACAGATACTGAGGAACAAGGATTTTATCCTTTAAAGGAATTGAAAGCAGCAGCAGGGTTTGTTAATCTGACACACAAGCCCCCTTCATCCCCCTTATAACAGTGAGGATAATGTGGAAATGAGCAAAAGTAGAGGATACAAATATATGCCAAAACGCAATGAAAGTAAAGGGTGTACTGAGAGAAATGACAGACAGGACAGACAGATGAAGATACAGAAAGAGGCAAGAGCACAAAGGCAAGTGAAAGATAAGGCTAAGGGAATAACAATAGTACAGAATGAATGGATGAGAGGACAGATATTACTTAATTTAGATGAAAAGGGCATTGACGGGATTCGAGAAAGGGAAGAAAGAGAAGAACGGTAAAAGAAAGAAAGAGGATATGAGAGAGCATACAGAGAAAAGAAGGAAACGAGAGGAAACGAGAGGAAAGAATGAAGAAGGTAAGAGGAAAGGAATGAAAAGAGAGACTAGAATGGAAGAAACAAGAGGAGATAGAAATACAGAGAATGCAAGTACGCAGGTTGAAAATAAGACAAGAAGAAAAAGAGAAAAGAGAGATGAGAAAAAGGGAGGATGAGATGAACAGAAGTAGGGGAATAAAGGATGATGAAATAGATTATTTCATAGAAGCATAGTCCCGATAGAAGTACAAGAATGATTTGAAAAAGAGAGACGGTCATTACAGCCCCACAGGGAGCAGCAATGGATACCAAGAATACAGACATGCGCTGACGAGCATGAAGCAGAAAACATAGGGAAGAGTATTGGGAATCTATGTAGGCAAATGAGAGAAAAAGATGTGAATAAAACCCAAGAGGATGTTGAAGGATCTTTATTGAGGGAACACAAGAAGGGTCCGGTGATGCATTAACAGATGAGCATAGAGCGCTGTCTTTTAGTAGACTACATCTTGATGATGTGGAAAGGGATGAAAGTCATACAAGCTGGGGCATAATGATGTCCGACGAAGAAAGGGAAGAAAATGAGAAAGTGCAAAGATAGGGCACACGTGGTGTCTCAAAGAATTTGAGTGTAGCGAAAGGGGTAAAGTGGCTTTGAGGACCCTAAAGAAAAAACACCAGAACCAACACCAAACACTGAGTGACCACAAGCACAGTCGCACAGTGCAGGGGATGTATCCACGCCTTATATAAACAGATTAAGGTCACTACCAGGACGGAGATAAATTTGCGAGTCTAGCCCCACCTGGAAGACATGAAGCGTAGGTGGGTATGATTATGGATCAGGGTTTTCATAATTTCCATTATTAGAGAAAGGGGCAGGATGATTACAATACATTCTGTGGCCACAAATGGACAAGGATAATTTGAAATGTAAATTACCTAGTTTGACTTCAGGTGCAGGAAAATTGATTCATGAGTTAGAGAGAATGACATCAGGAATGGCATTAGCTATAGGTGACATAAAAAGCCTGCTAGCAGCCATGCTAGGGAAGAGTGCTGGTGACATTTGGAAGCAAGCAGGATATGCGGGTGTGACTTCACAAAACACGGCACATGATGGATCACCATTTAATAACTGCAGAGCAGATGTATGGCGAACACTCTGAGTACAATATCCAGATACATCAGATATGGGTGTGATGATAACTAGGAAGATGGGCGAGGATGACGATCATGTTGCCTTTATTCAAGATATTCAAGAGATGGCATCTTGAGACCAGGGAACTGTGGGACGAAACAATGGCATTATTTTACCACATTCTATATCAGTGACTGCCAGGCCAGGGCAAGGCAGATGAAGAAACAGGTAGGGATGGAAGCAAAGCCATGGGCAGAAATACATTTGACTATCGTGCACCATTGTCAATTGTTACAAGAGAAAAATAAGAAGAAAGCCAAGAGTAAGAAACAGGTACAGGCATGAATTTATATCCACAATAGTACAGCCCACAGAGTGACCTGATGTGTTCAGTACTATCAGTGATACCGGAACCCCATTAGGATCCAAGGGTAAACATAACTATTGGAGGCAAGAAATTCCATTCTTTGTAGAGACTAGAATAACTTGTTCCTGTGTCAAAGGGAGAAAATACCCAATGTCAGGCATTGAAATGAATGCGCAGGGATACTCTGTAAGCAAAGAGCTTAGTTCCTTTTACAGACAAATTACCAATCTCTATAGGAGAATACAATAGTTCCATGCCCTTATTATATTCTCAGCAGACACCAGTTAACATACTAGGACGCGGCTTGATGACAAAATGTAACATGACAATGGGCCTCATCACGAGTTGGGGCGGTATCCCACCCCACTGTATTTGCATTACCGCCCAACCCTCTGGCGGTATTACCGCTGGATCACAGGTTGGGCGGTAACTGTAATTCCCCATTGGGCCCATTGAACCCAATTGGGAATGTTCAGTGCAATTAGCGTGCGCTAATATTGCAGCGCTAATTGTGCCCGTAAATTGGCATTTTTCTGGCACATTTAACCCCAGCTTGAAGCTGGGGGTAAATGCTGCCAGACTCATGTTTGGTCGGCCCCTTAAATGCGGCAATAATAGCGTTACTGCCGCGTTTAAGGGCTACCACCATCTTTTACTGATGAGGGAATAGTGTGTTCCACTCCAAGGCAATGTTCCCTATAATTATTTTTGGTTATGTGTGGCAATAAAATGCTTGTGTGTGGGATGTTGTCAGGTATGTCTGCAACTAAGTGACACAGTGCCAGAAGAATATGACCCACTGTGCTAGCGTAGCGTGCAAGCTCTACTTCAAGATGTTAACTGGTATGAAATTGTTTTATTTGAAATCTCAAATTACTAGGAAGGTGTATTTAGTTTGACTTGTTAAATGTGTTTACCGGGAGTTTGTCTGATGGCACATTTATGAAAATAGAAACAAGGAGATAGGTCCTTCTGGTGTTGCTTAGATTCTGCCTTAAAGTCATATCATTATCTCCTGCCTTCTCACCATTGGCTTAACATGTGTAATAAAAAGCAAATGCCAGAGAGAGAGAGAGAGAGAGAGACGGAGAGAAAGAGGGATAGAGAGAGAGAGATTAAGAGGCAAAGAGAGACAGATGGACACAGAAAGATAAAGAGAATAGCACAGAGAGATGAGGACAGAGGATGAAAGAGAACACAGAAGAAGAGAGGCAGAGAGCCAAAGAGCAGAGAGAAAGGGAGCAATAGATCAGTGTTTGAAACACCAGGTAAAGCTAGTATTTTACAGAATATTGTTGTTCTATTGCTTTGGATGCGCAAAAAGGGATGTCACCTGTAATAGAAATCACAGAGCCACCATGCCTTCTTTTAACTAGTCACACAAAATAAGGACTATTACAAATGGGTGAGCGATGCAAATCTGACATTTAAAAAAATATAGATTTATCAGAAGGTCATAATTTCTCTGTATATATAAAACGCTTAGGTATGTTTCGGCACTGAGCTGATGAAATGTATCATTGTTAGGTTGACCTCTGCTGTCCAAATAGCAAAGTGCACCTCTGTGTACCCTTCCACTTCAACAACAGCTATTTTAACAAACCGAATGAGCACGGTTCTACACAGTCACCTCATCTTCCACTGTTGCAAACATTCAGAATAATTTCAAGTTACTTCTTTCCACCCCCACTTCTCTTCACAAAGGGCACATCCATTCCAGTGTCAATGACAGTTAATTACCGGCTCAACATTTCAGTCTCTAAGGAGTGAAACAATGTAGGATGAATGCCTCCTCATGAGCTAAAACTGAAAGTAGGTGCTGTAATTATGCTACTATGCAATCTTATGCCATCACGGGGACCTCTGCAATGGAACAAGGTTAATAATTACACATTAACAAGGAGACATCATAAAGGGCTGTTTAATCGATGGATTAAACTTAGATACTGTTATCAAACTGCACATACCTCTCATTTCATCTGATCCAAATATGCCTTTTAAATTGAGAAGAGGACCGTTTCCCATACGTTTAGCCTTTTTAATGACCATTAACAAGTCACAGGGACCTTCGCTCCCTTCCTGGAAGCGATCGGTGGTAATTCCGATATTTAAGAAGGGGGACAGAATTGACCCTATGAATAACCGACCGATATTGACCTTTAAGACATGCTAGAACAGCGTATGTTACGCCGGGAAAAGCAATGGCGAGAAAAGAAAAATATACCGATTAAACCTTTCTGGGATTTCCAAGCACTTAAATAAAAGATGATGCTTTCATTCAACTCTCTTGTTCACATTTATCAATCACAACAGTGGGGAAGACTAACATATTCCTCCCAGTATCTGCATTTGTGACTAATTGGCCACATGGAGTAAAGTAGACAGCAGCATGTGCTTTACCAAGGGATTACACGAAAATATCTTTTAAAAAAGCAAATGGTCGAAATGATCGTATTTCGGCTGAATCAAAATTACATGCAGCCGAAAGTGCCAAACATTTCAACCATTCATTTCATCATGTGAACAAGGGAAGTGGGGTTTGTGCGGGTGTCCCCCGCACCCTTGTTTGCTATAATGGAATCGGGGATGGCAGGGGTGTCCCCCGAATTCAAAACAACAAAGTTTAAAAAAAGAAAAAAAAGAAAAGGACCCTGCAGTGCCGGTTCCCATCCATCCACGGAAGTGTAGGGAACTGGCGCTGCAGGGACTCGGAGGCACACAGGGAAGAGTGACACTAAAAGCTAAGTTAGGGGGTCAGGGGAGCAGCGTCTACAAAGGCCATTTAACTGTGGGGTGCTTATTTTGAATACGAACATTTCGAATTCAACATTTTCGTCTTCAAAATGTTCTTATTATAAATAATCACGTACATCCCTTTATCACACTAAGATTGCGAGCTATAACCATAGCACAACTTTGTCTGTATTAAGCAACATCCCGCTAAGGCAACAATACAGGCTATAGACGGTGATAGATTATTCACTGTACTGTTAATGTTTAAAATAAGTCATTTCCAAACATGATGGAGAGCAGATTCCCTGAATCCCATGACAGCACACTAAATGTTAAGTAATTATGCACACGATGCAGAAACAAAGGCTAGCTACCTGGGCTTGCTATGGAAATCCTAGAGCGTGGGGAAGTGGTCGTGGTGGTGGTAAAGATTGCAGAACTGTAAAGGTAGAGAACATGTTGCAAAGTAACATTGGTTAAAACCTTAGGGGCAACATCTTCACTTCAGTGATTCACCATATGTCCTTCCAAAGTAGCCCTCATTGTATTTCAATTGTTTTCTGATAATTACAGCACCCAACGGCGTAAGAGCACCCTACAATGCACTCTCAAAAGGAAGACCTGCTAGCACATGTTAAAATTGCATTATCTTGCTTGTCATAGAAAGAAGAGGTATACAGATTGGAAATGGCGCACTTTTCATAATAATCTTGGAATACTAAGAAGACCAAACGTAAATCGTATTTTATCAGAAATGCAATTTACAGTGCCTATTCAGAACCTAGACACGTAAGGCCTTGGCTGTAATTGTGACAGTAACGAGCGCAGAGCCAAGGACCATCCCTTATTTTCAAATACTTTACTGATTATTTACAACCTTAACACCTTGAAGTGTAAAGCAATGCGTCTAGTGTAAATGTTGCCCCTGACAAGCAGATGCCGGTTAACAGGGAGGGCACTACTCTCTGAGAACTGCCCGGCCGGGATGAGCTATTGTGCTAGGTTTTTGTGCTGTCTGCATTCAGAAGAAGGCATTCGTGTTGCATGAGCGAAAGGCGCCTTATACATTTAGTAAGATATAAAATTCAATTTCTTCCTGTATCGGAATCGGGCCCCATTAAGGTCATAAACTATGATTCCACTTGATTCATTGTTAGGGTCAGCTTCAGGGGCGTTGCTAGTGGGGGGGTGAGGGGGCTATAGCCCCGGATCTTTTGGCTGCAGCCCTGGATAGAAGCTGAGGAGCTACAACCAAAAGGCTAGCCAGCCCCAAGATCCGACAGCCTGGACATTAGCGTAGCCCCGGATATTTTCCAGACCTAGCAACACCCCTGGTCATCTTATTGGCACTTGCTAGGAATTTCCGTTCCTTCACCAGGCAGAGACGAGAGAAGGAACATAGCAATGGTCAGGATTAGCATGCATTTGTTTTGCAAACCCGAAAGACTACACAGTGCCAATTACAACAACTAATTAAAAAATACACATTAGAAACACATGAGCTTATTTGGGCACTTGTGTAAATATGACGGGTAATACCATTTCTGGTGTATGTGGCACGTGGCTATATTATTCCCAGTTTGCTTCTTGCATCACAGGCCTGTGTGTTCATTATTCCCTTTCGGATGGGAATAAAGCCATTCCCTTTTCATCATCATACTTTACTGAAGTGCCTAGATATACTGAAATCGTTTCATTTGTACGCTCTATACTGTATGGTGTGTTCTGGAGTGTTGGCATAATTGCAATAGATGACGGCACAGACATGGAGTTAAATAACAATGTTTCACTCACAAGATATAAATATGTGTTTTAATGCATTATACAGCACACATTTTGAGTAGAAAAGTTGGCTAAAAGACCAGAGCATTTGCAATTGTTTTGTAGGGTAATACCAGTCTAAAAATCCAATAGATGCAAGCCACCAACAACACACAGGAACATTAATGCTTTAATTAATATAATGTTTTTCTATTACAAATGCCATGCCACAATGAGAACATGTCCAACTGGCTGCACAATGTAGACTGTTCTAGACACGTAATAACGTATTACAGTAAAGCATGCCAGGCCACATTCCGACATACCTAGACTGGTTGCACCAAAATGCCAGTCGAAACATTAACACTTATCATGGTTATTTTATCACAGATGTCCAGAAAAATATACAATGCTGCAGTAAGAAACGGCTATACTGGCCACACACAAATGCCAGTCTAGCTAGGTAATTACACTTAGCAGAGCTGCTTTATCAGAAATGCCCAGTGTGAGGGTATTCTCCCCAGTAAACCCTGAGAATCCCTTAGTGAGGTGGCCACAAAACGACTGGCCCTCTCTTATTCCAACCCTGAAGGCAAACAAGCAGGGAAAGATCACCTGGGTAAGAGAACCCAGTGTTATAATCAGGAGAATGCCCAAAGGGAGATGCACTATGTTACAGAGGAAGGAGAAGAGGAGGGTGAAATCACTGAGAACGTTATAGGCTGTGCCAAATCTGCCCCCTTTCCTCCCATTAAATCTCTCCTACCCAAACCCAATAACCCCTCTGTACTGAACCAATCCCCTAGGATCTCAAACCCCATCACATTCAGAAACCATCTTTTCCAAAATCCCTTGTTTTCCGGTTCCCTATCCGAATACTCCCAATCATTCTTCTTCCCGTCCTTCTTATTATTATTTTCTGCAATCCCAACCTGCTCAGGAAAAATAATTACAATTCCCACCTTCCCTTATGTTCTGTTCACAATACCGGTCATTCTCGTCCATTTCACAAACTTTACCCATTTCACCCTTCTCAATCTATCACCTGACCCCTTTCTTATAAAAGCACCATTCCCCATTCTATCGCATAGGACATTCCGACACTCCAACCGCTCCCCTTTTGACATGAATACTGGTTTACAGCGGACTTGTTATGAAACTGCTTACTTGACATGTCCCGATACAAGGGTCGGGCAAAGTCAGGCAATTGATCAGAATCACACCCACCTGACAGCCCTTTCCCTTCCCCACAGGGAAAAACGGTGGAGCAAGAGAGAGCAGTATGAGCAAGGCTACGACGGCAGACAGCATGACGAGACGGCTAATCGGACGCAGCAGGAATTGAGAGGCTGGCAAGGAGAGAAGTGACCTTGCCATTTTCGTCCCAGGCCTGCGGAACCTTCGTGGAAGAGAGCATAAGACCGCGTACAACAGCACAAGTGTCTTGCAGCAGATGTCAACGGTACATGAGGCAAACCTACGCTGATAAACAGGAGCGAGGGAAGTTTCTGCGACAGTGGTACGTGCCTTGACTCCAGTGAAGCCGAAAGCCAAGCGGTTCAACACAGCTGCGAGTTGAGGGGAGAGCCGATCAAAGTGGGCTGTGTTTAATGAGAAAGTGGCAAGTTTGAACCAAGTTCAGTGAATTGTGAAAAGTGTTAAGGGGAGACCAGTTGCTGAGGGAAACCGGCACCACGTGGGTTCTAACTCGAAAGATTCTGGTTGATCCCTATTTGAGCAAAACTACAGGTACCAGAAGGCCATAGGACAGCTGCAAAAAAGAGGTCAATGTGGTCATACAGGAGGTCTAGTAAAATCCCCGTACAATCGAAAGACTTTGATCTGCAAACTGTGAGAAAGCAAGGGAAGTGAATCCTGCAACATTCAAAAGTAAAGTGAATGTGAAGTTAACTAGAGTGAACCCGACCGAGGGATGCTGACAAAGTGGGGGCAAGTCTGAAGTCAAAGAAACAGTGTGTTGACAAACATAACCCCGACTGAGGGATGACCACTGTGAACTGTTTGAAAAGACATTGAGAAACTAAGGGAAGAGAAATCCTTCTAAAGAAAAATGGAAGAAGGGTCCGAGCCAGACCGAGGGAAATCTGGCCGGACTGAGAATTTAGAAGGGTCCGAGTCCGACCGAGGGAGATCCAGGGGCGAAGCCTCACCCAAGTATTGGCAGTCAAGAGGGGTCCAAGCCCGACTGAGGGAGATCCATGGGTGAAGCCATCACCCAAGTACTGGCAGTCAATAGGGGTCTGAGCCTGACCAAAGGGAGATCCAGGGGTGAAGCTATCATCCAAATTTCATTGAGAAAAGAACTGATAGATAAATTAAGGAATACGATACGTGAAGGGTCAGCGTCCAAGAAGAGGGGCACCCCGGGGTCAATCATTATCACCCTAAAGAACTTTCATTTGGTTAAAAGAACTTTTGGTTTTGTTATTTAAACATGTCAAGTCTTCAAAGGCAAGAGACTTTCAAAGGAAATAAGATTTGGCTATCAACGGTCCTGAGAGCTGCCATTGGAACTGTCATCTCGTGCTGGAGAGGCCCGAGAGTATACTGTGCTCCAAACTCCCATTTTACCCCTTGCTCAAACCCTGGGGAAGGGAGGCCCAGGCTGCCGCATCATGATATATTATTTGAGAACACTTTTTTCTTTACTTGAGAACTATCCCAGACCCCTTTTTTGTATTAGTTGTAAGGTTTGGCAATAGATTTCTTAGTATAGAACCTTTTATTTGACGCAAACCCACTAGGACTGCCTTAGTTTTCATTTGATGGTTGAAGCTTGCTCCCATCTTAGATTTAGGCTTAGATTAGGCACTTTTACAACCTGCATACAGCATTCATGGTTGAATAAACACCCTGGAAGTGTGATCACATGTGTCTGTCTTACTTGCTGCCACCATGAGTTCCTTACACCAGTTAAAAAAAAGTCAAGACAAACTAAGAAATTACTAGACTGGCTGGACCAAAACATGCCTCTCTAGCCACTAATACCACATAGCAAGCCTACTTAGCCTGGACATGGATGACCATTAGGATTTATTACACAATCCCCATCCCACCCCACACCCCAACACACATCCACTCTCCCTCCCACCCCTGCCCCAACCCACAAAATCAGCTTCTCAGCCCATAATTACCTCCATGTCCCTTTTCCTTGTCCCAATGCTTACGTATGAGGGTTCTTGCCTCATAGGTAACTACTGGGATGAGGAAGACGGGGACTAGGAGTAATGAAGATTACAGGTAACTAAGCCAGGCAAAAAATAGGTGTTTTGCACCCCTGAAAACAAGCATACACACCATTCAACATACACACACACATACGCGCGCACACCCAGCCACTGATTCATTTAAGTGCATGCCCTTTCACCATACAGGCACACCCAGACAGTTACCCATACATTTAACTGTGCACCCTTTCACCAAACAAGCATGACCATGCAGCCATCCATACATTTAAGTGTGCACCCTTTCACCATACAGGCACACACACCCAGGCAGCCACTCATACCTTTAAGTGTTCACCCTTTCACCATACACTCACACTGGCAGCCACCTTTACATTTAAGTGTGCATCCTTTCACCATACACTCACACAGGCAGCCACCTATACATTTAGGTGTGCACCCTGTCACCATTCAGGCATACCCAGGCAGCCACCCATACATTTAAGTGTGCTCCCATTCACCATACACTCAACACGCACACCCAGCGACCCATAAAAATAATGTCTTTATAAAGGCAGAGTGACTTCAAAAAGAAACAATTTCTTTTTGAGGTCATAGAGCCCCCCCACCGCATGACATGGAGGCCTCCAGCCTAGAGGCTTCCATGCCATGGGGTGGGGAAGGCCTGGGACTTAAAAAATAAATAGTTTATTTTTGTAGTCACTCTGCCTTCATAAAGAAATGATTTATGTTACACTGAATTTACATTTTTTTAGTCCAAGGGGGCCCCCTCCCAGGACATGTGGACATGTGGTGGCGGGGTAGAGCAGCGTGCACAATCACATGCAGCTACTTACTGCCTATCCTTGTTTAAAGCAAGGAGGGCAGTGCTCTCGTGTCTGAGGAAGAATTTCCATGAACGCACACACTAAAAGCAACAAATGGCTTTCATCAAAAGTTGTTGCCAATTCACAGAAAAGACTCAATATTTAAAGTCTGCCACATCCGATCTCAAAACACAGATTGCAATGTTGATGGTTGGGAAAGCCCCAGCAGCCATCATAAAATGCTTTAAGTGCCTTTTATCATCTAAAATAATAACAAAACTGTTAACAATAGAGTGGTACGCTCATTAAGTGAAATAACTGCCACGGTTGTACACAAGCAACCCCTACTCAGCTGCATATGCTAAAATTCAGTTAACACCTTTCAGACAGTCTTTTCACTTTTGTAATTCACCATATGTCATTCTGAAAAAGCCTGCGCTGCATTTTCACTTACGTCTGGAAACAGGAGATCATCCATTGCTCAATTCACGGTATGCATTGCCTACTTAGTGACAGAAGGTAACAACTCAGTGTAAAGTGACGGTCCCCTTCATCGTAATATCCAATGTCCTGTTCTGCAAAATTGTCTCCTGCAGAACTTATAGACGGAAATATCCCAGGCCTGAATGTTGCAGGCAGGCACAGGCAGAGGGAGAAAAGCAGCAGAGATCGTCACGAGTGCAGCACACTCAAGCAAATAGGTTGCTGCCAGGCCTGCTGCATCAGGACTGGAGTGCTCTGTATTTCATTGGCTGATGCCACGTAATATGTGCAGTCAACCACTGCCACAGCCAATCAGTTTGAAACTATAATTTGTGCAGCTCCTTACCGGATACAAATATAACATTGGGAAAGATAGGCTGGGACGGCACATACTGTGTGCAGTGATTGAAGCTTGATGCGCAGCCTCAGATGTAAAATTGAGCGGTCGCACACCTGCACACTTTACAGGGAACATTGCTCCAGGGATACATTATATGAATGTGAACACATTTATATTAGCCTTGACAGGCCAGAAAGCATCACTAGGAGTCCCTTTAGATCCAGAAGTATTTTTGTATGCAGTGACTGTTTTATTATCATGATTACCTAAATTGGTAGGGAAAATATTGAGAATACCTGAAAAGTTTTTATGTAGACCAGAAATACCTTAGGATGATAAAGAAGGATGGGTTATCCCTTTAGAGCTAGAAGCAGCAGTGGTCAGAGAGAAAAGGGAACAGATGTTATAATTGTTTATTTATAACAAGCTTAATTCCCAGAAGTTTCTAAGCGTGGACCCGGGGATCGAACCTGTGTTTTTCTGCTTCATCTTGCTTCCAAGGCGAGCACGTTGCTCCTGATGGATAGCAGTGATAGCCCTCAGTGAAGGATTGGACAGACTTGATGGACAAAGAGCTTTTCAGGGGTAATTATTCTGATGATGACTTAGTATTTTTAAAAAGTCTCACCTATTCGATTAAAGTTGGAGAATATGGACATACTGCATAGAATGGTGATGGTAAAAAGAAACCGTCATTCTCCAGGACAATTTGGAAAAAGTGGCAAATATTTTATGGACCACTGATCCAAATGACTTAGGCCTATTTAAAGGAGTAGGAGCAGTTAAAATCAAGCTTAAACCTTGAGCAATTTTGCCACCAGCAAAACAATTTCCCATGTCCCGAGAAGTGGATGAAGGTCTATTTGCAACCATTCTGCTTTAATGAAGCAAGGAATATTGGTGCCATCTGAGTCCCCATGTAACACAGCTGTGTACCCAGTGAAGAAATCAATTGGGGGGGGTCATCGAGATTTATTCAGGATTTATGCTCACTAAACAATATTGTTGAAGTAGACTTTCCTTTAGTTCCAAATCCTGCAATGATATTATGTAAAATTCCATCTAAAGTTAAATATTTTACAGTTATAGATTTAAAAAATGCGTTCTTCTCAATTCCCCTCCATAAGGACTCACAAGATTGGACTTCCTTTTCGTATAGAAATATCCACCTGAAACATACTTGTTGGTCCCAAGGGTACTGTGAGTCCCCATCAATCTTTAACAGGGTCCTTCAGATGGATCTGGGTAATGTACAACTCGAGAGTGCAATTATACAGTATGCAAATGTGTTATTGGTGTGCATTGAGACAGAGGAAAGGTGCAGCGAAGATTAAGTGAGACTAATGACCATATTAGAAGAGAAGAGATACAAAGTGAACAAAGAAAAGTTACAATATTGTCAGAAAGAGATCCTGTACATAAGGCAGCCTATCTCTCAAAAGGGGAGAAAAGTGACACCTGAAAGAGCAGAAGCAATTATGAAAATTCAGAACCTTAAACAGTGAGGGAAATGCAATAGTTTTAGGCCTATGTAACTATTGTAGGGCCTTGATTTTCGATTACAGCAGATATATTCAACCACTTTTAAGAGGACTTAAAGAAGCACAGGTAGACAAATGTAAGATAACATGGGCAGATGAAATGACTGAAGAATTTGAGGAATTAAAAAAGGCAATTGGTTCAGCCGCTTTGCTAGGAATTCCAGATTATCATGAAGAATTTTACTTATTTTCCCATTGAAATTGAGAATTCATGACAGCAGTTCTCACAAAGAAAATGACATTAGGACATGGACACAAACCATTGCCTTATTACAGTGGGAGTTTAGATCTAGTTATGATAGAGCATCACCCTTGCAAACAAGCTTTAGCTGCTGCTGCATTTGAAATTGAAAAGGCTTCAAGTATTACAATGGCGTGTTCAGTAACATTATTCATTGAGCACACATTGTTTGCCAATCTAGAGAAACCAAAAAGTTCATTGACTACATAAAGAGCAGTGCTGCGGGTGGCTCACGGAGGTGGTCGCTGCTGGAGGTAAAGGTGTGAGCAGCGCCGAGATGGTTATGAGGGCAGTGGCAGTGGGCCCGACTGAAGTCACCGTCCCGAAGGCTGAGCTGAAGGTGTTTCTCTGAGGTGGCCGCAGTGGGGGTTATGGCGTGAGCAGCAGGCTAGCTGGAGGTGTCAGTGGGAGTGAGCCCGACTGTAGTTACTGTCACCAAGGCAGAGCTGTAGGTGGCTCTCAGAGATGTCCGCTGTGGGGAATGCTGGGGCAGCCGGTGAGAAGGTTGTGGGGGCTGTGGCAATGGGCCCGGCAGTGGACCCCGTCTAATAGGCTGTGCTGGGAACAGATCACGGAGATGGCTGCAGTGGGGGAAACAAGTGAGCGCAGCGGGCGAGGTAGTAGTGAAGGTGCCTCAGTACCTCTCACAAAGTAATGTGAGGATAAAAGTACCGCTCACAATGTAAGGATAAAAACAAGATACAAGTACTGGGAATATGGTTTTGTACAACTTATAATAGGAGATTGATTGTTGTCTCTAAAAAAATTGCTTAAGTATAGACTAAATGTTTATTGTCGTGAAACAGATGTCATACAGTTAACTACCAAAACAAACAGTGGCAGCTATGTCCAATACTGGCTAGAGCTTGAACAGAAACCAAGCTATATAGTAGGATTTCCAAACAGCTACATAGTTCACCAATATGTGTTACTTAAATTCAATGTCACTAATCTCCTTGAGGTACATGGGCCTAAAATTGGCTTAAGTAAAGATAAGCGAATGTGTCGCTTATGCGGCTGTCAGGAAATTGAGGCAATGAAACACATTCGAATTCAGTGTGAAAGCCTACATAAACTAAGGATAAGCTATTGTAAATCATTTGACAACATGTTGACCTGTGATGAAATGGAATGCATATGGGACATGTTGATGAAGGGAAAACATATTAATCTTATGTTTTATATGGTTACATTTCATATCAATTGTGTAGATATTTTAGATGATCGGTCATTTAGCCAGTCCTAAATTATGTTTGAATTTTATACAAATTGACCTTTCTTTGTTTTTACGATACCTGACTGTGTCCCAATATATGCTTGAGATGATTGTATACTTTTGGATATGTGTGAAAGCCTGTCAGGCTATTACTATATTAAAATAAAATGAAAATGAAAAAAATAACTTCTGCCCAAGTTGTTTTGGGCGTGGTCCAAATCCATCTAGCGGTTTGGGCTGTGCGCTTTGGCAAAAATGTACTTTGTTTGTCTATGGAAAACTGAATGGGAAGTAGGCCGCAACTTTGGAGAAAAGAAATTCATTGGCCTTCTTAATACATTTTTTTACACTTATTTTTACGAGACTTTGCAGTCTGGGGGGTTGGGGGGCTTGTGAATCCCTAATCACTTCTGAAATTTCAGTCAAGTACATTACTCGACTCAAAAGTCATTAACAATAGAATTTTAAGGAGTTCCTATCGGAGTCCTATGGGAGTCTGACTCACCTAACTATAGGGCAGCAATGTATGTATATGTTTCTTGTTCCATGACCTACTTGTTCTGTTGATTGTATACCGATTACTGGAGGATATTGGTACTGTTGTGTTGATAAATATCTTATAACTTTAGCTGAAAGGACATTAAGGTGAAAATGTAATGTAACAAAACCCCTGAAATTCGGCACTGAATTCAGGCAAAGCCACCTTAACTTTGCACCCCCTGTTGTGCAGGGTATAACCACAATGATAACATCACTGATGACATCACTGATGACATCACTGGTGCCATCACTAATTACATCACTGATAAAAGGTTGAGAAGTTTTTTTACAATGTATTGCTCACTTTAACATCCCTGCAACTGAAGTTTTTTTGTGAATTTCAAGGGTTTTATATACCATAGTTTTATTACGGACCTCAAGAAGTTCCCCCAATATGTTTTTTCTTGCACCCAATAGGTGGGAAGTGACCACTATGCATATCTTTCAGGCACACTAGCCAGGGCCTTCAGCCGTGTCCACTATATATGCCCCCCCAATGTTTATTTTGGACCCACTAGGCTGCCACACCCTTTTGACCACTTTATATGTCTTTCAGGTGCACTAGTCAGGGCCTTCGGCCATACACACTGTATATTTTAAAATAGTGCCCGGTCACTAGCCATCACCTTCAGCCATGCAGTAGCCACAGCCTTGGCCATGTCCACTATACATGTTCCCCCAATATGTTTATTTTGGAACCACTAGGTGGCCACAGCCTTCGACTGTGACCACTATACATGTTGTTTGGGCCTTCGTACCTCCACACTATAATTGATATATTATAATGACTGAAGATGCATTTAATGGCTGCCTTGTGCTGCTCATGTTTACTGTTTCCAGCTCCCTGCTCTCCATCAAACCGATTAAACATATTGGCTACTATATCATGACTATGTAAAGCAGCTGGCAATCATACTGCATCACCCATCAATGAGCCATTTCTATAGTGAACCTTGGTGTATCCGTTTCATTTTCATTAAACAAATACAAAATGCAAATAAAAGATTTAACAAACTAGTTTTTATTATTTAACGTCATAGCATATGAACATTGATGACTCAAAGTGACATCATCTTACAGGATAAAAACTATTCATAAACCAAGACTAAAATTAATAAACATGAAAACCCCCTAAATCGATGAGTGAGCAAGTTGCACGGTTTGGATGGATGGATTTAAAACCTTCTTCGATATTTCTTTTTTTTAATCTATTTACCTATTTATGAACTCTAATATTATTAAAGTGTTATCTACGTTAAATAATGGTAATAGATATCTTCAAGATCCATTGTTTCTAACAGGGATGTCATTTCACCAAAATGGCAGGGGTAGCGTAAGTGACATCCCACAACCCTCTGATGACATTACAGGAAGTGATATCATTTGCGTTGTCATTTGACCCCTCTCCCAAGTGATATCATGGAAAGTGACAGCACATGACCGTTTACCCCTTGATAAAACAGGAAGTGGCATCACATAACCCTATTCCTCAGTACACTAACACAAATATGGTTATGATAGCACTGTAATATGATATACATTTCATACAAGAATGGATCACCATATGTAGCATTAATAGCAGTGTGTATAGGCCCACATTACCAAATTACTATGAATGTAGGCAGAAGTCCAACACAACAACCTGGACTATTGTAAATCACTCAAGCTAAACTGTAAACTAACAGAGCATCTTGAAGAGTTATAACCCCAAACACACAGACATCCAGTGCCTGCCAAGTGTCTGACCAGGCTGCAGACAGCAACTGACCAACACATGTCCAACCAGAAAAAAACAATGCTCTGGAGGGTTGCCCAGAGCTGTGCCAGTGGTTATGAATGATTAAAACCTTCTAGCCATCCCCTTTCAGTTTGGCTTGTTTGGTATGTAACCCACCGTTTTTTTGTATTTAGATGAGAAATAGAGTGGAAGGATGTGTTGCAGGTCACATTAGTTTAAAAGGTAAACAGCAGCTCCATAACATCACCCCTAGAAAAGGCCCATTCTATTATTTTCTTTAGTCCTTCATATCTTGCTTGAAGCCAGCCTCCTCCAGCTTGTAAGCACCGGAACAGGTACTGAACCCATGTTGCACTGCATCCTCTTGTTCCAAAAGCAAGTGTGTTACCCCTAGGCTATCCTTCAACTATATACTTTTTTTTTGCTTCAGGAAGCAACAGATGGTTTACTTCAAAGCTGGAGGGCAACTTCATGTACATTAATTATCTCACTGTGCATTTATCTACAGTGTGCTTGGGATGCTGTTCTGGCAGATCTGGGCAGGTCACACAGTGCCCAGGCAGTATTGGTGGCAGGGGCCACTGGGGCAAACCCCTCATCACAGGCCCAGAGGCTCACTGGATGTGCAAAGCAGAAAATGAGAAACATTGATGAGATTTGCGTTCATGCTGTGCTGTCGCTGAGTACTGCATGCTGCTCTTACCCTCCCAGCTAGCTAGACCCAGCCCCCATACCAGTCATGGTGCTACAGTACTGAGTAAGAGCTGTACAGACAGCCCCACCTCTGAACCCAACCATTCAGGCATTCTTCACTAATGGACTGCTAACCTGTTAGTGATGGCGGCTTCATGGTTTTTCCTGCATCCCTGTTATTTCTCCAGCTAATGAGATCTAGATTCCAGGTTAAAAAAAGCTGTGGCACATTTTCTGCATTTGCAACCGCCTTTTTTATGTGCAACACAGATATCTGCTCTTTGCACTGCCAGTAGCCCGTAGGTCGCCAGGACAGGTCTAGGGGTAGCACAGGGAAAGCCAGCAGTAGCAGCTGCTACCCCTGGCGAACCCCCAAATGACTTCCCTTGTTTCTAAACATACCCCTCTTTCACTTTCACTTATTTCCAACACTACTGTACACAGGCACTTGATACATTTTGGATTTGCAACAAATGGATACATAATCATGCTCAATCTTTTAAAAGCTTCAATAGAAGTCTTAAAAGAAATCAAATTGTCCTGGTTTCGCAATACTGGCAAGCTGCGATTGAAATTGACATTTCCCGCTGACCTTGAATGTCCACTTTCAAAAACTGGCCCAAAAAAGGCGCTATCTGGAGTATGCACAACATGCGTTTATAAGGTTGTGTACTAATTGACCTTTTCACAATTGACCTCGGGAGAATTGACCTCGGGAGAATGTACCTAATTTAGAAGGTCAATTAGGACATATATATGGGGGAAACCCCCTGTAACCCCCCCCCAACCAATCCAAAACCGCCTGCAACCCCCAACCAATCCCCTTATATTATTTAAAATCCAAAACCAACCCAATACATATATAAAATAACTAAAATAACATAAAGGGCAATTATGCAGAAGGTCAATTAGAACCACTATAATCAGGTCAATTGTGCAAAAGGTCAATTGTAAAAGGTCAGTGTGGGTAATACCGTTTATAACCGGTGGCCCGTGCTCTTACCTCCTCAAACCATGCTCTAAAAAAATTCAAGAATTCATGACATATCTGCGCTTCAATGTCCTAGCTCACTGCAAATACACTGGTAGCCGGATTGGTGTCACACTTGAGGAGAGATCAAGTTGGATGTGTGCAAAGTAGGTTAAATCCAGCTGCTATGTATTGACCCAATGCAGCTTCCTTTGTCAACAATATAATAGGGCATACATACTCTAGGCTGGTACATGAGAATATCCAGGGGGTGCAATTCTGGAGTTCATTACATGGGGCTGATTCCCTTGTTATTTCAGGGGCTGGGTTTTACGTATGGAAGGAAGCAGTGAAGATCTTGGCTGATCCACTGGTTGGGTGACAGATGTCGTAGCATGCATACAAAGTCCGTGGAGATGATGGATTTATATATTTCTTTACGGACATGCCATGTATGTCTATGTCTTCTTTAAAAAAAAATGTATCTATGAATTCGGACGTGATGTGAAATGATGTAATGTGTGTCCTTTTCTTTTTTGTTGAAGTTATTTTGTAATTTTGTCAACTAAAGTTCCTTTTAACCTTCATACGAGCGTGTTAGGACGCAATGTGATAAAATGTAAAATGTGTGTCTTTTTATTAACTTTGTGTTATGGTTATTTTGTTAACCAAAATTCCAAATTAACAAAAAGCAATGAATACAAGTGCAAATCAGAAAACGGGGGCACTGCACTGCAAATAAACATTTATATTCGAAGCCGTCTGTAAACATTTTTTGTCATGTTTTCATAATTTTAAAAAAAGGACACAGTGATCAGGTATATTGCAGATGGCATAGGAGTTGCCAAAGTGACTACTCGCGTATAGAACGTTCACCAATCAATGTGCAAAAAATGCAAACAAATTGCCTGTGACATTTTGTAACGTCAAAGTGCCTTAAGACATCAACTCATTAGCATAATGGAAATCATTTCATGTGTTAAAATGTCCATTAGGTTTCATTTTAAATCTTTAAAACCATAATGAAAACAATTCTGGATGGAGGAATTTTTGTTTGTCCCTTATCCGGTAACCAGTCACCAATTATTACAATTCTCAGATCATTCAAAATCACATGTGGAAAACTTGGAGAAGTATAGGAATAGGCAAACCATTTCTAAATATCCCGAAGAACCTTCAATCCGACACTAGGGTTTGAATTAATTTTGGCGTGAAGGGCGGCTCACTCTCTATTTACCAGTGCAAGCTGGTGTTCATCAACCGTGTGTTCTGCCCCCTTTTTTGTTTAATATATTTCTTAATGAGTTGGATAGTAATTTTAAAAAAATGGAATGCGGATGCCACAATGATAGAGTGGAAGGGGTTTGCCCTTTTTTCTGTGCTGACCTGACAATTCATTTATTTTATAAACACAAGGGTGTGCCTGAACATACAATGTCAAAAAATATCATTTGTGGAGCTAACAGTATTATTCTCCTGGTAGCCTTAACAATAGATTAAATCAAATTCAAAATTTACTGGTCTCTCACCAGTCAAAGTAACCTTTATGAGCAAAAAAAAAGGGGGAAAAAGTACATTGGCATAAAAAAATTATAAACTTGCTTTAATTGTTAGTTTGTAACAAGACAATGTGTCAATTTAATAAGTACATACAACATGAAAAACATACAAAAACAATGCAATTTACAAAGAGAAAAGAACAGGACTATTTAGTCCATACAGTCAATGCGAGCAGAATTTATGCAAAGGTTCACAGAAGTAGGGGTACAACCCCACTAGGAAATAAACATGGGAACCCAATATATGGGAACTGACAAAAAATGATTTGGAGTTAGCAAAACAGTGAATACATTTTAAATCATAAAGGTTTTCCGAGATAGCTAATAAAACTTAAACTATCCCTAGCTGACCCTTACTTGTCTAAAGGCTCAGATTAAACAATTTCGTGAAAATGGCACAGTACATGCGCCAACCAGAGCCTGATTATGGCTACAACAAAAAAAATATATATCGCACAGAATATTGTTTGCTAAGCCTAATTTTGGCTAACCATGTAAACAATGTCGCACAGTGCTGTGTGTTAAGCCAGATTTTGGCTGAAAAAAATTTCGACATATACAATGTCACCCAAACAGTCATTTATCTACTGTGTTGTCACAGGCTGAAAGGGGGTGTACTACGCCTACCGCTATAAAGCGTGTATGTCCATGATGCCAAACCGCAGGAAAATGTAGTTCCTGCGACCATTACATAGGACTAGTTGGCGTTTCGGTGGTATATTGATGGGTAGCAACCACCTTCCTCAGGTACTGGGATCTTCACATTCAGCCTTAATACAGACAGCCTTAATGTAGGGGGTCCTCCTGAAAAGGTAGTAACAGGGGACATTTTGTGAACTCAAAAGGTTTAACTTTAAATGGGAAGAGAACTAGAGAATATACCAATATATGGTGAAGGCATCAGGCCTCAGTGCCCCAGAACCAAGTTGGCAGTACCCCCAGACAGAAAACTTGAAGGTTACCAGATATTTTAGTCAGGGCTGAGGTGGCCCTCCACATCTACTGTGGTCACTGGGTTTTTATTGTGACCAGAAGCACCCACTCAGTGGTTGACAGAAGTTGAAGGTTATGATCTCAGGGAAGGATTACCTAGTTCTTAGCTTTTCATGCCCTCCCCCAATCTGATAAAAGTGATGGTGGGCCAAGCCAGTATTCTGGAGTTATTTGTCCATAAACAGAAGATTTGGGGGCTGATATTTGGTAGTGTTCTGTATCCAAATGATTATCTCCTATTACCTCCTTTTACCACCAGCTAATTGGTGGGCTACTGGCAAGGACCCTATGTTTTCCCTATGATGTAAACAGGGAGCCTTCTCTATTGTGGACCAGTCTGCTTCACGTTTCTCTACTGGTTCCATTTGTGGTCCAACCCCTTAGCTAATACCCATAGAGAGACTCTTGGGGATTTTATGTTGATAGACCAGCACCTCTGAATTCCTTCAATGACTTATTTTATATATTTGTGACCTGATTGGTCTTAGTGGACACCCAGAGTAGTAGTACATTATGATAGCATGTGTGTGCAGGATAGAAATTTGGCTTGGAGAAAACACGAGGCCCTACTGACTATCAACCCAGGTTCATTGGTTGAAAACTATCCACTGGCATATCCGTCAGGATTTTGTCAGCCTATGCTCGGTCCCTTCACCAACGAATCCCTCCATGTGAAACTTAGATTGGGGATATCGCCTCTTGCTGCCTTTACTGCTACTTGAAAAGTCTCCACAAGATGTCATGAGGCACCTTTCTTACTGTTCTTCCTCAAAATCCAACAGTGCAAGAGCTCAGTGGCTGTATCCCTGCTTTGCAGTTTTGGGGGTATGAGACTGCAAAATTGACATTACTAATATGTCAGTCTACGGATCCCCTCTGGTTTCGGTTAGCTGTTACACAAAGTTTATCTTCAGCTTCTACTGTTAGCCGAAAGTATTTTTATGCTATGCATCAAAAATGTGTTGCCATTTTATACACTGTTTATTATGCATTTCTTTTTATACTGTAATTGTAACCAGATGTGCACATTTACGCCAACCTCACAAGAAGTACAATTGCCAAAGACATGCACAGACTCTCATCACATTCAAGTTATTCATAAATGTTCAACATCAATACCTTCTCATAAAAACGAATTCAGAGTTGATGCATTTTTACAAGTTCTTTTTATTCTTGTTTTTAGTTGAACATTTTATTTTAGTTTAAACTATACACAAAGTGATATACAGCAATGAAATTACCACTACACTGGTTCTCCCCACGCAATTAGTTATTCTTATTCTTATTATTTTTTTTTTAAATCATCATTTATAAAGACAGTATGCAAAACTGACAGTCATTAAAACACTAAGGAAAGACATACCACATCGTATTAATACAACACACCATACTGTGATCACACATACCGACTCAACCATATCAATGGCATACATACTCATTCAAAAAACATACTTGTGCAAAAAAAGCAGTAATAGCAGTTTGTCAAAAACCAACAAGTCGAACAATTAGACCTTCAATGCAGAATAATATTTGCTATCCATAAATACATCAATGTTTTAATAAGTCTGGCATATATTATCTAATTGTTCTAATATATTCAATTGCCACAAGCGTTTGTATAAACCAAAATAATTGAGATCCTAAAATGGAACTTGAGCTGTTATAATGTCGACTCGAGTTTCAGGCGTGGTATTTGATGTACTTTTTCTACCAACGCCCTCATCAGGACATAAAGAAGTACCTTCATTTCGGATCACATTGGTGTATGTTGAAATCGATTTGGCCAATAATTAGACTGTCTTGTCTGTGTTTTCCACGTTCCAAAACTACACAACTCTCGTGGCAGTGTTCATTTAGACACATGAGTGAAGGAAATGCCACAAAAACAGCTACCCGCCTACACACGTACTAGGTGTGACTGGTTGCAAACTGTGCTACCTTTCGTGTCGGTTGAATAATTATGACAGAAGTAATAGAGATATACATCTTTTAATTTATATAAAACACTCAATCAGATTTATATTAAAAAAGAGACAAAAATGCATTTTGTTTGTACATAACATCACATAAAAACATATAGTGGAAATCAATATTTTCAACCAAAAACAATTTTTTTGAACTTGACACAATCATCATGTACTGGTGATGTTGTGAGGTTAGTAAAAGTGTGAGGTGAACATCTTGTTGTTGAATGAAACCTCATAAAACAATTTGTTTGTCCTTGACTGTCGACACCAGAAAGTGTGTTTCTGGGTCCTAGCGGAAATTAATTAAACAAAAGAACAGGCTCTGTAGCTAGTTTTTAAAGATGCTATCAGGCGTGTGCTGAACCCATCTTCAGGACTTTATATGCAAATGTCCAGAATTGGATGTCAAAAGTGGTTCATTGGTTGATCCCTTCACAAATGGCAATCTAAAAACCAAAACGAAAAAAGCCGTATTGGTAACAGGATAAAAATCCAACAGGAGTGTAATGTCTCTATTGGTGTGCACATGCAACTGGTTCCACTAACCTTTTAATAGCTTGGTTGACGTGTGTGGCCTTGAATTAGATATGAATGTGGACGAAGTTCAATGGTCCAAACTGTGATTCTTCACAATAATTAGAACTGAAAGAAACAAATAAACTTTGAAGATATTTCTTTCCAATTTTTTGACTTAATTCATTAAATACAGAATGTTGATTTATCTATACATTCTCTATTTATCATATGGAAAACCTCAACAGAAGGGGGATGATTTGGCAAAATTTTGATTCAACAAACTACAGGCAGAGAAAACATCTTAGATTTGAACAAAATATATGTTGTCTCAAGTGCACAACTGCTGTCTAAAACTGCATCTAGCTATCGTCTAGAATAAATTTTGTCTGTGCTGTTTTTTAAGTGAATGCATACCTTTCAAACCGAGCGAAATGTGCTTTTATTCAGCTTCAGTGGACCGCAGGCACAGTTTTACGTGTCCTGTCTCATGGTGTCAGAATATGGTGGTCGCCTGATCTGTTAATGTAAATGCAGAGGTATAACAGCCTGTAGTTGTAAAAAAGGGGGCTGTCTGTCAAAGTTTACAATGTAAATACCTTTGTGCGGGGTTGTTGGAAAGTGCTCTCACTCTTGAACGCTGTTAGTGCTTGGCAGGAGTCTTGTCCGGTGACTGCCGAGTGTCTGCGCGCTCGTGTGTCGAAATACTAGACCCGCGCTGTGCATGAAGACTGGTTAAGAGCGTCCGCCATCTTGGAATAAAAAATGGCGGGTGCAACCAACCGAAGAAAGGCTGGCATGCAAGGAATCTCCTTTTCGGCAGTCACCGGACAAGACTCCTTTTCAGCTCCTTTTCAAGTGCTCAGTGTGCCAGGGGTGGTGCTTGTACTGCTATGGGTGCTGTACAATACACAAGGATGCTAACTGGAGTGTCATCCTACTACTTGGTGGGCCATAGTGCTATAGTGCTTCTAATTGTGCCTCGCCTGCAGCATTATATACCAGGGTTCTGTACAATGTGCCAAGTTGCTACCGGTGAAATCAGGCTGATCTTATCCGTTTTGCCCACCTTGGGGCTCTTGCCCAAAGTGTTAGGGAGAATTCTCTGTTTAGGCTGAATTTCCTAACCTAGTGAGTCCCCCAGCAGCTTTGCTGGATTTCTGGAGTTTGTTTTTTTCCATCCTGCCAAGAGTGAGACTCTTTTCTCCCACTCTTGGACATGAATGTGGTTAATTCCTTTGAATGTCAATGTGTTCTATGGGCTATGGGGTCTTTTACTCCATAGGGTCTCATGTGTTTTGCTATGTGTGTTACACCGCACCCTCCGTGCTGTAACACTGGGATGTCCTAGAGGATCCCCACCATAGACTCCATACCCTGGGACTGACTACTGTCTCCCAGGGCATGTAAAGTCACCATTGGCTGAACCAGACCTAAATTTACTAACAGAACTAGTACAAACCATCCTATTGTGGACGTACTGGTAGGGGTAATTTGATTACCCCTGGGTCTGTTATTCGAGGGGGCACTGTCCCGTCCCCCCTCGTCGAGTTTTGGCTGGTGGCAGTGGAAACTACTTGTTATATTCGACCCCGAATATAATTCTGTGGGATTCTTCCCATTGTTGGGGGCTAATACTTTTTCCCGTTAGTCTCTAACATACCGCCGGTTTATTTGTCTTAAATAAATCTACCGGTTGGTATTTTTTGCCAGAAATGGCTTCTGTGTTCGCCTCTGTAACCCCGAACCAAAGGTTGAGCCCTTTGTTCCACTTTTGGCAGGCTTCTGCACAGAATCCCTCCAAAGTGGTGCCATTCTGTCTGGGTACCACAGGGGGTGTGGGAGGGGGTTTTGGCACCCTGGACTGAATTGCCTTGCCAACTCAAGTCGCACTCTGGTGTGATTGGCCCAAGTGGTGAACCACCCCGCTCACCACTTAGCGTGGTTTGATTGACAGCTAGGCTGCATGAATGGGGGTTTTCTGCATAAAAGCAGGGCTTTTGGGACTGGATCTTCAGAAGTTGCCACAGGACCTAAGAATCCGACGAGGTAAAGCTGAGCCGACCTGCAACGACGACACCTCCGGTGGAGCCCTGCTGAACCGACTCACCACTTCCCAACGACAGAGGGGATCTCCCTGCTGGAGAGTCTTCTTCCCCTGACTGGTGGGAACAACCAGTCCTATTGCTTTTTCTTCGCTTCCAGGACGTAGTGGTCGAATTGCCCGTGCTGAGCACCCCGGCAACCGGATAGCCACTAACAACTGTACCGCGACCAAAAGGTGGTGCCTTGTGACGGAGCACTGCGCGGCTGGTCTCTTCTCTGGTGGTGCAACGATCTTCAGTCTTCAACTTTCCTTCGACGACAAGAGCATCTCATCTCTTGGCAAAGCCCCGACTTGCATCCACCACCAGGAACAACTGCCCCCGCCAGAGATGTCTCTGCACTTACAAGGTACCGTGTCCGCCTGGCTGCCCTTGTGACGGTTAGCGTGAGGTGTCTTAAATCCTTACCTTTCCATTGGGTCGCCTCCAGACCTTCTCAACTTTTTGTTCTAAACTGGTCCAACCTTTCTGTGACAATTTGCTACAAAGACTCGAAGTGCATTTCCACTGTGATACTTTTTTGGACATATCGCCTTGCCTCTCTCTAAGTGGGCCTGGCCTCTGACTTTGTGATTCACAGTAGACCCTGCCTTACTTGTCTTGCATTAGCTTCGAAAAAGTGTTGGTACCGAGTTGGTCTCATACCCTGCCTTTCCTCCCCCGTTCTAACGAATATTAGAGTGCCATCTAGGTTAAAGCATTCACCTCTGTCTGCAAATAAGTGGTGCCGTTGAACCTAAACTTGTTGAAATATTTTTAGAGCATTGAGATACTTATAGTAATTGTGATTGAAGTTGTTTGCCGAATTAGTGCCAGTGTGATTTTCGTAGATGTGTTTTTAAAATAAATAACTATATATCTTTACACCCAAGCTCTGTTCCGTGTCTGCTTGTTCTACTGTGTAAATTGCCCTATTTTGTATACTCCACATACTGCCTAACTTTTCTTGAGAGAAGTCTGACTGCTCAGCCACAGCTACCAAGTGAATCTGTGTGGTATAGACGGCTACCAAGTGGGTTTACTGCCAAACACCAGTAGGCCTAAATCTTTTGCAGTGGTTCCAGAGGGAACTGCACAGGTTTCCGCTTAACACAAAGTTCCTCCAGATTTTGAGCAGCGAGTAAATATACCTGTTATCAAGTGATAACTGCTTGTGGAGGCCAGGCCACTGTTATTATTATTATGCTACTTATTGAGTGTGGATCTAGCTTTGAGAAGCAAGGGGGCGCTTTACAGAGGTATACAACATTACAGATGCAGAGCGCTTTTCAGTGGCAACAACAGAACAGATATACAGTGGGGGGTAGGCTACAGAGGGGCACAAAAGTGGGTTACAGCTGTACCGGGTGGAAGGAAGGAGAGGGGCAGGCGGCGTCTAGCGAGACAGGTGGCGCGAGGGGTGACTACTGTAATGTGAAGATGAACATCAAACACTTGGGACAGCTCTAAGATGGAAAGCCACCCGCTGGTCACCTGAAGGAGTTTCTACCCATAATCTATATAAAATGAACGTGATACCTATGAAAAGCCCTACACGGAAGTGGTGTACTAGCCACTTTTACTTTCTAAAAACAGGCAAATACTCCTGACAAAATGTGGAGCTTACAAATGCTCCCAGGATAAAATAGGGAACAGTGAACACATAAGAACCCCCTGCGCCGCCTGATTCCACAACACAGATCTAGGTACATAGTTGGACCAACGGTCCCAGCGGAGCAGGGTCTAAGAAAGGAGCTGCAAAATTGCTGATTCATTTGAAGAGGTTTGCTAAGAAAATAACATCTTTGAATTTTCATTGAGCAGGCCATAAAATTCACAATTGCCACTAGCCCTTTGTGTTCTGTGTGCATGTGGATGACTGACATTCATTTTAGGGGTCGAGTAACTTCAAGGCCTGGATAATAGCTTGCAACTTAAGATTCTACACCCTGTCAGATCTGGTAGCGCAAAGAAATACAGATGAAAAAACGATAGAATTTAGAGTTAAAATATATATATGACCCACAAAATTGCTTCAATAGTAATGGGATTTACTTTTAGTCTCTACAAATAATTGTACTCCCAACTTTGAAAAATGTAGTAGAATTTGATCTGGGGCCTGGCATAAGAAGGGATGAATAGTGTATAAAAAAAGCAAAGGCGTGTTTTATGCTGCTGCACTTGCCATGAAAGGCAGCCTCGTTTTAGCTTTTGGATGTTTGAGTAAAGATTTGTATCTTGTACTGTATCTCATCTATTTTGTATTGTTAATATAATCATGCACCATCCGTACTTTGTTTGACTGAAATGTCAATGAATAGTACGATTCTGTGCCACCAATTTCACATACGTATTTAAACCATATGAACTCCCAAAACGTACCTGTCAGAATGAACTGAGGACAACGCCCTCATGTTTCTCTGTCACAGGTCAATAAAGACTTAGGTGGCTCTGGCAACCATGCCCTAACCATTAAAATCCTTCAACATGATGCATAGAAAACGCAATCAAGAGATATCAGCAGCTTAATGGGATATGGCTCATATCGTTTTATGTACAGTGGTCTGAATGACACAACATACACTGTTGTGCGTGTATATATGTCATCACCTGGGGAGAAGGCGCCACCCAATCAGGAGCACAAGAACATGGGCTGAATCTCATGGTTTAAGCCCGCTTTTCAACCTGAGGCTGGAACCTTGTCCCCCCATGTATTCTTCAGTCAGTCATGTCCTGGAGCCCTGAGACACCCTGCCCACTCTCCTTGACTCACCAAATTGCACCTTAACAGCTCTGCCAGCCTCTGTGCCTCACTGTGCCTGGAAACCAACTCCTGCATCACCTCCTGCTTCATGGAACGTCAAGATAGGCTCTGCTTCCATATCCATGCCAGTCAAATGTGTCTGTTGCCCCATGCATGCCTTCGGCATGCTGTCTTTTGAAAAAAAAAACACTATTAGCTTCTCAGGACTTATCCCCAGGGTGCTAGTAGCAATAATACTATGCAACAGGTTGGTGGATTTATCATGACTGGATGTTTGTTGTGTGTATTTTTCAAACTGCTGACATGCAGTCTGGGTGCTGGCTGCAGGCTAGTTGTGAGATTTGCCCTTTGCATTGCTCAGTTGGAAGTTGTTCATTCTGGGTGGGCAATTTGCGGTACCGTAATTAGCACCTTCCCCATTCCCATTATGCCCAATGGGGCACAAATGGGAATGGGGAAGGGCAATGGGGGAAGGGGGAATTACCGGCCCACCAACCTTGGAATAGGGCGGTAATTCCCCTTTCCACCAAGGTGGTGCCGGTATTTTACCAGCATGGACCAAGGTGCTAATAGCACCTTGGTCCTCCGCCTACAGTGTAATGAGGCCCATATACTTTTCCTTTGACCATTCTATCTTTAAATGGCATGGTGGTCCAAAATCAACCTAATATTTCAATCTCTTGTCCACCCAATGCCACTGGCCTAATATCCTCTTAGTTTAAGATGAACTTTCTTGAGTAATTTGTTTCCAATAATTTTAATTGGCATTAATGTGTATTTAGCCCTTGAATCTATTACCATGTCAAACTCCACACCATGAATTTTTACTGTCGACATGGGATTTTCTGTGTCATCATCTACATCAATAATGTTATAGACATCTTCTTCCTCTACAATATAGGTACATTCTTCTTAATCGTCACACAGTTCATCAACACAATCCATATTCTCTTTCTTTGTCCTGCAACAACTCGTAAAATGACCCCTCTTATTGCATTTGTTAGACATGGCTTTGATAGCAGGACACTTGTCACTATTGGCAGAAGGACTGATGCTAGCGCAAAGAAAACATTTCTTCCTATCTTCATAACCTCTCCTGTCTTTGAATCAAACCCCTTTCTTTTTTGTACCCAACTTCCTCTTATTTAATTTCTTGCCTTGTAAAGTGAGGACTTCCATAACTTGTATGTCATCATTATCTTTAATATCACTCTTCCCAGCATCACTCTCAGTTCTTTTCTCTACTTCGCTGATGCAATCGTGAGTGTGTTCAACCTCCTTCACCACTCTGAGTACTTCCTGTAGGAGAGGATTACTCTAAGATCATAAGGCCTCTTTGCATTTTTCTATCGGCACACTACAACAAAAACTGATCACAGAGCCTTTCATTGAGACTGACTCTGAATTCAATGGTGGTGCAGTGATGTATTGCTCCACCAACTCTGTGGACAGTTGCTTCCTTTTACCAAAATGGTATCTCTCCAAAATGATACTAATGTCCAACATCAGTATACATTTATCATACTCTGATAGCCCAGATGATTAATCACTAGATAACTGAGATACATTCTCAAATTGCTCTTGACCATAGTTCCCTAAACAATATAACAAACATTTATTTCTTACACTTGCAAAATTCAAACCATGCATGCCCAATACGTAATGCCCAAATTGCTTCTTCCACCTTTTCCAAGGAATGCAGGCATCACCCTGATTCTTTAAAAACTAATTTGGAGTAGGTACTCCTTGCATATTGGTATATTCTAAATTCTGATACAAAGTGGATGGATGTGAGTGTGTGCACCATATTGTTAAGATAATACAAAGTCAAAGCAATTCAAGTTGAAAATACTTATGGACAGTTTCTGTTATGTGCTACTTTCAATTCCGGTTGCAGGTAGCAGTGCCAGTTCAAGTCAGATTACAGCTATGCAATTTCAAGCTGTCACTTACCAACAGTACCATTTAAACTATTGCTTTTGAACTTTAAAACTTGCTCCTGCTGTGGCCTGAACTCACTCACATTTTTCAAACTGATTGATATCCTATAAACAACCTGTAAATGATTGTTAACATGTCACAGCATTAATATGTTACAGCTCACATAAAACATGCAATCTACAACCTATAGTGTTAGAGTCATTAGGTACTAAGTGAAAACAAAAATTACAAATTGAAGGTTGTTCTTAAAATTGGAATTGTTCTTTTGAATGCCGCTCCAATGGGGTTAAAGTTGCTGCCCTGGCTTGAAACGTTTGTTTCCATCGCTGTGGCCAACAGAGATAAGGAGGGCCATTAATGACCTCAGTTTGCCAGTGTATCAAAATGTAGACGGTTTCACTTCAGTTTTTGCATTCGATTGAGTTGAAAAACAATATTAAGTTCAATGAACGAAATAAAGATTGAGTTCCTACAGCAGCATGGGATGGCATTTAATCTCTCTGGGAGTATGAAATAAGGACATCCTCTGCGCAGGCTGAAGAGCTGTGGGATGCAGCTTAGCTACCAGGCCCCAAATCGAGTTTGTTGAGGATGACGCATAGCCCCACCAATAGTAACACAGTTGAGTTAGGAGTGATCTGCTGCAGGGTTATGGTATGCACCTTCCATGGGATCGGGAGACAGAGCATGGGCTAGGAGAGGAGGAGGAGGACAGCTGGAAGGAACATGGCATGGCAAATGATTGAGAATTGGAACCAAGTTTTGGGGGTTATAAGGTGTAGGTAGGAGAAGGACAGTGGATATGGGAAACTTCCTGGGGATGCATAGTCACAAGGCTGGATCTGGTTCTCAAGTGGCAGCAACTCTCTGAGATACAGCCAGGGCATGGAGCGGGACGTCATTGAGGGCAGGACAGTGCAGCCCCAAAATGAGGAGGTCTGATATCTTGGATAGTCTTGAGGAATTGGATGTCTTTAGGGTGTTGATGATTGGTCAGACACAAGTGCTATGGGAAGATGGACAATGGTTCAGGTCATTAGGTGTGATCATTTTCTTTTCACCCGGTTAGTCCTCCACCTTGCAGAAGAGATGTATCTGATTGTTGAACCATTTCATTGTGTGGTGGGTCAGGGTCCATGCTGGTTAAGAATGCTCATGGAAGGCTGCTCTGGTTAAGACAGCAGAATGCAAGGTATAGTGGTCAGGGAAAGGCGGGATGCAATGGAGTCAGCTGCTTCCATTGATATACAAAATAGAGCTGGAATGCTCCCACCTGATGTAGGGATCATTGATCTGAAGGTCATAAAGGCTGGTGGAGGCTGTTTGGACTGTCTATCAGTTATGAGAACTGCAAGGAGCATTGTAGCCTATTGGACATACTGGAAGCATACAGATGGAAGCTTGAAGGCAGACAGTTGAAATCTCAAGTGGCTGCAGGCTAAGGATGTAAAGGATGTATAGGCTGTCAGGCTGCCAGGGAGTCAGGCATCTTGACTGGCCCATGCACCTGTGTCTCAAATCCCACTCACGGCCACGTAACGAGGGGCATTTGAAGCCTGATCCCGGTAACCTTTTGAGAAAGACCTTCACCCACTGCCAGCCAGTCACTCATTCAACACCAGATATAGGTTCACAGAAGTCTAAACAAATAGATATTGCGAGAAAGTATATCCCTACATCTTCAAAAGCCCTCTTAACAGTATCGATGTATAGAAATTACTACTAAATGGCAAGGTATGTTAAGGATTACTAATACAAAATATACTAAAGCGTTTGGAGGCCAATTAGTGAAGAAAGCTATGCAGACTACACCAAATCAAAATAATACAATTGATGAAATCACCTGGGTTGAATTTCTGAGGCAAATAAATAAAAAATGTGTTGTATTAGACAGTAACAATATAATAAAAGACCAAAAGAAACGGTTAGATGAGTGCAGCAGAGATAGGGTGGAGAATATAATAGTGAGAATTAAGTCGTAGAGCCCCAGTGCCAGACGGCCTGGCAAGCGTTGTGATAAAGAGATTCCCCAGCTTTGGGCATATATTTTGAGTATTTTACACCATGGGATAATCAGATTTCAGACCTTCCCAACATCTCCCATTCACAAAATATTTGACAGTTTAGATCCATCAAACTATCGTTTGATTGCCTTACTGGACATCAGCAGCAACAGTGTTGCTACAATTTCACTGTCTAAATTGAAATGAAAATCTACTGATTCAGCAGACAGGCTTCTATAAAGGCTTGTTGACTTATTCTGATATCTCATTATTGAGATTCCTAACACATAACGGCCCCCTTAGCAAGGGTAAATCATTAATTGGAGCCTTTACAAAGCAGCTTTCGCTAGACAGAGAAAGACTGTGGGCTAAAATGATTGAGAAGGGAAATGATACATATGTACTCTATCTTACACAAATACTGACACAAAGGTAAGAGTTCAACAAAATGTGTCTGGAATATGCACTAAGCCCAGAGAGAACAGTGTGGGTGTAAAGCAAGGGCGTGTGTTAGCACCAGTACTCTTTAATATATACATTGGAAACCTTGACTATCCGAGAGGTCCCACATTTCCTCCAGGATTGTCTTTCCGTCCAATTACTTAGCCTGGTTATATAGATGATTTGTGGCATATAGACCATACTATGATTGGCCTAAAACATTTGTTGTACCAGAACTTATAAAGCACAACTACGACCCCTGTGGAACTAAGTAGAATATATTAGTCAGTAGAATAAGTTAGAACTGAACAATACAAAATCTAAAATAATGTAATTCAGTAAAAAGAAAAACATGTATCCGTTGTTTAAATGGACAATGGGAGATGAGAATATTGAGGTGGTAAACACATTTAAATATCTAATTGCTTATTTTACACCAATACGAGTTTATTAGTCTTAAAGTGGAATGCTTTAAATAGGATTAGTTTTGTAGGAGCAGCGATAAAGGGATTTAATATAAAATGTGGTGGATTTCCTATGATTCCTTTAAAAAAATGTTATAGTAAAAAGGTAACTCCTTAACCATTGAGGTGAACCTTCATATCTGAATGGAAATAAATTGGATCTACATTCTGGTATTCAAATTTAAACTTACCAGCCACATGCCTATTACCTAAAATTAGACTAGAATGTGGACTAACATTTCTAAGACCCTTAGTAGAACCGAGACAAATGGCTTTCTTTATCAAAATGAAGGCAGCAAAGTACAATGAATTATTGCAGGTCTTAAGTCCAACACTGAGAGAAGGACCAACGGTGTGGAGGCCGTTTAGTACATGTTTTACTTATATTGGAGTAAGCCCAGTATGTGAACAAACAACCAACCAGGAAGATTTAATGATGTGGGACTCGTACACAACGATGAAATGTTTTCTGGGAAAGGTTGAGCTAGGGAATACATTAAGTTACCAATGAAAGTGGGTATTATAATACCATACATAAAAACATTCTCTGATAAAAATTCTTGGAAGGACGTACTTTAGATTTAGCCTGATGCATACAATAGAAGTTATGAATGTAGATTATTCAAGATGCCTGGCACGCTTCAGACAACTAAATACTGGGATTTGCAATGTAGGGCCTTGGCAAAGAAAAGAAGAGAACAATTCTGAAAATATGTGCATAGTTTAGAATGTATTGAAACTGAGGCATTTTGCGAAAGATGTTTGAGAGGTGATTACATTTCTTTGGTGTTGTCATTGTGATTCTTTTTGAATCGTATTTGAAATGAAATAAGGACACCAAATAAGTTATGACATTATTGTGCTCTTACGATATTACGTTACATAATTAACTGTAATTTTTATTGATGGAAATAAAATGTTATATTGCACTTACAGTGTGTAATGAATATAGCTAAATATTGTATTTTTTTCTGAAGGTTATTTATTAACCAAATAATAATCAATACAAAAAATAAAATAAAGAGGAACTTCAGAGTGCTGCTGGTGAGGTGGTCAGGGATTTGGACATTTCTGCTCCCTCCATGGTGTGGGTCTGTGGGGGGACAACGTCCAGCTGCAATTGGCAAAGTCCACAGGGAAGTGAATAAGGAAGTTCCAAAGATTTGTGGGAGCAAATTAGTTTTGAAGGTTGAGCTTATTGACGTTCATTTATTTAGAGCAGTTTTTCGGCGGAATTACTTTCACTTTCCTACTTTACTGGCAGGTAGTAGAGATTTATTTACATAACTTGATGGATTTTTTTGGAGGGCTATTTGCAAAGGACCATAGAGGGTTTGTTAAGGGTTGCTTAAAGCTCTGAGGTAAGATCTTTGAATTTATTTTTGTGATTTGGGAGTTCCAGTTTTGCAGAGTTTGGAACAGTGATTGTTTTAATTAGATGGCTGGGACCAGAGGTGTACTGAGTATATGCGAATTGAAAGGGCACATGTGGACAGTGTAAAGGGAGGGAGGAAATCAGAAGCCAGGGGGCTTAAGAATAGAAGTTGTATGTACTGAGAGAGGGGTGAAGATGGCCAGTGACAATTGTCGAAAGAGGGCCTAGCAACCAGCAATGGATGTTTGCGATTTTTAGGGGAGTAGCAGGAGATTGGAAGGAGCATTACTTTATCATAAAGTTCATAGGGTATATTTACTTCATGAGGTGCTAGGCTTTGGATGGGGTTGTGAATGGCAACTTTGCTTCACTATAATAAACTTTTCCACATACATCACAAGTGAGCGCATGCTTCACACTGTTACTCCCAAAGGTTCTGGTATCATTCCCTTGGGTGGAAGAAAGATGGGAGATGGCTCACCACAATTCTGAGAGAAACTGGTTGGAGGCAAAGGCATCACACATGCAAATACCACTGAGCCATAATTGAAATTCTCTAATATGATTTGCTTATATTGAATTTTACAATACTGAGCACTGTGTATGCATGTTACTGAATGGATTATTTCCCTGGACGTGCATTATATTTGATTAGTACCAAGCAAGGGGCGGGAGGTCACTGCCTCCCAGCCAATGAGGAGGCTTGGAACGGGGAATTGCCACATGGTAATTCAGGTAAGTGGATTCAGGTAAGAGCTCTCCTCCCCTGTACTTTCCCCCCTCCCCCTCCACAGATTTCCCTTCCCCCACCGCCTTCCCTCCACTTACCTGCTTTTTTGCTGCTAATTTGGAGCGGACACGCTGGAAACACTTTTTTTCCCAGCATGTCCGCTGCCAACATGCGATAGTCTACCATGGAAAGGAAGAAGGGACTAGACATAGTCCCTTCTATCCTTTCCATGGCGGCCATTTTTTGTTATTGATTTTTTTCCTATTTTTTGAATGGCTGCCAGGGGAAGGGAGAAGGGATTACTTGTAGTCCCTTCTCCCTTTCCGTGGCATATATTTTGTTTGCTTACTTTTTTAATCATTTTCAATGGCTGCCATGGAAAGTGAAAACAGACTTTGTTTTCCCTTCCCCTCTGGCCATTTTTTTTCTTTTCTTTTCGAAATGCCAGTGTGTTTCGGAAAGGAAAGAAACAAGCTTTTAGTACCCCGGTCCAATGGGCCAGGGGTACTAATGGCAATAATCCCTTCGCCAAGGGGTCCTTCCCGAGTCAGGTAATGCCCTGGGGGCCTTTGTTAAGGCCCTTGCGAACCTCGGCCTGTAACTATGGGCCCCATGGCATTACCTGACTCAGAAATGCCCCCCAACCAGCTCAGTGATCATTGCTTAAGTGGGAAGTCGACTACATTTCTGTTCAACCACAGGTGTTCTCTGATTGGGCAGAAGGACAGACAGGCTACCTGTATCTCTCAATCTAAGACCAGTCACCATTGTTCACTTGGAAAATCATTCATGTGATGAATGTGCACATGGCACAAGAAAACACCCTTAATGGTTCTACAGAAGAATTTCTATTATTTATTAAATGGACTGCACAGTGCACCCAACTGTTTGTCTCCTCTCCCCTTACTTGCCATCCCCACTCCCGCTCCAGCACAAACACAATGTGTTTCAAAGCGCTTCAAGGCAAGGGAGGGAACAAAGGAAAAAACAATCACATTCTTACAGGCCATGAACAGTAAGGATGTGAAATTAACTATCGTACTCGGCCTGACGACATTTCAGATAGTGCAAGAGCTAAAACATAGATAAGGAAGGGATGGGGAGAGTGGGAAGGAAATGGAAACAGACAGGAGACTACCGTACTAGGCCTAACGACATTTCTGGTAGAGCCGGAAAAAAAGCAAGAGGTGAGGGAGAGGGGTGCAGAAAGGTAGGGGAGGAACAAAGAAAGTGACTATGAAATTAGGCCTGACGACATTTCAGATAGTTCTGGAGGGGGCTTGGGGAGGATAAAACCAGTAAGGGGAGGGAGAAGGAGACAGACGAGGTTGCTATCATACTATGTCCAGGGACAATTCTGATAGAGTAAGTGCATAGAAGAAAGTAAGGGGAGGAGATAGGAAAAGGGAGAAGGAAAGGAGGAGAGAACAGAGAGTTAGCAGTCAAAAGAGTGGATAAGCAAGAGGGGAGAGTGAATACAATTGCAGAAGTCAGTAGGAACACATAATGTTGCAAGCCAGGATACAAGATGAAGATGGGAACAGCATGATTCAGGGCCACCATGAGTAAAAGATGCAAAAGAAATTCAGCATGAGAGTTGAGAAAGGGTGACGCACCATGAATGAATGAAGTCCATAAAAGTCAAATCCAGCATTGTCCACAAGATGGTGATGGTGAAACCAGAATGTATCAGGACAGACTCCTGCAGAAGTAGTCTTGAGTGGGGTGAGGGGGGAGCAGGGTAGAAGAATCAAGCAAAACAGGCAACACCTGTGTGTGAGAATGGGGGGGCACAAGGGAACATCACGGGGGGACCAGAGGGAGTAACACATGTTACAAGAGATTGTTAAAGTTTGCAGAGGTGAGAAACGTGGCAATTCTTAACATGACGTCTGGGAGCAGCAACAGCAAACACAGTGGCAGAGGACAGAAGCCTCCAGGGCATCAATAGACCTCCAGTGGTCTTCAAAGATTGGGCCTTGCTCCCCTGGGGGGAGGCCTAACACCTTTTCAAGTGGGTATGAATTCCACAGCGTGAAGCACTACCCAAACCATTTAGGCTTATGTACGTTTCAACTACAGTTCCATCCAGGTCACCTTCAGCGAATGGGCACCATAATGGCAATAAGCACAGCCTGAAAGAAGGTTTCAGGCTGTGTTTATTTCTCAGTTACTGAAGTCGACAGAGTCCTCTGAAAGGGGCACGCTGACTGTGGCCAACTGTGTAGCCGAAGCTTTGTAGGGCTGCCCTCTGGCCCCCACTACCAGGAAAATGTGAGACTCCGTTCAGGAAACAAAACCTGTACAATAGCGGGTGCCTAAGCAGTCCTGAAATGGCAGGGAGGGCGTCTACCCCAAAAACCTCTTGCTCTTGGCGCCTAACACCTCCCCTGTACAGTTTTAACCCTTTCAGGCAAAAAAGGAGCAGGGGACTGGTGAACGGAAAGAGTGCTGGATCAAGCTGTTCACAGTTAGTGCTCCTGATGACCTGGTTTGTGCCCTTTATGTTTCTAGGGCAATGGAAAACAGCACTATCAGCAGAATATTTAAAACAAATGATTCGTTCTTGTTTGCAACTCCTATTCCTTTCCCCGTTTGTCTTTTTCTCAGGGGCTAGCAGCTAGATCTGCACCTTGTTATGGCCATCTTGCAAGATCTGTTTAGAGAAGCTCAGACTCTACTCAGGAAGAGATGCACAGTGAACAATGCTCCTGCAGGGAGTAGAACCCCCAATGCAGATCTCACATAAAGAGAACCAGGGGGCTCTCTGTGAGCAGTGTGTTTACAAATGTCTTTGTGTTTGTTGTAACTAGTGTATCCGCCATCGGTTTATGTAGTGATTTAAGAAGTGTGAAAGAAAAACACCAGCAATTAGGCTCTGCTTTAATTCACCTTCTGGTTTCAGAGCTTTAATTAACATATGTTTTATCCTGGGCACCATAACTGACTAGACTCTACCACGTAAGATCTACCGCATCTTTTCCTAGTAGTTCAATAACAATGATAGAGACATATAACTTAGTACCAGAGAAAGCAACAATGAACCATGTGGGCTTTGATTCCTCAGATTAAGTTAAGTATTTATTTAACCAATCTCAACACTCGCACACAAAAACAAATGTGTTTGCTGGTACTGAAGCAGTGAAAGCAGGAACATGTCATTTACTAGAGTGAAGAAGGTTAGAAGTGTGAAAGCACAAACAAGCACTCAATTCCAACCAATGAAAGGCAACATCTAGGGAAACTAGCAGTGATCCGCTGTTCACCCAGGACAGCCCAAGCCTCAAAAACAGTTGCTGAAGGTGGCTAAAGGAGTTTACATGGGTCATTATTTGAAATCCTTTCACAGTTTGATTGAGTGTTGTGACAAATGAAATCTGCACCAAGTCTAGCATGCATTATGCAGGACTCCCTCAACCTGGCACTCTTCATGCCATGCCCATAACTTAGGCCACACCCCTTGTGACGAATCAACTACTGGGGCACCAGTGGTCCAGGGATGAATATCGGTTTCTAAACCATCAATCAGCTCCACACCTCTAGTATACCAGAAGGGATCTGAACAGATTGCAAACACAAGTCAATTATAAACCTCTTTCTCCAATGTTGGTAATGTGGATGGATCGACCGGCCTATCTCTGCAAGGTTGTGAATCGTTAGTTAGTTGCAAGACAGTGAACATACAATTATTATCCAATGATAAAGGGACTGCCCAGTCAAGGTTGTATACAAATATCTCCTTTATTATTAGCACAACAGACAACTTTTAGCACACTACAAAATACAACCCACCCTGTAAAGGAATGGCGAGGACAGACAGTCTCAAAGGGGGTGCCCTCTGGTTACTGCCAGGGAGGGTACATTTCAAGGATACTTGGTTTCAACACAAAGAGAGCAATGGGTTGTACAATGTCACTAGAGGCCTTCAGAAACGGTCAGGGGTACAGAACCACAATGTAACCTGTGCTGTAGAAGTTCTTGGTGCTCGAAAGGGTCAAGTCAGTTTCAGGATGCGTTGCAGCTTCTATGACAGAGTTTAAGATGGGAGTCAGCTGTGAGTATCAGGCGGCAGGCAGTTCAGTGAGGGAGGCTGGATGGAAGGCTGCAGGCGGGTCTACAGTGCGGATCAGGCTCAGGAATCGTTATTTCTGTGCTGGTCTGTGGTTCTGAAGCACAGGTCAAGGTGTCTCAGACAGCTTTAGTGACTGCAGCGTAAGAACAGTCAGCAGTGCAGTCGGTTGCAGCTCGAGGTGCTCGATTGGATCACAAATGTCCTTTAAGGTGGACATCTTTTCGAAGCACTTCTAGCTTCCTCACTGGGCTATGTCCTCCTTTAAGGCGGACCACCTAAGGCTGAGGAGATTGCTGCAGGCAGCTGCCTTGTCCTTGGTTTGGCTAGAGACTCTATGGCACTCTCGCCTAGGAAGCTTGCTGCAGAGCCTAGCAGGGCATGCAGTGTGCTTTCTGGATACTGCTTCTGGAGCTCCTGGAGGGTTTTCTGGACTCAGTATCTCCCTCTGTTCTCTCGGATATGTTCAGGGCAGGGATATTACTTCCCTCTTGGAAGTCCTGGAATTCCTTCACTGGTGGAAGATGTAAGGCAGACTGTACCTTCAGCCAGGGTCCAATGAGTTCTTCTTGTTACTCCTTCTTAAGTCTTCAGATGATCTACCCAAAAGAGGTGCTTTTAAAGCTAAATGCACCACAGGGATTGGTGTTGGGTAGCCTACCTTAATGAACCAATCATGGGTCCCCACCAACAATCTCCTGTATGCATGAGGTCATACCCCGAGTGCTTTGCAGCATAAAAGGTAAACGGGTGAAAACATGTAATACTAAGTCCAACCGTGTCTGTTGTGGATCAAGGGTCTCTCTGATCAATGGAGCTCTCTGTGGTTCCTGATTAAAGTGGCAGGTCTCCCTTGAAGCTGCGGCGGGACCAGACTCTCTGGCGCCATCAGTCCACCAACTCCTACCTTCTGAATGGTGTCCCCCTGCGGCATGATTACTGTAATACACGCAGCCTCAGACATTGATATTGATACTGATATTTTATTTCTATTGCGTTCGTATTCAAGTTTTTCAGAGCACAACAAGGCAAGGGAGGGGAACAGGGGAGAACAAAAAAAATGATGTTACTAGGCCCAGTGACATTGATAACGCGCAAGTGCATGGGAAGTGTGAAGAAAAGGAGAAACAGAGAAATAATGATAAATAAATAAATAATAAAGGCAACAAACAGTGATAGTGCAGCCAGCAATTGCCAAGTGCTACGTTTAAGGCAGCAGACAGGGTAGGTCTGATGAGTGCAGGAAGAAAAAGGGGGGGCTGTATGGGTAAAGGTACAGACCCCAGTGCAAGGGGTGTCCGGAGGCAGTGCAGGAGGGTGGCAGCGTGAGCAGGTACCTGGCTCCGGAGGACAGAGGGTGGCCAGGTGCACAGTGCCAAGAGTAAACTGGTCAGCAGGGGACAGGGGGAGCGAAGGCAGAAGAAAAGAGGAAGGTCTTGAGGTCCTTCCGGAACCGGAGATGGTTCTCCTCAAGTTTTAGAGTGGCAGAGAGGCTGTTCCAGAGGGAGGCCCGAGCCAAAGACAGAGATCTACCCCCAGCTAATTTCTTTGAAAAACAACTGACCCTGAGGGAGTTAGAGATAGAGGAGCAAAGAGCTTGAGAGGGGAAGTATTTGCGGAGGGATAGCTGAAGGAATTTTGGACACAGGCCCCCAAAATCCTTGTGGACAATGCAGAGGGTTTTGAATTTCATCCTTGCATCCACTGGGAGCAAATGGAGGGATTTCAGAGTTGGAGATATACGATCCCAGGGCTTGAGGACAAGGACAAGTCTTGCAGTCCTGTTCTGGATTAGTTGTAGAGGGCAGAGAGTAGAGGCAGGTAGATTTAGAAAGAGGCTGTTACAATAGTCCAACCTGGAGAGAACCAGAGCTTGGGAAACCATGAGCTTCTGGGGGAAGGAGAGGAAATGCAGAGTACCTCTGAGGAGATGTGGGCGGAGAAGGAAAGTGTGGAGTCAAAGATTATCCTGAGATTCTTAGCCTCGCAGGTGGGGGTAGGAGGAGGGCCAAGGGAGGCCAGCCAAAGAGTGAGGGGAAAGAATGGTGAAGGTGTGTCAATGAGGAGGATCTCCGTCTTGCTGGCATTCAGACAAAGATCATTGGTGGCCCACCAATCTTGAATGGCAGTTAGGCAATCAGAGAGGAGAGAGGGAGAGGAGGTGGCCGAGGGCAGCCTCAAAATGAGTTGAGTGTCATCAGCGTAGCAATGGAATTTTGAGCAGAAAATGGCAATGCAGTAGGTGAGAGTTGCCAGGTATTAATTGAAAAGCCAGGGTGAGAGGTTAGAACCCTGGGGAATACCACAGGTAGAGAGGAAGATAGATGATATGAAGGAGCCAAGTTGGACCTGGGATGGTCGATCAGAGAGGAAAGAAGTCAGCCAGGCCAGAGCCTGCTCAGTGATACCCAGGTTATCACATAGACAGTTGAGCAGGATGGTATGGTTGACTGTGTCAAAGGCAGAAGAGAGATTCAGGAGGATGAGGACAGAGGAAATGTTAAAGTCAAGGTTAGAGAGCAGATCTTCACAGATGTTCAGGAGAGCAGTTTCCATGCTTCTGGCAGCTCAGAAGCCAGACTGGTGGTCATGGAGACAGCCAGCAGAATTGGAATGAAGGTTAAGCTGAGAGATGGGCAACTTTTCCAGGGGTTTGCCCAGAAAGGGAGTAATGGAAATTGGGTGATAGTTAGCTGGACAAGAAGGATCAGCTGTGGGCTTCTTGAGAAGGGGATGGCATGATATTTCACTGTCCATTGATACTGAGGGTGGGAGCTGGCTTCAAGTTGACAAAGTGCATATCAAAGGTTGTTGGGGTTTCCTGTCTACTTTGTTAACCTCTTCAGCCAAGCCCTATGTGGGCCTGTTTGGAGTACACTCTATTAGTATGTTAATTATGTGTATTGCTGCCATCATCTGCAGGGCTAAACAAAGGACAGGGTGGATATATGGAGTCTTTGTTAGTTAATTAGGCTGGGCATGGAAGGAGGTAGGTTTGGCCCTCCCCCTTCTGAGATGCATTGTGTACACATGTCAGATCCCCACTAAATGTGCCAGGGGGGACTGCACCTGTAGGCTGTGTCCACCCAGAGTTCACAGGTCTATGTGTATGTCACGCAGTGAACATAGCAAAATGTGTGCAGATTTGCCCCACACATTTCCCGGAAGTTGATCTACATCATTCAATTTCATATACAATTTTAAAAAAGCCCAGGAGAGCGCAGAACCACCATGTGGATGGTCGAATTCCTCACACCCCTTTTCACAGCCCCCTCTCAATTTCTCAAGCCACTTAAAGCACTTAGTAGCACATACAGAGCTGAAGGGAGAAACAGAAACAAAAGGGTGAAATGCGATAGCTACATGCATGTAAGGGGCGATGGACAGGGGTGAGAGATATCGAGACAGAGGGAAAGAGAGATGTGATGAGAGGTCAAAGGATACAGAGAGCCAGACTAAGAAAGGAGTGAGCACACACAGAGCGAGAGTGAGAGAGAGACAGATAAACTGAAAAGGTGGAAAATAAAGAATGAAAGAGGAGATATTATGAGTAAGAGCGAGCACAAGGCAAGAGAATATGAGTGTGGGAGAAGCAAGAGATTGAATGAGTGAAGAGGAGGGAGGGGGAGATAGAGGATAGGGGAATGAGAGAGAAAGCGAGAGAGAAAGAGAGAGAGAGAGAGAGAGAGAGAGAGAGAGAAAGAGGCCTATAGCTGGATGGATAGCTAGAGAATGAGGGAGAGAAAGGGGGAGAGAGAGAGACAGACACAGAGCTATATCATTTGCCAATGTGGTATATACCTGGGTAATCCAGTCCAGGCTTTATCTTTTGCATACTGGGACTTTTAGTCTTGCTTGGAAGGAAACACCAGGACTGGATGACCTACTCATGGATGGCATGGGACAATGTCAATCTATCTTCTGGAGAAGGGGGGTAAGAGAGACAAATACAAAATTGGAGGTAGACCGGAAGTAGGAGAAAGGAGAGACTGAATGGGAGGGGGAGAAAAGAGAGATTGAAAGGGAGTGAAAGGGAAAGAAAAAGAACATGAGAGAGGGTAAGATAGAGAATGTGAGGGAGGATGATCCAAGCGACTGAACCAAAGAAAGTGAGTAAGAGATAGAAAGTAAGTGAGGGAGAACCAGGAGACTGCATAAGAGGGAGAGCAAAGAGAATAGTAGGCATAAATGGAAGAAACTTACCAAAATGTAAAGTCAGGATGGCAGGATGGGAGGGAAAGAAGTCCTACAGAAGGAACGGGAAGGAGTGACAAAGACAAAAGGACACTAAATAGTATGAGACACTGAAGGAGAACATTGATCAAGTATGCAGGATGGAATACGAGAACACAAAAAGGAGTGTGCTAGTGTGAATAAGAGTACAAATAGTACAAATGGACATCTGAAGGTGGGAGAGAGCGAAGGGTGACAGAACAGGGGTGGGACAGAAGAACAGAGGAGGGAGCGTGAAGAATTCAGAGATAGTGGAGAGAGAGAGTGAGCAAGGGAAGGTGAGTGATGAGGGAAAATAGAAGGCAGTGTAAATTAAGAATCCAAAATGAAAAATACATATGTAAAGAGCAAGCCTGTTCTGTTGGGTGTCCTGACCCACGTTTGGACTATTATGCTGCAACATTTGGTGCTGTGGTCTTAGGAAATCCAAGAGGGCGGAAAAGCCCACATTTGCGCCAGAATCCGGGAACACTGCACAGTTTGTGCGCACACCAAAATGGTTGCCTAACCTGCCACCCACCAGTGCAAGCATGATGGGCCAGGAGTGCCATGAGTGAAATGTGTGCCAAAGGAAAAACAACAGTGCCAGTTGGCTAAAAAAAAAGCACTTTAAAATCACCTTTGTTTCCCTGAATGCAAGCTCAAAATGCCTATTTTAAACATCACAAGATATTCAAAAATCTCAATGAACACCAGCAGGCATTTGGCAGAAGGTATTCTTGTGTGCATACAAAATCTGGAAAGATGAGGAGCCCAAAACATAACAAAACTGGCTGAGCTGTGGATGTCAGCAGCTTAAGTTAAATGGACAGAAAGCCACTAAAATCGAAATGTTTAAAATAAATGAGTGACCTACTTTTGAGTGTAACATAGGTTGCAACTGTTAAATGTCATAGTTTTGAACTTAGAATCAGCATTCTAGCTGCATGTGCAATAATTGTGAGTTTGATTTGAATGAAGAAAAACTGGGAACAAAAGTGACATTTAGCTGAAGCCTGGCTTAATGAAACTGGATTCTGACTGACAACTACCCCTGACAGGAGAGGGAATTCAGCAGCTGTGTTCCCAGGCCTGGCTGCATCCTGCTGCCCCTGCCAAAAGGAGATGACACCGCTCTGATTGAATTAGGGGAGTGGCACCTGGGGACTACAGGAAACTAAACAAAGCACTGTCCCTGGCTCAGGCAAATGTTATATTGGGGGGGTCGTAAAATGGGTTCCTCTAGGGAGAAACCGGGAGGGGCAGTGCCTGTGAGAGCAAGCTGAGCTTGGGGGAAGTGGATAAACCAAAAATTCCACCATGTGCTTTGGAAAACCACACCCCTTTGGGGCCAGAGCATGATTTTAAAAAGATGGATATTTCATAGTGCGGACTTGTAAAAATGATATACATAACATCATCATTCTTGTGCTTTTTCTGTGCACATTTTAAGAGGTGTTAGGACCCTGTGGTATGTTCTTGGGGATAGTAGCGGAAAAAAAGGTTGTTACTCCAAATGTATGTATGTTAAAAATCTGACACTTTATCATCTGAAACCCATATCCCTGGTGCACATTTGTGTAAAATCTGGAAAGGTTTATAGGTCGTTATCTGGATGAAAAGGGGAGAATTCTGTCATAAATGGACACAACATCGTACAAAGACAGGGATCGGATGTTTTGGTGCTACATAAAATATGTTAACTGGACCTATAATATTAGAAAAATGGTACATAGATAAATATGTATTTGGGTCAGAAATAAATTTGTGTGCAATTTGACAAGGGGAGGTTCATCTGACCATAAAACCTACAGCATTTGCTTCCCCCAATCAAGGGAGAGAGGAAAGCGTGGCCAATGATAAGTGAGAGGGGCAGGCTTAGCTAGGCCCAGGTACACACCCATTTTCAAAACACATAAAAGGAACATTGAAACCCAGACAGGACATTCACTTTCCACTTTCTTGCGGGACGCTTTGCCGGGAGACTCCAGACTTCAAATCCATCAATCTCCAGAGAGCAGAGATCCAGAGAGACCAGAGATCCAGAGAGACCAGAGATCCAGAGAGACCAGAACTGTGCAGTGCTGAGAGCAGAACCAGAGACCAGACGCTGTGCAGTGCCGCTAGCAGAGCTGACCCAGATCGCTCTGAGCAGAACCAGGCAGAGATCGTCCGTGGCGAGAGAACCGCCAGGAGTCCAGTCTAACCGGTTGACCCGATCCGTGACGAAGTCGCATTCCTGTCCAAAATATAGTGTGAGTACCCAGCTAGTACTGTGCCAAAACCAATCTCTTAGTTTAAAATAATCTAATCCAAACTAGTTTAGCCTATTAGAACTGCCTCCTAGAATCGTGTCATTCTGTCATCTTTAAAACTGAAAACTGTCATCTGTCATTATGAGCTTTAAAATTTCAAATCCGAAAAACTACCTTTACTAAATCGGCCGTATCTCCTGAACCGTTTGTGCTAGGAGCGAGTCATATTAAAGCTAAGACTCTAGGCTTTCCAACGAACCTAGAACCGACTTCCTACTCCTTATAGTGCCTCCATAATTGCGCTCGACGCACGCGACTAAATTGCCGCGATTTGACATTTTGCTTCATTTCAGCCACGTGTAAAAATATTTGTCTTTGCTTTCCATCCCTGAAATCCGTTTTCAACCTAATAACCATCCCTGAATCATTGATAGGGCTGGCCTGAACTAAAATAAAGTAGCCATCACCTACCTTGACCTTCCTAGAGGGAATTAAAAGCAATTTTAGCACATTTTTCAATTAATTGTTATTACATTCTAAGCATTTTGGGCCTGTGTTTAAAACTCCCACCTGTTTCCTCTAAGCTTGCTAGGGGGGAACTGAATTATATTGTTTGAATTCCTGAGAACTGTATGCTCTCCTTTTCATCTCCTTACATTGCATAGGGGGGGAGTGAATTGTTCAAGAAAAAGTGATCATATTATCTTTTGGTTGAAATCATATCAACGTTATTTCTGTGCTGCATTCTGTCTCACCTTGCCTTTCCTTGAACCATATAAAGCATTCTCTGCCACCTTATTCTTATATTTCTATTTATAAGTAACCAAGAACTGTGCTACTGTAGGATTACCTATTGCTGATTACTGCTCATATTCACAAGTGTGCTATCAATTATCAATTTATTTATAAAAGTGTGATATATAGATATATTGTTTAATTTTCAAATAAACCTTTTAATTTGCAAAACAAACCTACTTCTTGGCTCAGTGGGGTCAGGGGGATTCTAAGAGAGGGGTGTTATATAAGGGTTGTCATCCAGAGTAAACAAACTGGACATAAAAATATATCAATAAGGGTTTCCCTCAGCATCCCAGACTAGGCATTGACTTAGCTGTAGTGTTGAATTTAATCCGCTTACGAAGTGGGGGCTCGTAGCCGGAGATTCTGGATTAGATTTACCACTTGTGCAGCTTAATACAGTGTGCCAACTGACCGGATACACATATCCGGTTAGACCACCACGCTGTTTTACACTGTGAAAGCACTCCTCAAAGGAACGCTCTAAGGAAACGGTCTGTTTTGCAAAATAAAATACAAACTTCTGTAAGTCAGGAAGGAACTCAAATTCCAGAATGACGACACTGGTAGACATCAAAATAGCCAGAGAGCACTTCTTACATAAGCTATTTGTGAGAGGACTGAGGAGGGCCAGGATGCGTGGTTGCAGGCAATCACACAACAGGTCACTGCAACTGTGTTAGATATCTGGAGAGATCAGGGTCCCTTACATGTGGCCTTGAGCGAACTATACATTGCTCCTAAAGCTAAAGATGAACACGACAAGATGGTTAGGATAGCAGCATATTTGTATCTATATATGGGAGCCATGCAGGACAAATGTGCTGAAGGCCAAGATCTGGCAAGTAGGCAACTGTTGGCATTAGAGAAGGCCCAATCTGACCTGGTCTCTTCTGAGCAGAGGCTGCAGAGGAGCCAGGAGTCAGAAAATGATAGTAGGCAGTATATCATTAAAATAAAAGAGGACATGGATATACTGCAACAGGAAAAGACAGACCAGGATACCGGAATTCTGGCTTTGCAGGAGGAGCACCAAGACAGTTTGGACTCCTTACTGCAGAGCCAGAAAAAGCTGGAGCAACAGATCAATTTCAACAGGGCATGCACAGAGCAGGTAGCCACCCTGCAAATCCAACTAGACAGAGAGAAAGAGGAAAGCAATACATTGATTTTGAAAGACCTGGATACCCAAGCAGAGTTTGATGAAGAACGCCAGAAAGCTGGTGCCTTTCAAAGGCAGAGGGACGACCTGGCGTCACAAATGCAGGCTCTTGGTCAGGAAAGGGATACCTTAGGCCAGGAAGTCTGCCATTTAAAAAGAAAAATTGAAGAAAATCACTTGGCCCTCCAGGGGCTGGGTGACCTCCAAAAAGAGCATCAGGGCTTGCTAGATCACACCAGGAGGGTGGGGTAGGCTCTGGCAAGAAAGGAGCAGGCCAGTAGGGATGGGAATCAGGAGGTAACCCTCCTGCAGCAGAGACTGGCCCAGTACTCCAGGACCAATCAGGAGGCACAGAGAGAAAACGAGGCTCTCTGTCAGCACAATGATAGGCTCCAGCAACAGGTAGCCATGCAGGAGAGACTGATAGAGTCTAGTAAGACCTTAACTGAGGAACTGAAAGCGCAGGCTCTTGCATTGCAACAGGGAGCAGGGACTGACAGAGATGAAGTTCGCTGGGAAAGGGAAACACCTGAGCATAACCTCAGAAGCCCTAGTACCAGAGGCCTTCATCTCTCTCAGTCCCTGGACTCTGCCATTCCCATGTCCCCTGGCGTGCATGAGCACAGGGCCACATGAATGGCAGATTACTATCCAGCCAAAAGTATGGGGCTCATAGGCCAGTACCACCCAGGAATGGATGGGCGGACACCCGGGTATGGGCACCTAAGTACAATGCAATTTAGTGGGGAACCCCAGGAAATTAGGCCCCCTAAGGGCATCCTAAAAACCTCTGCCCAGTTAGGTCACTGGGTGGGGGGGTACCCATCAAATCCTGGTAGCAAGGAGGGATCTGAAGACTCCTCTGAGCATCACAGGACACAGGAGGCCAGGTCCCCACATACTGCCAGCTATTCCCAGGCTCCCAGAATCTGGGAAAACCTGGAAGATCAGACGGGCTCCTCTGGGAGCAGTGCTTCTGAATCAGAGGATGAATGGACCAGGGTTACCCGAACCAAAAAGGCCAATAAGGTGAAAAGGGCCTTGCATAAGGACCCCTTAGAACAGATTAAGGCAATCAGGAGTGTCATCACGCCTTATCATAAGAACGCCAAGTATTCTGTTTGGGAAAACTTGGAGCTCTATGAGCAAATGATGGATACTTTCCATTTGAAGGACAGCAGTAGCTGCATCCAGTACGTCAAATGGACATTCTCCCCTGAATACTCCAGTTTCTTTGCGGGGCTGGAGGACCAAAACCATTCAAGATGGCCCACATATAGGGCGGCCATCTTGAAAAAAATTTCTGTACATAGAAATCCCCAAGAGGCTTGCAAGGCAGCCTACAATTTGCAATCTGGAGAGGATCAGGCCCAACAAGAATTTGTGCAAGAATTGAAGCGTGCCTTTGCGCAGTCCACCAGAAGGGTGTGCACGGACAGCAGAGAATTCATCAACACATTTTTCCATGCTATTCCCAAGTACATAATGACCCAGCTCGTGAGAGATTTTCACGAGAAAAGATCTTTAGACTGGGTCATTGAGCAAGCCACCCAGATCTATGAGGTGCAGAAGCCCATAGAAAATACAAGTAATGCACAGAAAACCCCCAAAACCAACAGCACCCCTGCTGCTGCCAAGGTGGCAGAGGTAAAGGTTGCCCCCGTTTTAGATTTGGAGATGGGGGGCCTAAAAACCTGCCTGCACAGAATACCTCTAACTCCAGAAGGCCCTCGGGCCAGTCACAGACAGGGAGTTAAGGAGGTAGTCCCACAAATGGGGTCCCTCGCTCCCCTGATTATGTAAGTCCCCGCTACAAGGTAAACCGACCCATCCTGGGTTATGTGTGGACTCCTCCAGCCCAAGGGGGGGGATACAGTCAAGAACCTAACCCAGAGAACTTCCCTCCAAACTTCCCACAGGAGGGCAGAAATTCACCAAACCCTGGGCCGAACTTTTTCCCCAGGTATCCACAAGGTTTCCGCCCCAAACTCATCCATCCTTCTTTCCCCAATTCCCTGAGCCCAGACCTCCTAATCCGGGAGAGGGGAGGCCAAGGGTGTAAGGGTACCCAAATCTTCCCAACCCGGGGTATTACCAGAGAAGGGATAGCTACCCTTCCCGGGATCAGCCCAGGGGAGAAAATAGAGCCCCGTATCAGCCTGAGTGGGTTTCCCGGTTAGAGCGCCAGGTTCAGAACATGGCACAGGATTTGGGCCGCATGCTGAGGGCCCAACAGAACCCTCAGATGGGCATGCCGGCACAGAATACCCCAAACTCTGGACCTAGTGCTCCAGAACAATGACTGGGGCAGCACCCCGATAACCCACCGGTTCCCAGGCAGGAGGCACAAGGGGAAGGGGGGTGTAAAGCTTTGGAGGAAGCTTCCTTCCCAACTTGTAAACAGCCCCTGGAAAACCAGGAACCGGAAACAAAATCTCCTACCCCTGAAAGTCTGCCACCCAAGGAACAGAGGGGAGGTAGGAAAAACAAAGTACCCAAACAGACCCATTTTGTGGAGGAGGTACAGGTCTTCCAATTTGAGGGAGAGGGATCCTCAGAGGATCCTGGGGAAAGGATCTTCTCCTTCAGAGATGGGGGAACTCCTCCCAAGGAAAAATGGGTCCCAAGGGATTTCAACCCAGACTGGGTAGATGTGGGGATTGAGCTGTCGCCGCCCATCATCCTATCCCAAAACCAACAAAACCAAAAACCCCTGGTTCAAACCCATCTGGTGACTGCCTCCCAAAAGGCAGGGGCGGCCCAGAACCGGAACCAGGGGAACCTAAAACCGAATCAACAGACTGGGTAGATGTGGGGATTGAGCTGTCGCCACCCATCATTCTATCCCAGAACCAACAATACCAAAATCCCATGGGTCAAACCTATCCTGATGACTGCCTCCAAAAAGGGGGGGGGGCGGCCCAGAACCCGAAACCATTTCCATTTTTCAGATTCCCCAGGCTCTACACAGAATTCTGCCCAAATCTCTTCTCTCGCCATGTCCAAAACCAGAAAGTTAGCCCACCAGTTGTCCAAAAATGTGCATTATCTGTGCCCCCTTGAGGAGAAGGAGGGAAGATATTATGCCCCGGTACAAGTACAGGGGCAGGGTACAATCTTGGCACTGGTGGACACTGGATCCCAAGCTACCCTTCTGTCCAAAAAGGCCTTTGATGAACTAAATGCAGGAAGGGGGAGAATTGCCGAATTCCTCTCACCTCTCTTCCTGGACAACTGCAGAACTTTGACGGGAAGGAAATTCCCGTTGAGGGGACTGCAGACTTGGGCATTAAAATTGGGCGACACAAGGTGAAACACCAGGTCGTAGTAGTAACTCCAGAGGGCACCCCTTGTTTACTAGGGAATGACCTCCTGAGAAGGTTGTCACCCCTAATAGATTGTGTAAACAAGGTCCTCTGGACCCAGACTAGCCGACCAATAAAATTAAAACAGAGTGTCAACCATGTTAGTTTAAACGGCACCTGCCACATGATTGAACAAAAATCTGACCAAGTAGAATTTCACTTCCAGAACAACCAAATTCCAGACGTGACAGTAATAGCAGTAGGCCAACAGACTGGTGATGGGGGGTCCTCTCTATTTCTGAAAATCAACCTTCCTTCCAGTTTAAGGTGGTATTCCACACTGGAAGGAAATACTCTGAAATTCTTTACCAATCCACAATCAGACACTCCCACTCCTATAGTCCAGAAAGATGTGAAATCAGCTCAGAGCCTGGCCGATATTCAGCAAATTGGAGAGCAGTTGTTCATCCCTGTTCAGTTAAATGATGGGAAGGACTCTGTTCTCGCTCGAGTGTGTGTGAACAACGGTAAGAGCTTCATCAGCGAAGCCATGTTCCACCAACTCCCAAAAGATCCAGCCATTCCCACATTCAAACTGATAGACAAATGGGAAATGGACCTGGAAGCACCTAATTCCAAACATCTCCTGCCAAGCAGGTGTATGCTCAAAATCTCCATTGGCAACAAGAGCATAGTCCATAATTGTTGGGTTGTGCGAGACGTCACTGCCGCTTTTTACTTAGGCAGTGACATTCTCAATCGCTTCGCCATTCGTTTGGACCTAATAAACTTCAAAGCTTGGTCCCGATTAGTGGATAATCCCATGGGCTTTGATGATCAAGAAAAAGCATTTAGGTCAGCTCAATTGCTACCTTATGCAGTTGAAATTCAGCTTAAAGAGGAAGTCACCATCCCAGAAAGGACCTGACAATTCTCCCTGGAAGTGAAAGTTAAAAGAGGACAAAAATTGAAAAACCCTGATGCTTATATTCATCTAAATGCTTCTCTCCAAAGCAAGGGTTAGGGGTAAACCCAACACCATTAGTCAACATAGAACATGACACCATTCCAATAGAGGTGGATAACAGCGACTTAAAGAGTATTACTCTAGCCGCAGGCATCATTATTGGAATGGCGGTTGATGACCGACATTTCTCCATTGATTTAGGAAATGAACTGTTAGGACCGATCCCCAAGGACTGTTTTGACAGTGACAGTGAGGACAATACAACACCAGACAGGATTTTCACCCGGCATGGGGGAAACTTCCTGGTGTACACTTCTTGCCCTTATGGTAAGGAAGATGTGACTTGTGACTTCAGAGGGGATGAGGTGATTTTCCAGGTCCATGAGGGCTGCCTTTCCCACCTGAAGCCTCCGGTCCAAATCAGCACTCTGACCAGGGACTTCTCCACCCAGCTGGAGGAGGCCGCTGAGATAGCAAAACCAGAAGTCTTTCCAGGCTTCAGGCAGATGGTGGAATAGAGAGTCAACCTAGCTGATGCCTGCGTGACTCTGGAACAGAAGCAAAAGTTGAAACAGGTTTTCTTGGATTTCCAAGATCTCTTCGCGGTAGTCTCATATGACTGTGGTCGCACCGACATCAACAATTCCCACAGACCCGGGCATGCCTCCAGTGTTTGTGAAGCAATATTGCTTGCCTCTCGCATCCATGGAGTCCCTTACTGAAATAATTAAGAACCTTGAGTCCCGGGGAATAATCCGTCCAGTCCACAGCACTTTCAATAATCTGGTGCTGGGAATATTGAAGCCAAACAGCCAGTGGAGACTCTGCGCCGACCTTAGGGAGCTCAACAAACGGGTCCATACTTCCTGATGGCCTCTGCCCTACATTGACCAAGGGCTGGCCCAGATCCAGGGGTCACAAGTATTCACTGCAATAGACCTGACCAATGGATACTGGACCGTGCCAGTCAGTAGGGAGGACCAATACAAACTGGCTTTTACCTTTGGGGGCCAGCAGTACACATGGACCCGGACTCCCTTCGGATACCTCAACTCCGGCAATAAATTCAACATTTTCCTACATAAGGCCATGCCCGACCTGGGTGCGAGGGGTAACCTAGCTTATGTAGATGATGTCCTCATCAAAAGTTCATCTGTGGAGGAACACATAGCGGAGATCTGTTATGTTCTGACGCAGTTGAGGGCCGCCGGAGCAAAATTTTCCTTTCAGAAGGCACAGTGGTGTAGAACCCGTGTTAATTTCTTAGGGCATGAGATTACTCCTCAGGGTCTCTGTCCTCAAGAAAAGAAAGTGGAAGCACTTCAGAAACTGAAGGATCCCACAACTCTGTGGGAACTAAGCAGCCTCCTTGGACTGACTAATTACAGCAGAAAGTTCATTGAAGGCTACGCAGAGATCACTAGACCCCTGATTCATCTCTTGAAGGGGGGGAGGGTCAAGTGGGAATGGGGTCCAGAACAATCCGAGGCAGTAAGACAACTCAAGAGAAGCCTCTCACAAGGACCTTGCTAGCTTACCCTGTCAGAAACAAGGAGTTCTTCCTGGAGACAGGGTTCTCTAATACGTGCTTGACAGCAGTATTATACTAAAAGCATGACAAGGTCAATAAAGAAATCTCCTATGCGAGCAAAACTTTATCCTCTGTGGAGGAAAAATTCAACGATTGTGAGAAGGCACTCCTGGCAACGGTGTGGGCATTGAAGAATTACCGCCAGTTCATCCAGGGGGAAACACATCATAGTGGAGACTCCACACCAGCCTCTGCAATATCTCCAAAGTGACAGAATCCGGGCCGGGAATGTGAGTAATTCCCGAATTACTTCCTGGATTCTGTCAATGCAAGGCTTTCCTGTAGAGGTCAGATATGGCCAAAACAAGAAGAGTCCCCTCGTGCAAGGTCTCGCTGAATTAGATGATTGTGCCAGAGAAGACTGTCTCGAGGACGAAAGTCTAAAAATCAAGGACAACATGGAGGCATACCTTAATTCCTCACACAAAGTCTTTGAAGAGGACAAGTGTGAGGGAATGCCCACTGTCTAAGTGGATGGATGCTCTTACCATGTTGACAACAACGGGGAAAAAGAACTGGTGGCCGGTGTAGGGAACACATGGGTGAATGAGTCCCCAGAACCCTCCGCTGGATACAAAATTGGTCCCCGAAGTAGTCAGGTGGCAGAATTGATGGCTGTGCCTCAAGCCATCCTCACTGCTGTCCAACATCAACTCCACGAACTGGTCATAATCACAGATTCAGGTTATGTACGGAACAGGTTCTTGGAGCACCTGGTTAACTGGAAAACCAGAGGCAGGCTATGTGCTAATAACAAACCTTTGAAACATGGGAAGTTAATCCAAAACATTGATGATCTGGTCACCTCGAATGGGATGACCATCTACTGGAAAAAGATCAAGGGTCATTCCAAAGTAGAGGGACCAGACAAAACTGGAAATGACTTAGCTGATCAGCTGGCCAAAACCGGGGCCATCCAAGGGGATCGAAACGAAATAGAGTCCCTGTTGGGGGAAATCCAGGTCACTGCTATCACTAGATCCCAGACAAATGCTCACAATGATCTTTCAACTGCACAATGGAGAAAGAAGACCCCTGATGCTGATTTGATTACAGCTCAGAAAGGAGATCCAATAATTGGTAAGTTTTACCAACACATTGAGGACCCTCAGAACTTTCCCCTGACGGATACCGATTACATTGGGAAAGAGGACCTAAGAGTGTTGATGAAATGTCCAAAAAGGTTCAGAATCCAAGACGGTTTGTTGGTAAGGAAATCCCAAGCTGGCCATGATCAGTGGGTGGTTCCTACCTCATTCCGAAGCCTGATGTTAAATCACGCCCATGATGCGGCCACCGCCGGTCATAGGGGGTTTCATACAACACTTGAAATCTTAAGAGAGGTTGCATACTGGCCACACATGGGGCAGGACCTCGACCAATTCTTGAAGGGGTGTCTGGTGTGTGCACAATTTCAGCCAACATCCCTCACACACCGGGCGCCTCTCCAAAAGAGGGGGATGACACTGCCATGGTCAGATTTGCAAATCGACTTCGTAAGTCCTGTAATTCGCTCGTCTAGAGGAAACAAGTACATGTTGACCGTCACATGCTTGTTTACCAAGTGGGTGGAATGTCTCCCGGCCCCAAATTGCAAGGCAGAAACAGCAGCTGCCCTGATGATTAACCACATATTTTCCGGTTTTGGTCTACCTCAAAGGATTGAGTCAGACAGAGGTAGCCAATTCACCAGTGAGGTAATGACAAAGATGTGGGAGATACTGGGGGTCAAAAGGAAGCTACATATTGCTTACTGGCCAGCTTCTTCTGGAGCAGTAGAGAGATACAACCGAACCATTGTGAGCATATTAAAAAAGTTTGTGGCAGATTCTGGGCCAAGTTGGGATATCCGATTACCTCTGGTCCTAATGGCCATCAGATCTACCCCTTCATCTGCAACTAAAATGTCACCATTTGAGTTGATGACCAGGCGCAAGATGGTGCTTCCCCATCATTTGCTCTACAGGACCCAAAAGCAGACGTTGATAAATGCCTCCACAACTCATGAGTATGTGGAGAATTTAAGGAAACACATTCAACATGCTTTTGCCTATGCTCAGCGGAATCTAGAAAGATCAGCTGATAGCATGAAAACCCAGTACGACCTGAAGACCACCAGGAAGGAATATACTGTGGGAGACCGGGTCTATCTATACAATTTCCAAAGAAACCAGGCCAAACAGCGAAAGTTTTTGCCTACGTGGAAGGGACCATTTGAAAATATAGTTTGGCAGGGGGGGAAGATAAGTGGGTCCATATAAATCAGCTAAAGTGTTGCCATCCTAGGCACACTCTGCAACAACTGGAGGAATCTTCTGGAATCCCAGAGGGGGCCGCCCCCGATCAATTCAGTTCCACCCTAAAATATCCCACATATAGTCGCTAAAATATCATGATTCTGGAAAGAAAATATTTCCTGTTATTTCTTGTTTTTTAAAACAAGACTGAAAAATGTAACCGGATGAATAAAATGTATGTGTTTGCCACACCATTAATAGTGGTGGAGAAATGTCTACGAATAGGTATTGCGGCTTTTGCTTTATCATCCTAGGTGAGATGAAATCACGGAGACTGACCAAGGAGAATGACCCGGAGACCGGGAGCAAAGATCCGAGGGGCCCGGGGTACCGCCCAATATTCCCATCAGGACAGGTAAGGAGAACCGATCGATCCAACCGGATGGAGGAAAAGATGCTGAACTGTGCCATCTGCGGAATTGGAAGAAGATGATGCGGACATCCCAGCGCGTGGATCAAAACATCCTTTGCACCCGACTCCATCTCGACTCGAAATCAAAGTGCAGTCGGGCGGGGGGGTTTGTTTGGTGTCCTGACCCACGTTTGGACTATTATGCTACAACATTTGGTGCTGTGGGCTTAGGAAATCCAAGAGGGGGCGGAAAAGCCCACATTTGCTCCAGAATCCGGGAAAACCGTGCAGTTTGTGTGCACACCAAAATGGTTGCCTAACCTGCCACCCACCAGTGCAAGCATGATGGGCCTGGAGTGCCATGAGTGAAATGTGTGTCAAAGGAAAAACAGCAGTGCCGGTTGGCTTAAAAAAAGCGTTTTAAAATCACCTTTGTTTCCCTGAATGCAAGCTCAAAATGCCTATTTTAAACATCACAAGATATTCAAAAATCTCAATGAACACCAGCAGACATTTGGCAGAAGGTATTCTTGTGTGCATACAAAATCTGGAAAGATGAAGAGCCCAAAACAATGTTTATAACAAAACTGGCTGAGCTGTGGATGTCAGCAGCTTAAGTTAAATGGACAGAAAGCCACTAAAATCGAAATGTTTAAAATAAATGAGTGACCTACTTTTGAGTGTAACATAGGTTGCAACTGTTAAATGTCATAGTTTTGAACTTAGAATCAGCATTCTAGCTGCATGTGCAAAAATTGTGAGTTTGATTTGAATGAAGAAAAACTGGGAACAAAAGTGACATTTAGCTGAAGCCTGGCTTAATGAAACTGGATTCTGCCTGACAACTACCCCCGACAGGAGAGGGAATTCGGCAGCTGTGTTCCCAGGCCTGGCTGCATCCTGCTGCCCTGCCAAAAGGAGATGACACCTCTCTGATTGAATTAGGGGAGTGGCACCTGGGGACTACAGGAAACTAAACAAAGCACTGTCCCTGGCTCAGGCAAATGTTATATTGGGGGGGGTCGTAAAATGGCTTCCTCTTGGGAGAAACTGGGAGGGGCAGTGCCTGTGAGAGCAAGCTGAGCTTGGGGGAAGTGGATAAACCAGAAATTCCACCATGTGCTTTGGAAAACCACACCCCTTTGGGGCCAGAGCATGATTTTAAAAAGATGGATAATTCATAGTGCGGACCTGTAAAAATTATATAAATAACATCATCATTCTTGTGATTTTTCTGTGCACATTTTAAGAGCTGTTAGGACCCTGTGGTATGTTCTTGGGGATAGTAGCGGAAAGAAAGGTTGTTACTCCAAATGTATGTATGTTAAAAATCTGACACTTTATCATCTGAAACCCATATCCCTGGTGCACATTTGTGTAAAATCTGGAAAGGTTTATAGGTCGTTATCTGGATGAAAAGGGGAGAATTCTGTCATAAGTGGACACAACATCGTACAAAGACAGGGATCGGATGGTTTGGTGCCACAGAAAATATGTTATCTGGACCTATAATATTAGAAAAATGGTACATAGATAAATATGTATTTGGGTCAGAAATAGATTTGTGTGCAATTTGACAAGGGGAGGTTCCTCTGACCATAAAACCTACAGCATCACTCTGACACTCCATTTCCTTCCGCCAATCAAGGGAGAGAGGAAAGCTTGGCCAATGATAAGTGAGAGAGGCAGGCTTAGCTAGGCCCAGGTACACACCCATTTTCAAAACACATAAAAGGAACATTGAAACCCAGACAGGACATTCACTTTCCACTTTCTTGTGGGACACTTTGCCGGGAGACTCCAGTCTTCAAATCCATCAATCTCCAGAGATCCAGAGAGACCAGAGATCCAGAGAGACCAGAGATCCAGAGAGACCAGAACTGTGCAGTGCTGAGAGCAGAACCAGAGACCAGACCGCTGTGCAGTGCCGCTAGCAGAGCTGACCCAGATCGCTGTGAGCAGAACCAGGCAGAGATCGTCCGTGGCGAGAGAACCGCCAGGAGTCCTGTCCAACCGGTTGACCCAATCCGTGACGAAGTCGCATTCCTGTCCAAAATCTAGTGTGAGTACCCAGCTAGTACTGTGCCAAAACCAATCTCTTAGTTTAAAATAATCTAATCCAAACTATTTTAGCCTATTAGAACTGCCTCCTAGAATCGTGTCATTCTGTCATCTTTAAAACTGAAAACTGTCATCTGTCATTCTGAGCTTTAAAATTTCAAATCCGAAAAACTACCTTTACTAAATCGGCCGTATCTCCGGAACCGTTTGTGTTTTAACTGTCATCTTAAAGGTAAGATTCTAGGCTTTCCAACGAACCTAGAACCGACTTCCTACTCCTTATAGTGCCTCCGTAATTGCGCTCGACGCACGCGACTAAATTGCTGCGATTTGACATTTTGCTTCATTTCAGCCACGTGTAAAAATATTTGTCTTTGCTTTCCAACCCTGAAATCCGTTTTCAACCTAATAACCATCCCTGAATCATTGATAGGGCTGGCCTGAACTAATATAAAGTAGCCATCACCTACCCTGAACCTCCCAGAGGGAATTAAAAGCAATTTTAGCACATTTTTCAATTCATTGTTGTTACATTCTAAGCATTTTGGGCCTGTGTTTAAAACTCCCACCTGTTTCCTCTAAGCTTGCTAGGTGGGAACTGAATTATATTCTTTGCATTCCTGAGAACTGTATGCTCTCCTTTTCATCTCCTTACATTGCATAGGGAGGAGTGAATTGTTCAAGAAAAAGTGATCATATTATCTTTTGGTTGAAATCATATCAAGGTTATTTCTGTGCTGCATTCTGTCTCACCTTGCCTTTCTTTGAACCATATAAAGCATTCTCTGCCACCTTATTCTTCTGTTCATATTTATAAGTAACCAAGAACTGTGCTACTGTATGATTACCTATTGCTGATTACTGCTCATATTCACAAGTGTGCCATCAATTATCAATTTATTTATATAAGTATGATATATAGATATATTGTTTAATTTTCAAATAAACCTTTTAATTTGCAAAACAAACCTACTTCTTGGCTCAGTGGGGTCAGGGGGATTCTAAGAGAGGGGTGTTATATAAGGGTTGTCATCCAGAGTAAACGAACTGGACATAAAAATATATCAATAAGGGTTTCCCTCAGCATCCCAGACTAGGCATTGACTTAGCTGTAGTGTTGAATTGAATCCGCTTACAGTTCCATGCTGTGCAAATTCCATCCTCCGTAATCTGGCTTAGGATCGTTTAAATTGGAAACATGTGCCCTCTCCCATCCACCTGCAACAAAATAATCTGAGACACTTGGTTCGATGAGCTGGCTTCAACTCCCCCCGCCCCCTCCAATCCTCCTGCCGCAGAAGTTCTTACGGAGAATTCTCATAAATGTGCTAATTCCCTTCACCTTAGAGACCCCCAGCACCTTTGCTGGATTTTGAGGACTTGATTTTTTCACGTGGAAAGAGTGTGAGCCTTTTTTCACACTCTTTCATGTATTTTGATGTATGTTTTACTCGTGTTCTTTGATTATAGAGTTTTAAGATAAGTCCATAGGCACCTTGTCATGTGTGCTACACAGCACCCTTACAGTGCAGTGACACAGAGGTGTCTTTTTAATCTTTCCAAAGGTTTAAATACCTTCTCTGGGATAAACTACTGTTTTCCCGAGAATGTAAGGTTAAATTGACTTTACTGGTCTTTTTAAATTCCTAGACCCAGCACACACTATCTGCTGGAGAGGTTACCTAGTATCCCCTGTGTCTAGAAACTCATGTAGCAGTCAAATGCTACCTTTTTCTATCTAAATGGCTGGTGGCAGTGGTTTTACAATGAACTACCATGATTTTTCCCGACTGCGAACACCGGTAGCTAAAAATCACGGTAGCCATGTTTATTCAAGATGGCGCCTTCAGCCCCTTTGTTTAAACAGTTCCCTGTCTTATTTTTTCACCATTTCTTTTTGCAAAGGTCCTTCTAGTGTTTGTCTCTGCGCGTCAAACTAGGTTTGGTCCCTTTGTTTCTATGCCTTTGGCGGGCTTCAGGACTGAAGACCACCTCTGGCTTCTGAGTGTCTGGGGTGGGCAGGAAGCGAGGGAGGTGCCCGAAATCCCTGTGCTTAGTCTCCTAGGAGACCCAAATGCACTGTGGCGTGATTGGCTGGCTGACTGTCTGGCAAATACAGCCACCCTGCTGGGTGATTGGCAGCTAGGCTGGAATGAAAGGGAGAAAACTGTTTAAAAGGTGAGTCTCTTGGACTGGAAAGCAGAGTCGACCACTGGAACGAAGGGACCAAAGACGAGCTGGAAGAGAATGGCTGCTGCAACTCCTGGACCGTTGGTTTGCCCAGTGAAGCCCTGCTGCAGGTCTGATTTGTCAAGTTCACCTCGACAGAGAAGCCCCTTCAAGGACAACTTCTTCCTTTGAGTTGGTGGGACCAATCAACTCATAAGCCACCTGGATATCATTCTCGGAGCTGGTTAGGATTAACCAGGGGGAAGGACACCAGCTTGTGTGCTTGATGAACAGCTACTCCAACTGAAGTGACTCCATTTTGTCCGTGATTCCGTGCAGTACTGGAGTCCCCCAACGTCCTCCCTCTTGTCCCTACGACTGAGGCTTCAGAACAGTGAGATCCGCAGGAACTGCCAGGCACCAACATCTTCAGCTGCATCTTTTGCTTCATATTAAGGTACTGTGCCAACCCGATTGAGAGGACGCTTCTCTCACGGTGAAAGTTCATGGAACTTTCCCAACTTGCAGGCCTAATTCGCTTGTGACACATCATATGATTCTTTTTCGTAGAAACTACTTCTGAGAACTTTGGCAAAGACTTTACTGTTTACTTCAAGAACTGCTCTTTCCTATCCAAGACACTAGTCCATTGACTTTGGCCTAGGCCTTTGAACTGAATCGAGTACTCTATTGAATTTAAACTATTTGCACTGACTAAGAAAGTATTTGTGATCTATTCTGCTAACTTGTGCCTTTTTACTTCCATTGAAAGTAACTGAAATGCCATTTTGCTCCTATTTCAGGGGAGTCTAATTTGTTCAGAAACTTGGTGGTTTGATATTGAAGTGTGTTTGTGTATAATATTTAGTTGTCTCCTTCTAGTGAATGCTTTCTAAATGATTGTGTAATAAATGAATAAGTGTTTTACCAAGAAATCATGAGTGTAAGTCTATTTGAAGCACTGTGATTGTAAGACATCTGTGTAACCTCTTGTACTGCTCACATTCCCTCTTGAGATAAGCCTGGCTGCTCAGCTCACTACGACAAACTGTGTATTGCAGACTTATACCAAAGGTTGTTTTTTGCTTACACCTGTAGTCATTATTGTATGTGGTAGTCCCAGAGGGTACTGCATGAAATTCTGCCTAATAGAAGTATACTATTCAATTCTCATGGTAAATGTCCTCCTTTTGCGCATTTTCTAGCAAACCAAATGTCATCTGGACCTCAATAAGGTACCCCTGAACAACATCCAAGTTTGTCTTCCCCTTCAAGACTAAATAGGTTTAGTAGTATGCCTTAGAGTGGGTGAATGTGACATCTTGGCATGCCGTCACCCACAGCCCACCCCTATGTAAGGGGTTGCTCGGCATACCAATTGCCTCCCTTCCCATATGCCTGCTAACCCCAGGACCAGGGATAGATGGGTGGAGGTTGGGAGGGCACCTTTAAAAATGTTTCTTTAGGGGCGGGTTGGCATAGAAAAGTTTGAAGACCTCTGCCCTATGATGAAACCAAATGCTTAACTGTTGGGCTCAACTTTTAAATTGATTAGCCTCTTTGTGAAATTAAATAGCCTGTGGATTTGGGTGAAAGCAGCATCTAATGGGCCAAAGGATGTTGAAATAGCTCTTCAGCCTCCTGGGATCAAAGGAAGTCGGGGTCAACAGCGCAATTGGTTTAATGGCCACACTCACTACCAACTTTCAAAACTGCCATGCAGCCCCCAGCCCCCAACAAGTAATGTTGAGTCTGGCCCCGCCCCTGGCGCGCGCCCTTGTGATGCCACTTCTTGGATTAGGGAAATTGTCATGATTTCTTTTTAACAGCTCTCATAGTGATTTATTGCATTGCATTTCCACTTAAGTGCTGCTAATTACTTCACGCTCTCGCCCACCCTCTCTGCTAATATTGAGCACTGCTCAATTAATATTTTTATGATGCGTCTGGCATGTTAAACCACCGCCTTTGACATTAGGAAAATAACGCATAGATACATAAAAAAACATCAAAGCATTAAAAAGCTATTACACACAGCCAACATAAACTGGCAGAATAATGATGGGTCCCGCCAAGCAGCAAACATAGTCAAAAATATGATCTCCGTCGTAATGAAATGCCATCCATTTCATTTTACGCTAAATACGGATGCGACATATCAGCGGACGCTGCGCTGACACAGCAGCGAGGGAAATTGAAAATCTGAAATTATATATATGATTGGACACGGCGTTAAAGTAATTTATAGGGAAAACCTCGAATGTGCTGGGTCTGCACCTCGAGGTGAACTCATTTTAAAGAATCAGATAGGGGAAAGGCTCCACCGTCACTAATGTGCAGTTAAAATGGCAGCCCGCCACTGTCCAATCTAGTGAATGGATGGGGAGGGGAGGAAGGTGACGCAGACAGAAATACACGACGGGCGAATTGGTTTCAAATTACACGAATGCTGCATAATCCAGCAGTAAAACGGGATTTGTTTTCATCGCTTTGACCTGACGTGTCAGGTCTACTGCCGGGTCTGCACGAGCGCTGAGAGACAAATGTGTGAGATAAGGGTCGCCTTTGCAGCAGGCCAGGGAGTCGAGTCTAGGAAGCGGCATTATGTCTGTCGGGTTTGGGTGCAAGGTTGCAGTGGAGTCAGAAACCACAATCACTCGGCACCTCTCAGGGTCCAGGGCAAAGTTTAGATTCTGCTGACTAGAAGGGAGCCAAAGGTGTTTTCTGGCCTCTCGCAGGTGGCTGCCGTACGGGCGCCTGCCAGGCTGTGTCCGGTCGTGGACTACCTTCGCCGTGGGCAGACAGGCTGCCAGTGACATACACGAGAGCCAAGCTGGTGTGTGCTGCAAGAGTTCGTTCATGAACCAGTCCCCGCGAACTCTGAGAAGTTAAAGTGCACATGTACCCTTCCACCCTTTTTAACATACCTGGGCAAGGTTTTTTACATCCACCCTTTTCTTTCGTAGGTATCGATGTTTATTGAGATGTTTTTCCATTTTATAGGAGAACATTTGCTGAGTCTTTTCCAGCTATTGAATTTAAGTGCTTTATTCACTTCATAATTTCGTTGTCTGGAAATGTGCGTATTTTTTCAATAAAACCCTGCTTTGTCAGATTTGGAAGTTTGATCTTGATCTGCTCATTCAGGCAGTGTGTGCCAATCAGTGGTTTAGATAACAATTCATTAACCGGGGCCTGCCCCACATTCAAGAGCAAGGGTCTTCCTATACTAAGTGAGATAAATGTTTTAATTGAATTGATTTGCTTAATTTTGCATGATTGCATGACCAGACTGAAGTTTGCGTTTTATTAGGCTGCCTACATTTCCTTCCAAATAACATATTTTACTGTTAGCCAAATAAATGGCGTTCATGATACCGACTGTGTAAGGATTATAGGCAGGAAGAACCCAGCTGGAATTCACACATATGCATGGAGCATCCATGAAGATCTCCAGAGAACACATCTATGTGAACCAGGCACGTTGGGCTGAACTCCTTAAACTGGCCTCCCCTTGCCATTTTATTCTCTCTCTCTTTATTCTCGCGTATTTTTGTACAGCACTGCTATATTTGCTAGACAGGGTCAGCGATCAAAGACATACATAGATAATGTATTCACTTCTGCCACAAAACAGAAATCCTCAGGCAAAATAACTGCAGGTTGCCCGATTCTCAACCTGGTATTAAGTACCGAAAAGGTAGTTAAAAGGGTTAACAAACTTTTTGGTACTTAAGACCTATTCTGAAGTCGGTAGGAATGCGCTGCTTTTGGGGAAATACATGTGGCGGTTGCTAGGATGGGTTGGAAACCAACCTAGCAACTGCCACAGTCGTTACCTGGCTTTTTAGAAGGGTATTCTTGTGGCACTCCTACAGTTTTATATGTGCGTTAAAATCGCGCACATATACAGTACCATTTTGGTGCCGTTATATTGGAGGAGTGCCACAAGAAGACTTGTTTGGTGTATATGAAAGTGTTCATATACACCCGTGTGGTGTATAAGAACTCTTTCATTTATACCAAAGCAAGCAGCTTAAACGTTGTAGTCTGCAACGTTGAAGCTGCTTACTTTACAGTAAATGAATGAACGCATTCATTTACACGGGCGTATATGAACACTTTCCTATACACCAAAGTAAGCAGCTTCAACGTTTTAGTGACTGCTTCAACGTTGAAGCTTCTTACTCTGGTGTATAGGAAAGTGTTCATATACACCTGTGTTCTTGGCAGCATTTTTGTAAAATAACGAATATGTCGTTATTTTACAAAAATGCTGCCGAGATTTCAGGAATGCGCCTGTTATAAATAAAACAGGTGCAATCCTGAAGGGGCACTATCGTACACTACGAGGACGCGCAGGCCCACTTGAGAATAGTGGTGGAGCCTGGGCATCCTCATTTGGTGCAGTGAATCGTGCTCTTTAGCACGTTCACTGCGCCCAGTTATGAATCGGGACCTGAGTGTGAAAATGCGGAATCAGACAAACTGCTGCCCATTTTTCTCACCGAACCCCCTGAATCACTCTATTGTTTCATAACAATATGCTGACATAGAGTTCTCAAATCATATACTAGTAAACTCATGTCTTCTGTATATAACAAACAAGGGATACCTGGTATATATCTACGGTCCTTCAGGTGAGTATACACAACAAACAAAAAATGAACCCATAGAACAATGACAGGATTCAGTATAGTTATTATCAAATCTTAGCAATACATGATATTTATTTTGAATTCTGAACACAATTATTTAACATCTCACAACACAGTGAAAGTGAAAAAGGCTCAACAAAACTTTTCCCATCATTCACATCTCTTTCCTATCTCATATACACCATTTTCATACCAACAAATATTCCTAATCTGGGTATTTACTGTTCCCATAACATAGTAAGAAACCATGAATTCAGCCTAAAAACTCATATGTTTTTTAGATGTATCTATCTGTACATTTTACAGGAGTTGTATGTCTGTCGACATGTGTTTCGGTTGTAGTTCTTTGGGCGGGAAACACCTTGCCCTGATAGTCTAGCCAACCTTCATTAGGACGGAATGCAACTGTCCAATATACGTTGCATCTAGAGAGGATAGGATGAGCCCCGAGATCTACAAGGTAATACTGATAAACTCATTACAATCTGTTCCTACAACGCCTGTCATCTTGTGCAATTTACATAATACATTTAATGAGGGTGAAAAGCAACATCGCAATCTATTTCTCATATCTGACTCACCTCCACCGAATTTGAGAGGACGGTGACTTGATAGTGGGATTAATCCATATTTTGTGTTCTGTAGCATAGTGCAGTGGAAACTGTATACACTCCGACAGGATAAAAACAAACACAATGGCCTGTTTTAGAACTACAAATAGTCAATCATTATGACCTAATCAGATACGGGAATTATTCTTGACAAGAAGATACTCACTTCTTATTCCTTAAACTAGCGGTTTGTCTAGCCATGTGGATGTTAATCCATGGAGTTCACATGAACTTCAAAGAATGGTAGCTTGATAGTGCAATCAATCCCTGTTGTGTATTCTGTCACGTAGTACAGCAAAAATGTGTGCAGTCCTACAGAGCAAGAAACAAACACAATGGCCTGCCTGTGAGCTGAAAAAAGCCAGATGTAACAACATATCCTTGATGGCATGATTCATTTCCAGTACAAGGATACTCACTTTTTAATGTCGAAGAATCACAGTCTCCTGTGCCTTCACAATGGGACACTTCATATGCTGTAATTAATTTGATTCAGACACATTTTCACACCATGTGATCGTCTGGATTTGCCTGGAAAGTATAAGGGCATTGGTTACAGCACCGGCTACGTTTACTCTTTCTAAGTTTTAAATCTTTCCCTCTTCTGTTAGATATGGCCAGTTATTAATCAGTCTCCCGTATTAGTTGCAAGCCCGGTTGTCTACGTTTGCCAATATTGTTACAGAAACTGTTCATTATGTATCTGTTTTCTGGTGCTCTTATAGTGACCGGAGCAGCGTAATAGTGCCTAGCCGGTTAACAAGTTTACATATTGCGCCACATGTGCTCTGCTTACCTACAACGTCGATATCCAAGTATTAAATAATGGTACTCGCATCGGTAAAGAGCTTCCGCTGGCACCTCTGAGTAGAGACTAGTGTGTGCCTCGTTCACAGCTTTCTAGATGAAACCAAGGCATGGTGATAGAGAGAGGACTAGTCATGTCTCTCTGCTTCCAATGTATGTCCACGCATGGACATTGCTAGATCCAGCGTTTGGCTCCCACAGTAAATGGAATTTGGATTTCAATATCACTTTTGCTTTTGAGTGTGTATTTACATATGATGTGTCATATGTCAGCTGATAACATTTTGTGACGAAAAGACACGTGAGTTTCTTATTTCCCAGAGGATTATGGGAAATGTAGTGCAACTCATGCTTCACGACTGTTATGTGGGGATGCTGGTGTCGAGACTTCGACACATGGGGTTGCATCCTGTCTATTGCTCATATCTGACATATCAGAGGGTATCATCCACCTAATCATATTACATGTTTATAAGACATGTGGATTAATTGTTTCCCAGGGTATTGTGTTACTTGGACACACGAGGTGGCAGATGTGTCTCCCTCTTTCATTTGATAACAGGGGCATGTAACTGATGGTGGTACATACATGTATGGATATCGCCAAGTGTACCATCTGATTTACGGACTCCTGAGTGTTAAAGTGCTTCTATGTAACACCCCAAGTTTGTGTGGTGCTGGGAACAACTTCAACACAGTTAATGGGCTACTCGCCCTATTTCACTCAGTAATTAGGGCATTCCATTCAACGGAAATGTTTAGTCTGTGGCGTACTGTGTCTAAAGAATAGACCCAGCACTTGTCCAACTTGTGTAATGCAGTAGTCATATCTCCCCCTCGGCTTTTGAGTCTAATGGTTTGTAGCACAAATCATTTTAAATCTGTATCCAGGTGTTTTATGTTTGCTGAAAGGGTCAACCAATGGTTTTAGTGTGACTCGTGAGAACCCATTTTATGTTGCCATTTTGGAACACATATTTGGTTTCCGTGAGTGGACACGCAACTGTGGGATATATTGACCCACTCAGCTGTGCTAAACTACATCACTTTGGTGCAGTGGTGCAAGAAACAGCAAATTGGCCGTGCTGACTCCTGTGCGTGTCAGGATCTCAAAACTGCGTTTTTGCAACAACCAGAAAATGGCTGCACCACCCTGCCACACACATTTTAGGTGGGTGGAACAGAGTACTCACTGCAGGAATGTGCCAGTGTGCTCTGCAACATTTAACACAGAGTGAAGTCAAAGAGGCAGCATTACTTTGCTAAAAACCCAAAATGCCTCTTTAAAATGACACCTTTTTCAACCTTTAAAAGTGCTGCTTGGCGCCAAACTCATCCAGTCCTTATGAACCACTGTGATTAAAAAGGCCCTGCAATGCCCAGGATCATCCATTGTATCTCAGCAGAACCAGGGCCAATTCTTGAATAACAGCTCCTCTTAAAAGTATCTTTGAAAAATCAACAAGGAGCTTTGCTTTCATTTTACACGGGAAACACCTCTATTTTCTTTGCAAAAGTATCTAAAAACCAGAAAGACTCCAAATAGATGCCTGTTTAAATGTATCCATGCTACAAAACAACTCCAGCACTCAAGAAAAGAACTACAGCTGCATAAAGTGGGTATTTGCTCGAGATGAAAACCAAATTTAAAGAAATAGTAAAATGTGCCTTTTCTGACTGAAGAGAGAAAATCGCCTATTTAAAGGTAAATTGTTGTGGGAAGGCCTGCTTACTTAGCAATGTAAAAGAATTTGTTGCTGGTAAAAGTACACATGTAAACTATTTTGATTCCACAGGTTTAAGTCAAGATGTACAATGAGAAAATAGAAGCTAAAACTCATAGGCTAAGTTGGCAAGCTATAAAAAAAAAACTTGCTCTGCCAGTTGCTAGCCTTGAGAAAGGGTGACACCTCATTCACTTCTGGCACAGGAAAACGCTAATTGCCAGCTTCAAAGACTTTGAATGCACCAAGACAAAGAAACTTCACAAGCTCATCAAACATTCGTCTTTGCTCCAGGCTGGGACAATAGCAGGCTGAGACTCTCACCTGTCAATTGTGAGGGGTAATAAAACCTTCAATCAAGAGAGAGGTCCCTCATCTTGCTTCAAAGAAACTGACAATTGACAGCAGTTGGGGGAAATAAAAAAGAAACTGATCAAGTGACAATGGACTTCCTTTTGGTTTTAAAGGCGATTTTGTAACTGAACCTTAAAGATGTTTAACTTTGCAGCAAGAATTAGGAAAAATTTGAAAAGTTTGCAGTTCTAAACCTAATTTAATTCTCTTTCTTTGAAAACTTGGTAGAACTCATCACTGCATAAGGAACAGAAGTTATAAAAAAAGACATATGATGGGGGAAGTATTGATGTTGCGAACATAACATTTTGTACATACATCCCTGGGGATAATGCTCATCTGGGTACAAAACTGGGGAATTTTAGGCCAAATCTTTCATGTTTAAAATTACCAAAATGTGTCAGCAAGGCAAAACCAGGTCTCACAGACTTGGGGTTTGGATTGAAATATGACGCACAAAATATGTAACCTGTGTATCTGATTTTCTCAGAGGTGGTAACTGCATAAATATGTGTTTGTGGCAAAATTAGATTTTGGTTCCAGTAGCTAGGGGAGGTTTCTAAACACTGTAAAGATCACCCCATAAACATGACATCCTTTTTCTGTGATCCACTCAGCTGTGGGCAAGGCGGAAACTATCCTCTTGCCCAATCCTACTATTAGGGGCGTAGGCAGTAAGCCTGCCCCTGCCATATACTGTAGTGATGTCATCTGGCTTGATAAATAAGGGCCCCTGACAGCACACAGGGTGTACACTGATTCCTGACTTTCTTCCTGAATTCCTTCATGGTGCCCGGTTCTGATTTCTTCATCCTGTTTGATCCTGATTCCAGATTTTCATTGCAAAGCCAAGGCCTATGCATTGCTGACCCCATTTTCAGCTAGGCCTCAAATTCTAAAAAAATCCCAAAAACTCAAGGGAAGCATCCTGATCCAGCCTGGCTTGCTGCTACTAGATGGATGCCTGCTGCAAACTTGCTACCCTGCTGATCTGTAGTATCCAGTAACCAGAAGTGCCAGTCCAGTGCAGTCCGGTGACCAGAACGGCCCAGCGGATCCTGTCCCGCCAGATTTGCCCAGCTGTCCAGTGTTAGACCAGATCTGTGTGGTGACCAGAACCCTTGACATTCCAAAACCCTAAATTAAAGTGGACTGTAAGTATTAATAGGAATCATAGAGAACCATAGCATAACTTGCCTTGCCTTGTCCTATCCCAATCTCTAAGCCATCCTATCCTTACCTTAATAAATGTAACATTGTCAGAATCCTTATTGCAATCCTGTCCTTGATTTATCTTGCTAAGCACCATTTCTTTAGTCATTTTTATCTTGTGTAAATCCTAAACTATCAATCCTATTTCGAGTGATCAAACTGGTTCCACCAGAGCGGGCGTTGGGGATCTGGGGTTGAAGTCATGAATCAACTCTAGAGCTTACTGTGTCCCTCTTTGGTATTCTAGTCGGAATGCTCTAGTCGAGAGTAAAACTATTTTTTGTCCAAACTGAGTTTCTTTTCTGTTTTCAGTACCCGATTTTTCTAAAAACGCCTCTTATTCTACATTGCATATCTCCCTCAGTTTAATAGCTAGAGACCTCTGTTCAATTCTTGATTATACCTAAGACTTATAGCTACACCCCAACCTGAGCACCGCACTAAAAATCAGTTAATTTCACCCATTTTTATTAAAAACTGTTTGGGTAATTTTAGGCAGGAATCAACATTTTTTGCAAAGTTTTACATATGTTATTTTTATTCTAAATTATTTTCAACCTTCCATTCAAATTCAAATTGTTTACTTTTGCTCAAACTATTGCTTATGATTGCTAGTAACTTTCCAGTGTTGCTCCCCTAAAGATTTGTACTTATACACACATTCATAGTTTTATTCAGCCATTTCCGAGTGTCACTTTAACATTTCAAGGATTTAAATCTGTTTTTCTCTCTCGTTTGTGGAGGGAAGGTTGGATTCAAATTCTGTTTCTGATTCCTCATTCCTGATTACCTGCTGCTTCCTTATATCTATTTAGAATTGATTATTTGTGGGTTGAGGAAAATTGCAGGGGGAAAGTGTAACTTGAGTGCTATCTTTCCAAAAATTAGTTCCTTCCTATTTCTCTGGTGTTTTCAATTTTGTGTTGCTAAAGAGTGAATTTAAGTGCATTCCATACCTTCCTATTTGTTATTATTACCACATTGGTGATTGCTGCCCCATATATTAAAAAGTATATGTTTGATTTGAATTTTAAATAAATAAATATTACCTTTACCAACCAGCCTGATTCCTGGTCCATCGTGACCCAGCGTATTTGAAAAGGGGTCTGATATGAGTGGTGTATCTCTCAAATATTGAACCTATACATATAATAAAATGAGCATTTCAGTTGTGCGCTGCATCTAGTGGCTGAGACCAGGGTGTATCGCCTGATTGAAATACTTAACAGATCTGGGGGCTTGTGCCGTGATTTTGAGTTTGATTACCACCTGTGACAGTCTAGCACAGCAGACTAACCTGCAGGGTAGTGACACTTTGCTTGGTTGGTGTACTGTGCTTCACTGTACAAGCGCCTTCCAAACAAATACTCTAAGAACCAGGCTGGTCTGTAAAAGTAAAAATATATCAACCCCGAAATAATTAATAAAGAAATTGACATTTCCAAAATGGCTATCCCAGTAGAAATCAGTATGGCTGTGGAGCACCTCATGTACAAGCTTTTTGTCAGGGGTGGGCGGCCAGAACAGAATGAACATGTCTGGTGCAGGAAATCTCAGAACAGGTCACTGCCATGAACCTGGATACATGGCAGGACACTGGCCTATTACACCAAGCTCTCAGTGAATTGTACATGGCCCCAAAAGTTAAAGAGGAGCAAAGCAAAATTGCCAGAATTGCGGCCTACCTACACCTCCACATAGGAGTGATACAGGAAAAGCACGCTGAAAACATAGTTCTTGCACAGAATCAAATTGAATCACTAGAGAAAATCCAGAATGAGCTAGACTCAGCAGAACAAAGGCTACAGAAGAGCCACGAATTGGAGGCAGAATCTAGACATTATGTCACAAAATGAAAAGAGGATCAGGCTCTCCTACAGCAAGAGAATGCAGAGCAAGACACCCAATTACAGGCACTAAAAGAGGAGTGTCAGGAAAGGGTTGACTCTCTGCAACAGAAGCTGGCGCAACAATTAAATTATAAAAGAGCCTGCGCAGAACAGATAGTTACCCTACAAAACCAGATAGACAAATTAAAAGAGGAAAATAATAAATTAATTGTTAAAGACCTCCACTCTCAAGAGTAATTTGACCAGAAATGCCAGAAATCCAACACTATAGAAAAAAAACAAGAGAGACCTGGCGGAGCACCCTGACCAAGTTACAGGAAAGTAAGTTGGCCCTTCATGAGCTAAAGGAGTTAAGGACAAGGCATGTGAAGCTACCAGAGCACGCCAGACGGGTAGAAGGTGCTCTGAAAGAGAACACCCAAGCTAAAGACACACAAACCCAGGAGATGAATCACTTGCAACAGAGAATGTCCCAGTGCTCCTAAAACATGCAGGAAGTGCAGAGGGACAATGAGGCCCTCTGTGAAAAGATTGATGACTCCACCAACAGGTAGCAATGCAAGAGCGAATCATTGAGACCAGTAAGATCTTGATAGATGAACAAAAGGCTCAGATTTTTGCTTATCACCAGGAAATAGGAGTTGAAAAAGAAAAGGTAGCAAGATTAGACAAAGAGGGTGCTAGACTAAATTCTAACTGGAGGGCCCAGGTAGAGAGGGACAGGGCAACCCCTGATCATGACATAAGGAGCTCTGTACTCAGGGACTCAAACCCATTCTATACCATGAACACTGCCAGGTTCATGTCTACTGGCTCATATGAATCCGGGGCAATGAGGATGGCAGAATTCAATAAGGTTGGTAAAATGGGATTGACAGATCAGCGCCCCCAGAAATTGATGGACGGGCGTCCCTGTACAGATCCCCAAATGTTAGGGCTGATATATCTGACCAGCAAGACTCCTATGAAGGGAGAGTCAGGGAATTGGATCCACAAAAATACTGCCTTCAAAAAGATCAGTTTGTGAAATTTGGTGGGGAACTACAGGAAATAAAGTCCAAAAAGAGTATCCTGAAGACCTCTACCCAGTTAGGGTAGTGGGGGGGAGGGAGACTCCGCCAATCCTGGAAGCAGGGGAGAGTCAGAAGACTCTTCTGAGCACCACAGGCATAGGGAAACTAGGCCCCAACATTCTGCAAGCCCTTCTCAAGCTCGCAAAGTCAAGGAGTGCCTAGAGGATCAAGAAGCCACCTCCAGTAGCAGTATCTCTGAGTTTGAGGACAAGTGGACTCGGGTGACTAAAACCAAGAAGGCAAATAAAATTAAGAGAGCTATGCAAAAAGATCCCCTTAGGCAGATCAAGGCCATTAGGAGTGTCATAACACCATATCATAAAAATGCAAAGTATTCTGTCTGGGAACACCTAGAATTATATGAACAAATGATGGACACTTTTCATATGAGGGACAGAATTGCATACATTATGTGAAATTGACATTCTCTCCTGAATACTCCAGTTTCCTTGCGGGACTGGAGGATCAGAAACACTCAAGATGGTGGTCCACCTACAGGGTGGCCATCTTAAAACATTTTTCTGCACACAGAAACCCCCAAGAGGCCCGCAAGGTGGCCTACAATTTGCAGTGCAGGGAAGATCAGGGCCCACGAGAATTTGTGCAGGAGCTCAAACACGCCTTTGCGCAGACCGCAAGGAGGGTGCGCACAGATAGTAGGGAGTTCATCACCACCTTCTTTCATGCACTCCCCAAATATATAATGAACCAGCTGGTGAGGGACTTTCATGAGAAGAGATCACTGGACTGGGTCATAGAACAGGCGACCCGCATTTATGAGGTACAAAAACCGGCAGATAAAAAAAACACACAAAACAAAAAACAAAAACCAGCCAACACCCCTGCTGCTGCTAAGGTGGCAGAGGTGAACATTGCCCTCATTTTAGATCTCGAGATGGGGGGGCTAAAAATATACCTGTACAAAATGCATCCAATCAAAGAACCAGAAGGCCCTCAGGCCAATCCTAGACGGGCGGTAGTCAGGGAGGTAATCCCACAAATGGGACCCCTAACTCCCTTTATTACATCAACCCCCAATACAAGGGTAACAGACCCATCCAGGGATATGTGTGGACTCCCCCAGCCCAAGGGGGGATCCAACTAGGTAGGTACCACCCCAGGAAACTTCCCTCCTAACCTTCCCCAGGAGGGCAATAATCTTGCTAATGCCGGGTTGAGTTTATTTCCCTGGCACCCACAAAATCTCAACCTGCAGAACAACCCTCCTTTCTTTCCCCACTTTCAAGAGCCCAGACAGCCCAATCCGGGAGAGCAGAGGCCATGGGTGGAGGGTTACCAACATTCTGCAAACCCAGGCTACTATGGGAGAAGGGATAGTGACCCTTCCCGTGATTCACCTAGGATTGACCAGAGACCTCGTGCCAGCTGGAACGGGTGTCCCAACTGGAGCGCCAGGTCCATAACCTGTCGCAGGATCTGGGTCGCATGTTGAGGGCTCAACAGAACCCTCAGATGAACATGTCGGCTTCAGAACCCCACAAACCAAGGGTCTGGTACTCCAGAACAATGACGGGGAGAGCACCCCGACAACTCACCAGTTCCAGAGGAGGAGGCACGGGGTAATGGAGGTGTAAAGCCCTAGAGGAAGCTTCATTCCTTACCCGTAAAAAGCCCCTGGACACCCAGGAACTGGAACCAGAATCTCCTGCCCCTAAAAACCTACCACCCAAGGAAAAGAGGGCAGGTAGGAGAAATAAAGAATCCAAAAAAGCCCATTTTGTGAAGGAGGTTATTGTCCTCCAATTTGAAGAAGAATCCTCAGAGGATTCTGGGAAAGAAATCTTCTCCTTCAGGGACGGGTGAACTACTCCCAAAGAAAAATGGGTCCCAAGAGATCCAAATAAAGACTGGGTGAATGTGGGGACTGAGTCAGAATCGCCCATCATTGAACCCCCGATTGAACATCAAGGAAATCACACTGTGCAAACCAAGTCTGGGGACTGCTCCAAAAAGGGGGGCGGTCCAGAATCAGAAAAAGGGGATTCCCCAACTCCCAAAAGCCATTCTGGTGACTGTCTCCAAAAATGGAAGACAGCCCAGAATCAGAAAAGGAGGAGCCCGAGACTCCTTGAATCCCTGAGTGCAGAATTTTCGTTTCAGATTCCCAAACTACCCAACTCGGTTCTGGGGACTGCCTCCAAGAAGAGGGAGGTAGCTCAGAACCAGCACAAGAGGATACCCAGACTACCCAACTCCATTCTGGGCACCACCTCCTAGAAGGGGGGGCAGCCCAGAACCAGCACAAGAGGAGCCCCAAACTCCCCACATACCCCAATGTCAAATTATCCTTTCAGATCCCCAAACTCCAACACCGAATCATGACCAAACCACCCTTGTATAAGAGTCAGAAATAAGGAAATTGACCACAAAACCTGCCCAGAATGCCCATTACCTTTGCCCATTGGAGAAGGAGAGTAGATTTTACGCCCCAGTCCAAGTGCAAGGGCAATGTACTTTTTCGGCACTGGTGGAAACTGGATCCCAAGCAACTCTTCTGTCAAAGAGGGCCTTTGATCAGCTGAATTCAGGAAGGGGGGAGAGATACCAAATCCCTCTCACCCCTCTTCCTGGACAACTTCAGAACTTCGATGGGAATGAAATTCCTGTTGAGGGGACAGCGAATCTGCAAATAAAAATCTGGCGACACAAGGTGAAACACCCAGTCATAGTCAGGCTCATGTCATAACTCCGGAGGGCACACCCTGTCTACAAGGGAATGACATCCTGCAAAGATTGTACCCCCTAATAGACTGTGTGAACAAGGTCCTCTGGACCCAGACTAACCGGCCAATAAAATTAAAACACAGTGTCAACAATGTTAGTTTAAATGGCACATGCCACATGGTTGAACAAAAACATGATCATATTGAGTTCCATTTTCAGAACAACCAAACACCTGGCGTGAAGGTAATTGCTGTAGGACAACAAACTGGTGGTAACTCCTCTCCATTTCTGAAAATCAACCTTCCTTCCCGTTTCAAGTGGCATTCCACACTGGAAGGAAATACTCTGAAAAGTTATTCTAATTCACAATCGGAAAATCCCAACTCCATAGTCAAGAGTGATGAGAAACCAGCTCAAAGTTTAGCTGACATTCAGAAAATTAGAGAACAGTTATTTATCCCTATTCAGTTAAATGAGAGGAAGGAATCTGTTCTCGCCTGAGTGTGTGTGAACAATGGTAAGAGCTTCATCAGCGAAGCCATGTTCCGACAGCTCCCAAAAGATCCAGCCATTCCCACATTTAAATTGATCAGTAAGTGGGAAATGGGCCTGGAAACTCCCAATTCCAAATATCTACTGCCTAGCAGTTGTATGCTCTAAATCTCTATTGGAAACAAAAGCATAGTGCTTAATTGTTGGGTCGTGCGAGATGTCCCTGCTGCATTCTATTTAGGCAGTGACATTCTGAATCGTTTTGCCATTCATTTGGACCTGATAAATTATAAAGCCTGGTCCCGATTAAGGGGTAATCCCATGGACTTTGATGATTCAGAAAAAACATTTCAGTCAGCCCAATTCCTGCCATATGCAGTTGAAGTTCAAATTGGAGAGGAAATCACCATCCCAGGACGGACCCGACTATTCCCACTTGAACATAAAATTTAAAGTGGACAGAAACTGCGAAATCCTGATGCATACGTTCACCTCAACGCCCATCTCCAACAGCAAGGGCTGGGGTTAAACCCAACACCATTAGTCAATGTAGAACACAACACCATGCCAATATTGATGGATAACAGCGATCCTAGGAGTATCAATCTGAGCGCAGTCACCATTATTGGAATGGCTGTGGATGACCAACATTTTTCCATAGATCTAGGTAATGAAATGATAGGACCAATCCCCAATGACTGTTTTGACAATTATAGCGACAATGACATAACACCAGATAGGATCTTCACCTGGCAAGGGGGGAATTTCCTGGTATACTCTTCCTGCCCTTGTGGTGAGGAAGAGGTGACCTGTGACATCAGGAAGGATGAGGTGATCTTCCAGGTCCACAAGGACTGCATCCCCTGCCTGAAACCTGCTGTCCAGGTAAATACTTTAACCAGGGCATCTCCAGCCAGCTGGAGGAGGCCGCTGAAATAGCCAAACCAGAAGTCTTTCCGGGCTTCAGTCAAATGGTTGAAGAGAGAGTCAACCCAGCTGATGCCTGTGAAACTCTGGAGCAAAAGCAATAGTTGAAGCAGGTGTTCTTAGATTTTCAAGATCTCTTTGTGGTGGACTCATATGACTGTGGTCACACCGAAATCCATACAACAATTCCCACAGATCCTGGCATGACTCCAGTGTTTGTGAAGCAATACCGTTTGCCTCTCGCATCCATGGAGTCCCTGATGGAAATTATCAAAAACCTTGAGTCCCGTGGGATAATTCGTCCAGTCCACAGCACCTTTAATAATCCTGTGCTGGGGATTTTAAAACCCAACGGCTAATGGAGACTCTGTGCTGACCTAAGGGAGCTGAACAAACAGGTCCGATGGCCTCTCCCCTACATTGACCAGGTGCTGGCCCAGATCCAGGGGTCAAAGTTATACACTGCCACTGACCTGACTAATGGGTACTGGACCGTACCTGTCAGTAGGGAGGACCATTACAAGCTGGCCTTTACCTTCGTGGCGCAGCAGTATATATGGACCCGGACTCCCTTCGGATGTATCAACTCCGGCAACAAATTTAAGATCTTCTTAAACAAGGCCATACCCGACTTGGGTGAAATGGGTAGCCTGGCCTATGTAGATGATTTTCTGATCAAAAGCTCAACTGTGGAGGAACATATAGCAGAAATCTGTTATGTTCTGACACAGTTAAGGGTTGCCGTAGTAAAACTATCCTTCCAAAAGGCACAGTGGTGCAGGACCTGTGTCAATTCTTGGGGCATGAGATAACTCCTGAGGAAAAGAAAGTGGAAGCACTCCTAAAACTAAAAGACCCCACAACTCTGCGTGAGCTAAGATGCCTTCTTGGACTGACTAATTACAGTAGAAAGTTCATTGTGGATTACGCATAGATCACAAGACCCCTGATCCACCTGTTGAAGGGCGGGTCAAGTGGGAGTGGGTCCAGAACAAGCCGAGGCAGTAAAGCAACTCAAAAGAAGCCTCTCACAAACGCCTTGTCTAGCTTACCCTGTCAAAAACAAGGAGTCTTTCTTGGAGACAGGGTTCTCAAATACATGCTTTACAGCAGTATTATATCAAAAGCATGACATGGTCAATAAAATCATCTCCTATGCAAGCAAGACTTTATCCTCTGTGGAGTAAAAATTCAATGATTGTGAGAAGGCACTCTTGGCAACGGTGCGGTCATTGAACAATTACTGCCTGTTTATCGAGAGGGAACACATCATAGTGGAGACTCCCCTCCAGCCTTTGCAATATCTCCAAAGTGATAGAATCCGGGCCGGAAATGTGAGTAATTCCAGAATTACTTCCTGGATTCTGTCAATGCAAGGCTTTCCTGTGCAGGTCAGATATGGGCAAAACAAGAAGAGTCACCTTGCGCAAGGTCTGGCTGACTTGCATGATTATGCAAGAGAAAACTGTCTTGAGATTGAATGTCTTAAAACCCAGGACAACATGGAGGCGTACCTGAATTCCCCACACAAAGTATATGAAGAAGACAAGTGCGAGGGAATGCCCACTGTTTATGTGGACGGGTGCTCCTACCATGTTGACAACAATGGGGAAAAGGAAGTAGTGGCCGGTGTTGGGAATGCCTGGGTGAATGATACCCCAGAACCCTCCGCTGGGTACAAAATTGGTCTCAGTAGTAGTCAGATGGCAGAACTGATGGCAGTTCATCAAGTCATCCTCACTGTCATCCAACACCAACACCACAAACTGGTCATAATCACTGATTCAGATCATGTCAGGAACGGGTTCATGGAGCACCTGGTTAATTGGAAAACCAGAGGCATGCTATGTGCTAACAACAAACCACTCAAACATGGCAAGCTAATCCAAAATATTGATGATCTGGTCACCTCTAGTGGGATGACCATCTACTGGAAAAAGATCAAGTGTCATTCCAGAATAGAGGGACCAGACAAAACTGGAAATGACCTAGCTGATCAGCTGGCAAAAACCGGAGCCATCCAGGGGGATCGCCTTGAGATCGAGTCCCTATTGGGGGACATCCAAGTCACTGCAATCACTAGGTCCCAGGCAAATGGTCACAATGAACTCTCAACTGCCTAGTGGAGTAAGGAGACTCCAGATGCTGATTTAATCACGGCACAAAAAGGGGATCCAATCATTGGTAAATTTTATCAACACATTGAGGATGCGGAAAACTTTCCCCTGACGGATACCAATTGCATTGGGAAAGAGGACCTCAGGTTGTTGATGAAATGTCCAAAAATGTTCTGAATCCAAGATGGTTTGTTGGTAAGGAGATACATATCTGGCTGTGACCAGTGGGTGGTCGTTACCTCATTCCAAAGCCTGATGCTAAGCCACGCCCATGATGCGGCCACAGCCGGCATCAGGGGTATCATACTACATTAGAAATCTTGAGACAGGTTGCATACTGGTCACACATGGGGCAGGTGTCATGATCTCTGCTTCCAAAAGGTCAGGGTTTTCCCAACTCCCTTGGAAGCAGATCCATAACCCAGGTTCCGAGGGCCAACCAGTCCCAATTGGGACCTTTTGGACCCAGTCCTGGTGCCAGTGGCACAAGGCTCATAAATGTGCCCAGTCCCAGCGCTGGAAGCGCCGGGCTCATAATGCTTGGGTGGACTTACCTGCAGCAGACCATGCTGCTTACTTGCCTGCCAGCTGAGCCTCTGATCCTCTTCTGTTTGGAATACTTTTCCTGTTGGGTGGGGCAGGAGCCACTCCCTAGATTCAGAACACTGGAACTCTTCTGGAAAGCAGGAACTCTTTTCTTACCTAGGCGTGGCTGTGGATGGAGACACCTAAGCACTACAGGAGGCTATTTAAACCACACCCGGTGGATGAATCTTGCTTTGCGTTATTCTGCATCCTCTGCAGCAGAACGCTCATCGTGTCTTCTGCATCGGATCCTGGGCCTAAGGAAAAAGGCTTACCATCCTGAATCCAGTCTTCAGCTACACCTATAAAGACAAGAAAGAACAGGTTAGCATTCCGGCATCTGAAAGAAAAAGGCTTACCATCCTGAATCCAGTCTTCAGCAACACCTATAAAGACAAGAAAGAACAGGTTAGCATTCCGGCATCTGAAAGACAAAGGCTTACCTACTCTTCGTGCACTCCGGAGGTCTTCACACTGCATTCCGGCATCTGAAAGACAAAAGCTTACCGACTCTTCGCACGCTCCGCAGGCCTTCGGCGCTGCATCCTGCATCTGAAAGACAAAACAAGGTGCGTTTAAAGACATTGGGGAACTTTAATACTCACGTGCCATTACTCCTTTCCACATCAACCCCAGTGGGTATTCCGGCACCCTGCAGCCGCTCTGAACTCGTACCTGCAAAATAAAAGACAGTTAGAGCGCATCGTGAAGCAGGCAACAAGCGCTTACTTACGTGCTTCCAGGCGCTTCTATTCATCATACGGACGCCATCTTCAACTCACTTCAGCCCGTCATCCGCCATCGCCGGAACCTGCAAAACAAGAGACATCATTGCTAAAGACTTTAAAGACAATAGAATTACTCGAAACTTACCGTTCGTGCAGTAAACGACGGACAGCAGTACTCTGAAGTCAAGAGGCCTGCGCTACCGATCCAGTGAAGAAACTGGTTACAGCACCCTGCCCCGAGGCAGATGGAGAGCTCGGCATTCACTTACCTAAGGTGAGAGCGTTAACCTTTGGGGGTCTACAGGAGAGCAAAAAGGGAAGAGATAGGGACACCCCAATAACCCCAGTTCATTAATCCCATATTTTCTGTCTGCAGACATCTTACTCTTGAAGTCAGGCATACAGTGCACAGAGGTCCAGCCCAAAGAGCCAACCGGGTGCTACACATCACCTTTGAAGATACGGTAGTCGCCCAGTCAAGACCGGTGCCTCTGCGAGAATCAGGTGAGCGTTACAGAACGCAAAGCCTACCGCAAAACTCTCGCCCAGGCGCTATGGAAACCTCAGATACTGACCACCTAGCCCGGTTACTTGGGGAACTAAGGGCAGAAGTGCATGCAGCTCGTCAGGAAACTAATGCTTTAAGAAGGGAACTAATTATTTCCAAGGAGAGAACAGATGGTCTTGCTAGACAATTGCTACAGTCACAAGCCGGACAAACCCTGTTACCCGCATCAGGGGCAAATCTTCCTTCAACAGCCTCTATGAATCCAGTGCAGATCAACCTACCTGGGAATGTACCTCTGGCTCCGCCCGAACGATTTTCTGGTGACCCAAAGAAGTTTGCAGTATTTATCAATCAGTGCCGGTTGCACTTCTTATGCCGGCCAGCAGCCTTTCCAACTGATCAAGCTAAAGTAGCTTTTGTACTTTCGTACCTTAGTGGCAATGCGGCAGACTGGTCGATCCCTCTAGTTAATCAAGATGATCCGGTTCTCCATGATTTTCAAGCCTTTCAGCTTAGTATGGAAAAACTGTTCGCAAGACATTCACAGGGGCAGGCCTTGGACAATGAGCTTCTTTCGTTGCGACAGGGTAATCAAGACCTTTTGGCTTATATTGCATCTTTCAATAGACTAATAGTGGAAACTCAATGGCCTGAGGACAAAAGGATTACGCTGTTTTACAGAGGTCTACGTGGAGAGCTCAAAGACGTTTTAGCCCAAGTAGTGAATCCCCCACAAGACTGTTCGGATTATATAGACTTGGTCGTTCAAATAGATCATAGACTGCAGAACAGGAAGGCCGACCGTTCCAAGTTTGATGCTCGAGTATTTTCCAAACCGCCAACTCCTTCCAAAGGAGTAGACTCCGGGGAACCCATGCAAATTGGGGGTCTGAAAGGTCCTCTAACACAAAAGGAGCGGGAAAGGAGAAAACAGTTGCAATTATGCCTATATTGCGGAAACTCAGGGCACTTTCTTCGAGACTGTCCGGTGAAACCTGCCAAGAAGGCAGTAGGAGCTGCAGTTACCAAAGTTACAAACTCTGAGCAGGGAAACGACCTCGCCCGACAAGAATAGAGGTCCTCTTGCCGAGCGTGAAAACCAGTTCCGTGACCTCGCATTTCGTGATACCTATGGTCCTCATTAGCCCTGATAATCCGGATCGATTACATGCAATTGAAGCTTACGTCGACAGCGGTGCCATCGGCAATTATGTGGATCATGAAATGGTTTTGAGGATGAATCTAACTCTTTGTCCCAAGGCTGTAAAGGACGTCATTACTACCGTGGATGGTACGGAGATAGCCTCCGGGCCAGTAACGCATACCACTCAAGAGGTGACGCTAGTAAGTCAAGATGGACACCATGAGAAGATCGTGTTCGATGTGATCAAGGCCCCTCAGTTTCAGATTATTCTAGGAATACCTTGGTTAGAGAAACACAATCCTCTGATCGATTGGCGAGCAAGAACGGTCCAGTTTCCAGAATGTGTCTCTACTTGTCACCTTCCACCTGGTGTTGCACTGGCAGCAATTTCTTCAGAGACTCCCCAGTTACCTCCCGAATACCTTGAATACCAAGATGTTTTCCGGAAGGATCAGGCTAACACTCTACCTCCTCATAGGTCTTATGACTGCCAGATAGACCTGATACCTGGATCTACTCCTCCTTGTAGTAGAATGTATGCTCTCACCGAGCCTGAGAACCTTCACCTTCGACAATACCTGGATCAATACCTGGCGAATGGGTTTATTCGTCCTTCCAAGTCCCCTGCTTCTTCAGCTTTGTTCTTCGTTCCAAAAAAGGAAGGAGACCTTAGAACTTGTATCGATTATCGCTCCCTGAACCAGATCACCGTTAAGAATAGATATCCGTTACCTTTGATCCCTGAACTCCTGGACCAAGTCAGAAAAGCATGCATATATACAAAGCTGGATCTTAGAGGAGCTTACCACTTGGTACGAGTAAAAGAGGGCGATGAATGGAAGACTGCCTTCCGCACCAAGTATGGGCTATTTGAATATCAGGTCATGCCCTTCGGACTTTGCAATGCCCCGGCCGCCTTTCAATATTTTATGAACGATGTCCTCAGAGAGCTCATAGATGTGTGTGTTGTTGTTTACATTGACGACATCCTCGTTTATTCGTCATCGGAATCTGAACATCGGAAACACGTGAAAATGGTCCTCGAAAGATTGCGTCAACACAAACTTTTCGCTAAGTTGGAAAAATGTGTTTTCAACGTGACTGAAGTTGAATTCTTGGGATTCATATTATCACCTGGCGGAGTACGTATGGATTCAAAGAAGGTCGATGCAGTTCTCAAATGGCCATCACCATCCTCCGTAAAAGGTGTGCAAAGCATGTTAGGCTTCGCTAACTTTTACCGCAGGTTTATCCCCGAATTCTCTCGAATAGTCCAGCCCATCACTGCCTTGTTAAAGAAAAACAAACGTTTTGAATGGTCTACCGAGGCGGAACAAGCTTTCCAGGATTTGAAGACTAAATTTATCTCTGCACCAATCTTAAAACACCCTCGCCCCGAACTCCCCTACATCGTGGAAACTGATGCTTCAAGCCTTGCCATGGGGGCAGTTCTATCACAAAAGGACCCGGTAACCAATCAGTTGCATCCCGTGGCATTTTGGTCCCGCAAATTCTCGCCTCCTGAAATCAATTACACGATTACTGACAAGGAACTTCTGGCTATCAAGTCTGCCTTTAAGGCTTGGCGGCATTATCTGCTGGGGGCCCGACACACCGTTACTGTGATTACGGATCACCGAAACCTGCAATATTTGAAAACCGCAAAAGCCCAATCCTCTAGACAACTCCGTTGGGCATTATTCTTTGCCGAGTTTGACTTCATAATTACCTATCGACCTGGTACAAAGAACGGTAAAGCTGATGCCCTTTCTCGGATGGGAGTGGAAGAACACTTGATCAACCCTAAACCTGTACCAATCATTCCCGAACAAAGAATTCTGGGTGTAATCGCCACAGAATCCATAGAGGAAGTTAAGGATAAAGCCAGGCAACTTGTACCCAGCACAGATTTACAGAAAAAAGTAATCTCCTGTTATCACGATTCTTTAATGGAAGGTCATCCCGGTATGGCCAAGACCTCAGAAAAGATCAAGCGCTACTTCTGGTGGCCGTCTTGGAAAAAAGATATCAGAGACTTTATAATGTCTTGTGGAGTATGCGCCCAAAACAAGAGTCAAAAGGAAAGACCAGCAGGCCTCTTACGCCCTATTGATATCCCACCTCGCCCTTGGCATACGCTTTCTATGGACTTCATCACCGATCTACCTCCATGCTCCGGATACAATACGATTCTAGTAATCGTGGACTTATTCTCCAAGATTTATTTATTTATTTATTTACATTTATAGAGCGCACTGCAGCCCATAGACATCGAGGCGCTATTACATGAAGGCGTAAGCAGCAAGATTGTGTAAACATAGGAAACAAAAGGTACTTAGTTACAGAGAGAGGAGCGGAACATAGTTACAAATGACGTTCGTGAGCCTGTAGATATAAAGGCAGGAAGGTTTAGACAAACAGCCTGGTTTTTAAGGCTTTTCGGAAGGCTAGGTGAGATTCAATCCCCCTGAGGAGCGAAGGTAGGGCGTTCCAATGTGAGGCTGCTAGGGCTGAGAAGCTCGAACCGCCCGCACGTACTCTACAAGTCTTGGGAGTAGAAATCAGGTTGGTGTAGGCAGATCTGGTGGGCCTGGCCGAGGAGGGTCGTGAAAAGATGGCGCATTTCATTCCGCTCAAAGGCTTGCCAACAGCAGCAACTCTGGCCCGAGAATTCCTCGAAAACATCGTCCGACTACACGGTTTTCCTTCGGTTCTAATTTCGGATCGAGGTAGTCAATTTATTTCTCATTTTTGGCGAAGTTGCTGTCGGTCGGCTCAAATTGATGTGAGACTATCGACCAGTCACCACCCTCAGACCGACGGACAAACCGAGAGGACCAATCAAACTCTGGAACAGTATTTACGCTGCATGCTGCAACAAACTGAAAAAACTTGGAAAGACATCCTTTGGATAGCCGAATATGCCTACAATAACTCTGTCCATTCGGGAACTGGGAAAACACCGTTTTTTCTTTTGTACGGCAGTCACCCTCGAACCTCGGAGTTGGATCCCCTCCAAGATCTTGAAACACCAGCAGTAGACTACCTGCATTCTACAATCACCCAAGCCTTTAAGGAAGCTGTTTCTCACCTTCAAAGGGCTAAAGAACAATACAAGAAAGGAGCAGATCAACATCGGAAGGAAGCCCCTCAATATCAAGTAGGGGACCAAGTCTGGTTATCCACCAAATATCTACCTCTAAAAGGGCCACGCACATTCAACCCAAGATACCTTGGTCCCTATTCCATCACTACCATAGTAAACCCAGTAGCGGTCAAGTTGGACTTGCCCCCTCACATGAAGATACATCCGGTCTTCCACGTCTCTCTATTAAAACCCGTGCAACCTCAAACCCGACTAACTAAATCTCCAAAACCCATCCTAGTTGATGGAGAACTCGAGTTTGAAGTCAAAAGCATTCTGGACTCCAAGATCTCCAAATCTAAACTATTTTACCTAATTGACTGGAAAGGCTACGGCCCCCAAGAGAGATCCTGGGAACCTGCTGAATATGTCCACGCTCCTCGCCTAATCAAAAGATTTCACCGAACATTTCCTGACAAGCCAAAACCCCCGGAGAAGCCCGGTTTGGGAGGGGCCTTGAGGGGGGGTACTGTAATGATCTCTGCTTCCAAAAGGTCAGGGTTTTCCCAACTCCCTTGGAAGCAGATCCATAACCCAGGTTCCGAGGGCCAACCAGTCCCAATTGGGACCTTTTGGACCCAGTCCTGGCGCCAGTGGCACCAGGCTCATAAATGTGCCCAGTCCCAGCGCTGGAAGCGCCGGGCTCATAATGCTTGGGTGGACTTACCTGCAGCAGACCATGCTGCTTACTTGCCTGCCAGCTGAGCCTCTGATCCTCTTCTGTTTGGAACTACTTTTCCTGTTGGGTGGGGCAGGAGCCACTCCCTAGATTCAGAACACTGGAACTCTTCTGGAAAGCAGGAACTCTTTTCTTACCTAGGCGTGGCTGTGGATGGAGACACCTAAGCACTACAGGAGGCTATTTAAACCACACCCGGTGGATGAATCTTGCTTTGCGTTATTCTGCATCCTCTGCAGCAGAACGCTCATCGTGTCTTCTGCATCGGATCCTGGGCCTAAGGAAAAAGGCTTACCATCCTGAATCCAGTCTTCAGCTACACCTATAAAGACAAGAAAGAACAGGTTAGCATTCCGGCATCTGAAAGAAAAAGGCTTACCATCCTGAATCCAGTCTTCAGCAACACCTATAAAGACAAGAAAGAACAGGTTAGCATTCCGGCATCTGAAAGACAAAGGCTTACCTACTCTTCGTGCGCTCCGGAGGTCTTCACACTGCATTCCGGCATCTGAAAGACAAAAGCTTACCGACTCTTCGCACGCTCCGCAGGCCTTCGGCGCTGCATCCTGCATCTGAAAGACAAAACAAGGTGCGTTTAAAGACATTGGGGAACTTTAATACTCACGTGCCATTACTCCTTTCCACATCAACCCCAGTGGGTATTCCGGCACCCTGCAGCCGCTCTGAACTCGTACCTGCAAAATAAAAGACAGTTAGAGCGCATCGTGAAGCAGGCAACAAGCGCTTACTTACGTGCTTCCAGGCGCTTCTATTCATCATACGGACGCCATCTTCAACTCACTTCAGCCCGTCATCCGCCATCGCCGGAACCTGCAAAACAAGAGACATCATTGCTAAAGACTTTAAAGACAATAGAATTACTCGAAACTTACCGTTCGTGCAGTAAACGACGGACAGCAGTCCTCTGAAGTCAAGAGGCCTGCGCTACCGATCCAGTGAAGAAACTGGTTACAGCACCCTGCCCCGAGGCAGATGGAGATCTCGGCATTCACTTACCTAAGGTGAGAGCGTTAACCTTTGGGGGTCTACAGGAGAGCAAAAAGGGAAGAGATAGGGACACCCCAATAACCCCAGTTCATTAATCCCATATTTTCTGTCTGCAGACATCTTACTCTTGAAGTCAGGCATACAGTGCACAGAGGTCCAGCCCAAAGAGCCAACCGGGTGCTACACATCACCTTTGAAGATACGGTAGTCGCCCAGTCAAGACCGGTGCCTCTGCGAGAATCAGGTGAGCGTTACAGCAGGACCTCGACCACTACTTGAAGGTCTTGTCTTGTGTGTGCACAATTTCAGCCAACATCACTCACACACCGAGCTCTCCTCCCAAAGAGGGGGATGACACTGCTTTGGTCAGATGTACAAGTAGATTTCATCGGGACCGTGATTTGCTCCTTTAGGGGAAACAAGTACATGCTTGTTTACTAAATTGGTGGAATGTCTCCTGGCCCCAAATTGCAAGGCAGAAACAGCAGCTCCCCTGATGATCAATCACATCTTCTCTTGTTTTGTACTACCCCAAAGATTTGAGTCAGACCGTGGTAGTCACTGCACCAGTGAAGTGATGACAAAGATGTGGGAGATACTTGGGGTAAAAAGGAAAGTACACATTGCATACCACCAGTCCTCTAGTGGGGGAGTTAAGAGGTACAATAAAACCATTGTGAGCATACTAAAAAAGTTTGTGGCAGACTCTGGGCAAAGTTGGGACATCCGATTACGGCTTGTCCTGATGGCCATCAGATCTACCACTTCTTCTGCAACTAAGATGTCTCCATTTGAGCAGACAACTGGACGAAGGATGGTGCTACCCCAGCATCTGCTCTATAGAACACAAGAGCAGGAATTGATAAATGCCTCCACAACTCATGAGTATTTTGAGAATCGGAGAAAACACCTTCAACATGCTTTTGCATACTCTCATCCGTATCTAGAAAGATCTACAGAAGGGATGAAGAACCACTATGATCTAAAGAAAACCAAAAAGGAATACCAAGTAGGAGACAGGGTCTACTTGTACAATTTCAAAAGGAACCAGACCAAAGAGCGCACATTTTTGCCTACCTGGAGGGGACCTTTTGAAATTGTGGACAAAATCGCACCAGTCGCCTACATAATTTGCATCCCCATAGGTAACTTGACAGATGAGAAGTGGGTCCACATTAATCAGCTAAAGAGTTGCCACCCCGGGCACAGTTTGCAGCAAATAGAGTGTACAGAAAATCCAAAGGGGAATACATCTGAAGCATAGAAATAGTGTAATTATAAATAAATGCCTGTGTATCCCACTGCTGTCAACCCAATTGGTGGGCAGTTAGTGGGAAAATTGTAGTAACCTGTTGGTGCTTCATTTCTAGATTTGCACTGATTGCACCATTACCAAGGAGGACCTCCTCGGTGACCCGGAAGGAGAAACCCAAGGAAATCTGGGGCAATGCTCCACACCAGAAAAGAAAGAGCCGAGAGAAGGCTGGGGGTATCGTTCCACATTCCAACCAGAGGCAGCGAGGGGAGCATGTTGCACCATTCTCTGATGGAAGAAGGACATATACCCAACTGAACCTGCCTTTTCAAGAAAGAAATCCCACTTGCCCGACTCCCCCACGATTGGAAGTACCGAAGAAGTCGGGGGGATCTGTGGGATATATTGACCCAATCAGCTGTGCTCTACTACATCACTTTGCTGCAGCGGTGCAAGAAACAGCAAAATGGCCGTGCTGACTCCTGTGCGTGTCAGGATCAAAAAACTGTGTTTTTGCAACCAGAAAATGGCTACACCACCCTGCCGCACACATTTCATTTGGGGTGGAACAGAGTACTCACTGCAGGAATGTGCCAGTGTGCTCTGCAACATTTAACATGGAGTAAAGTGAAAGAGACAGCATTAATTTGCTGAAAACCCAAAATGCCTCTTTAAAATGACACCCTTTTCAACCTTTAAAAGTGCTGCTTGCCGCTACACTCATCCAGTCCTTATGAAACACTGTGATTAAAAAGGCACTGCAATGCCCAGGATCATCCATTGTGTCTCAGCAGAACCGGGCCTAATTCTTGAATGACAGCTCCTGTCAAAAGTATTTTTGAAAAATCAACCAGGGGCTTTGTTTTCATTTTACACAGGAAACACGCCTATTTTCTTTGCAAAAGTATCGAAACATCAGCTGTTCAGAGAAAGACTCTAAATAGATGCTGTTTAAATGTATCCATGCTGCAAAACAAATCCAGCACTCAAGAAAAGAACTTTAGCTGCATAAAGTGGGTATTTGCTGGAGATGAAAACCAAATTTAAAGAAATAGTAAAATGTGCTTTTTCCGACTGAAGGGAGAAAATCTCCTAATAAAAGTACATTGTTGTGTGAAGGCCTGCTTACTTAGCAATGTAAAAGGATTTGTTGCTGATAAAAGTACACCTATAAACTGTTTTGATTCCACAGGTTTAAGTCAACATGTAAAATTAGAAAATAGAAGGTAAAACTCATAGGCTAAGTTTTCAAGATATAAAAAAAAACTTGCTCTGCCAGTTGCTAGCCTTGAGACAGGGTGGCACCTCATAAACGTCTGGCACAGGAAAGCGCTAATTGCCAGCTTGAAAGACTTTAAATGCACCAAGACAAAGAAACTTCACAAGCTCATCAGACATTCGTCTGAGCTCCAGGCTGGGACAATAGCAGGCTGAGACGCTCACCTGTCAAGTGTGAGGGGCAATAAAACCTTAAATCAAGAGAGAAACCCCTCATCCTGCTTCAAAGAAACTGACAATTGACAGCAGTTGGGGGAAAGAAAAACAAAACTGATCAAGTCACCGTGGACTTACTTTTGGTTTTAAAGCCTATTCTGTAACTGAAATTTTAATACGTTTAACTTTGCAGCAAGAATTAGGAAAAATATGAAAAGTTCGTAGTTCTAAACCTAATTTTATGCTCTTTCTTTGAAAACATGGTAGAACTCATTACTACATAAGGAACAGAAGTTATAAAAAATGACAGATTACGGAGAAAGTATTGATGTTGCAAACATAACATTTTGTACATACATCCCTGTGTACAAAATTGGGGAATTTTAGGCCAAATCTTTCATGTTTAAAATTACCAAAATGTGTCAGCAAGGCGAAACCAGGTCCCGCAGACTTGGGGTTTGGATTGAAATATGACGCACAAAATATGTAACCTGTGCATCTGATTTTCTCAGAGGTGGTAACTGCATAAATATGTGTTTGTGGCAAAATTAGATTTTGGTTGCAGTAGCTAGGAGGGGTTTCTAAACACTGTAAAGATCATCCCATAAACATGACATCCTTTTTCTGTGATCCACTCAGCTGTGGGCAAGGCGGAAACTATTCTCTTGCCCAATCCTAGTATTAGGGGCATAGGCAGTAAGCCTGCCCGTTCCATATACTGTAGTTAAGTCATTTGCCATGATAAATAAGGGCCCCTGACAGCACACATTGTGCGCACTGATTCCTGACTTTCTTCCTGAATTCCTGCATGGCGTCCGGTTCCTGATTTCTACATCCTGTTTGATCCTGATTCCAGATTTTCATTGCAAAGCCAAGGCCTACGCGTTGCTGACCCCATTTTCAGCTAAGCTTCAAATTCTAAAAAAATCCCAAAAACCGAAGGGAAGCATCTTGATCCAGCCTGGCTTGCTGCTACTAGATGCATGCCTGCTGCAAACTTGCTACCCCACTGATCTGTAGTATCCAGTAACCAGAAGAAGGTTGGATTCAAATTCTGTTTCTGATTCCTCATTCCTGATTACCTGCTGCTTCCTTATATCTATTTAGAATTGATTATTTGTGGGTTGACGAATACTGCAGGGCAAAATTCTAACTTGAGTGCTATCTTTCCAAAAATTCAAAGTGTTCCTATTTCTCTGTTTATTTTTTATTTTTGTGTTGCTAAAGACTGAATTTATATGCATTACATACCTTCGTATTTGTTATTGTCACCACATTGGTGATTGCTGCCCCATATATTAAAAAGTATATGTTTGATATAAATTTTAAATACATAAATAAATAAATAAATAAATAAATAAATAAATAAATAAATAAATAAATAAATAAATATTACCTTTACCAACCAGCCTGATTCCTGGTCCATGGTGACCCAGGGTGTATTTGAAAAAGGGCGTGATATGAGTGGCGTATCTCTAAAATATTGAACCTATATCTATAATAAAATGAGCATTTCAGTTGTGCGCTGAATACTAGGCTGAGACCAGGGTTTATCGCCTGATTGAAATATTTAACATAACGCAGTTTCCGCATTTGTGATGTCCAATTATCGGTGGTAGTCCCTATTGGTTGAAGATTATCTGTTTCTTTGGTCTATCTTGGTAGGTATGTACCAGTCTTTGGCGCAGTTTACTGTTGCTCTTGAATGCAAACATTGGCTTTTTCGATAAAATGTCTGGGTTTTTAACTAAACACCAGTTTTGATTGATGATTTTTTTTTAATGTTATTACTAATGGGGTTGTACATGGTCACGCAGAGCAGTCTATCATTGGACTATTTTTCCTTGGTGGTCAAGATTATCTCTCTATTAGTGTTTTCTGCTCTTTTCATATTGCTTTTTACCATTTCTTTGGGGTATCCCTGCATCTGCAAACGTTCTTTCAGTTGTGATGCATGCATATCATAGTCATCCCTTGCGGCGCAGTTACGTCGAATATGCAAAAATTTCCCATGTGGTAAATAATGTTTCTAACCATCGGGGTGGAAGCTGGAATAGTGTAATAATGTTTTTTTATCCGTTTCTTCCTATACAATGTGGTCTCCAGGGTTTCCCCTGCTTTCTTGATCATGAGGTCTAGGAAGCTAACTTGCTTTTAGCTCCATTCAATCGTAAATTTAATATTTTCATCAAAGGTATTCAACCACTTGTGAAATTCCAAGAGGGATGTACTTGTGCCTTTCCAGATGTCGAACACCTCGTCTATATAGCGTAGCCAAACCCGCAATTGGTTGGCAAATTCTGGATGCAATGAGTTGTGGCATATTGGGCACCGGGTACATATCTAGCCTCAAAGTTGCCCATATATAAATTCTATACATGGGGAAGCGAAGGTTGCGCACATGCTTATCCCTTTCTGTTGTTTAAAATGGTGTCTTTTTAATAGAAAAAAGTTTTCTGTCATCGCAATTCTCCAACATTCGAGTATGAACCCTGTAGGTGGTTTGTGGGGTGTGTCTAGATAGTCTTGAAGTACACTTAGACATTCCATTTGGGGTATGGACGTGTACAATGACTCAACGTCCTTCGTCACCAGTAAATCTTCTTCTCCAATGGTGAATCCCTGTAGTATTTTGATCATGTCTGTTGTGTCCTTTATGTACAATGGCATGCCAAGTACAATTGGTTTTAGAAATAACTCACTGTATATTGACAATATTTCTAGTAGTGACTCGATCGCAGACACGATCGGTCTGCCTGGCGGGTTATCTCTGTCTTTGTGCATCTTTGGTAGTATATGAAATGCCGCTTTTTTTGGATGTTGTTTGTTTAGAAAACGCCCTTCCTCTATATATATCCATTCTTCGCTCACAGCATTGGCCGTGAGACTTTTGATCTCATCATGGAGCCCCTCTGTGGGGTTGTAATCAAGCCTTTTATAAGAGTTGGTATTGCTGAATAGTCTTAGACATTCTTAGTAGTGTCCCTTACTACAATCCCACCAAACTTGTCTGCAGGTTTAATTGTCCATTCCTCCATTTTGCTTAGATTTTTTAGACACATTGGGGGTTATTACACGTTTGGAGGCATCCATGGTGCTTTTAGAGCCATGGCTGCCTCCAAACCCGGGTCCGGGTCCGGTCTGGTTGAATGGGGACTTACCGGGACATTCCGACCTGTGCGGACCCGGTAAGTCCCCATTCAACCAACCATTCCCCATTCACATTTGAGCTCCCATAGGGCTCAATGGGAACTGGGAAGGCGCTAATTACGGGCCCACAAATAACCTGCCCGTTATTAGCGCCCTGGACCCTTAGTGGGACCCGCATAGGACGTGTGGTCAGACCACACGTCCTTTGCGGGTTCCGCTAAGGGAACTCGGAATTGGGCGGTAAGGGTTTACCGGCACTGGGTTCCTTACCGGTGACCGTTAACCCTTACCGCCCAACTCGGAATGAGGTCCATTCTCTCTTCTCTGTTCAAATAGTCTCTTTGGTGATTTTTCTTCTTCATAGCTTCTAATACTTGTCTAGTGACCAGGTTTTCAAACGTGATTATCTCTGGGGGACAGACATGTGGTGGAGGGTTAAAGTTGGATTTCATCTTAAGTGTAGGTAATATTGATCTCTACCTGACTATGGCCCTCATTACAACCCTGGTGCACAGCGAAAAACGATGGCGGTAAAGGATTACCGCCATCGTTTTCCGCTAGGTCCGATTAAGACCCGTGACCATTAACTACGATGCCATTAGCGGCATCGTAGTTAACGCGACCCCCCACACCGTAATTACCGGCATGGCGGAAAGGTACGCGAATGCCGACCCAAGCGGACATGCACCTAACGCCATCACCCAGCCCGTTAAGTACCTTACCGCCATGCCGATAATTACGCCATCGCGAACCAACCGTAAAGGGCCTTGTGCAGTGAATCCAGCTGCCACAGGTGCACAGAATCAGCACAGGTGGAGGCAATACAGACTCAGGAAGTACAAAAAGAGCACACCCAACCCCTTCCCAGACCCAGTCACACTCCACAATGATACCAATAGGACTAGCAATGTTGGGGTGGAGGACCTGATAGCAATGCAAGTGCTACAACAACAACAACAACAACAACAACAACAACAGGCTGCACATAGAAGACGCAGGAGGAGAAGGAGGGCAAGGCAGGCCCAGCAAGGCCAACCAGCACAGCCAGTACCACCACGCAGGCAGCCCACAATCCCACGCATCAGAGCCAGTCCATTCAACCTCACTGCTGAGCAGATCCACACCCTGTACCATTTGGACCGGGACACCATCACCGCCATCGTGGACTTGATGCACAACGACATTGTCAGCAAGATAGAAACACCAACTGCCATCCCACCCCTACTGAAGGTAGTGTCTGTACTCCACTTCCTGGCCACAGGCACCTACCAGCACACAGTGGGGCACTTGCATGGTATTTCACAACCATTATTCTCACGTACACTGATCCAAGTGCTCGATGCCCTTCTCAAGCACACAGACGACCACATCTCATTACCACGGTCTGCCCAGGAGATTGCAAACACCAAAGTGGGTTTCCATGCACTAGCCGGCATACCTGGTTGCATTGGTGCCATCGACTGCACCCATGTGGAATTGGTGGTCCCACATGCCATGGAGGTACCGAACCGCAACCATAAACAATTTCACTCAATCAACGTGCAGATGGTCTGTGACTCCAACAGGATCCTCACATATCGATGTGCCCGATTCCCCGGATCAACCCATGATTCAATGGTCCTGAGGAACTCCACAATACCACACTACTTGGAGCGACATGCAGGCCCAAGATCCTGGCTACTCGGTGAGTCTCACGTCATGACCTTGGTATGGCAGAAAGGGGGGGGGAATGATGCATACTCCACCTGGCAGAAAGGTGGGGGGGAATGATGCATACTCCACCTGGCAGAAAGGGGGGGATGATGCATACTCCACCTGGCAGAAAGGGGGGGAATGATGCATACTCCACCTGGCAGAAAGGGGTGGGGAATGATGCATACTTCACCTGGCAGAAAGGGGGGGGATGATGCATACTCCACCTGGCAGAAAGGGGGGGGTGATGCATACTCCACCTGGCCTGGCAGAAAGGGGGGGGGAATGATGCATACTCCACCTGGCAGAAAGGGGGGGGTGATGCATACTCCACCTGGCAGAAAGGGGGGGGAATGATGCATACTCCACCTGGCAGAAAGGAGGGGAGAATGATGCATACTCCACCTGGAAGAAAGGGGGGGGGGAATGATGCATACTCCACCTGGCTGCGACTAGCAGAGACGATCATACCCTAAAGCAGCACTAACGTAATCTCACACCTGTAGACATTATGCCTGACCGAAGCAGCCCCACCATGTCAAAGAAGGTGTGTTCCAACCATGACACAACCATCTGCAAGTGCATTGTACCAATTTGGACCATTGACTCCAACGAAATGCACCTACATGCACGTCGCTATACACCATCTACTGAAAGGCCTGTCCCAAAGGCCTGTCCCACATAACAGCGCACAAAGGAGGCACATGACGGACAGAAACACCACAACACCACAGCACAGACAGCAAGGCCCACTAAATGTCCCTATCAACATCCGGATAGTTCACTGGGGTCATAATGATGCAGACAACAATGTAGCAATCATGTGAGCATTCACATCACAGGACACGTGCAAGGTCACCTAAACATACAGCATGGACGGACACAGTGGATGGGCACTCACACGGCACTCGACCACCCTGCATACATGGTTTGTTGGCATGCAAAACTGTCCATGAGAGCCATGGACATATACCGTTTGCATAGCGTGAATCCATCAGCGCAACTGAAAGTGGTCCAAAGTAACAGTTCAATGTGCATGTTGGCACGTCATGTTCAGAATTAGATGTAATGACTGACACATACATTGTTTCCCACATACAGGTGATGCTGGCTATCCCCTGAAGAGGTGGCTCCTTACACCAGTCCGGAACCCACAGAACCAGCATGAGGCGGACTTCAACCGTGCCCATGCACGTACCCGTGTGGTGATTGAGAAGGCATTTGGCCTACTGAAGGCACGGTTTCGCTGCCTCAGCAGGTCTGGCGGGGCACTCCTGTACTGCCATGAGAAGGTTGCAAAGATTGTCATGGCATGTGTAATGCTACACAATATGTGTGTCAGACGGAATGTTCCACTGCCCCTGATGCAGAACTGCAACCACCTGACGATGAGGATGATGAGGGTGGGGATGGGGCAGCACCTCAAGGAGGCAGCAATGCACAGGAGGGCCGTGAAATGCGTCAGAATATCATTGACCAATGCTTCTTGCACACACGGCTGTTGTGTGTAACATGGAGACGGCACTTGGGGCACTGTGTGTGTCTGGGACATGCACACTGTGGACTGTACACCAATAAAGCACACATACGCAATGAGCAATGTCCACACATTTGATTTGTGCAAATCAAAAAAGTGTATTATCAATGTGCATAGGTCTGAAACACCCAATCCCCCCTCCCCCTCCCCCCTGAACTCCCCAGCACACCCAATCCCCCCTCCCCCTCCCCCTGAACTCCCCAACACACCCAATCCCCCCTCCCCCTCCCCCTGAACTCCCCAACAAACCAATCCCCCCTCCCTCTCCCCCCTGAACTCCCGAACACACCCAATCCCCCCTCCCCCTCCCCCTGAACTCCCTGCAAAGGTGTGACGGTGCCCGTGGTGAAGGGCTGGGTAATGTTCCATTGGTGCACTGGATGGCCACTATTGGCAGCCCCCTCTCCCGGCACCTGGGGCCCCCCTGCCTGAGCTCCTCAGGTTCATGGATGACCTGCGGACTGGGCTGGCTGGGGCAGAACTTGCTGCGGAGGAGGTACTGGCCTGCTAGCTACGCCGTGTGTCCATGATTGTCTGTATGAGTTCACTTATCATATTCCGCACCGTGGCTAGTTCTGCACAAATGTCCTTGCTTGCTGATTGGATGGCTGCCTTGATGTTCTTAGCACATCTCTCCATGCCTGCACTGGCGCCTCCACAATCAGCAACATGCTGCGTCAGTAGTGAGGACAATTGTTGTTGCCTCGTTGATATTTCGTCCAGCGATTGCTGGAAATCAGGGGCAATGGAGGTTGCAATTGCCGGCCCAATTGGACTACTCCCCTCCTCCGCTACTCCCACTGTGCTGGGAGTGGCTGGCCATGTATCTCCAAGGGATAGCCCCTGTGTGTTGTCTCCATGCAGGCTACATGGGGACAGGTGTGGGGAGTGAAGGTGGGCATTGGGGGAACCTTCAGTGTCATCCTCCATATTCCCCACGTCGCTGTCGGAGCATGCTGCGACGGCAGCATTCTCCCCAATGGTACTGCTCCCCGCAGACACATTGCCCTCAGTGGGCAGCAGTTGTTGTGTGTCTTCCGTGGGTGCTATCATGGCACTTTCGTCGGGGGTCATTGCTGCCCTGGGCTGTCTTTCAACAGGGATTTTGGCCTGGTGTGGTTTGGGCATGGGTCCAGCAGAGGTGGAGGGTTGTTGTGCTCTTCCCTCTGCCCTGGGATTCTTGGCTGGGGTGGTGCCGCTCTCGTCCCTGCCGGTGTCCGATTGTGAGCCTGGGGTGGAGCAGAGGAGGGAATGTGTTATTGATGGGTCAGCGAACATTGAGCAGGCATGAAGATTGCCATGGTTTTGAAGGATAGATGGTGGACTTTGTAGGCTGTGACATACAGGTTGTCTCCCTTTTGGGTGGGTTGAGCATGCAGAAATGTGTGTGTCTGCTGTGGAGTGTGCATGCTGCATGTGTGCAGGATGTGGGTCTCCTGCTGATGTGTTCCCATGTAAGTGTAATTCAGGGTGTTTTGCATGGCTGAATTGGAGGCACCTACCTGTGTCTCCTGATGTCGGGGCTCCTCTCTCCATTCCACCAACGCCCTCAATGCACTCTATGCCGATCGTCGAGGCACAAATCTCCTCCCATGGCTGCATCTTGATTGGGGAGTCTGCTCCCCCGCCAGTTGCCAGGCCCAGGTTTCGATTGGCTGACAGTATGCTCCTTACTTGGAGCCGGAGGTCATCCCACCTTTTGCGGCACTGTTTGGAGGTGCGTGGGGTGGTACCTACGGCACTGACCCGTTGTGCCACAAGTTCCCATATTTCCTTTTTGCAGGCTATGGTTGCTCTTGTCATTTCTGGCGAGAAGACGATGTCCGCCTTTTCCTGCATCGTTTCTGCCAACATTGTTATTTCTTCCCGACTGAAGCGGTCCTGCCGCTGCCGATCACAGGCTTTCTTCAGAACTTTGGGCATGTTTAGGTGGGGAAATGGGTGGGTAATGGGTTTTACAAGGTCTGAGGGTCAGATGTGGTGTGGTTGGGTAGGATGGCAATTGATTGTGTTTTCAAAGATGGCCGCCATGCTCTTTCCCGTTCTGCCGCGATGACGCTACTTCCGGTTCTGCTTATTTACGGTGACCGCTAATTACGGTCACCGCTAATTACGGTCACCGCAATGATGGGTGGCGGTAGTGCACCTTGCGCGGCGTACGATGCCGGTATGGGCCGTTTTGGGGTCATTTACGCCATGGCATAGTTTACATTACCGGCATGGCGTAATGCTCGTGCACGATGGGTCGTAATGTGCCGCACTTTACGGCATCGGACCAAGGCGTAAACGCTAATTACTCCATGCCGGTAATGTTGGATACTTACCGCATGGGTTGTAATGAGGTCGAATGAGTCATTGGGGGGTCATTCCGACCTTGGCGGTAAGGGGTTAACGGCACTGGTAATGGTGCCAGAGCCGTCACCCCCTTACCGCCCCATTACGAGTCAGCTTGCGGGACCCGCAAAGGGCACCTGGTAAACCAGGTGCCCTTAGCGGGTCCCTCTAGCAGACCAGGGAGCTAACAACGGGCCTGTTATTAACGGGCCCGTTGTTAGCTCCCTCCCCATTCCGATTGAGCCCTATGGGGGCTTGAATGGGAATGGGAATGCACTGGGTCCGGGTTCCTTGAATGAGGAATTACCGGTTCCTCCAATGTTGGAATGGCCCGGTAATTCCTCATTCAAGGAACCCGGACCCGGTACCCGGTAAGGGGTAACCATGCCGCAAATTGCAGCATGGTTACCTCCAATGTGGTAATGACCCCCATACTCTCTGTACTTCCTCGGCTCTGGCTGGGTAGGTATATTTCAAAAAAGTGTTTGAGTTGAATGTTTCTAAATAAACAATGTATTGAACGGATCTGCTTTTGGCATGGGGACATATAATAATCCCTTCACATAGAAGGTCCGATTCAATGGAACTCAAACTGTACGTAGACAGATTAAAAATTGGTATGCATTTAGATCCTATTGGTTTGAGTACCGTTGTTGTGTCCTGATGCCCTGTTGATGGGTGGCTCTTTGTCATGGTCATCCCTGTGGGCCCCCTCTGAAAAAAAAACCTTGTTGGGGATATTGTCCTCTACCGCTCTGTGGTGTCCCAGATGACCCACTCAATGAGGGGTCTGAACCGCTTGACTATCCCGATGAGTTTGAAAACATTACTGTCCTATTGCCTATGCAGTAATTTTGATTTTGGTTTACTGCTGGACTGGTGAAAAAACCTTCCTTTAGATATGGATATGTTTTGTCTTCTTTATAATTTGTGATATCTTTTTGTAATTTAAATATCTTGCAATCAAGGTTTAGTTGTCTAAATTTCTTAATTTCTATGTCGAGATTTTCAAGTTATTTTTTTTTGCGTCTTCTATGTTTTTATTTTCTAGAAATTCCTTCTCGATAGCCTTCAGTTCCTCGCCTTGTTTCTTTGTTTCTTCCTCTGCATTGTCGAGTATTAATAATATTCAGTCGCGGGAACAGCAAATCCCCACAGTTCTGTACGTGTGATTTGTTTCTTTTTTTGCAGAATTTTTTCAATATTGTCTTTCTCACCTCCCATTGATTCTGCTATTTGATTTTTTGTAAGGAGGGCAGGTGTCTCTAAAAGTTTCTTGTTGTGTTCGTCCGAGAACGAAAACAGGTTCTCACTTTCGATTTCTTTAGTATACTGATTACAGTCAACGCCCTTGCAGCTGCGGGCTGTACTTTTGTATATTATAAACAGGGGATACCTGGTATATATCTACTGTCCTCCAGGTGAGTATACAGAACAAACAAAAATGGAACTATAGAACAAGGATGACAGGATTCAGTATAGAAATTATCAAATCTTAGCACTACATGATATTTATTTTGAATTCTGTACACAGTTCTTTAACATCTCACAACACAATAAAAGTGAAAAAGGCTAAACAAACTTTTCCCATCATTCACAACTCATTCATATCTCATATACACCATCTTCATACCAACAAATATTCCTAATCTGGGTATTTATTGTTCACATAACATAGTAAGAAACTATGAATTCAGACTCAAAACTCATATGTTTTTTAGATGTATCTCTCTGTATATTTTACAGGAGTTGTTTGTCTGTCGACATGTGTTTCGGTTGTAGCTCACTTTGGGCGGGAAACAGCTTGCCCTGATATTCTAGCCAACCTTCATCAGGACACAGTGCAACTGTCCAATATACATTTCCTCTAGAGTGGATAGGATGAGCCCCAAGATCTACAAAGTAACAATGATAAACTAAATACAATCTGTTCCTACAATGCCTGTCATCTTGTGCAATTTACATAATACATTTAATGAGGGTTAACAGCAACATTGCACTCTATTGCTCATATCTGACTCCCGACCACTGCATTTCAGAGGACAGTGAATTTATAGTAGGATTCATCCCTATTTTGTGTTCTGTAGCACATTGCAGTGGAAACTGTATACACCCCTACAGGATAAAAACAAACACAATGGCCTGTTTTAGAACTACGAATAGTCAATCATTATGATCTAGTGAGGTTGTGTGAATTATTCTTGACAAGAAGATACTCACTTCTTATTCCTTAAGCTAGCGGTTTGTCTAGCCATGTGGATGTTAATCCGTGGAGTTCATATGACCTTCAAAGAACGGTAGCTTGATAGTGCAATCAATTCCTATTGTGTATTCTGTTGCGTAGTACAGCAAACATTCCTGAACTACAAGCATTAGGATGCAATATAATGGAAACCTAAAAACAAAAACGGTCTGATTATTTCACATCTGGCGTGGGAGAACTTGAAATCCTGCCCAGTGGGTTGTATTACTTTCTAGACTTAGACACACACCACAAGAGCCTGTGCGATCAAATCACATTTTTATAATCATCCTTTCAAACAGATATGCAGTTAGTGGTTTTGCATGGCATACATAACTCTTGATGTGACGGAATACCCTCTGCAATGGTGATTAAGTCTGAGCTTCTTTGCTTTTTATTAATAAAATGATGTGAGTAATACTGTTCCGAAAAAGTGAGATTTGCTAATTACACCCTACTTTCATAATGTTCCATGCCAAAAAGGATAACACACACATACCTTGTAGTGTCTGTCTCATGACATCCCCAGTAGTTGCCTTACAGTGGCAGCAGGACAAGTTCAAAGGTCACTTGTGAATTCCTAAACACAGCTGCCCCATCTTAAAACTGACAGAGGTGGCTTTTCAATTGTATGCACCCCTGGTTCAATACCTGATAATTGTGTACATCAGATGTTAGCTGGCAGTTGGTAAAAAAACAAATATAAGCCATTTCTGCATTTGACAAGGTAGCAATTGATATTACAAAATCATACAGCCACACGTCTTTGATGCAATTTTATTTTCAACTTGGTGGACAGTGATTAATTCATGATAGGGCCGTGTGTGTATTAGGCTGTCTAAGATGGCTTACCCGACAACAACCATAATGTGTCCCACCCTGAAAGTCCACTCTTCGAGCCCCCTCAGAAGTGTTATTACCTTCCTCCAGAGAATAGGAACAATCCATTGGAAACCGGTGCTTCAAAGACAGTCCTGTCATTAAAAGGGCCACCACACACCAGGGTGTTGATTATGGTGACCTTTTGATGTAGGCATAGGAAAGGGGTGTAGTTAGAATAGCCTAGGACAGAGCTTCAGTCAACAGAGGGGACCATATTGGATTTTGCTAGTGCTTCCAAACATTCTGTCCCACTCCCCACTGCCTGCAGACAAGACACTCTGCATATTACACCATCAGGTAAAGGACGCCTGTTGCAGCAGCCAGGATTGCACCCTTAGCAATATGCTTGCTGTGGACCAATCCACTAAACAATTCTGCTGATATAAGAGGGGAAACCTCATCGTTGGACACTGCTTGAAGAAGAAGTCACTGGAACTTGATTTGGAGTACAGTCTAATGCACAGTCAATTTACTAGAGGTGAAGACAAAGAGCTCCAAGGACGAGGACAATTCTTCTCCTTAACCATCACATGGGCCCAATTGGGATCACCAGCCAGCTGGACAAGGCCTACTACAACTGAGATACTGGTGCACAGAACACTGTTCACTGAAGGTGTTAGAACCGTGCAAGGGCTCTCTACAAACCCTCCTGGTTAGGAGGGCAGATGAAAGGACTCACCTTGCCCTTGAGACCCTGGACTCGGTCTCACAGTACCAGAAAGAACCAAGGAAGTGGTCCCACTCTCTCCCTGTATCTCCAAACCATTTTAATGCCAGTGTGGGCACGTTCGATGTCTAAGCTGCTGCAAGGGAACTGATGGAGTCCTCTTTGACTCGATGCTGAAGCCCCGCTCTCTCTTCACCTGAGACCCGTCAAGTCTTCTAGTGTCCCCACCTCAACGCTGCCTGCTTCTTAACAGCCTCTTTGAACTCCTAACCATCACTGTTGTAATTTCTTGACACCATGTTGAGTCAGTGGAACCTAATCATGGCCAAAGCCAAGTCTCCACTTTCCCGCACAAGAGGCCTCCTATTCTTCTACCACTCCCAACCTGAGACCGTTTGTCATTCTCAGCATTTTTGATCAGCAAGCTGTTGCTGCTGTGGAACAGCCCTGCATCATTGGAACCCTTCACCACTCCTTCCCGACAAGAAATAAAGGTGGCCCTGTCACGTCGGTCTGCCTTAAATGACCCTAGTAACTCTAAAGCCCACTTCTCTACCTTTTCAAGGCATATGGCCGCATTACAAGAATAGCAGTGCGGGTGAAAATTGTGGTAATGCAGCGATAATACTGTTAATACTGCATTACCACTGTATTACTGCACCGCCAAACTACATGTTTGGAATTAAGGTGGATGATTTATGTTCAGCAAAAAGCATAGGTAAATCCTCCACCTTACCAGCAAAAATCTGCAAAATCAGCAGAATTACTGCCGGTGGAATTACCGCCAGCGGTAATTCCGTCACAATCCCCATGGGGTCCTATGAACTCCGAAAATGGGAATTAACATAATAATGCCCATAGTCTTTAACATTGACCCGTGCTGCTGAAATTGTTTGCCTAAATAACCCTGTCTACAAACATTGAATGCCCCTCTTTTTTAAAGTCTGCTTTCTCTGTGCTTTCATTTACAGGGGTTTTTATTAGTTCTGTACATTTTCGATAGTGTAATTAAAGATCCAATATTTATGTAACCTTGGTTAGAGATTCTTTTGTTTTAGTACCACGGTATTATAGTTGTTTGGATTGCTTCTGTACCAGCTGACACCCCTTCTGGAGAATATATCCTGCCCTTAGCCTGCCCTACCCTAAACGGCAAAGGAGATATTCCAGTAGCAATCTGCTTGTTTCACTTTTGTGATTGGGATCATTGCTGATTTATTAGTAGTGTGAGGCTGAGTAGGCACTTTAACCACTGCGCATGCCGTAATCGTTTCGTCACACTTGCTTTTCCACAAAATAGCTTTATTGTTTTTTGCGTTAAAGTAGCACATATGCACCATTACCTGCTGTGAAAAATAGGCCTGTAAACAACTGAGATGTGGCAAGAATGGCAGGTTTGTACCTGGGACAAAGAGAACGGGGCCTCCTGTCTATGCCAATAATGCAAATATCCTACACAGGAATATCTAACGTGTAATGCATGCCAATTGATGGAAAATTCATGTCTGATATTGATCACCCAAGGGCTTGGTGATTGCAGCACACAGAGGAGTAAGCCAGAGCGGGCCTGCGTAATGCCACCAATGAGGACCATGACAGACACTTATTTTGAAAGACCTTTTGGCCACAGTTTTACTAAAGTTGGTCAAATTACTTATTTCAATCATTTATCACTCACAACTAATGTGCACATCTTGATATTTACAACATGTGGGGGAACATGTGGGGGAACCTTCCAGCCCGCCCACCCTCGCCAAATGAGGGGCCACCCCTGCATTTCTCCAGGTCCACCTTCCCTTCCCCTGTACCTGAAGATTCACCCCAATCTGATGCCTTTGAGCTCCGTTGAAGCAGAATCGAGCATCGCCAGTCAGGGAGAGGGATTCATGGCACATTCTATCATTGTACTCGCCAAGTTAGATTGATACCATCAGGAACTACGGCACAGGGTCAAAGGGCATGCCGATGATACACCTTCCCATTGCAACTGAGCGATCTTGCAAACCATCTAAGTATCAACATGAAAGTCTCTGTGCCCTTCTTTGACAGGGTTGGGGTTAAGCATATCAGGTCCAGATGTTAGAGCATAGTAAATGGTCCTTTCTTTCCCCATATACGTCTTTTTTTCTGGACCAGCATTAATTATTCTTATTGCAGTACTTACTCCCCGGGGCAGCGGTATAAACTCCACAAACATTCCTTGGAATCATGTGTTACCACACCACTGTGGCCCTGCAGAAAAGACATGCCAACCACACAAAATGTCCTCAAGGGTGCCTCCTGTACTCCATGGTGGCCCCAAGGCTCCATTGTCTTTTCCACCAGGTGCTCTATCACAAATGCTGGCGACTGCAGAGACCATCTTTCTTGAGTGAATCTAAAACTGTGCCATGAGAACAAAACAGCCACAGTCCACAGATACCAATCCAATACAAACATTATTCCGGGTAACTGACCCAGTCTGCAAAAAACTCACTGAAAGGGAAATCAGCTCTTTTTACGGGCGAGTGCCTAGACTATGCATGTGTCATACATACCATGAGCTTTGTCACCTGGAAGAGAGAACATTCTGTTATTGCTATGCAAAGACATTATAAGAGATGTTGGCTAAAATGAAACTCAACGTAGTTAGACATCCAGCTCCCAATTCTCTGCACCTGTTGGCCCCAGAGACTGTGCCACTGTTGCAGATGTGGCAGCACCTATCCCAAAGGACCGGGAACACAATTCCCCAGGCTCTATCCCTGCGAGCCAGAGGGTTGTGGCACTTGCCTTCTTATGTCAAAACCTTGACAGTGGAGCCCCATCCAAAAGCAGAATCTATGATCACTTTTTCTCATTGCCAGGTTACCCATCATGATCCTTGCTGGGCATCATGGAGTGCCCGCTTCCCCGCCAAGAACCAGCCAATTACTCCTTCCACTCTGATCAACCTCAGACCACCTGAAATAGCACCTTTCTCTGTTCTCCAACGGCTTCAAAAGCACAGACATCAACTCACCAAAATATCAGGGGTGGAGAAAGGGACATCAGGCGCTTCATGACATTACAGCAAGTGGCATCACATGACCTTTGGCCATGGCAGCAGCACAGGAGGTAATGCCCCGGTGACATCACAGGAAGTGACAAGCCTCATAATAAATTAATCTGAAAATAGGATGTATTGTGATGGGTTGCAGGAAGAACACACTAGCTGGCGGTAATCCCTCAATTCACTGAGATATCCGCATTAATTGGTACATACTTCATAAAAAAGTGAATTTCCTACATGTACATAAGCACATAGACCACAACTGCTTTGCAAAATGTACATTCCTTCAGGAATGACTTGTGGCCGTGGCTCCCACTCCACAAGCAGTCACTTAGTGCTGAAACCAAATTGATTTATTTCAGGCCAATGGTGTTTTTTCAGTGAGCAATGCATCTTTAATTGACAAGTGTGAGGGCCAATTGGCCAGAGGCTACATAGGCAGGGCCAACTGTACCGTGAAAAGGTGCCAGCGGGAGCAGCTGGTACATCTAGCTACTGCAAATTAACACCCACGGCTGCATTGATGTAATGCAAACTTCATGAAATCAAACATGCACCGGGACACTAGCTCACTTATCCTGAAGGTACCGTACCAGGCCAGACAATGCTCCATTTGGAACAAGGCTGCCCTGTAAGTGGACATTCATAAGTATTGAAGCACTACCATTAGTTTGTCTAATGTGTTTCACATGCAGTGCCCTCTTAGTGTCAGTGAACTTCGGGTACCCCTTCACCATCACTTCTAAACCCGTTTAACTATGAAGTGAGATGCCCGTCCTGTGTGCCCTGCTTGTGTGCCCTGCTACAAGACAAATGGCGGCATTATTCAGCATTATCGGTGCATATTTGGCTGCAAATAAGGCTTTGCTTTGGAAACATAGCAGTGCCGGTCCTTTCTTTTTTTTAAAAAAAACTTTCTTGATTAGGCACTTAGTACCAAGCAAGACAATTCACTTTCATAATAACATATATCGGGGAATACTGAGCATACTGATGTAAGAGGAGCTTACAGAGATTATACATGGCAAGTGCATAAATCATTGAGGCGATAGTCTTCCTAAATTAAACATTGATAGCTCACTGAGAGGGTTCAGTCTGTGAACTGTCAACAGATGGGGGGTCCTCTACTCCCCTGCATCGCCACAGGGAGTACATTCTTCCTTGGTTTGCCCACTTTCTCCCACTCCAGATCCTGCTGAGCCCTCCACATCCTTGCCTTCACGGGCTCCCCACTGCACTGGGCCCATATCCGTTCTCCCTCACTGCCCTTGGAGAAGCATAACTCTCCCCTGTTCACACGCCACTCTCCTCGCGAGGACCTGTTAGAACTGCCTCAAGGCGCCACTCACCACTCACCGCTGCGAACTAACACTGCTGGTAGCCTTACTGACTCGATCCTGATTTATTGCTGATCCTGATCAGCTGATCCAGATCCAGCTGTGTGCATCAAACTAGTCTCGGAGTTAGCCACCACCTATACGACCACGGTGTGTGCCTGACCGTGCCGCTTCACCCATGGTTCCCAGATGCATATGTGCCACAGCTGTACCGTGTTAACACTGGCCAAAGTTAGCATTAATGCACATGCTCGCTACTGGACTTGGCTGCGTTTACACTGCCCGGCATGGTTGCATTGCCTGTGACTAGCCGTGATTAGCCATACTGCGCTTGCTAGCCATTTCACTTACGGTGTCTGTACATGCTCAACAGTGGACTAGCATCCCGGGCCTTGGTTTGCCCACTGCTGCCTTCATATTATTTACTAGTGCTCACTGCGGATAGCAAGCAAGGCTAACGTCCATCCAGCCTCCTTGCCACCCTCTTCACATACTCAATTGGTGTACTCTTCTGCCTGACACATGCCCAATGTCTGTTGCAAAAACACACTCTGCCTGCTGCATGCCATCTCCATACCTAGATAATTTAACAGTGTCTCCAATGTATCCCAGGACCTTTCCACAAGTACCTCATACATTTACACACTGAACACACGTCTCCCCAAAATCAGCCGATATATGGGATTACCTCTAGTGCTCGCCCTAGTCAGCCACTTCAATGCCACTTGCAATGTGCAACTCCAACAAGACCCTCCCTTCACTCTCTCCCCTACGTGATTGGGGTGCCTCGACAGTTGCGCTCCCATACCTCGCTCCCACTGTACACCAAGCTTCACATCAATGCCTCCATGCCACAGACTGTTCTAACTTCTAGACTCCTCAGGCTCAGATCCTGCACTGAACCTCTTCAACATCTCAGTCTGCCCAGGTCTGCTGCAATGAGGAATCTCAGGCTGAGCATTCGCACTCACTGCACTACTGCCACTAAATACCCTAGAGTTGAAGACTCCACAGCCCTGCAGAATTAGCACCTAAGATGCCATGGACATGTGCTGCCCCAAATACTCCAGTAGACACATGTAGAACTAAAACCACATAACCCACTAACTCACCCCACTCTCCTGGGATACCCATCCCTCAACATACTGCTTATCCATCTACACACCTATGCAAGAAGAACAATCTTCCACCAGCTCTCAAATGTGTACTCATTAATGCACGCGCTCTCCCTGCCCATGCCCCAGAGATCTACGACCTCCTCACCACTCGCAACGTATATCTACTGCCCATCTTGGAAACATGGCTCCTTGATGCCTACGGTCCTGCCATCTCCCTAGCCCTCGCACTAGGATACTCCATCCTCCTACAAGACAGACAGCTGCAGAAAGGAGGAGGTGTAGCCCTCATAACGAAAGATTCCCTATACCTTAGACAGTTTAACCTCCCATTGGAAGGCAATGCTGACATAATCTCCGCCAAACTGTGCCTATCTTCCAAATGCACTTTAAATATACATACCATCTACCACCTCCAGGCACAGCCCTTGACTTCCAAGGACATCCTCTCTGCTTAATATGAGACACCTTAATAAATCCACTAAACAATCCTACTCAGTGACCTCAACCTAAGCCTCCATTATTCAAAAGACAAAGCAGCCTCAGCCCTAGCCAAAGAACTCCAGAACATGGGATTCTTACAAAAAGTCACCAGCCTAACGCACTGTAAAGGACGCACCCTCGACTGGGTGGCTGACCACAACTGCCCCATCTCTAGCAGCTTTATCTCTCCATACCCGTGGACAGATCACAATTGTATCCAGTTTACCATTCCCACAGTGCCAACCACCAAAGCTCTCACCTATGCTCTACCAGCTAAGGTCAGAAGCGCCAAAAAATGAACTAAAGATAATATGCAGCCTTTTTTAGAAGTCCCTGAACTCAAACCTCCATTCTGTAATGACCCCGCCACCCTTGAAGACATCTACACTGACATTCTCACCAAAGCTATCGACGCTATAGCGACAATCGAAAATAAAAAAGAGAAAAAATCCATGCACGTTAACGCCTGGTTCTCAGAAGATCTTCAGGCCCCACACACTAGTAAACGTAATGCCCTAAATACCCGGCAATCAAATCCAAGTGATTCCACCAAGGAAGTCTTCAAACAGCTATCCGCACAATACAAAGTAGCGATTATTAAAGCTAAATCTCTCCATTTCAACTCTCGGCTCTCCAAGGTTAACTCGCAACCCAAGGAAATGTTCACCATCTTTAAAGACCTTATCACTCCCTCCACTAGCGCTGATGAGATCGTCAAAGACGAAGCATGGTGCTCAAGCATATAAGCAGCCCTGCTCAGCAAAATAAATCTACTTCAAGATAAAATCCAAGCGCAACTCAAAACGTTACCCATCCAAGACCAAAAATCACCATGCCTAGCCAACCATCCCACGACACCACTAACTTACTCTTCTCCTTCCGTGATGTCACTGAATCGGGAGTCCTAGACCTTCTCAAACATCTCAAACCTTCCGTATGTAAAGGATATATTTGCCCCCCAAACATTGTTAAGGAATGCTCTGACTCGCTTGCACCGGTCATTACTGCGTTTATTAATGCTTATTTCTCTACAGGCATCATTGCCCCTCGACTTAAAGAAGCCTGGGTATGCTCATTTCTAAAAAAACCTCCCTAGGCCCCACCTCTCTGAACAATTACTGACCGATCACCACTGTCCCATTCCTCCTCAAAATCTTGGACAAAGCGGCTCACAATCAAAATCAATACTTCCTCGAATCAAACTCCATTCTCGGCAGGAGACAATCAGGGTTCTGCAAAGGCCATGGTATAGAAACCGCCCTATTAGACCTTAAAATCAAAATAACAGCTATTATGGACAAAGGTAAACCAGCCCTTCTCCTATTCCAGGACCTCTTGGCTGCCTTTGATCTTGTGGACCACAAGATTCTCACCTCACATCTCACTCACGCCGCACAATTCTCTAATGATGCCTCATTGTGGATCACTTCATTCCTTAAAGGAAGAGCTATGAAGGTCTTCTCCAACCAGGCAAACGCAGCCCCTACTACCATCCATTGCGGAGTCTCTCAAGACTCCTGCACTGCTCCCACCCTCTGCAACCTGTTCACAAAGCCACTATTCAACAAACTAGACTATCTTGTATAGCTTACACCAATTACGCAAGTGATACGCAGATTCTCCTGCCTCTCACAGGCTCCTATGAACAAGAAGCTGCAGCCCTCCACCTTATATACAGCACCATCAAAACATGGATGGCGACAAATGGGTTATGTCTCAACGAAGACAAAACTGAAATTATCATCATTGGCCCAAAAGAAACACTTTCTAAACTAGATCAAAACTATTGTAACTTCACCATCCACAATTCCATCATCCCCGTCTCTTCTTCAGTAAAGACACTAGACATCCATTTAGACTCCACCCTCTCCATGGCACGACATGTAAGCACCACTGAATCGTCCTCTGCCCACACCACTAAGCTCATAAATGCAGTAAAAAATTTCTTCTCCAAGCAGAATAGACTCTCAATTGCCAGAGCCACCATCAGGCTAAACTGGATTATTGTCATGCTCTGCTAGCAGGCACCTCCCCTAAAAATATAAACAGACTCCAAGTCATACAAAATAATGCCCTTAGAGTAGCCTTCAATATACCCAAAAGGGACCACATTGCACAAGCTAGGTGAGACGCCCACTGACTCCCTGTCAAGGAACGTATCACTTTCAAGACTCTAACCCTCACACACAAGTGCTTATCACTCTCAGCACCGCCTTACCTATCCGAGACTATAGTTAGGGACATCTCCTCACACCCGAAAAGAGCTTGTCACGCCAGCTGGCGTGACCGCATCCTTCCCATCAAAAGGGCCAAAGCAGGTGGGATTGGCTTTCCACACATAGCACCTAAACTCTGGAACTCCCTTCCCAATACACTTAGAACTGAGACCTCCCTCATAGCTTTCAGGAAAGTGCAGAAAACCACACTATTCAATTAACTCTGCCTCCCCCTGTACCCCCCCCTTGGCCTCCTGCCATACTCTGCATGTAACTAAAACTGTACTCATCCTGCCGGTACTCTGCATGTAATTAAAACTGTACAATGTAACTAAGCATGATTTCTTGTAACAGTGCCACAATACCTTCGGGCTGCTGTACGCTTTGTACATGTTAATAAATAATACTGCGCGCAGCAGGTATAACTTGAGGGGTAGCCATATATCTTTCGGGTGATTCCTGGCCGTTTGTAGGGTGTCCCGTAGTTCTTCAGTATCACTAGTCCATGAAACAGATTTCAGCCATTGATCAGTTGACGGTACAGTGGGTTTAGACCAATGCAAAAGCAAGCAATGCATGGCGAGCAACAAACATATATTTACCAGTTTTTGCCACTTCGTAGCCCCACCCTCCAAGACATGAAATAAACAATGCATGGGGGTAGCATCCAACACGAAACTTGTTATGTCAGTGAGAATAGTGCAGACATTCCTCCAATAGTCATCCAGTTTGGGACAACTCCACACCATGTGGAAGTATCCAGCTTCTTCCCCTCCACACCTAGGACAACAACCCTCAGTCATCTGGGAGAACGGCTTTAGCCTACCTGTGTCAGCCTTAAATTGTATCAGACGGAATCGGGATTTGAAGGAGACCTCTCGGGTCAGCGCTCACTTGATCCCTCCAGAAATCATCTGTAATCTCAAGATTCATACCTACAGCTCAGTTTGATCGCAAATGAGCCAGAGGAGAAAACGTACGGTCTTGAATCGCTCTGTAAAGAATCAGGATCTGTAGGCACCCGTAATGTACCCAAGCAAAGAATCGTTCTCCGGTGCCACTGGAAAACCTCTCCAATGACCCCCGATAACCCTGCAGATGCCAATATATTGAAGCCAATGCAAGGATTTATAATGCATGAGTGCCAGAATGTCAGCCGCCCTGGAACATATCTCCCAACACACTAAACCCATTCTGAGTCCAACGCCGTTCGTTAGCCCCATCTAATCTAGGGAACGCCGGGTCACAGTTCCACAATGGTAAATTGCTGTAGTAGGGATGTGCAACATCTAATCACTTCCACCTTTTACACCAGGCTAGCGACGTGACACTCGCTGGTCAAAAAGGCAAGGATCACTGAGTCCAGGGGGCACCACTAGAGAGCAAATATCTCGTGTCCCAGCTGATCGCTTTTGAGCCTAACATACGGACGAACCAAACGGCTGCGTACTGCACGTTTACCGCCAGCCAATACACCAGAAATTCCAGAGTGGCCTGTGCTTAAGGCAAGACTAACGTATCACATTGGAGGCACACAGCACCCGAGTGCACACGAAAACACTGATATCAGCTGCCAGGCCCGCAAAGAAAGTCATACCCGGCCATATAGGAATATTTTGAAAGAAGTAAAGGTTTTTGGGGTGGATCGTCACTTTAAGTAAGGCAATCCTACAAACAATAGACAATGGTAGGATGCCCAAAATGGAAGATTGACAGCGAGGCACTACAGGTATTTGGCATAGTTATTGTCATACAGTGTAGTGTGATGTCGGGTTACTATAACCCCCAGATACTGCTCCGACATTTGCGTCTACATGAGTCCAAGCAGGTCATGGGGTGCAACCGTAGCCTCAGTAAGAGGAAAGTGCTCTGATTTACCACAATTAAATTAACTCAGAGCCCAGAAACTTCCCCAAAGGCAGCAATGTCATGCATTATAGGGTTCACATTGGTCTGCGGGTCTCTCACACATATGATTGCATCTTCCACAAATAGAAATATAATATCAGGCTCTCCAGCAATGCATACCCCTCTATGCTTGTGTTTATGCCTGATAAGATCAGCTAAGGGCTCAATAACCAGGGTGAATATTAGAGGTGACAGGGGACATCCCTGTCGGGTACCTCTAGCTATGTGGATAGGGGCCGACATCATACCATTGGTAAAGACGTTAGCAACTGGAGAGGAATAGAGCAATTGCACGTATGAGATACATCTGAAGTCAAAGCCACATTTCTCCAAGACTGTATAAATAAAACACAATGAAACTGAGTCAAAAGCCTTTTGTATATCCAGCAAGATGACTGTGGATTGAACACTAGGGTCAATCTGGGCTATGAAATAAAAAGGGCAGCGCAAATTTAGCGCAGTGGAGTGCCCCGGTATAAAACCCAATTGGTCCAGATGTATAAGATAGGGCATATAAGGTGGCTAAGATCTTTGCAAAGACTTTAACGTCTGAGCTTATTAGAAAAAGTGGTTGGTAGGAACCGCAGAGGTCAGCCGGCCTGTCTGACGACAATAGAACCATGGTTACTGCTTCACTCATGGTATGTGGGCACACATAAGAGTCAAGAGCCTCCTCCCACACACTGTAGAGATGAGGCACTCGGATAGATTTAAAATGCTTATAGAATTCAGCTGTGAAGCCATCTTGGCTGGGGCCTTTCCTGTCAGCAGGGAATCAATTCCCGCTTGGGAGATGGGAATATCTTATTGGGCACTGACTTCAGCTGACAGGCAAGCACGCACGCACGCACACACGCGTAAGGTCCTCTTGAAACCTCTCAATGCCAATATCAGCACACACATCCTTGTTTGCATATAGGAGGGAGTCAAATGCTGTGAAGACTTCGTTAATCTCTGATACCATTTGTACTAGGGTCCCTGCCTCATTCTAATCAATGGGATACATCAGCTGCCGTTCGCTTGCCTGACCAGGTGAGCAAGCAACCTGCCCGGACACTCATCCTCCCCATATCGTCTAATTGCCACCCGAGTGCTAAAACATTTGAGTTGTCTAGATGCATTATTTCAAAAGTCGTCTAGTGCCCCCTTAACCTGTGCTAGTGTGGTGATAGGGGGGTTAGCGGAATGCCGTTCATCTTGGAAACAAAGCTTTTCATTCTCTACTCTGGATATCCTGCCAAATAGTTCTGAGAACCCCACCCTCTATGGCCATTGCTTTGCGCTGAATAAAAGCCTTAAACGCTTCCCATAGGGTGCCAGCTGAGAAGACCAAACCCACTTTCATCTCAAAGTAAAGCAACACATGCTCAGTGAGCATAGCCACATAGGCCGCATCTGATAATGTTTGAGATTTAAATTGCCAGATGGGGCACTTACCTGTGCGCTAAATCAGGTTTGGTCCCTTTGTTCGTTTTGTCTTTGTGGGCTTCACGAGTGAAAGCCGCCTCTGGCTCCAGGGTGCCTGGCGGGGGCTAGAAGCGAGGGAAACTCCCTTTGCTTAGTCTCCTAGGAGACATGAATGCACTCTTAGGTGATTTGCCGGCTGGGTGACTGACAGCTAGGCAGGAATGAATGGGAGCAAGCTGCATAAAAGGCGAGGCTTTTTGTTTTGGAAGGAGAGTCGACCACTGGACGAAGGAATCCAAAGAAGAACTTGAAGAAGTCCAGGCACAGGGTGAATAAAAATGGAGATTGATCAGAATATGTTCTAGGTAATATACTTCCCATAACAACTCCTCCTAGCAATGCATCAGGGATGAGCCAGAGGTCTATGCGGGATGAGGAGTCATGCACTGCAGAGTAGTATATATAAGCGCTAGACCCAGGATTCAAAATTCTCCAAGCATCTACCAGACACAGCTCATTCATCCTGGCTCCCATTTCCACTGTAGATTTCGACAATAGACGGCAGGATCAGCCAGATCTGTCTCGATCTATATCCAGAATAGTTTTGAAGTCACCTCCACACAATATAGGTACAAAGGGGTAAAAAGAAAGCATATCAGTGACCTCAGCATAGAATGCAGGATCATCTACATTGGGGCCATATACATTTAGTAATACCACCTCCCGCCCGCCAACACTCCGTAGACTTAAACATAATGACCCATCGGATCTACGTGAACCTTCTTATGTTCAAAAGGTAGCAAATTGTGAAGTAATATCATTATCCCTCTGGAATGTGTTGAGTATATGGTACACAACTGATTTTTAGCAAAGACCTCACAGCTCACAGACAAGGCATGGGTTTCTTGTAGAATAGCCACTTTACCCTATGTCATTCTATGTAGAGCCCAGGTTTCCGCCATTTATTTGGATTGCCCAATCCCTGCACATTCCAACTCATGCTTTTTTAGTTTACCCATCATTACCTAGCGGTGTACATATTCTCATGAAGCCGAAGGATGTTACAAGAGGGGCATTCCATGACTCACTTCCCCAGCATTGATCATAATACAGTAAAGCTGCTCTGCTATCGACAAGTGCCATTTGAAACCCCAATATGAAACCCCCACCCACCACCCTCATCTTCCCCCTATTGGGAAGCTAACACCTCAATATGAACACCCAACCAAACTTTGCAATCTTGCATGGGGCGGGGGAGTTAGTGCGTGTTAGGCAAGATTCTATGCAGTACCCTTTGGGTGCACTACAACAACCTTGACCTCCTGGCAATAGAAACCCAACTTTTGGTATAAGTTTGCACTACACAGGTTGGTAGTGTGTGGAGCAGCCAGGCTTATCTCAAGAGGGGTCAGTGTGAGCTGTAGGGGAGTTACACAGAAATTCACAGTCACAAGTATTCAAATAAACTCTTACACACAAGGTTTCTTGATAAAACAATTATTAATGTATTTATCAGTCAGTTAGAATAAGCCTTCTTCAGAAGGGAGCAATATAAAACACCACACAAATATACTTAAAAAAATACACACTCGTAGTTATCTAAATCAGTAAATACCCATTTGGGATGACAAACAGGCACTACCTACACCCTCAGGTGACTTAAATAGCTAGGGTGCTGTTGGCATTAATATATTACTGTTGCATTTAGAATATTCGTAGGAGTAGTGTTAAAGAGAAGAGAGTTCAGAATGAAACAAGTATTCAAACAGTTATTCTCAAGCAGGTAAGTACTTTCAGTACAACCCCCAATGCAAAGTCAGTTAACCCTTTCCTGGAAGGAAGGCAAAACACACAAGCAGAAGGGCGAAGACTCATTCAAGGAGCCTATGCCAGCCAATGTTAAGTTAGCAAAAGTCAAGATGAACTGAAGCACTTCTTGCAGGTAAGTAGAAAGTGTTTTCCAATGTCTAAAAAAGTCTTGGTAGAATAGAAGCAATCAAAGTAGGGCCCCAGGCTGATTAGGCTTGTGAAGTAAAGAAGCTGGCAGAAACTCTACACATGCAACCAAGCAAGTCTCCAATGAGGACAAGTGGCTACACCACAAGAGGTAAGTTCTCTTAGAGTTTACAGTACCTTTAGGTTGAAGAAAAAGTGCAGCAGATGACTTCTGTTCCTATGCAGCTCTGCAGATCTCGCTGTTCCTGGGTCTCAGTTGTGGGGATAAAAGGGAGGACTTCTGGGGACTCCTGCACTGCAATGGGACGGTCACCGCTCCCAACCTGCAAACTTCAAGCAAGTGGCTGTTCGGGGTTTCAGCTCCTCGTGTCTACCGCAAATAGCAACACCATGGTTCCTGGCTGTAAACATGGGCTTTCCTTGCTTCTGGGGTCCCGCACTCTGTTGAGGGGGCTCAGGCTCGGTCAGTCCTGCTTCCTGGGAGTCCGGAGGATCTTCCTGGTGCTCTGGCCAACTTAAAAGCAACACACACAAACCGGTGTTCCTTTGCCTTGCTGTCTGGTTCCAGCAGCGACTGCAGTGGATACTCGACCAGCGTTGAGAGGATGTCCAGGTGGCTTACTTTGGAGTTGATTGGTCCCACCAACTCAAAGGGAGAAGTCATCCTTGCAGGAGCTTCTCTGTCAATACGAATTTGGAGTTTCAGCACAGCAGCAGGGCTTCACCGGGCAAACCAAAGGTCCAGGAGGTGCAGCAGGTGTCCTCTTCAAGTTCCTCTTTGGATTCTATCGCCCAGTGGTCGACTCTCCTTCCAAGCCAACAAGCTTCGCCTTTTATGCAGCTTGCTCCCATTAATTCCTGCCTAGCTGTCAGTCACCCAGCTGGACAATCACCTAAGAGTGCATTCCTGTCTCCTCGGAGACTAAGCAAGGGGAGTTTCGGGCACCTCCCTCACTTCTAGCCCCCGCCAGACACCCTGGAGCCAGAGGCAGGTTTCACTTGTGAAGCCCACCAAAGACAAAAACAAACAAAGGGACCATACCTGGTTTAGCGCACAGAGTAAATCTCAAGAAGGACCTTTCCACAAAGAAATGGCGAAAAAAGAAGACGGGCCATTTTGACAAAAATGGCACAGATGGGTGCTTTACTGTGGCTGCGAACGCAGCATGCATTAAAATCCCATAATGGTAGTAAAACGTAAACCACTGCCACCAGCCATTCAGTGAGGAAAGGGTAACATAATAAATAAAGCTAGACAAAGGGGATACTAAGTAACCCCTACAGCACCCTATTGTAAGATAGTGTGTGCTGGGTCTAGAAAGTTACACATGTAAGTAAAGTCAATTTCACTTTACTACTCTGGAAAACAGTAGTTTATCGCAGAGAAGGTATTAAAACCTTTGGGAAATCTGGAAGACTTCCCTGTGTCACTGCACTGAAGGTGCTGTGTGACACAATGTAAAACATTATGGCTATGGAGTTTGTCAGACTACACAACCAAAGGAAACACAGTGTACAAAATCACATTAAAACCCATGAGAGAGTGGGAAAAAAGGGTCTCACTCTCTTCAGGTTAAAAAAATCAAGTCCTCAAAATCCAGCAAAGTTGCTGGGGGGGTCTCTAATGTATAGGGAATAAGCACATTTCTGAGAATTCTCCCTAACAGTGTGCAGTTAACGACCCGAGCCCGCAGCGGCAATTGAAGGACACAATAGTAATCCAAAATGTTTCTCCTGCATTTTCCAACAATAACAAGAGAAAACGGGCTTGGCAAACCAATATTCACACAGTACAGTTATGCATGTCAAGTAAGGGCTCTCTGAGGCCAGTAGTGCATAAGTCATGAAGTTTAAGGACACAGCACTGAAATCAAGGTTATGTTCGAGATGGTAGTCAGTGGAAGTGGATTTATACCACAGTGGAGTGCTCATAGAGAAACCTCATGGCCTCTTCCGGGATCGTGAAGAAGTATGTTTTGCCGATGCATTCTATACGGAGCTTGGCAAGGTATAGCATTGCATAATTCATACCTAAATCCCTGACTCTTTTCCTCACCGCTAAAAATGTTTTCCTTTCCTGCTGCACCGCCACAGAGAAGTCAGGATATATATGCAGTCTGCTGGAGCCCAGAAGTAGCTCTCCCTTCTCCTGGGAAGCTCTGAGGATCCCATCCCATTCAAGATAGTTTAGTAGGCGAGCGATGATTGGGCAAGGTGGTGCATCGGGTTTGGGCTTGGGCGCAAGTGAGCGGTGGGCACGTTCAACCACAAAGTGCGGAGACAGGTTTGGCTTGTCCAGCAGTGATAGGATAGTCTGCTCCACGAATATATCCATTCTGCCATCCAAGTTACTCTAGAAACCAATTATCCTGATAATATTGCATCAAGATCTGGATTCCAGCTCATCATTTTTCTTGGTGACCATATGGACTTGCTCAGTGAGAGTTGCAACATCAGATTTCTACTGTGACATATTGTCTTCCACCAGACCAACCCTATTTTACGTTTCCGTGAGTTAATACTCTGTTTCTTCCAACTTCACTGTATTGTATCTGATCGTGCCCGTGATATCGTCCAGTTTATTTTTAACTGTGGTAAAGCCCCCTTGCATACAGGCCCACACATCTTGCATCTCAGGTGGCTCACTTGAGTCTAACGCCTTGATTACAGTCACAATGTCTCCCGAGGCAGCTGGAAACTTTGGTGGTTTATCATGACTGTGGCTCCTTCAAATTCAATACCATCCCTCCGCCTCAATTGCAGTAAGACTCTTGTTTGCCTTTGTAACAGTGGCACTTAGCAATCACCAAACTAGGCCCCATTAATACTCTACCTCCTCTATTAACTCTATTAATGAGAATATCTCTCCCTCAGCTCTCTTACAAAAGCAGATCTCCTTAATTTTTCTTTCTGTTTCTGTGGGTGATTCTCCATCCTTCATTGTGGTGCCAACACATTTTATGTTGCACCTCCTCCTATCTTTCTCCATATCATCAATCTTAAGGGCTAGCTCTGGTTCATTTAACTCCACTTCCTTAACCAGTACCTCATACTTAATTTCCAGAATGCCCCTGCAGAGTTAATTGTACTCCATGGCCTCTATTATATTCTCCAGTATACCGATATGTGTTTAAACTCTGTTATGGTCCCTATATTGTCAGATTGCAGAACATTAATTTCCATTGTAGATGTCCTGAATGTCCTGCTTTGTTGCATGCTCCGATGATGACTCATTTTGCTTTTCTTCTGATGCCGCTCTTGCTTTCTCTCCTAAATATTTGCAGTTTTAAAAAGCATTGCAGTAAAATGTAATCATAAATATCAATGGGCCTCATTACGAGGTAGGAGGTAGCCCTTACCGCATTCCGGGTCCGTGTTCCCAGAATAGGGACTTATCGGGTCATTCCGCCTTGGAGGACCCGGTAAATCCCCATTCCAGGAAACATTCCCCATTCCCATTCGAGCCCCCATAGGGCTCAATGGGAATGGGGATGGAGCTAATAATGGGCCTGCTATTAGCGGGCCCGTTATTAGTTCTGAAGTCCCTTAACGGGTTCGTTCCATAACGCCTGGCAAAACCAGGCGTTGAGGAAGGGACCCGCTAAGGGACCTCGGAATAGGATGGTAAGGGATTAACGGCACCGGTGTCCTTACCGGTGCCGGTAATCCCTTACTGCCCACCTCGTAATGAGGCCCAATGTCTTTTTATATATGCTTACCCCATTCCACTGAACCATACAAGTGCAGATTACCTACTGCTTCCGTACTGGTTTTATCACTCACTTCCCTTTGCACACACTTCAATACCGAGAGATTGCCTGAGGGGTAGGCCCATTATCTTGCTTTAATGTAGTCATGTTGCAACCCTCCAGAGAAAGAGTGGGTGGATAGATTTAATTCCATTCTTTTTTTTTTTTTTTTATTAAAGCTTTCGGCGTAAATTAATACAAACATTTGCTTTTAAAAGAACATTTGCAAACCTCCCCACACAGCCAAACCCCTACAATTTGTCCATTATTGCCCACAAGAAGAATTTTCAAATGATCACAATATGCTCCTCCAGTTCATTCTCACTGCCATAGGGCCTCATCACGAGTTTGGCCGTAACCATTAAATGCAGCGGTAGTGCTATTACCGCCGCATTTAAGGGTCCGCCAAATCACGGGCTTGGCAGATTTCCCCCAGCTCTGAGCCGGGGGGAAATCCGCCCAAATTTCACTCTCTTACCGCCGGCAGGTAAGAGCGCGAAAATTCCCCATTGAGCCCAATGGGGAATGGGGAATTCCCAAATGGCCTCAGTGGGGAATGGGCAATACCCATTCCGCCAAACCGTGATCCGGCGCTATTAGCGCCGGGGGGTTGGCGGTAGGGTTATTAACGCCAGCGCTAAAAGCGCCAGCGTTACCGCCCAACTCGTGATGAGGCCCTAGTCTAGAGACTGTCTACTCAGCTCGTAGAGAGCATGCTTGGTGGATTAGAACCCATTATGCAGCTCCCTGGGTACAGCTTTCAGTCATGTTTTCCAGACTTTCTGATATCCTCTGAGGTCCCAGTACCAGCCTCCACTGAAGCCTTGTGTTCCGTCTTCCACTCCCTTGCAAAGATCACTGCTTTCTCCCTCGAATCTCCAGACGCTAATCTCTGCCTTCCATGACACAACTTTCTGCAATCCCCTTCCGGGCTCTGGAGATCAGGCTAGATGCTGAGTTGGAGGATGGCAAATCTCTCCCTTTTGGGTGAATTCTTGGGGTCAGTCCAAGCCCGGGGAGGGGGTCGGGAGGTGTGACCTCTGACATCACTCTTTTCAGATGAGAATTCATGGCTTTCCAACGAAGTAACATTGCCCAAGTATCAGGAGTAGAGCAGAGCTGTCATTCCCTATGTACCTTCTGGTGGTCGCCACCCTTCATTTTTAATATGTTCATAGAGTCCCTGGTGGGTCTACTTGGAAGGGTGATGTAATTGTGCTTCTGCCCTGTGGCAGGAGCAGCCACAGTGTTTGTGGTGGTGACTGTGGTAGTGGTGAGTGTGGTTGCAGTGGAGGCAGTTGCCCTGGTGGTGGTGACGGTGGCTGAGGAGGTTCTGGCACTGGCAGGTGTTACCCAGACACTGGAGACAGGCTGGCTGGGTCGCTCTAGCATTACTGGGCTCTTTTGCTGGAAGTCCCCTCCTCCTCTGATTTGGCCTCTGAGACTCCAGGTGGATGAATATACAATACACAGTTAGCCACTGGATGGGCAGAATGGGCAGAATGGGAAATGAGCCTGCGAATAATGTCATTTGGAGAAAATGGGTACATCCTGTGCTTTTGATGTGAGACTCTAACCGGTAAAACACATTGGGTACGTTGATTCGTCACCTCCATTTTAGGAGAGTCCTTGGGGTGCATTTGGCCTTTTTGGTACGTTAGTCCCATTAGAGCTTTGAGGACAGATGGTCAGTCATACTCCCCAGCATTTACTAAATTACGACTAACTTACTACTACAATCTAATTGTCTGGATGTGATGGACCTACAGCCAGTGTGTACACATGGACATGAATGATATTCACATTATGTGTGAATGCTTCTCGCCCCATTTCAGACCATTTGGCAAAAGGTTGTGGTAATTTTGCAGTATAGCCTTTGTCTCGTGAATATGTTCTGTATCTCTCTCCAGAACACATAGAATCAGTGCACATTTCTGCCAGTAGGTATCTCCCTGGATGTTTTGGCTCTGAGACATTAACACACTGCAAGGCATGACACATGGCAACGTTACACTTCTACTGATGTCACACTGTCTTACACGTGTCACATTAGGGATTATGGGTACTACTGAATTATACAGTGACCACCACAATGCAGGAATTTAGTGAGCCCATCACTTATGACATGTTCATGACGGAGGCCCGGTATCATTGGCAATTTGTTACACCTGTAATATTGGTAAGGTGGCCATGTACACAACTAATCAGGGATATGATATTTTTGTGTGCAGACTGGAAATTGGCATCTGGTTATCGGAAGAAGATACAGGTCATTTTATAGACCGGTCCACACACTCCTCCACACATGGTTGAAGCGGGGTGCGTTGAACCATCACATGAACTGTGAGCGCTTTCAATAAGTTGAGATTGAGGGTGGATGATAGATTGGGCTACATTATACATGGACGATACATGTATTATACATGGCATTCTCCATTTATTTACAGAATGCAGGGAATTCATGTTTGATGTGCTGACTTTAATCTGTGAGATGGTCATTCAAAGCAAAGGTTGAAGAGAGAAGGTGTCCGCTGGTCTTTGCATTTAGCTGCAGACATACCATTACAAGTAAGTCATGTGACTGCATGTTTTGTTGATGCTAAGAGTTTGATTTGAGTAAGAAGTTCTCTGTGGGCCTATGTCACTTACAGCCCTGTGGATGTATCCGTGAGTTTGCGCCACTCTCCTGAACAAGTATAAGAGGTGAGTGCTTACTTCTGTAATCATAAGTGATTTACAAGCACAATTTAAAGGTGCCTTTTTGAAAAAGCAGAGGTTGGATTGTAAATAGAATTTGTCTTGTGTTTTATGTAGAGAGAAGTTTGGAGATATCTTTCACCAAAATATGTTGTGAGTTTGAGGGAAGACTGGCACCTCACAGTTTTTGTCCTCAAGAAGGCCGGAAGCACACCTGGCTACAACTCTAAGCCTTTATTTAGCCGACCGAAACATATGTCGACACTGTCAATAAGCCACACTATTGTACATATTAACATACCAATATGAGAGATGGGTGTAATATAAATGACTAATGGTATGTATTGATGCAAGAACATCCTCAGAGATAGGTGTGTCTTTTTGTGTTTGTTGAGGTTATTTGCTGCATTGATTGTATGAGAGAATGTATGTGTCTGAAAGATGATAACAATTAGATGACTAAAGTATAATTTGTTTTTGAAATAACCTGTTGCTGTTTTAGCATTGTAGTATTTTGTAAAATAAATTGATATTTTTCTATTGTTTATTAGTTTGTATTTTACTTTTCCAACCTCATTTCCAAGGTCCATATTTTGAATATATTATATTATTTGCCTGAAGGACAGCTACCCTTATAATTTACACGTATAGTACAGCCCACTGGCTAAAAGGGAAAGTTATTAATTTTCCCAGTGAAACTAAGTCGCAACATTCAATGGAGAATGTGAATGTTTTTTTTCTTTTTCGGATCAATATTAAAAAAAGTTGTTGGAAACACCTGCATTATTTGCAGGCCACAAACCGAATGAAACTAATTCAGATGGTAATGATGAGAAAAAACAAAATAACTCAAAAGACAAAGAAATTGTTTAGGACACAGCTCCACAGGAGTTACATGCTTGAATACCTGAATTTAGGCATCATCCCAGAGAGTCTACAGGTGAAGAATGCCCCACGGTTATTTGCCCCACAGTTATCTATAGACAATCCAAGATTCCAAAATAATTTCAGTGGAGTTGGAGGAGTTGGAAATAAGTGCTCCAGAGATTGGATAATACTTATTATTGAGACAGCGAGGAGGAGGCCAAAGCCCACAGTGAACAGATAGAGTTATTGGAGAAACAGTTCGTAGAGAATACTAATATTAAGGATGCCAAGTTACAACTTGAGCAACTAGAGGTTGAATTGAAAAAATTCCCAAAAACTTCATTTAGATCGTAAAATCAACAAGTTACAGAAAGATCTAAGTAACTACAGGGAGGAACGTACATATCCCTATTTACGGGTAGGGTTTTGCATAGAAGTAACAAGTGCCCCATTCAATCACCGCCAGAATAGGTACATTACTTTTTCAATTCATCTGGGTCCTATAGTGATTCAGACCATGCCCTTGCACAACAAGGAAACATTAGGGGACAAGGTCCACAACAACAACAATCCCATTTTTTTCCCAGAGGGGGACAACGAGGCCGACACGAGGCAGAGACACCAGCAATCTCAGCCAGGGATGCGGACCCACCAATGGCACATGAATCAATAAGAACAGATAATATATCTATTTTTAATAACATGTACGTACTGAAATGGAACAGAATGTTTTGGCAAGAGGTCTATCATTTGTCCCTATAGCTAAGGCCAATGCATTTTTGTACAAAATGGAACTCCAACGATTTTCCCAAATAATCGGTTTAAACACTTCTTCTAAGTGCATTTGCCAAATCAGAAAAATGAAAACAGAGAGGTCAATGTAGACCCGGAAGATGTAGTGAATATTACGGGACTCAAAAGAAAGTCACTTTTCTATACTCTGCCGCACACCTGCCCACCTGCAATTAAAACATTTGAAAATATTGTCATTAAGCAGATGCATGATGCTCTCAAAAGAAAGAATTTTCATCAAGATAATCTCAATCAAGCTGAAAGGCTGAGACTCAAGATCTATGCAATAATCTTGATATCACCATAAAGCCGACCGATAAAGGCAGCGGCATTGTAATAATGGATACCAAAAAATATGATGATGAGTGCCTACTCTTTTTAGCTGATGCTGGAGCATATAAAAAACTGCAACAAGATCCTACCATGAGACTCCAGGATGAGATCACTAGCCTTATTAGACATGCAGTAGATGAAAACTGGCTCAGTAAGGAAGAGAGTCTATTCCTATGTAAGAGCTATCCTAAACTAGGAGCATTTTATATATCACCCAAGATTCATAAAAATCAAGAAACTCCACCTGGTCAGCCACTTGTATCTGTGTACAGTGAATTCTTCTTAAAACCTTTTGGACAGGCAATGCCTGCCTACGTGAAAGACACTACAGATATGATAAAGATTCTTGACCAGATAATTATTGAACATGACAACATCCTTGTTACGATGGACGTTGAATCTTTATATACCTCAACACCACAGCTTAAGTGTCTAGACGTTTTGGTTAATTATTTAGACAAATGGCCCAATCGGCACATCCCTCCCACTGGATTTGTACTCGAATGTGCGAGGTTAGGGATGTACAGAAACTTTTTTCGTTTTAAAAAACAGATTTACAAACAGCTCAGAGGGGTCATCATCGGCGCAACCTTTGAGCCTGACGTGGCCAATCTATACATGGCTGATTTTGAGGATCGATTCATCTTGGGCATTGGCAGCACCTTAAAACAACAGGATTTTGCCCAAAGGTTGGTGCTTTGGAAGCGTTATATAGACAATGTATTCCTAGTCTGGAGGGCCACAAGCACATCGTTGGCTGCCTTTTTGGTATGGATTAATACTTGTGATACCAATATCAGGTTCACTATGGAATGGGACAACAGACAGGTGAGTTTCCTGGACTTAATGATTCGGAAGGCAGGTAACATTCTTGAGACCACATTATACAGAAAGCCGACCAATAAGAACTCACTCTTGCATTTTCGAGTTTTATCCAGTTGGTCTTAAACAAAACCTACCATATGGGCAATTACTGCGGATTCGCAGAAATTGCTCATGTAAATCAGATTTTAAGGATCATGCGAATGTACTGAAGGAGAGGCTCGTGGATCAGGGATAGCCGAAAAAAATGGTGAAACAAAACATGAAGCGGTCATTGAAAACAAACCGTGAAGTATGTCTAACCACAAAAGAAAAACCAGTGAGAAATCAACTAATATGTGTTTCAACGTATTCACCAATCAGTAATGCCCTCAAAAAGAGCATTTATAAGAATGGGCATCTGATTAGGAAATCAAATAGCCTGGAAAAAAAATGATGTTTGCCTTGAAGAGGAATTTTAACCTAAGACAAAAACTTGTACATACATATGTGGACAAACACATGGATCAGACCATCATGAATCAGTGGGGGTTACCCCTGATCACAGGCCATTTTAGATGCAGGAACTGTGCTGCAGAGATGCAGGAACTGTGCTGCATACCTGTATACTGAGACTAAACATATGTTTGAATATGGCAACATTAAATGGCCACTGAGGGGTCACACGAACTGCCTGAGTAAGAACTTGGTATATGTCATCCAATGTCCGTGCTCCCTTATATATGTGGGTAAGATTACAAGGCAGGTGAGAATGAGAATCTCAGAACACAGGTCATGTCTTAAGAATAGGGTCAAGGACAAGCCCCTTGTTGAACATTTTATGCAAGCTAGACACACAGAAAGGGATATTAAATGGTTTGTGCTACAAACCATTAGGGTGTCATCGCGGGGAGGAGATGTAAGCACTATGCTATACAGGTTGGAACAACGATGGATCTATTCCTTGGATTCTGTGAAACACGGCATGAACATTGCTGTCGAGTGGAATAAACTTTTGTGAGATGAGTAAACAAACTGGAAGAGGATAGGTTGTCTATACCTGTGTATGGAATCTAGCATTATGTCTGTATGCACTGTGATCCATTCCAGATTGGACCTGTTGTAATAGTAATCACTGAGAGTTACAGAGAATATCAGCATGATATGTTCATTTACATTGCCTTATTATATGTATTTTGCACAATATGGGCAATGATGACATGCCTGGTCGAGTTATGTTGTATGTGCTGTTTTGACTCTAACTGTGGTTTTAATTTTAACTGCAGTGATGTAAGGCAGCACAGACAATCCAGTCTGATTAACAAGACTGTTGGCCGATTCATTTGCTGCCCCCTGTAGCATTGTAAAAACGCTGCATTATACTATTGCAGGTCGGGATGAGTCCCGTTTCTACTTCTATGGTCCTGAATGTAAGGGCGCATAAGTAGGGCATTTGTGAATGTGCCCAAATCCTTCCCAGGAAACGTTGGTTGCCTTGTACTCAGGTAAGCACACATCACAAATGTGCCTTTGCATGCACTAGTGAATTATCTTACTAGTGAATGTTTTGTTTTGGTCTGTGTGCGGCGCAATTCAGACTGTGAGATGGCACGAACAACAATTTAAGAAATCAGTTAGCATAGAACAAGGTTTTCATGAAATACTGAGGTATACACGGCCAGTTGGAAAGTGAGGTCCATTATTTACGGCAAGATGTTAAATTTGCAATATTAGCAAGGGTGGTATGTGCAGAATTGATCTGGTATTCCTTGCGGACATTAGTTAATCAACTGCTTGCTACCGTGGTATTAATAGGTCCGCGTGACGCGCGGTTTACTGTTATCTGCGAACGATATGTAGAATATGGGGCGCCATGTAGATTCCAAGACAGCGCCTAAACAATGCAGGAATTAATGAGCACAGTACTTATGACATGTTCATGAGGGAGGCCCGGTGTCATTGGCAATTTGTTACATCTGTAATATTGGTAAGGGAGCCAGGAACACAACTAATCAGGGATATGATATGTTTGTGTGCAGATTGCAAATTGGCATCTGGTTATCGGAAGAAGATACAGGTAATTTTATAGACCGGCCACACACGCCTCCACGCATGGTTGAAGCAGGGTGCTTTGAACCATCACATGAACTGTGAGTGTTTTCAATAAGTTCAGATTGAGGGTGCATGATAGATTGGGCTACATTATACATGGCCGACATTTGTATTATACATGGCTTTCCCCGTTTTTTTTTACAGAATGCAGGGAATTCATGTTTGATGTGTTGACTTTAATCTGGGAGATGGTCATTCAAAGCAAAGGTTGAAGAGAGAAGGTGTCCGCTGGTCTTTGCATTTAGCTGCAGACATACCATTACGTAAGTCATGTGACTGCATGTTTTGTTGACACTTTGAATAAGGAGAGGTTTGATTGTAAATAGATTTTGTCTTGTGTTTTATGTAGAGAGAGGTTTGGAAGACATCTTCCACCGAAATGTGTTGTGAGTCTGAGGGAAGACTGACACCTCACAGTTTTTGTCCTGAAGAAGGTCGGAAGCACGCCTGGCTACAACTCTAAGCATTTATTTAGCCAACCAAAACATATGTCGACACTGTCAGTAAGCCACGCTATTGTACATATTAACATACCAATATGAGAGATGGGTGTAATATAAATTACTATTTGTATGTATTGACACAATAAGATCCCCAGTGATAGGTGTGTCTTTTTGTGTTTGTTGAGGGTTTTTGCTGCATTGGTTGTATGAGAGAATGTATGTGTATGGAAGGTGGTAACAATTAGATGTCTAAAGTATAATTTGTTTTTTAAATATCCGGTTGCTGTTATAGCATTGTAGTATTTTGTAAAATAAATTGATATTTTTGTATTGTATATTAGTTTGTATTTTACTTTTCCAACCTCATTACCAAGGTCCATATTTTGAATATATTATATTATTTGCCTGAAGGACTGTTGGTTTAAAGGTACCCTTATAATTTACACATATGACATACTTACACTTTGCACCTCCAACTACCCATCAGTGGCACAAACTGCCCTACTTTGCTTTGGGTAAAATCTTTCCAGTTGAGCTGTTTAGTGCTATGAGCAGGGTAAATTACAGCCAACAATCTGGGAATGCATCAATGTGCCTGCCAGCGCCTCTTATAGTGCCGAGGAGGAAGACATGCGCCATCACCAGCTATCCATCTGGACACTGCTAAAATCCGTCCAGGTAAATTTGGATGACGGACTGTAGGCTGTCTGTGCTAAATGTTCTTCCACCAGGCTGGCTCTTGTTGCACAGGCCAAAGAGTGTGGGGCCAGATTACAGAAACTTTGCACTGGTGCAAGTGCAACATTTGCACGGTATTAACACTAGGGCAAAGTTTGCCCTATTTTTAAAAACACTGGAACACATTAAAAAACCACTGCACCCCGAAAAGCACAGTTTGTTATATTAAAACCTAGTGCATTTTCACCACATTTTTGCACCAGGGCAAAGTTTGCCCTAGTGCTTATACGGAATGGTATTGGCACTAGGGCAGTATTGGCCCTAATGAAAAAATGCGTCCAAAATGTATCTCTTTAGCACTTTTAGTCTTGGTGCTTTTAATATGCCAAACTGCACTTGTCGAGGTGCAATGGTTTTTTAATTAGTCCCAGTGTTTTTAAAACTAGGGCAAACCTTGCCCTACTGCTAATACCGTGCAAACTTTACATTGCACCGGTGCAAAGTTTCTGTAATCTGGCCCCAGGTGGGTAATTTGCAAAGAGTTGTGAGAACTGCAGAGAAGCCTGCAGCGCAAAACCAGGAGGCATAACCACATATCTATGTGGCAGCACATGGACAAGACTACTGCAGTCAATCACCTTGTCTCTGACTTTCAGGGTTTCATTGCAGCAATGGTGAATGCATCCACGCACAGCTAAGCACCAAGTGTGCAATCAGTCGAACCAGCTCCACCGACTCTAACAACCCAGAAACAAACACTTGCAAGGGCACCTGATGGTTGAGAAGGTGGCTGAGAGAATGTGAGATCCCTCTGCAGAAATAAATACCATGCCCACTTGGTGCTTTGTGCATACTTTCGTTATTGGCCCACATTTCATTTCCACTTGGGTTTCAAATTACAATTGTTTTTGGGTGTTCTTTTAAGGTCTGATGTGAAGACTGTCAACACCTGGACTTCAGCTCTGTGTGCTGTTTCATTTCATTTATGAATGCTTTGAAAGAAGGGATCAAGGGTTTAGTGTGTGAATGTCAGATGTGGCAGTGGGAGTCCCCTGCCAATGGGAATCATACTGAGTGTTGTTATTCCCCCTCCCATTATGTTCACATATCCAATATTACCTAGGTGGATGCAGTGACTGTACATGTCCTCTTCATCTGCCAGTTAACCACTGGACGATTTGATCATGTATGTTCTTTCCCTCTTAATCCCCCCTTACCCATCTCGTTCCTTTGAGGTAGTAGGCTAGTGATCCAGGTATCAGCCAGTTTTGATACGCCTACCTGATACAGTGTGTTCATGGTGGAAAAGGTGTGACATGTCATACTTTATTTGGTTGTCTGTTGATTCCTGCACTTTCCAGGACAACTTGCCCCACCTTTTCTGGAACGCTTGATGAAGGACATGTTTTGGAGCAAATAATGTGCTCACCGTTTGTGAACAGGGTTTTTGAAGCCTCTTTGACCACATTTGCTCCTCACTCTCCTCTGCCATGCAATTTTAGGCTGATTTACATGCTTACTTTCAGCATATGTTGCCCTCCTTTTGCATATGGCCATTGCTCTGGCATTTCTCGGAAATGCCCACCTCTGAAAATCGTGCACATCTATTTTTTGCATTTTTCATGAATCTCAGGTAGGCCAGACATACTGTTAGCGTTCTTCCCTATGGTATGTTTAGTAATAGGTTGGTCAGCCTTATCATCTGCTGGGTTATTGAATAGGTTGGTCAGCCCAATGGGCTGGAATGTCATTTTTAAGAAGAGATTTAACAGGATCTCCAAAGTGGCCTAGCACGTTACCAACTGTCTCAGGATCTCTCAAATCAATGTAGCGTGAGATCCAAAATGAAAGAGAAACCATCGGATCTTAAGCGTTAAAGGGTTGAGATGTATTTCATAATACATGAGCTCCCCCACTGTAGAAGTTGTTACCTCACGAAATTCTCTTTAGACTCAATTTTGGTAATTTTGTTCAAACTTGAATGACCCGATTCACCGCTAGCATTTATCCCAATTTCAGCGAACTTGCCATTGTTAAAATTCCCATTGGGTCTTACTAAATGACCTACACGTCTGCTTGCTGACTTTTTACGTTCCCCATTTTCACTATATGATTTTCCTTTGAGAGGTTGCCAGCAAACTGGCTCACCTAATGTCGGAGTAACGCCCCCTGGTAAGTTTGGATTTCACCACATATGTATGTTGGTGAGAGGAACAATTATCTGATGATAATGATATTTGAGTACATTTACTGTTAACATCTTAGCTATTATGATCATTACGAAGACGTGGATTAAAATGTTACATGTAAAAACAGACGGATTAACTAGTAAGGAAACATTTAATCAGAATGATAATGGAGAAACTCCTGCAGGCTGTCTGCATATGGTGCCGCTGCCTAACAACAAGCTTTTGCACAGTCTGCTCTTTTTCAATTAATTATCAGAATCATTGCTCTTGCAGAGAGGGGGGTCTGCCCCAATGCAGCACATGCATCAGAAAATGCCCACCAAGCATGTCACCGAGCACAAATACATTGCTCTCTGCTCCTTTGCATCAAGATATCGCCTGGATCACCTCTTTTCCAAACCCCTACACTATTATCTTGATAGTTGAGTGTGAGTGTGTGCTTGCATTTGTAATCTCGGAGTTCAGCATGGTGCCTTCTACCTGCACTCTCGGCAGTCCTTCCATCCCACTACTTTTCCTTTAGTATTTCAGTGATGATGTGAGGACAGATCCATCTAAAATAGGGCTAGGTTCTTCTGGAAATCATCTAAAATTCTCTCACTTTGCAGTGGTAACCTCCATGCGTTGAATTGGGGCAGCAGAATACACCCTGATTGTGTTCATAATGGACTAAATCAGAATTGCTGGGAGGCCTTTTCTTTGCTGGGAGAGTAAGCCTGAGCAAACCTTTTCAGGCATACACCCACATGTGTGAATGATATGATATGATATGACATGTAAAATGTGCCTAAACACAAGTGTTTCAATGTGCGACGGGGCAAGGGAAGGGGAACAGAGGGAAGACGGAGACAATGATCTTACTAGGCCAGGTGTCATTGAGATTGCACAAGTGCAGGGGAAAGGGGAAGAGGAAAAGTGCAGGGGGGCAAGGTGGAGGGGACAATGCAGTACATGGGAGCAACAGTAAACAATAAATAGAATAAATAAAAGCAATAAGTAAAAAGTACGGGCAGCTGGTGGCAAGTGCAAGGTTAAGTGCAGACATCATGTGTCAAATGCTGGTAGGGGACTGTAGGGATACAGAAAACAGTCCCCAAGTTTGGGGGTTGCCGGGGAGGCAGTGCAGGTGTGCAACTGGCGGGGAAGGGGCCCTTGGCCCGAGATCAGAGGGTGGCCAGGTAACCAGTGCAGTTTCAGGTTCAGCCTGGAGTTCAGCAGGGGAGAGGAGGAGAGAAAGCAGAAGCAAAGAGGAAGGTTTTGAGGTGTTTCCGGAGATGGTTCCCCTCAATGTTGAGATCTGTTTACTAATTGAGTTGTTAAGACATTATCACTGATTTGGACCAAGTGGTTTGTGGGCTTCAGGCTCAAATAGTTTAAATAGGTCAAGCACATATTCATTATTTGATCAGTTTTGATAGCGAGAGGCAGGAGGCTTCTACAGCAGTTCAGGGAAAAGGCATTAGTTGCGAGAGACATAGACAATAGGATTTAGTTGAGAGAGTAGTAGAAAATAAAATACTCTTTAGTTGAGAGAGAAGTACAACATTGAATGAGGATTTAGCTGAGGGTGAGATAGGAAACTGAAATGGTGTAGGACATGTTTTGTTATTACTAATCACTTGACCACATTTCAGTGACCATCTTTCATGACATATATGTGAGAAGATCATCACAGAATTGTCTGGAGTCAGGCAATAGATTACATTAACTGGTTCTAAATCAGTGCACCCTCATTTAGTTATCAGACCAAATACTTGCTGATTGTGAATTTGTGAATAATAAACCATAGCATTCATTTTAGAAAATCATTTTAACAGAGCGTGTTGTATATTTGTGGCTAGATGAAAAACTGGAGAGATTTCATTCAGTGGCTGCAATTCAGCGAGCCATCTTTTAGATGGCAAACAAAATACGTGTTCTTGTGAAGTTGTGTATTGTAAAACATAGAATTCTTTTTAGGCATATATTCAGTGTCTGTAACTGAGTGTGCCATTTTTTGTGGTCAGAGAAAATATTGGTTGCAGTAAAAAAGCCTTAGAATACTTGACAGGCAGTAGGAGATTACATGTATTGGCAGTAAACCAGTGCACCATGATTTACTGGCCAGCCTAGATACCGTTTCTTGCAAATTTGCAAACAACAAATAATACTGTGTTTTGTATGCAAGAGAGTACATCCAGTGGCTGTAACTAAATGCATAACATTTCTAAGGCCAGATAAAATACTTGTTGCGGAGAAAATGGCATATCATGTTTGGTATGTAGGTGCACATTACATTTAGCTGCTGTTAATTATTGCACCATTTTCTTCATTGCCAGAAAAAATAAAGTTCCTTGTAAAATTGCAGAAGCACATCTTTTTAGGCAAAGACAATGGCCCTCATTACGACCCTGGCGGAAAGTGACTGACCTGACCGCCATAGCGTAAATAGCGTTTCCGCCATTGCACGACGGAGCAAAGTGCGGCTAATTCCGACCCATCGGGCACGAGCACTACGCCATGGCGGAAGTGCAAAGTCCGCGATGGCGGAAATGTCCCCAAAACGCCCCTCACCGCCGTCGTACGGCGCCCTAGGTGCAATTCCGCCACCCATCTTAGCGGTCACCGTAATGAGCGGCAATCGGAAAGTACGGTGACCGTAAATATACGGAAACAAAAGTAAAAACATGGTCCCGGAACGGGAAACAGCACGCCGTACACCTATAAAATCAGAATTCCCACAGAACCATAAAAAATACTACCCTGAGACACATCCCATCCCGTCATCCACCCAGTGAAAGCAATAAAAATGGGAAAAGTAGCGAAAAAAGCGTGCGACCGCAAGCGGCAGGTCCACTTCTCCCGTGAGGAACTCACCGTGCTCACAGAGACCCTCCAGGAGAATGCTGCCGTCGTCTTCTCGACGCAAATGACCAGGACGGCACTTGCGAACAAGAAGGCCATATGGGCCCTGGTGGCACAGCGGGTAAGTGCGGTGGGGACCGCACCCCGCAACCCACAGCAATGCAGAAAGCGATGGGACGACTTGCGGATACGCGTACGGAGCATACTATCCGCCAACCGTAACATTGCCACAGCTACCAGGGGAGGATCGGAATCACCCATCAAGTTGACCCCCTGGGAAGAAATCTGTGCCTCCACCATTGGAATGGAGAGTATAGAGGGAGTCGGAGGGATGGAGAAAGGAGTGCAGACATCCGAAGAATCAGGTAGGTGGGCCAAATAAAACAATGCTAAATCCACAATGTCCAATCATGTGAAGTACCATGTGTCCACATTAACACATGTCCAGGAGAACGTCCACATACATTGGCCTGATAGCGCACTTTAAAACTCACATTAAATACATAAATAATTAAAAATCCTAAAAACACCCTCTACACGTGCAGCAGGCACACCCTAACTGCAGGCTGCAAAACAACTGCATCCTCAATCCACACAAAAATGAAACCACCTCCAAGGCCCCGACCCAAATCACCCTCAGGTACCACCCCAATGCATGTGATACATTGCCATTCCAATTTCCACAGACCCATTAATAACGCTCGCCCTCCTTTACTCCACCACAGGGTCCGATTCAAACGACGAGCTCCAGGACACCCCTACCAGCACACCTGCAAAGAGGGCCAAGACCAACGGCCAAAGACCCTCCACCTCAGCTGCACGGATCAAGACACGGCAGCAGCACAAATCAAGTGGCAGCACACAAGAGGGAACTTCAACAGGCACCCCAGCAGCCAGCATGCCCACAACAGCACCACCACAGGTCCCCCCAATGGATGCCACAGAAGGCACTGCTTCTGGTGGCAGCAGCACCATAGGTGACACTGCATTAATGGCAGCATGCTCCGACACAGAAAACGGGGATGTCGATGTAGGATCCATCCATGACCTGTCTCAATCCCCCTGTTTCTTTCATCCCGTACACCATGAGGATACCACGCAGGGGCACCCACAAGACGACGACTGGCCATCCCCCACAAGCCCTGTGGCAAGGCAACATGAGGTGACCAGCCCCTCTGTGACACCACCGCAAATGGCCATGGCACAGCAGAGGCAACAGTCCCTCGACCAGGTGATCGTGCAACAGCAGCAACTGACCACGCTCCTCAAGGACCATGCTGATGAATGTGGGGGTACTAAGGCAGCCATAGAAACATCAACTGAGACACTTAGGGCAGAAATGGAGAGAAGTACAGAGACACTAAGGGCACAAATGGAGAGAAGCACCGAGAGCCTGAGAGTACAAATGGAGAGAAGCACCGAGAGCCTGAGGGGGGAACTGCATGCGACGTCCAAAGACGTATGTGCTGAACTTGCCGCTGTGCGCCGTGTGCTCACTGAGCTCTCACAAACCGTTAGGGACATGCATGGACGTGAGCAGGCAGAGACATCATCCGTTGCAAGTTCCGTCCAGGGCAGCCCCCAACGTAGATCTGGGAGGAACCTGCGCTCCACAGGCAGGGGTGCCCCTGATACCCGGAGAGGGGGCTTGCAATAGCGTCTGCCCACTGACAATGAGCATCTTTGGACACTGGTGTTCGGGGGGGAGGTAGGAGGGTGGAGGGGGTGTGTTGGGCTCACTTGGGTGGCGGGTCGATGGGGTGTGTAACATAATTTCACATATGCTATAAACAATGCACGATCATCCAATGAGATGTGTGGACATTGATCTTTGTGTACGAGGCCTTTATAGGCGTACAGTCCATATTGTGCATGTTCCAGAAACACACAGTGCCACAAGTCCCGTGTCCATGTATCAGCCACCAGGCGTGAGTGCTAGAAGCATGAATCTATGAGAATCTGATGAATGTCACGGCCCTCCTGTGCCTCGCGGACTCCTTGAGGTGCTGCCACATCCCCCCCTCATCATGACCATCTTCAGGTGCTTGCAGTTCTGCGTCAGGGGGCATGGGCACATTTCTACGTACGCACATGTTGTGTAGCATGACACATGCCATGACCATCTTTGCAACCTTCTCATGGCGGTACAGGAGTGCCCCGCCAGACCTGCTGAGGCAGCGGAAACGAGTCTTCAGTAGGCCGAATGCCTGTTCTATGACTACACGGGTACGTGAGTGGGCATGGTTGTAGTCCTCCTCATGCTGGTTCTGTGGGTTCCGGAGTGGTGTAAGGAGCCATCTCTTCAGTGGATACCCGGCATCACCTGTATGTGGACAATAAAGGATGTTTGAGGAATGACATTGCTACGTAAGCACCCCCCCTCCCCTTCCTGGCAGGTCATTGCCGCATCACATACCCCACATTATCATGCATGAAATGAGACTCACCGAGTAGCCAGGATCTGTTCCCTGCATGTCGCTCCATGTAGCGTGGTATTGTAGAGTTCCTCAAGACCATAGAATCATGGGTTGATCCAGGAAATCGGGCACAACAATGTGTAATGATCCTGTTGGAGTCACACACCATTTGTACATTTAGAGAATGAAATTGTTTTCGGTTGCGGTACTGGGCCTCCATGGCATGTGGGACGACCAATTCCACATGGGTGCAGTCGATGGCACCAATGCAACTCGGTATGCCGCCAAGTGCATGGAATCCCACTTTTGTGTTCGTAATTTCCTGCTCCGAGCGTGGTAGAGAGATGTAGTCGTCTGCGTGCTTCAGGAGGGCATCGAGCACTTGCAATAGTGTCCGTGAGAACACTGGCTGTGAAATGCCATGCAAGTGCCCCACTGTGTGCTGGTAGGTGCCTGTGGCCAGGAAGTGGAGTACAGACACCACCTTCAGTAGGGGTGGGATGGCGGTTGGGCTATCTATCATGCTGACAAGGTCAGCCTGTGTCATGTCCACAATGGCGGTTATGGTGTCCCGGTCCAAATGGTAGAGGGTGTGGATCTGCTCATCCATGAGGTTGAACGGATGTGCTCGGAGGCGTGGGATTGCGGGCTGCCTGCGTGGTGGTAGTGGCTGTGCTGGCGGGCCTTGCTGGCCCTGCCTTGCCCTCCTCCTCCTCCTGCGTCTCCTCTGTGCGGCCGGTTGTTGTAGTAGTTGGTGTTCGTCTTCTTCTTGAAGTTGGAGTACTTGCAGTGCTATCAGGTCCCCCAGGGCCAACATCGCTAGTCCTGCAGGTAGCATTTTGGAGTGGGTGTGGTTGTGGGAGGGGGTTGGGTGTGCAATTTATGTGTTTTCAGGCTGTATAGCCTCCACCTGTGGTGATTCATTCCACCTGTGCAAGCTGCAATCCCCTTTGGGCGAGCACGTGCCGCACACAACGCTGCAATTCGACGCATGGCATCTTGCTATTACAATCATGTATTTGATCCCGATGGCAGTGAAATATTAGTTCATATGTTCATTCTGCTATGGTCCCATTGTTTCACATACTATCTTTGCAGTCGCGAACAAACTTGTGAAGGGTCAGTGGAATGTAGTACTCGATTAACGGTGGACCCTCATGCAGCACTGTACCGAGGTTCACCGACGGGCGGGGCATCCCATTTGTGAGTGAAGCCAGTTGCCATTTTCACACACTGCCGCACTACATGGATGAATTTGTGATTTCAAGCAGTCACAGGTGCCTTTTTGACGTGATGTTGCAAATGAGGAATTCGAAGGACGGCGCTTTCGGTTTTCAGCTAGCGGCGAGGAGACGCCCACAGGTCTGACTGAAAATATAACGTTCTATTGTTTAATGTCCTTGGGACAGGGGCCATGGCGAGAATGCAATGATTGATATGAATAATATGGGATGCGCAATAGCGTAGTGGACGATAAGGCAGGACGTTCCCAAATACATGTTACTTCACAACACTGGAATTCCGACCTGGAGCACAGTGGATTTTGCAGACTGCATTACGCACAGACTCAATGGAAATTTCACATGTTATGTGAGTAAATAATCAGGCGTTTTCATTCCGGGATGAGGGAATGATGTATGGATGCATGGACAGATGATTTAATGGAGAGTTTGCCATGTACAGGGCTTTTTGGAATCTATCCACCTCCCCTGCGCTATGTGATGCAGAGCTGCCATAGTGGGACCATCGTCTATCTGCCCTTGTTGAACCCTCCCTGTCTCGACGCGCCTTCAAACACTTGTGTCTATGCACGTTACTAATCCCATCTAATGGTTTCTGTTTTGACAGACGCATGCACACAAACACTCGTTTGTAATAGTGTTTTCACCTCGATTTTTATAGTTATGATTCGCAAGTGATTTTTGGGTGGGAATAATCCTTTTGAGTGGGCTAGCATGCATATGGCTGTGGATTTAGTGTGATCATTGAAGTCAGTAATTCAAATGAAGTTCTGATGCCCATACTATTCTTTTTCATTTCATTTGGGTGACAGGTATCTCCTCCCCTTTTGCCACTGCCATCTGTATGCCACTCCTGCAGATGGCTTTTACTCCCGACACCTGCTGCTTCGTGTTAATCAGTGGAGCACCATTACGATCTTATGGGACGATCGCCAATGGGCCATATGCCCTTACGCAGTACTAGTGGCTAGGAGCAACATATCGACCTTTCAGCTGGACTAGTGCCTACCTAATGGGACGGCCCTGCGGTTCTAGGCGCTTCCATGTTGCCTTTTTGAACATGAATGTAGCCCCTGTGTACCATGAAGGAACAGGGCGTCACACAAGAAGAAGCTGGTCATTTATTGCGGATGCAGCCCACAATAATGAAATATATTTTGGAGTTTATGACCTAATGGCTGTATGGGCTTGGTGATTTTGTTGTGCATTAAATTTCTATTCTGATATTAACCGTGTAGCGTTCTTCTTTGCAAGTAATGTAGCATATTCCTATTTGTGGAGCGATGTATTGTGAGAAGATCTGCATTGGGTTCCGGCTTCTGAGTATAGTTGCGTGGTACTGTACTGGCCGCGTTTTCCTACGAAGCCCAGTGTGGTCAGGGATAGGGGCTACCATTATGACTGTTTTAATGATGTCATGCTCAGGGGCGGGGGATTAGCTTTTGTGTAACAGATGCCGGTCAGCCAGGTGGATTGGTGGAATGATGTGATTATCAGAATATGGCTGGTCACAGGTGCCTGTGTTTGCGTGCGTTTCTTGGAGGGAGACTGAGGTCATGTCCATTGGAATAGCTTCTGTATTCGTGCCATCTGTGCCCTGCAGCTCCCATTGGCCCCTCTTGAGATGAGCCTGGCTGCTCAGTCACTCTGCCAACTTGTGTGGTACATGCTTATGCTGATGGTTGGTTTGTTTACTGGCAGGAGTACAGGGCTGGTGCAGTCTCACTCAGGATACTGCTTTGAATGTTGCCTTACACTGGTGTCAGTCGATGGGGGGGCCTGTTTTTGTTTGTCTCATATTTCTGTTCATGTTGCTGGACTTGAACCTTCACATGCCTGTGCTGCATCAGTGCGGCAATGGTGCCATGGCAAATATGGATGGCCACTCACAAGGCACTTGGAGCCCCTAGATTCATTTGTTCGTTGGCATGCATGGGTGACTTGTACATTTCACTGGTTGCATTGTGTGACTTCATTGCACCTACGAGGAGTTGCGCAATGTGGCCAGGGAGTGGTGTACAGGCACTCAGTAGGGCCGTTTACGGTTGGTTCGCGATGCCGTACTTCTCACCATGGCGGAATGGTACTTTCCGCCATGCTTGATGGCGTTCGGTACATGTCCGCTAGGGTCAGAATTCGCGTACCGTTTCGCCATGGTGGTAATTACGGTTTGGCATGGCGCGCGTGCGCATACTTGGTGCAGTTAGCGTTGGCGTTCACTACGGTGTCGCTAATGGCATCGTACTTTACGGTGACGGGTCATAATCGCACCGAGCGCTATTCGATGGCGGTATTGCATTTCCGCCATCGTTTTTCGATTTCCGCCAGGGTCGTAATGAGGGCCAATGCATTTAGTTGCTGTAACTGAGTGTGTTATATTGGTATGACCATACCAAATACTGATCCAGAGAAAGGTCTTATATTTCTTAGCAGGGAGAAAGAGATTACGGTTAGTAGTTGTTAATCAGTGTGCAATCTTTCTTTCAGTGATCAGAATAACTAATTGGTCCTTGTGAAGTTGCACATAACAAATATTCGTTTTTTTAGCCAAGAGGATGTATTTAAAGGCTATGACTGGGTGTGTCATATTTTTGTGATAAGAGAAAAAAACGAATGCCAGAGAAAAAGTGTAATTGTTCTTGATAGGTAGAAGGAGAAGACATTCAGAGGCCATAAGTATGTGTGCCAATTATTATCGGTCAGACCAAACAGTTGTCACTTGCTAAGGTGTGAATAACAATTCTTAGAATTGTATGTAGGCAAGAGAGTGCAGTCAGGGATTGTAACATAGTCTGCAAAACTCCAATTTCTTCTGGCTATAAAGAATTGACCATTTGGAAGTGCCTTTAAATGTCAGGAGAGATGGGAACATACAGACAAGGTTCAGAACGCTGTCTGTGGGGCAGAAGAGAAGATTTACCGATTATATCTACTGATGAGCTGGCAGAAACAAATGGACAAGTGCAGAAAATGGGACATTACTTTTCTACTTCAGCACCACCCACATCCACTAATGATTAATCTGAGGTTAATGATGATGATGATGACGACAACCAAGATAAATACGGTGACCCATCTAAGTGCAGGTCATAACTCATGATTTGGAAACCAATGATAAAGAGGGGGAGCTGTGGAATGATAATGACACAACAGAGTTAAGTGGGAAGAACAAAGCTACCCTTACACCTTTTACAGGGTCTTTCAAGGACTTCCTGTGATATCTGAAAGTGCAAAATGCGAGCATGTTGTAGCCACACCAGCAATCCCACCAGTTTCACCAACACCTTTGCACACAGAGGAACATATGCTCACATATCCTCTTGATCCAGTAAGCAACGGTGAAAGTTCTTCATTATACATTACAAAGGACTGCATCATCTCACCACCGGCATCTTGTGCAATAAAACTGTCCTGGGAAATTGCTGATACCAAATTGCGTACCACATGATACAACATTGGATAAAACATGAAGAACTCTAATGTAGCTCCTTCAAAAGTAGCCATCACCATACCACATTCAGTCACAACAAAGAATGTTATTGATGTTGTGCCATAGCTCCAATGACTGACTGCAGTGCTGGTGTTACTGCCAGTGGTGGAAATGGAGAAACATTTAAAGGGGTATCCCAAAAGAGCTGCGGTGGGGGAGGAGTTTGGAGGTACGGCCAGAGTTCCGAGGAGGTGAAGCTGGCTGTTGAACTCCACTCAATGGAAATGTTAAAAATAATAGTTTAAAAAGCAGTATCAGAAGCGGCTTCAGAGTAGCTGTGGTGAAGCTTGATAGGCCTGTACTCCGACGTTGTTATGTGCTTTCCTCCAGTTCGCTCCTGTCGGTGCCAGAAGCATTGGAAGTCCGGAGAGTCGCTGTGAAGGCAGGTGCAAGCAGGAGCAGGTGCTCAATGATGATACACTTGAAAGAAGATATCAAGTGAGGTGTGGGGGAACACGGTGGAGCTGAGGGATGGTCTTACTCGTGTGGTGAGTGCTGAGTGCTGAAAACAGAACATCAAATGCTCTTTGAGCTGAGGAAGCAACCATAGTTGCAGCCACAGCTGTAGCTGACCTGGTCCCGACTAGAGCAGTTTTTGCATTCTGCACCCTGCAGAAGAAAGGTTCCTAAGTCGGTCAGCGATAAGGGTTGCGTCCTGGACAGTGGGATCTCGTGACCATAACATAGCACCCGGCCCGCACTATTACCCAACTGTTCCCCAATCTTTGTTTGGAGGTTTGGTTTGGTAAGGGTGGTGAGGCGGACGGGTTGAGAGGAAGTATTTCCCACTTCTGCCCCCGCTGCCACCCCTGTTTCTCCCTCTTCTTCTTTTTCAACTCATCTGACACTCCCGTGGTTCAAAATTGAGGGTGTGATTGGAGGGATGAGGCAGCATGATATGTCCCCCATAGTGGATCTACAGGCCCTCGGGGCCGATTAAATAGCCTAGGATGGAACAGATGTCAAGCATCTGGCAAAGACATTCCGTTCTCTAAAACAGGAAAAAGGGAAGTGATGACTAGTACCATGAATCCTAATACACAGAAGCTAGTACTGCTACTTGGAAGGGTTCATCTTGATTGTATGTCATGGAATAAAGCCTGACCAATTTATGAAATCAAGGAACCTTCACTGGTTTTTTACTAATAGAATAAATCTTCAATGAAGTATTTGACCCAAAAAGAACAAGTCCAGAAGGAAAAACCCACATACACACTAGGGGTTGTGAAAATATATAACTTGTATTACACACACATATTTACAGTTTTGTGTGAAACTTTAGACATTGATTACAAAAAAACAAACCATAATGTTTTCAAATAAAGCAATAGTACAACTTAAACATAGTGTGATAAAGAGAAATCCTAAAAATTGGACATAGAACAGAAAAAATTAGTACTGATCAACAACTTGTACTCTTCATGAGTTTTTACATTGAAACAAATTCCCAAGTTGATCCAGTAGTCCTAAAGCTATCCATCTGGGTAATTTCAGTCTAATTCACAATGGTTGGATGTCTATGCCAAAAAGGCTATATTGGGACAAAGTGATCCCAACTGGTTATGTACCAGATAATTCCAACTGGTTGTATGCCAACTGGTTATATGCCAACGTCACAGGGGGTATATATAAGTGGGGGTCCCACTTCCAGAAGTGTAGCAATCTATGTACAGTATTGTATCACTTGACCAAATTCAGTTGTTGAATAAGTCCCCCCTGCTTGGAAACTGACGTTTCGGCGGCCTTGGCGTCAATCATGTATCAAAATTAGAGGGACATGGAAGCCACCTTCTTCAGGGCGGTTGATTGAGCCCTGTGGAGGAAAGACCAAGAGAGAAAAACATAGCTCAATTACTCTCTTGGCACAGTGGTGTTTCCCTGCTGGACTTATAAGGGTGGATTAGTAAAAGGTTGACCGAATCTGAACCTGAAGGAAAGTAATTCCCAATGTGGAGCATGCTAAAAATTCAAAGGAGTGTGAGAACCTTTAATGGGAGATGGAGTGAACTCTGTGTGGACTCCTATCTCTATTGGGTTGTGGTGGGCGTAATAGAAAAGTATCTCACCACAGAAACCTTGTTGACATTCTCTTAGTCGTGCAGACTCTCCGAACTGGGCGACGCAGGATGCAGAGATGGTTGCAGTAATGGTGCGTGGGGGGCAGGGGGAAAGAAACTTTATTTCCGTGACTGTCCCTCTTGTCTGCTGTGTGCAGCTCGCACTCTCGGGATAATGCTCTGTAGGACAGTTGCAGAGATATGAATAAGTTCAGGAATGGATAGGAGGCGTGAACTTCTTGACTCATGTAATTGTGCGTATTTATGAAAAGGAAAGTAGGGCACAGTACCTGTTCATCTATCGTCAAAAGACCCAAAGTTGGGGAGGCTCAAACAGTGTATGGCCGTCTAAATTATATGTTTCTGTAGCAAGAGAAAGAAAAAAGCTGATTGTAAACAGTGATTTTTGGGCGGTTCACATATATATGTGAGGTAAAGTAAACCGGTAAGCGGTGCTAAGCTGCCACTTGTGCGCCGTGGGGAGCACAAACCTCGTGGGAGGCCGTGTAGTAATATACACTGAAACTTGCCTCTGTCGGTAGGGCGCTGTGCGCGGAGTCAAGTCCCAGTAGTCAGCCTGCTTGTGCATTCGGCAAGTGAATGGCTGCTGTTATGAAGGCAGACAAGGGCTGGGGGTGGGCCGAGGGTGTGTGGGTCTCTAGACCAATCAGGATGTTGAGTGGTTCAGAGTCCTGATTCGCTGGTGCCGTAGCAATGTGGAAATGGACGCTGCCGTAATGGTCCGTGTCTCTGTGTTAGATAATGAGTTCTGTAAGAGCTCTGCAGGCGCCCGCTGAAGTGGAGAGCTGGGTAATTTTTAGGTGAGCCCTGCGGCTGCCGTCTGTAGTGTGCGCGTTGGTGAGTAAATGCAACAGAAATGTCGCGCGAACTGGCAGAACTCGGTTTTATATGTAGGAGGAGGGCTCTGGGTCTCGGGTCCTGGAAAGTAAATGAGCAAGTGGAGAAATGGTGTGGGTGTCACTTGGTCGAATGTGGCGGTGAAAGGAAACGCCACCTTGTTTTATTAGATAGTGGCGGAGACTGTGGCTGAGGCGATGTGTGTTCGTAACAGTCTTCTAACAGTCGTTGGCCGTGGGGTGTGTATTATTTGGTCAGATCCGGAGAGGGATAGGTTGGAGGGTGTCCCCGTGTGATCTGAGAAAGTATGCTGGGTGTTGGAGATGTCACTGGAAGGTGGTAGGGAGAAACTTCTAGTGCATGTGGGGCAGCATGGTTCATGACAACAACTACATACCCGGTGGCAGTAAATTATCTTTGTGGGAAGAGTTGTTGTTCGTTGAGGCCGTGAGTAACAGAATCCATTCTGTGTATCCAACGACATTCAAGGTCTAACAGGCGGCCCTGTATGTTGGGTCCACTGCGAACACGTTCAATGACCCACCATTTAATGTCCTGGGTGTTGTGTTTCTTCTCCATATAGTGTTGTACTAGTGGAGAAGTTATATTTTTACAGCAGATTCTTGAGCGGTGTTCAGATATCCGTGTGCCGACACTTCGCATGGTCTGTCCAATGTAGCGTAAGTGGCATGGGCATTCTATGCAGTATACCACTTGGTTTATTTTGCAATTCGAAACGTCGTTAAGGGTCCATGTTTTTGTTCCGATCTGAAATTGTTGTAGTTTCATAGTGAATTGGCATACTGAGCAGGTACCACACGGATAGTGCCCTTTAAGTGGTCGAAGATTCCAAATATGAGTCTGGGGAGATTTTTTGTTGTACATGGAATGTACCAGGTGTTCTCTCAAATGACGTCCCATCTTGAATGCAGATCTGGGTTTATCTTGGTCTGGAAGGCAGAGTCTAACTATAGGCCAATATTTGTAAATGATTTTTTTTATCTGAAAAGCATGTTGGCCATGGGTGATGGCACATGTGATTTTATCATTCTCTATGTCTCCAGTTTTGGTTGTGAGAAGTGAGTCACGACATGTGAAACGGGCTCTTTTAAGAGACCTTGACACCAGTATTTTGGGGTAGCCACGTTGTTTGAGTCTATCACTTAGAAGATTGGCATCTTGGTAGAAGTTGTCTAAAGAGGTGCAATTTCTGCGAAGTCTTAAGAATTGCCCATACGGTAAATTTTCTTTAATGTGTTGGGGATGATCGCTTTGGAAGTGTAGCAAATTATTGCGATCGGTGGGTTTTTGAAAAGTGGTGCATGTTAGTTTGCCTTGGTCGTGTTGGATTCTCAAATCTAGGAAGTGGATAGAGGAATTACTGTATTGAAATGTGAATTAGATGTCCTGGCTGCATGTGTTAAGCCAGGAACAAAACTCTAGTAGGGCCTCTTCTGTGCCTTCCCATATGATGTTGTCTATATATCGACGCCATTGTTTGATATGCTCTCTCCATCTGTTGAGATGGCTGAGGACAAATTTAGCCTCGAAGTTGGCCATGAATAGAATTGCCAAACTCGGGGCAAATGCTGCCCCCATGGTGGTACCTTTTGTTTGTAGGTAGAATTGTTGATTAAATTCAAAAAAGTTTTTGCATAAGGCCAATGTCATAATTTCAATGATAAATTCTGGAGGAGTTTTCATGTCGATATTGGTAGCAGTCAGATATTCGTAGACACATTCAATTGCCGCTTGTTGGGGTATACTGGTGTATAGTGCTTTAATGTCAAGAGTGACTAGTAACTGTTTGTGTTGGTCGAAGTCTAAGTTTTCGAATAGCGGGATGGTGTGCATGGTATCTCTAATGTATGTATCCGTTTTGCTGCTTGTGGGTTTTAAAAAATGGTCAACAAATTTACATAAAGGTTCAAGTATGGACCCGCAGCCTGACACAATAGGTCTCCCCGGGGGGTTGATTGGATCTTTATGAATTTTAGGAAGGGCATATAGGCAGGGTGTTCTGCCTTGGGATGTCTGGAGAAATTCAGATTCCGTTTCCACTATCCAGTCCCTTTCTAATGCGAATGCTACCATAGCTGAAATTTCTGTTTTTAAGTCTTTAGTGGGGTCTTTCTTGAGTAATTTGTAGCTCTCTGAGTCATTCAGGAGTTCCATAATCATGTGATGGTATTGATTCGATTTCATGATCACAATCCCGCCCCTTTGTCCGCGGGTTTAATGATGAGCTCCGGTTGTTTAGATAGTGCAGAGAGAGCTTCTCTTTCTTGTCTGGTAATATTTTGTTGTTTGGTGGCGCTGTTTCTCTTGCTCAATACTCTGAGGTCCTGCAGGACGCATCTTTCGAACGTGAGGAGGTCATCTGGGACTTGATTATCAGAGGGCGTGAAGGTGGATTTGAGATGTAGACCTGTGTCTTGAACTGTTTCGGTATTTTCATGCTCATGGAAAAATGAGCGTAGTCTCACGATGCGTAAGAACCTTCGAAATTCCATCTCACTATTCTACCAATCTGTATTACTGGTAGGTACAAATGATAAGCCTTTAGAAAGTACAGAGATCTGTGAGGCTGTGAGTGGAGCCTTTGCTAGGTTAAAAATGGGTAGTTTGGATCTGGTTCTAAGTTTGTCTTCTCCTGCCATGAATCCAGCAATACGACCTAAAATTACAGGGTTCCTTTTGCCCCCGGTCCTTCCAGCAGGACTGATAAAAATGATCGTACAATGTATAAAATAGTAGATTTGCCTAGCATTCCTGATCATAATGACACGCATCATGCTTTTTCAATTGATTATGATGGCTCACTTCTAACTTGGTAATGGACCTTAAGCGGAAGTCTTTGGGCCATAGTTCATTCCAACTCACTGAAATTTCTGGGCCAAAATTATAAGGACACTATGGAGACTAATCTAGCTGCTACTTCATATTTGGAAGCACTGTTGTCAAGCTCTGAGATCTTGGATGAAGGTAAGAATCTCACTGAAGAAAGAGCAGACTTAATAACAAAGGGCCCGGAAATGGAAGCCTGTGGAACCTTGGATGAGCACATTATTGACATGATCCAGGCAAAAACTGAGGCTCTTTTTACATTATGCCCTAGATTCAAAACTGAACAACAAGAGATGAAGGCCTTGGCAGCTAAGATCGTGAATGTAATTCTAGACAATAGTACACAATTAATGGTGAATCAGGAGAGTTCCTCTCCAGTTGTTGCTGTTTCAGTGCAGCCTGTGATAGGGATGGGGGAACAGACACAGGGTCCAACTAATGCGCTTGCACGTCTGTAGGTGGAGGCAGACCAGTAGGGTACCAAGGCAAAGTTGGACCTAACCTCCGCCTGTGGGAACGATTCATTTACCAACACGGCAGAAACAGAGCAAGATGCTATTGATGTGCTATGCAATGAAATCTCCATGCTGAGAGATCTAAAGGATACGCCCACCAGGTTGGAAAACTGCTCATCGATTGAAACGACTAGAATGTACTAATGGAAACATTGTAGATTTAGAGTGGGTTTGTCCAGGGCTGGCTGTCTTGGCATCTAAAGGTAGAAGAGCTGTGGTAATCCAAGATATGGGAAATGGTACCTCTTTGCAAGCAGTACTAAGGGGTACCTTGGACAATTGGACCATCTCCGCTAGAGGACAAGAACAAGGGAGGTTAGATGTACCCAAAAGGAGGGACACAAAGAACCAACTTATGTGGACCGTAACTCAAACCGACATGCAGATACTAGCCTAAAAAATAAAAGTAGTAGCTCCTCGATGGGCTATGAGGCAAATGGCAACCTTATAGGTCCGGAAATGGATGAACTCACATCCCTTGACCTTGGTCCATTCAGAAAGTTGGGACACCTTGTAAAAGCGGAAGAGACAATCCATTCTTGAATCGCACCAACCGACTATCTCTCTTGGAGAAAGTTCCTGGGTTGTCAGCGATTAGTAGCAGATATTTGCTAATGATTGAGCTTCCTAAGTGGCATAGTGCATCAAATTGGGCACTTATTTAATTAAGCTCCCCAGCAATTGTTTTTCCTTTATGTACTTAGGTGGGAGCCTTCCAAACGTTAGGAATTAAGCTAACAGTGTGCCACATTCCGAACCGAACCTGTGTGGTGGTCAGTTCGACCCGCAAGATAGGTCTTATCTCTAGTCCCGTGCATACATACCCCGAAATTTCGTTTGATAATTTGGATTTCCCCAGGCTTTAATAGCTTTATGGGGAACACAGATAGACAAAAAATCTTCCTGGAAAACCAAATAATTTTCTTACAAGAAACATGGCTTTGTGTACCAATGGCGGTGGATGGGTTTAGAGCTTTTCCACAAAGGGCAATAAAAGGCTCTACAGGAAAACTGTCTGGAGGTCTAGTCATATTGATTCGAAATTCCATGTTGATAGAAGGAGATCTTCTTAGTGCAGATACCTATGGCCTATTGGTAGTAGAAGTAAAACTGAAGGGGCTATGCCATTGTCAGCCGATATTGCTAGTTAATACATACAGTAATGCAGCTCGCATAGCGGTGGGTCTACTGGCTGAAAAATGTGGAGAAGTTTGTGAAACATTTTTGTGTGATCAAAAGGGTTCTAATATTATTATGGCTGGTGATTTGAATATGGTTCTTTATGGGGCGGAAAGAGATGAGGTAGAGTGTGTAGCGCAAAGAAATGAAGGACGGGAGGGGTAAGGATCCATTTGGTCCATTTTCTTAACCACATGGAATTTGAGAATCTTGAATGGTGCAATGGAGGGTGATATTCCTGTACGGTCAACTTGGCAGTTAGGGGAGAAGATAGCTTATTTAGATTATGTGGAAGTAACATTAGATCTCTTTGAGATATGTGAGGAATTGAGGGTGGTGGACTCAAATTGGAGTGATCATGAACAGCTAAAATTGAGTCTGAAGGTCCCCCTTCCTACCCATTGTAGGCGTATGATGAATGTGTTGACGGTTAATCAGGCAGGAACTAGACTCTCAAGATATGTGGGGAACCTGGTTGGTTATAATAATCATGTCCAGAATTTTATGGTAGGATCTTCCGAAGGGCAAAGGAATGTTTGGATTACTCCAAACCGGTTTGAGTTTTTTTTTTTTATGTTTTAAAAAGATCTCTCAGGGATACCGGAAGGAAGGTAATAAGAGAACTCATAATTATGATGAAGTGGTCCAAGAGAAAAAGAGACTGCTAAGAAGTGCGATTTGCTTGATGAGAGAATCCGAGCAGTCTCGGGGCACAGGTTTGGTGGTCATTAAAAGTAGGAAGCAAAAGTTTAAAAACTGGATAAAAGCTATGGATTCATACTGATACAGAACAATGGAATTACAATGCTGGAGACACCAGTAAAAAAAGACAGAAGTAACTTTTGGCAAATAATTAATTCTATGCAAAATACCCAAAGACACCTGCAAAGTAATGTGATTGCAGAGGGATGGTGGATAAAGCATTTTCAGTATCTATATAGGAAATCAGACCTTGTGGTTGCCTGGCCATTATAGTTAAGCCATTATGGGAATAAAATATGTCAGCAGGTCTAATAGAGATGATGATAAAAAAGAACATCAAACTCAAGGGCAGCTGGACCAAACAGCTTTTCGAATGCCCTATTAAAGTGGATCTGACACTCTGGTCAAGGGTATTATTTATGTTGTTTGGATCCATTCTGCAATAGGGGGCGTTGCTGACTTCTTGGTGCACAGCCAGTATAGTGCCCATATATAAGAAGGGAGACAGATCAAATCTCAGGAGCTATCATCCGATCGCCCTTCTTGATGCAGAGAGCAAGATTTTCTCAGGACTAGTATGAGGGAGCTTGATTGCTGGATAAATAAAAAGGCCATTTTAGGAAAGTATTAGACTGGGTTTCACAAGAGGATAGGAACTGACCTCAACGGTTTGGTGGTTGGCTGGTTGAGAGAGGAATCTCTTAGAGCAGAAAATGTACTGTTATTCTTGGCAGCTGTTGACTTTTCATAGGATTTTGACTGTGTGAACCATAATTGTGTCTGGCTCAAATTGAGAGATTGGCAGATTCTGGGGCCTCTGCTGGCAATCCTGATTGATATACATGATCAGAATATTCTGCGCATGATGCTGAATGGACAGGGAGAATGATCAGAAGCCTTCTCTGCTCAGAGGGGGCTTCAGCAGGGTTGCAGTCTAGCTCCATGCCTAGTCAACCTCTGCACAGCCGACATGAAAACTACATTGATGAAGTCCTCATTTGCACCTCCAAGGCTGCTGTCTTGAACATACCTCTTCTAGTGTATGCAAATGATGTAATTCTGATGGATAGGACCCAGTGAGGGCTCCAAAGACTATTGGACACTATTAAAGTATATGCTGTGAGAAATAAGTTGGTGATTAATGAGAAGAAAATAAACATAATTAGATTCACAACAAAAAAAAAGATGAAAGGGCACTTAGCTGGCATATGCACACCTATTTAATAAAACCTTCAGCCTCTATTACTTATTTGGGGTTCAAGCTGGACCTAATGGAGAATAACGATGTGGCCCTCTCTCGTATGCTTGCCAAGGTCACTTAGGCCAGAGCTCAGATGAGGAAAGCTAGATATAGGTACTGCAGATTCTATATTCGTCCTTTGTTGGTATACTATAGGATGAAGGTGATGCTGGCTATGCTATATGGAAAGGAGATAGGTCATGCATTACGCTCCCTACAGTATAAGAGGGTTGAGGCCAGAATCTGGAAAAGGGTGTTGGGGCTACCGGACTATATACCTATGTCTTCCTTAAGATTCAAATTGGGTCTCACAGCACTGAGCACAATCCTGCTTCCTCTGGAGGATTCCCTTTATGAGGATTTGACAAATATCCTGCAGTCTGGGCATAGGGTGGCAAGTAACTTCAGGGAGAGCTAATGCAATTCTAACAAGGTTAATTAAAAGTATCAGTGGAAGATATGAAGGTTTATCCTAATGTGGTTAAAAGGGGTCTTATTAAGGGGAGACTGGATAGCTACAATTGCAAGTATAAGGCAATCTAAATTGAAATAAACCTTATCATTTTTGGTCAAACCACTGAGGAGTATCCCAAAATACCTGGATCAATTTCCAAACGCATATTGGGCTCTACAATTCTTAAGATACAGGTTCGAACCTGCTCTCTACAGGAGAAATTATACAAATAAGAATCCGAAGTACAGAAGTGGAGGTTGGTTGCGTGTTGTGTTGCGATATGAGTGTGCTTCAGAATAGAGAACACATGGTTCTGCACTGTCAGGCATTTTCAACCTTCAGTTTGTTAAACTTGAAAAATGTGGCTCGAATGAAGTGCTCGAAGCAAAAGCTTTGATTTGCCCGCTTATCTGGTGGTAAAGAAACAAAAGCTACAATAGCAGTCATATAAATCTTGAATAGAGCTGTTCTCATGAAGCTGAAATTGTAGACTTATTACTTTTTTTTTAACACCTTTATTTTGAAATATGACAAGTGCATCACGTATAACAAACAAATTTAGACATTTTACATTTTTGGCATATAGCAGGCTGTGCGTTTTCCAGTTGGCGGCCGCAGTACAATATACATGCATGTGGCTTCTTATTCTTGATATCAATCTGGGATCAATAATGGTCCTGTGAGTCCATTAGTTGGGTCATTAGCTGAGCTGGAAGATTCGTCTCCTGACGAGTTGGAGGACGGCCTAAGATATCTCCTTAATGGGGCCCAGATATCTTTTGGTCTGCAGGCAGACACCATGTTTTGTACATATACTTCTTCAGTTTCCTGTACTTGTATGAGGTCTTTCATCCAGGCCTAACATGTGGGAGGGTTTTTTGCCTTCCAGGCTCTAAGTATGCACCTTTTGGCGACTGCCCCCGGACTGCGACCAGGTGACGTGTTTTAATCGAGGCCTTCCTGATGTCTCTGAGTAAGTATTTCAGTGTGGTTGCTGGGATCCTGTGCCCGACTGTCACACATTCCACTCCCTCTTGGGATCCCATTCCTCATCCCCGTGCCCCAAACACCCCTCGCCCTCTTGCCCGGTTCCGGGACTCACAGGTTCTCTCTTCGCCCCAGTTGCCACGGCGCTTCCGGCGTCTTCCGTGGCGGCTGCTAGACCGACTTCTTCCGCGTCACATGACCGCCGCCTTTCGCTCACGTGTTTCTGGACTACACTCACGTGATGCGCTCGCGGGTCATGTGACCGGGAGGAAATAGCACCACCAGTATTTAAACGGCTCTGTTGTGCTTCGGTGCTTCACAGCTGTTTCTTCGGATTCCTGTACGGCGCTACACACCTTTTGCTTCACCCCTTTTTGGATCTTGACCTCGGATTTGTTTCACGGACTGGCAACGGATAACCCTTGGCTTTGGTACTTGCTTTGGATCATTGTTACGACCACGGACTGCTTCACGGACTCCTACTACGTTTCGCCCTTCTTGTGCGGATTCTGGCATCAGGTGGGCCTGGCACTCGCAACCTTGCTGGGATACTTACATACTGAAAGAACTGCCTTGCTGGGTCTCGGAACCTCCCCCATAGGTACAACCACCACTCCAGAGACACCACTCCGAGCCGGAGCAGCCTGAGAAACTTGGAAAGAAAAACCGCAGCGTTTTCCAACACAATAACATTGTATTTATGTTTGCGGTCACTTCAAAAGCGACCGCAAACATAAATACAACGTTTTTAAAGCTGCGGTTTTATTTCTAAGTTTTCCGGGCTCCTCCAGCCCGGAAAACTTAGAAAAAAAAACGCAGCTAGTGCTTATTTTTTAAAAAAAATAAATAGCACTTACCGAGATTCAGCTGCAGCTTTCCTGCTCTGGTCTCCGGTCCCCGTCCTCCACGTACAGCACCAATGAAGGGAAAGCCACCCAGCGGTAGCTTTTGTTTACTACAGCTGGCTGGCTTTTCCTTCATTAGTGCCGCAAAAGCAAAAGCCATCACAGGAGGGCATCCATTTCACAAAATGGAAGCGCCCATGTGCTTGCTTTTGCTAATTTTGAGCTTGAATAGCTCAAAATTTTACATAGGAAGTTTTAAAAAAGAGAATGCTAGTATTTTTTTTTATGTTCCCTATCTATTTTTTAAATAACATTTTTTACTAGACCATGCCTTTAATCGGGTGTGCGAGGCCCCTAATGTTCCTTGTGAGTAGTCTCACCCCCAGTTGTTTCGCTGGTGTAGCTATTGGTTTTGTGCCAATGCCATTCTCTCGGTGTCTTTCAAAAGTACTATTGTCCTGTGATTCTTGTGCTGGTCAGTTTTTTTGGTTTCTCCCCTTTCCGTAACTGGACAATGTGTCCTTATCTCCCCCGACCCCCCTCCCTCACTATCCCCCCAACTGGACAGTGTGTCCCCTTTGATGAACTTCAACTTTTGAAAAAGGTGGGTAACTCTACTGGGTTGCCGCTCGATGTCGCCTATCTTGACTGCCTCGAGGGCTGCCGCGCTGTATATTCGCTGATCAGAGTTGGTGTGTAGTTTACCATGTTATCTTTACCTTCTGTGGTGCTTTTTATTTGGCTGTGGCTTCTTTGTCTCACGGGGGGAGTGGAATGTTGTGTTCTATATAGACCATAGTCTCTTCCGGGGTTTCGAAGAAGTGTGTCCTCCCTGCTTATTGTATACAGAGTTTTGCGGGAAACAGCATCGCGTACAGCACAGCCCTGGCCCTGAGTGCCTTTTTCACCTGGTCAAAGGTGCGGCGTGCTGCTTGCACCCCGCTGGAAAAGTCCGGGTATATATGGATCCTGGCTGTGTCATACACCAGCGTCGCTTGTTCCCTTGACAGGCGAAGGATTTGGTCTCTGTTGCGGTAATTTAGCAGGTGGCCAATTACCGTATGCGGTGGTGCCCCTGGTTTTGGGGGAGGTGCAGCCGTTCTATGGGCCCTCTCGATTAGGAATTGCTGGGAGAAATGTGCGTCTGGTAGGGCCGTACGTATAACTTCCTCCAGGAACACCTCCATAGGGACATTAAGGGATTTCTCCGCCAGACCCACCACACGGATGTTATTCCGGCGGGATCGTGACTCCAACTCATCAGTTAGTTTGTACCTGCCATAGACTTTTCTTAATGTCCTCAATATCTCTGCCATGTTTGGTTGTGGTGTCTTCCACCTCGCCTATCCTGTTTTTTCAGTTTCGGTGACACGGGTGTTTTTAGCATGTCCGCTCTAATTGAGGCTATGGTGCTTCCAATATCATATAATTTGGTGTTTACGGCCGTGAAGCCTGCCTGCATGGCCTCCATGTAAGGGTCTGGTGAGCTTTTGGTGGCTTGCGCAGGAGGGGAGTCCACTCTTTGGGGGTCTGTTCCATCTGGCTCCATGTTCGGGCTGGTGAATGCATCCATGATCCCCTTTCTGTTACCCCTGTTTCCTCACAGTGTGTCTGTGTGCCCTCTCTGCCCCCCGAGTGTGTCTGTGTGCCCCCTCTGCCCCCCGATTGTGTCTGTGTGGCCCCTCTGCCCTCTGAGTGTGTATGTGTGCCCTCTCTGCCCCCCGAGTGTGTCTGTGTGCCCCCTCTGCCCCTCCTGAGTGTGTCAGTGTGTCCCCTCTGCCCTCTAAGTGTGTCTGTGTGCCCCCTCTGCCCCTGAGTGTGTCTGTGTGCCCCCTCTGCCCCCAGAGGGTGTCCGTGTGCCCCCTCTCCCCCGAGTGTTTCTGTGTGCCCCCTCTGTTCCCGAGTGTGTCTGTGTGCACCCTCTGCCCCCCTGAGTGTGTCAGTGTGCCCCATCTGCCCTCTGAGTGTGTCTGTGTGCCCCCTCTGCCCCCCCAAGTGTGTCTGTGTGCCCCTTCTGCCCCCAGAGGGTGTCTGTGTGCCCCCTCTGCCCCCGAGTGTGTCTGTGTGCCCCCTCTGCCCCCGTGTGTGCCTGTGCACCCCCTCTGCCCCCAAGTGTGTCTGTGTGCCCCCTCTGCCACCCGAGGGTGTCTGTGTGCCCCCTCTGCCCCCCCAAGTGTGTCTGTGTGCCCCCACTCCCCCGAGTGCGTCTGTGTGCCCCCTCCACCCCTGAGTGTGTCAGTGTGCCCCCTCTGCCCCCCAAGTGTGTCTGTGTGCCCTCCCTGGCCCCCGAGTGTCTCAGTGTGCCCCCTCTGCTCCCGATTGTGTCATTGTGCCCCCTCTGCCCCCCCGAGTGTGTCTGTGTGCCCCCTCTGCCCCTTCTGCCCCTCGAGTGTGTCTGTGTGCCCCTTCTGCCCCCGAGTGTTTCCGTGTGCCCCCTTTGCAATTGATTTGCCATCTGGCTTTTTAATTGTAGCTGCCTGCCTCCTTCATCCTTTTCGCCCTTCGCCTTGTTCACCTCTTTCTTCTTCTTTCATTCTTAGCACTTACTCTAATCACAGTCCCTTGACTTCTGATAATAGCTTGTCTGTCCCCCCCAACCCCCCCATCCTTGTTTTTCTCCTCCCACTCCCTCCCCAGGACTATCTTGGGCAGTCTCTGAGCCTTTTAAGATAGTCAAATGGTTTGTTCCTCTCCTCTTCACTTCTCCCCTCCCTCCCCACCTCCCCTCCACCCCCTCCTCGTGTCACTCTTGCACTGCAACAATTGCCACCAGGTATAGTAATGTTACTGCTTGTGTTGTTCTCCTTTATTCCTTTCCCTTTCCTCTCCCTTATTGTTCCATGCACTTGTACTATCTGTCATGATTGATAGTTATTTTTCACATTCTGATTTGTTTCAGGGACCTTTAAGAATGTTACTGTATTTCCCCATGCTCCCTCCCTCCTTGAAGCGCTTTGAAGCACATTCTGCATAGGCACTATACAAATAAACAATCAATCAATCAATCAATCTGGGCATGTTTTGGATGCACAATAGTTACTTGTTTGGGCAGCTTAGCAGTTGCGGAGTTGTTAATGTTGACTGCTGACTGTCACACTCTGTAGTTGTTTAGATTGCTGGGCATTAGTGGAGCTATAGGTGTTGCCTGTGTGTGTGTGTTACCAACCCCCGTCGGTCCTGGCCAAGAATGGAGCTTTGCTTATTTTTCCCCCGTTGGCGGGTTGATTGTTGCCTCAGGGTTGGTGAAGTATGTTCCTTAGGCTCCCCTGGGACTGTCTGTGCCCCGGTGCCTTAGGGGCACAGTGGTCGCTGGGGAGGGAGGTGCTGACTGCGTGGCGTGCCCAAGGCAGCGCAATGGGTCAGCATATGCTGGGGATCACCGCAATCCCCCGCTTCACAGTGGGGCAGGTCACGTACCTTGGGCAGCCAGCGATCCTCACTCCGGGGGGGCTCCCTCGACCCAGGTGCGCCAGCCGCTCGCTCGCAGCGCACACGGCAGCTGCCGGGGAGGGAGGTCCTCTCTGTGGGTTTTTCGATCTCTGCAGCCATCCGCCATGTCCCGCTGATCGGTCACAGTATCGCCAGCACCCCAGAGGCTCCCAACACTGGTTCCTCGTGATGCGGGGTCCGGCACAGGGCTTTCGTTGCCACGACAGGGGAAGTCGAGTGGCAGGGAGCCGGGTCCGCTGCACTGGAGGGGGAGGGTAGTCATGTTCTGTTTTGGCGCCAATCCATATATCTCGGGCATCAGACAATGCTGCGGGTCGTCGATGGGTCCACATACTCCCTATGGATTCCGAAGCATATATTCAGGCTTCTTACTTTTTAATTCCACCTCGATCTGCAGGATTTTGAAGAAGGATTTACTTCAATAGCATAGCTACACGCTCAGGCAGCCATCTTGCTCTGCGTCCAACAGTGCCCCCAAAATTGTAGACTTATTACTGTAATTGGTATCTAGTTATCCCCTTTGTTGAGGTTATGTGTGTTTCTTCCTCCTTTTAATGTTGCTGTATTGCTAATTTATGATAGTTGATTTCATTCATTCTTTTATGGATTGTTCTGATTAACTATTTTAATATGTATTAAACTGTTAATATGTATAATGACATTTGTTGGATGCATGCACTAATGTATTCATATGCTTTTTCCTTTTTTTCCTTAAGTTTCGTGTAAGGTTGACTTAGAGCAACCAGGATCACAATAAAACAAATTTTAAAAAGTATTAAAATGGTGCAATTTCTTTCATGCTGCTTCTTTCCAAAATCCACACTGCACACCAATTCCACTTTAAATCACTCCCATGGCAATGGTGCACCCAACATATTGGTAATGCAGTGATTTTTTAGTACATTAAGGAATCCATAGACACGGTCTACAGTAGAAGGCTACCAGGGTAGCTCAGCAGGTTGAGAGGCCGTTGCTGAGATGTATATATTCAAAACTGGTTGTTAAACGTATTACTTTTTGCATTTCCTTATAATAAACAAGTGCTATAAAATGTGTTTGGCCAGGGGATGGGTTTGGCTGGTCACTTGCTTATATTCAGGACAGAGGTGGGGGTATTTCTGACACTGTAGTGAAAATCAAAAGTTGTCACCCATGAACTCACAGTTACATTTCCTAATAACTGTTGTCAGCACAACAGAAGCATGTATTTGTGATTAAGCAGTTTGAAATATAAATATAACATGTGTCAAAACACAAAGGGGCACACAAATTACAGAGTATGTGAGGTAGTTCGACAAAACAATAAAAATAATTTTCAAGAAAACTAGTGAATGCAAGCAGCATTTTTCCGTTTGTAAATTATTTTTGTTTTTCTATGGATCTGTAAAATGTGTGTGCCCAGAATGCAGAAAGCCTACTTTCAACAGTGATGCCCCCTCCAAGTTATATTCATGGGCCATTGATTCCTGTGGTGTCCCTTTCAGGCTGGAAGAAAGTAGAGACTGCAGACGCGTGATGGCCGGTGAAAGGAGCACAGGCAAGATTAGATTACAGAGCTTCCAGCTTCCCTCAGCAAAGCCTGTTCAGGTCTAAGGCAGGCCGGGTACCGAGATTCGGCCAGACATCTGATGCCGGATCATCGGACCCGGCAAGAGCCGGCCCATTGACCAACGCTGGTTACTGCCTAGTTATAGATGCCATTAATGTAAAAACTGTTCTGGTTTTGTACTATGCTCCTGCCATTTTACAACTACATTAATGTACAATGAGGCACCTTTCAACAGAGAACATATTGGTACCTGAGACATTTTTTTCAGTTCTTCATGTGAAATGAGAGTTGCAATAATGTGCCAAAATCTAAACAGCTGCTTTATGAAACACACTATTAGCCCCACGCCATCAAGAAGGCACATTCACAGAACTAACCAATCATGGTGTCTACTTAATTCAGCCCAGGTAACATTGACGTTGATATAAGCGGTGATGTGATAAACTTTCCATACATCTCATTGCGTTTTCTTCGATCCTTGAGAGAAGGTTGATTAATGCATTGTGCATCCTGCAGATGAAAACTGTGAATATGTACAGTAAGAGAAGGTGGAATGTAATTATTTGGAGTTCTGCCATCAGAGGTTTTCATGACAGGGTTGTACATTTGTAATTCACAACCCTGTAATTCATGGGTCAACATTTGGCCTATTTTATACCAGATTGGATAGATCATTCAACTCCAATTAAGTCCTGGGCTCCTTTATCAGCTTTTGTCCCTCCTTTTTTAACTTTTCTTGTAGGGATCCAACTAAAAGACTTATGCAATTCACTGAAACCTTGCCACACAATTAGAGAGCCATTCATGCAATATTACACGTAGTCCCTTCTTTCTTTCCATGGCGGCCGTTTTTTGGTTCCTGTGTTTTAAATTGCTGCCATGGAAAGGGAGAAAGGACTACATGTAGTCCCTTCTCCCTTTCCATGGTGGCCATTTAGGTTTTTTACCTTTTTTGGACTTATTTTCAACGGTCACCATGGAAAGGGAAAAACAGACTTCGTTTTCCTTTCCCCGGCGGCCATTTTTTTGTCAGTTTTGTTTCTCTCCTGAAACGCTCGGGCCTGAAACTATGGGCCCCAGGGCATTACTTGAAGTGGTAATGTCACCCCTTCGTGTGGTTTATTGCTTAAGTGTAAGTCCTTTATTAGAAAGGAATGGAAATTATACAATATGGCAAGGTTTGGGATTTTCAGATATAGTTAGAGGAGGAAGAGGAGGTTCTCTTCTCGGAGGGCAAGGATGTTGAAGGCCTGATCTCTGAGCATAATTGTGTGCCAGCTATGCTTGCAGTGGTCGTGCCAATCACCAGCAGCCAATGCCAGAGCACTTTGGAGGATGGTTCAGGATGTGGGGAGGAGCCATGGCTGATAATGGAGGGATTGTCATTGCCACTGTGGAAAAAATGCAGGTGGTGTGGCTACTGAAGGGTGAGGGGGGTTGCAAATAACATCGAAGGATACAGTGAAGGATGTGGTTGATGCTGAAAGATGTTTCTGGGACGGCCTTGGCAGAATTCATTGACTTGATTCAGGAGGAAGACATTGCTGTTGCTGCAGAAATTGTAGACGTGTTGCTGAACCATGCCTCAACCATCTTTAGATTTGTAGAGGAAATAGTGGTGATGCATGCAGAGGGTTCGGCAGAGTTGTTGAGCTTCCTGGAGAGTGATGAGTAGAAGTTGCAGGTGGGAGTGCAGGAGGAGATGGAAGAGTAACGAGTAGAAGAGACAGAGTGGGTCCCCAAACTGATGTCTCAACTATGTGTAGTCCCTTCTTCCTTTCCATGATGGCCTGTCACAGATTGGGAGCGGACGCGCTGAGGACAGAAGTGTTCCCAGCGTGTCTGCTCCCGAAATGGACAGAAAAGAAGGTAAGTGGGGGTGGGAGGGAATTCTGTGGTGAGGGGAGGGGCGATGGATAGACTTACCTGATTCGCCAGCCAAGGGAAATGGCGCCACCAGCTCTGAGGAGGCTCAGGGAAGCAGGGTTACCGTCTGGTAATGCATGCGTTCTGAGCCTCCCCGTTGGCTGGGAGGCCTCCACACTCCACTTGCTGTGTATTAAGAGACAAACAAGGCAAAGACAAGTGACTGGCAAGAGAAAACACATGGATTCACAGAGACATAGGAAGGTGACTACGACAAAGGAAGCATTCTCTGGTTGACAATTAAATGGGATGTGATAGGTTTCCCAAACAAGCTGAAATAGATGTTATTTTTATTTCTAGGTGTAAAGTCAATGTAAAGGAAATAAATGGGTAAGTCATCCAAAGCCTAGTAGTACAAACACACAGCCAAATGGTGCTAGGAATACAAAATGTGAAAGGGCTCCAAACAGCAATCAAACTCCACTAAAATACAGGTTGTGTGCTTGCTCTGTGCACTCTTGCATCTGCAGCCTAACAAACTCAAAATGTGAAAGGGAACGTTATCTGGGCATTTATAGGGCTCAGAACCTTCCAGAGTACACACAGTCTTGCAGGGTGATTCACTGATTCTGACTGGCCAACTGAACAGAATCCTACCAACCTTAACACCTGGGATGGGTTCAGGTACCATTATAGGCTGTTGTGGGAACTGATTGCAGAGGGCTTTGTTTGGTTCCAGCCACAAGCAATGGTTGGAAGAGTTTCGCTCATCCTTATATGGAAGTACACATGAAGAAAGAAGTAATTAAAGAAATGATTCTCTTGTTCAAAATCAACACCTGCTCAACTCTTCCTTTACTTCAGGAATTGATCTTGTCACATGTTGTCCACCATCCCCTTTCCATCGAAGCACCCTGAAGCCATTGGGTCACACTGTTGGGATGTGGTTAGCAGATCCCAATTTTGCTTGTATTGTTCATTTGTCATCTTGGAGGACTATTCGGTCTTCACTGTTCTCTTTTCTACTATTCTGTCTTTCCTACTGTTATGTTCTCTCCCTGTCTACATTTGTGTTGTCCCTCTTCATTCCACAGTTGTGCTCAGACATTCTGTTAGAAGAACGGTTGTCCAATGCACAGCTGTAGGGATTCAGGGAGAAAGCAATTAGAAGTGGCTCTAAGCAGCAGCAGCAGTCAGGGGCTTTGTTATAGCTTCAACAATAACGAACTGCTTGGTCTAAAACACTCTGGATGTTCTTCAAGAATTGCTTACTTGTTGCTGAACAGATAGGTATTTGCAGCCCTTTAATACACAGCAATTACACTCCTATTTTGAGCACAACAACCTTTTATATGACAACCAGGCTGGCTTCCATCTCTTCCACAGCACTGAATCTGTCACTATCACTGTTGGCGATAAAGTGTGTATGCTCGCTGATGATGCTGGAGGCGGTACCCTATATTCATGTGTCTATCTGCTGAATGTGGCACTGTTGAACAACAAATCATGTTCTTCCACTTCCACACTGCCAGTGTCCTGGAATCAGCACTCTCCTGGGTGGCATCTTTCTTTAAGCAAGATTCCATATGAACACTATCCTCCCTTTGTACGCTAAGCCACAAAATGTATGCTGCTGAGTACCAAAGGCTGTTCACTCTCCCCATCATTTTCAGCATCTACCTGTGCCTCACCCTCACTGTATTCATTCCTTTATTCATTCATTTGTATTTTGTATTTGTACTTATTTGGGACTTATATAGCTCCTTAATCCAAAGCACCGTACATAGCAAAAATATAACATTGATACAATAATAAAACATGGAAAACTGACATGAGAAGCCTGAGATCAACCCTGCAGGATCAGATGACATTTCAACGATGTACGAAACAAGGAGTAGACAGTGACAGAGTGTAGAGAAAGAGGAAGAGCATTCCAGTGCATGGGAGCATGGTGAGTGAATGTGCGAAAGCGTGACTGGGCACAGGGGGCTGGTACTACAAGACGAAATGGACAGCTAGAGCGAAGAGAGCGGGAAGGAGTAAAGAATGAGACAAGGGAGGAGAGATAATCCGGGGTTAGACCGTAGAGTGATTTAAAGACAAGGGATAAAAAGTTGAATTTGAATTGAGCATAGAAAGGGAGCATGGGAGTTCATTCAGACTCAACTTCTGTGCACATGCCATTGACAATTAGATCGTGGTTAGGACAGACTAATATTTTGAATCCACTTCCCAAATTTCCAACGTATGCTTTACAGGCATTTATGACAGGATTTGTGACAAATACCTCAAATTGTGATGCAATAGAAGTCCTTGGCATTAGCTACAGCATCCAGCACAAATCTTCAACCACAACCATCTGGCCCACCTCTCTAGGTTCTCCCTCATGCCTTATCTTCATTTAACCTAAGTTCCCTTGCTGCTGATCACTCACATTCCCCCTGATTAATTTGGATGACCGATCCTGCTTTTTTCATATCCAGACCCTCAAGAAACACAGGCTACCCTGTATTTTCACACAAAGTGATTCTTGCAAATATCTCATCTCTCCCAAACTGGACTACAGAAGCAGTGCTTATTTTGGTCTTCTATCCTTGCTTATGCATAGCCTGCACTGGTTCTCCAAAGCTGGAGCCTGTCTCCACCCTCCTTTGGCATTCAGTGAAAAACACATTTAGTTGAAGTCACACTCATTGGTGCACTGTACCTTCAACAATGTCATCCTATCTTTCGATGCTTCTCTACTGGCAATCTTCTCACATTGCTGGCCCAGAGAGATCACATTCCAGAGGTACACTTCTCAGTCCTAAAACTCTCAATGTGTTTCCCTTCACAGGCCACTTTGCCTTGCAGGACTTTGAAAACCTGTCTGTTGTAACTTGCAACTTGGCGATCGCCAGGTTCCAAGCGACGATATGAGGTTCTGGAAGATGGGGCGCTGTGAACGGTTAATAGGTGATCAGGCAGAGTGATGCCTGGTTCTGGGCTCTGTATGTGATGTCTTAGTAAAGATTTACCAAGACATTCCGCAGCTGCAAAGACACGCTATTTCACTGTCTCTTCCAGGAAAACGAATCCAGCTGTATCCCACCTTGACACACAGAACCAATAGCTATTATACTATTAACAATAGTATTAACAATGATAATAATAACAATACTATAATGATAACATTAATATATATTAACCATGAGCCCAGATGAAAAGAGAGATTGCTAGAGTTACTAAGTCCTGAATTTGTGTGCCGTTTGCGTTACCTTGTGATTTGTGGCTTCAGAGGGGAAGCATACACTGTTTAGTGTCCTCCTGGGTGTTAATACTCTTTTGATTTTTATTATTTCCTTCTTTATTTCAGCGTGTGTGGAGAATGTCACCACACATTTTCTCAAAGCCAGTCAAAGTGCTTGTCAGATTTGTGGACATGGTCAAATTTGGTTCACATGCTCGTGGGTCACCGGAAATGTGGGATCTGCATATGGGTTATTTTGTGTTGGGTACTAAAGGAGAGGAACCGCGTGTTTTCTGATTAGTGGTCTCTGGTTCTCTATCCTGGGAGAATCTGGTCATCCGGTCAGCTAGGGGGCAAATGTTAATCTCCTTTTCTTCTGCCTCAATAATTAGGACCCCTTACACATAAGGAAGTTGTCATTCTAAGGAAAGGGAGACAATGGGGGAAATTCTCTCACCTCAGCATGCTTTCCTATCAGGGTCACACCAGTTTAGGTGGCAGAGAAAAGAATGAGCTGGGATCTGGCACTGCCAGAGGCATATTTTGTATTTATTTTATTTTATGGTTATTTGTATAGGGCCTATACATTTGAAAACAGTGTTTCAAAGCACTTCAAGGCAGGGGAGGGAACAAGGGAAACATGCAGTTAAAGAACATTCTTACTAGGTCTTGAGTCATTCAGAATAGGCAAGTGCTATAAAAGTTATAACGGTAAAAATACGGAACACCACATACTGTAATACAGAACAAACAGACAGAATATAGGACAAGTATTGTACTAGGCCTGACGACATTTCAGATAGTGCAAGTGCTCTGACATAAAATGAGGGTGAGAGGGAAGGAGGAGAGAAGTGGGGGAGGGACAGCCCGACAAGAGCTAGAGTGCAAGTGCTGTGACGTAAAAAGAGGAAAGAGGAAGGAGGAGGGAAGGGGGGGAGAGGACAGGATAGAGAGCTAGAAGAGGGTAGTGAAAGGTGAGTGAGAGCATACATGTGTAATACAATATGGCGGATGCTGAGGTGGTGGGTCACCATGATTCGAATATCACAAAAATGCATACAATTGTAATGCAAAAACGGGGGGAGGTACCACTGTTTAAAACACCTAGATTCAAATTGCCCAAACACACACACCCATGCAGGAAAGGAGATATAGAAGCGTAGAAGAACAGCAGTGACATGGCTATTGCACAACTCGATCAGCATTAGAGAGTTGGTGAATAGACACCCAGTGGCCAGAGCAGCATTGCAAAGTGAGGGAATACCTCTCTCACACTATCAGCCATTATTTAAAAATGTTTAGGATTCGTATGAAGAGTGGAAGCAGCCCTACCACGTTGTATTGAAATACAATTAAAAAACGTGGTATTAAAAAGCATACATATTAAAATGAAATGGAGGATGTATAAACAAAGACTCTCTGAGAACGCCACAATCCCAGCAAAATGCTAGCCAAAAAAGATAAGACTTGTGCCCCCTTCTGAATGTCCCCTTCTGGATGATACATAGGACTATTTGGTCTAAAGATATACTAAAGTAATTTTAAAATAATAAAACTTAAAATAGCAGAGCACTAATCCAAACTCACAACCCCATAGCCACCGTAGGGTGCCTAGTGAGAAACAGCTATCCCTAGAAATGTAAGATTCTCGTGCCACAGGAGATATGCATTAGCTGCAACAGTTGTAAGAAAAGCACCCAACCAATGGTACATAATATTCCTTAAACGATGCATAACTAATAACATTTTGAAAATCAACTTCAAAAACAACCAAATAGTGTGAGTGTTGTTACCTGCTCATATTAACCAAACAAATTGTGAACAAGCCTAGCAAGCATATTAATATTGAAGTCCTAAAATATAGGCCTTGAAAACGAGTGCATAGTGCTAAACATGTGCCAGCTACAAACTAATATTCTGTTTATGTGTAACCAATATAAATGAAATACAGTAAAAACGTTATTATAAAGTTGCTTATTAACCAGCATATTCTATTATCCAGTCTATCCCATTGCCAATTATAGAACTTTTCCATTGAAATAAAAACCGAATGGCAAAGCTTCTTTGCCAGATAACCAACGGTCCGGATTGCAGAGTGCCAGTAAACAGAATAAGGCCAGGAAGCTTTGCTACCTGGCCGTTTTGCTCATTTAACTATTTCTCTGCCACCTGGATAACCAACATGTGGTAATTTGGCATTATTGACACATAAATAAACTTTACTGAATTTGACAAGACACTGGGCCTCATTATGAGTGTGGCTGTCTGGAAACAAGGGTGCCGCTACGCTTACTGGCACCCTTGTTTCCAGACCCCACACTCCGAGTCTGCCTGCTGGGGCCGCTGTGCCCGACAGGTCTGACCTGCTGGGTGCAGCGGCCCGCTAGGCAGACTTTTCACAGAAGCACCGGCACCATTAGCAACAGTGCTGGTGCTTCCATCTCACCAGTCCCATAGAGTCTAGTCCTATGTGGGACTCTATGGAAATGGGGCGTTACAAAATCCAGCACCTGACTTTCTGCTCTGCTGGGACTTGTAATGCACCGGGAAGTCATGCACCGGATTTGGTGTTACGGGGACGGCGGTAACTACGGCCTCGTAATGAGGCCCTCTGTGAGGAATTGCCATCTGGAAAAGGTTTAGAAGCCATGGCTTTTTTGACTTTTATTTAGTAATAAAATGATGCAGGTAGTTTTATCTCAGAAAAGGAGGTTTTCTAACCAGACCCCCCTTTCATAAGCTCCATGCCCAGAACATAGAATATTGTTATTTATTATTATTTGATTAGGATATTTGATTTATAAAAACCTTCATGCCATACAAAAGAAGAAAATAAAAAAGTCCAACAATACAATAGATAGTCCTTGGATAAAATATATTCATTACTTAATTACAGTGAACACAGTTATAAATACCTTCATAGTACATAGATAAAAGACATTAATTAATTAATTACAGTGCATACAGTTATACATCTTAAGTCAAATTCCTTAGCACATTCACACCAAATCCCACAAATAATTCCAGACATCCATCGCGGTTTCACCTGCCTCAGCAAGCCCAAGGAGGCCTTGGGAGGCTCCCCGAGCCAAAGATAAAAACCGCTCTGAAAAGGGACATGCAAATGAAGTTATTCGCATTGCTTGAATCTATGTGTGTAGATAACTCTGTGCAAGTAACGGAGGCAGGATTTGGTACATTAGGAAAGCAAGCCTCGCATAGATTATATGATAAGATTACACCCTGTGAAGTAACAGGGCGGCATCTCAGCTTGGTGAGACAAAGTTAAGCAACACAGCTGTGTACAATAACGGAGAGTGACACCCTCTCATCTTGAACCATGCAATCATTGGATGTGGTCATTCATTGTGAATATTTCATGTGTTTTCGGTTAAAAGTGGTGTCCATGTTTCATTCCATCATGTTTCCATTAATGTATGTGTACATTGAGATACAGTGGCAATCTGGTTCATCAAGCTCTTGAGAGGTGGGCTGTATGATAGGGTCCTGACCAAGTGGGTTTCATGTTGGAGTATACATTTTGATAATTTTAAGATAGGTAGGGAATAGATTGCTCAGTGCCCAGCCAACATAGGTAGGGAATAGATAGGAATTGCTCAGGCACTAATCTAGGGAGTGCTGGGCAATCCTGTATTGATGTTTGAAGGTATGCATGATTTTTCCCAAGAAACACCCCTACCCATCCATGTATGTTTCCATAACCCTCTTTCTTGTGATCCTCTTTTGCCCTACCTATCCACAACCTCTCCCTAACCTTCTTCCTCTCATTGGCTGCCTCGTGGTGGCCTTTATTACGAACATCAGCTACCCGTGCCAACCAAAGTGGGAGGCTCATACTCCATTCGGCTTCCTTAGTTAGGGAGGGGTTGCGGATAACCTTTTCGGGTGTGACATTACAATCAGCCCTCATTCGGGTAGATTGACCACCCAAGTCAAATAAAGTCCTCCTCCCCACCGTTAGCTGATGTGCTTAAGGCTTTACAAGACAAAGAAGTGGAACTTACACATTGAAGACAGGAGACAATCGCTTTGAAGGTGCAGGTGAACGGGTCGATAGCTCAGAGTACACAGTTGCAGAGTGCCTCATCATCCTTCTACAATGGTGCCAGTGAACCAACCTTTGAACCTTTGAACATGCCTCTGGCGGCACCTGAATGATTCTCCGGCAATCCCAAGAAATACCTGATCTTTCTGATCCAGTGCCAACTGTAAGCCAGTATTTTTTGATACCACACAGGCTAGGACAGCTTTAAATATCTCATATCTGTCTGGGGATGCCGCTGCTTGTGCAATTCCTTTAGTTCAGAATGATGATCCGTTGCTGTACAATTGGGATCAGTTCACCATAGAGTTTGGGCCATTGTTCTATCGTAAGAAGGTATCGCTAGCGCGGACAAGGAATTACTTGCATTCCACAAGGGAACAAGAGATTTGGTGACATACATAACACAGTTTAATATACTTGCCTGAAGCTAAACAAACAGTGTTATTATTTATCAGGGATTTAAAGAAGAGTTGAAGGATCCCATTGCACAGGTGTAGACCCAGCCAACCACCTGTACTGCCTTAATTGACTTGGAGTTAAGGCTGAATCACAGAATACATGAGCGGAGGGGAGAGAAGAAAAGGCTGGATGTTTAATTTTTACATTTTGACAAGAGTAGGGAGACCAGTACAAGACAGGCAGAGAGTGATCCTATGCACTCAGGGAGTATAAGGGGCCCTCTTGCAGTGGATGAGAAGGAAAAGCAACGTTAAACTAACCATTGTTGTTATTGTAGCAAAGCGGGTCAGTTTATTCGCAAATGTCCTAACATGCTTCAGCAGAGAGGAGGTTCACGACAAAAGTCGAGGCGGGAAAAGAGCAGGCTTGTCAGTAGAGGGAACTAAATTGACAAGGCCCAAGACAGACGAGTTCCCAAATTGCTTCGGAAATACAGTTCAGAACAAGACACTCCACTTGTACATACTAGCAACCTTCTTCCACTACAAAAGTAGCAGTATCAGCCATGATAGATTCCGGGGCCACAGGGAACTTTGTAGATGTGATGTTAGTGGACAAACTCAAGTTGCCCACACAAGTCAAGGAGGTCACAGAACCAGTCCGATCAGTGGATGGTTCTATGCAAATCCCAAGCGCCATCACTACTCAAATCCAGCCAACCAGAATGCTCTGCTTACCAAGGCACAGGAGGTAATAACCTTTGACTTAATTCCTGTTCCTCAGTTTGGGATTATTTTGGGAATGCCCTTGTTAGTGACCCATAATCCCACCATAGATTGGGTTAAACACACGTCTTTCAGCATCACACCATGCATGGAACACCTTCAAGATCTGACAGAACCAGCTATGTTCTTTGGTGGAGGGTGTGGTATATCAGAAAAGTATTGAGGAAATGGAGAGAGTTCTTCCTGCAGTCTATGCAGACTATTGTGTGATTGATCTTGAGGCAAATGCTTAATTGCCATGTAGTCAAATATAGTTGTGATGGCTGGAAGGTTGAGAATTAATCTTAACCTCTGGCATTGCTCTGAGCAACCCTCCAGATCATTGTTCTTCTCCTGCCAAGCCATTATGAAACAGGAAAGACAATATTCAAATCTGGCTTGGTCCCACCGCAAAAGGGGCAGTCCAGACTGAACTGGTTTGTCACAAGCCTTCTGCACGAAAACATAAGCATTCCTAAACAGGTTTTGGCCTTGTTAGGCCTCATCAGTAAAGAGTAGCGTGGGTCTCTAAGCCCAGCAGGCATAGAACCCATGTCTGAGCATACCTGTCCCAATCAGGGTGAGTTATAGCAAAACAAAAGGTGTGATGGCTGGAAGGTTTAGAATTAATCTTAACCTCTGGCATTGCTCTGGGCAACCCTCCAGACCATTGTTCTTTGCCTGCCAAGCCATTTCAAAAGGGGAAAGACCATATTCACATCAAGCTTGGTCCCACCCCAAAAGGGGAAAACCAGCCGAAACCTCTTGGTCACTTCTTTACGAGACCATAAGCATCCCCAAACATGTTTCAGCCTGATGATCTGTAGGGTTGCCCAGAGGCGCCTGCCTCTCACCTCTGCTCTTCAACCTATACATGACCACTCTGCCAGGTATAGTCTGCTCGCACAACCCCCCCTCGCTATAACTATGCTGGCGACACCCAAATGATCCTGAGAATTCCCAAATCGAGCTCTGATCCATGATTTGACCTAGCAGCATGTCTCAGAGATTTAGACTTATGGATGACACATAACCACCTCCTTCTGAACGCAGTGAAAACAGAGATCATGGTGCGTGGCAATACAGCTCTACTCCCCCAACATTTCCCATGGACCCCCTCCTTCGGCACCCCCCCAACTCCACCACAGCCAAAAAACATGGCTGCTCAATGGACCCTGGCCTAACCCTATCCTACCAGATCAATAATGTATCAAAATCCTGTCACTACCACCTTAGGCTTCTGAGACACAGCTTCCGTTACCTTACCTACCGCAACAGACTGGCTGCAATTATGTCCATTATCATGTCGACACTGGACTATGCAAACTACATCTACTTGGGGGCACCAGCCTACCAACTTAACAAACTCCAAAGAGTCCAAAACGCCAGACTCCTTCTTGCACTAGGATGAAGGGGCCACATTTCACCTGCTCTCCACACCCTTGACTGGATCCCTATTGGACAAAGGGACACATTTAAAATCCTATGCATTACCCACCGAGGAGTGCACAAGACTGGCCTGATATACCTATAAGAAAAGATTAGACCTTACCTCCCAACACACACCCTAAGGTCTAGCATGGTCCTCCTGCGAGTAGTTCCAACCTCCAATTCAGTCAGAATTGGAGGGTCTGCCTACTCAACCTTGGCACCAACACTGTGGAACTCTCTGACTCGCCACATTTGACACAACCAAGATGACATGGCTTTCCGTAAAGCACTGAAAACCTGTCTCTTTCCCTAAACCATGTAAGGGACCGCCTAGGGCCACTAAACCCTCCACCAATGGCCAGAATTTGGCTAGAACGGCATTATCGCAGAAAAGTAGGAACAATCGGGTCAGGGAAGACGGCTAAAATGGCATTATCAGGGAAAGGTAGGAGCAGTTGGGTCACGGAAGCCGGCTCAAGGGATCAGTCAGCTCTAGTCTAGGTAGTTGCTGACTCGATTACAATTGCCTAGCAGACCCTGTTGTGCCAGCAAGCTGACTATGCCCCACCCCTGCGCTCCAATCTCAAATGCTACCGACTCCAAATCTGAGACATAACAACACTATATTCGAATGCTGTGACCAGGCCAGCTCACTGTCAACGGGCCAGGATACATGGAGTGGCACAGAGGACTTTGGACGTGGATGGTGGGTGAGTGAAAGTGCCAGTACAAAGGCACTGCATTGCATCCAACCAATCTTAGGGGGGGGCGGGGGTGAATGTGCACAACTGCAGAATGCATGCTGTGGAAAGTCAATGTACAAGTCGGATCTGCCCACCTCCCACACCAATAACACAGTAAACCCCATAGAACATGTACATGTCGGATGTACCTGCATGGATACGCTGATGCAGGACTAAAAACACACACATGAATACAGGCACCAAAATGTAACATGTCCGATCCATAATCAATGAACCACAAAGTGTCACATCATATTCACACACCAATGACCCTGTCAGTCCCACAGCCAAGTGCCAAGGTACACTCAACTTTCAATGAAGACCCGCTGCCCCAGAAGCATAAGGCGGCCCGATGTATGATCCATCAGGCCACATGCATGAGAACAATACACCTGCACATGAGAGCCACCATGTCAGCATGACATGACGACAGACACTTGATGATACTTCTGCTGCAAGAGAACAGGGTGCATGTGGAGACAATACAATGCATGAGGCGATTGATACAACACACACAAGCATTTCATGAAACACATGCCATACAAATATGCATGCAGATAATGCATTTTGCCCATATACAGTGAAAGGCGACACACAGACAATGCAGTGTGACTTAGCTCTGGCTTTCTCCTTGCAGGTCACTCTGGATACCCGCAGCTACCTTGGCTCATGACACCTGAGCGGGACCCACAGACACCACAGGAGTGTATTTATTTCTGCATTTATAGCAGAACTCAAAGCCTGTTGGCATCTAGGCGCTAGTTACAGGCAAACAGACAGAAGTGGAGAAATGGTGGGGAAGGATGGAGGTTAGTTAAAAAGCAGAGTTCTGAAATGCTTTTGGAAGGCAGTTTAGGAGGGTTTGCCTCTCAAGTGAGGGGGATGCTTGTTTCAAAGTGACGGTGCCTGGCTGGGAAACTGGATCCCCCAGTTTTGAGTGCTTGAAACTTGGTAGAACCAAACAGTGTCTGTAGGCGGATCTTGTAGGTCTTACTGAGCTCTGATTATTTGAGTTTGTCTGTAAAGTAGCTCAGTGAGTCATTTGAGAGACATTGATGGGTAAGGTAGAGAATTTTGAAGTTGATTCTGTCCTAGACTCGGAGACAAGGGACTGCTTTTCTAGCATCAGATATGTGGTCCCGTTTGCCAATGTCGAGGGCACCTCTGAGCACATTGTTCTGGGTTATTTGTAGTTTGCAGAGGTTCTTCTTGGAGGTGCCGCAGAGTAAGACGTTACAGTAGTCAAGTTTCAAACCTACCAGTGTCCCAGCAACTTCCAGGCGATTAGTGGTAGAGGGGAAAGGTTTACTCAGGTAGAACAGTTTGGTATAGTATGGTACAGTGTTTTTTATATATATGGCGCCTATACACAGGCAAGTGTTTCAAAGCGTTCAAGGAGGGTGGGAACAAGGGTAAAAAACAAACAGTCCCTCAGAGTCTTTGAAATTCTGAGGCAGAGTAATTGAGTAAAAAATACATTTAACACTTTGGGAGATAGCAAATAGGCCTAGCGGCATTTCTGCAGTTTTAACAGTGCAATTAAGGGCTCAAGACGGAGGGCGGCAGGGAGGCTATTCCTGGCTATTCCTGAGGGAGGCACCTGCTGAGGATAAGGATCTCCCTCCAAATTTCTGCTTGGAGAACCGGCTCACTCACAAAAGGATGGAGGTAGATGAGCGGAGGGCTCGAAGGGACAGTATTGAGGTACGAAGCGTTGCAGGTAGGTAGGTTCCAGACCCCAGAAAGCCTTGTGAACAATGTAAAGGGTCTTGAATTTTATCCTTCCAGCCACAGGGAGCCAGTGGAGCAATTTCAGTGCCAGAGAGATGCGGTCCCTGGGCTTGAGGCCAAGGATAAGGCTTGTGATTTGGTTCTGGATGAGTTGCGGAGATCACAGGGCAGAAGAAGGGAAGTTGAGGAAGAGGCTGTTGCAATAGTCCAGCCTAGAGAGAACCAGGGTTGTGGAGAAAGTGAGCCTGTGGGGGAAAGTGAGAAAAGGTAGAGTAGCCCTGAGAAGCCGAAGCTCATAGTTAGATTTTTTAGAGATGTCTGAAATGTGAGAGGAGAAGGAGAGTGTGGAGTCAAAGATGACCCCCAGGTTTCTTGTTTCACAGGTGGGTGCGATCGCAGGGCCAAGGGAGGCCGGCCAAATCGGGAATGGGAAAGCGGGAGGAGGGGTCCCAATTTGATCGATCTCAGTCTTAGTGGTGTAGAAGCAGAGGTTGTTTGCAGCACACCAAGACTGAATAGCGGACAAGCAGTCAGATATAAGCAAAGAGGAGGAGGTGGCTGAGGGTACCCTGAAAGATTAGTTGCGTCTCATCAGCGTAGCACTGGAAGTTAGAAGTGAAAGTGGCAATCACACGTGCCAGGGCAGCCATATAGACGTTGTAGAACCAGGGGGATAGATTACATCCCTGGAGAACGCCACAGGTTGAGAGGGTGATAGTCGAGTGAAAGGGTCCGAGTTCCACCTGGAATGGTCAGTCGGAAAGAAAGAAGGTTAATCACGACAGAGCCTGACTTGTGATTCCCAGGGTGTCACAGAGACGTGCAATCAGGATGTCGTGGTTGACTGTGTCGAAGGCAGAGGAGAAGTCAAGGAGAATGAGGATAGTGGGTGTGTTAGTGTCAAGATTTGAGAGCAGGTCTTCACAGGTATTCAGAAGAGCAGTTTCCATGCCTCTGGATGATCTAAAGCAAGATTGATGATCGTGGAAGCAACCAATAGATTCAGTGTGGAGGGTCAGCTGAAAGATAAATAGTTCCTCCAGGAGTTTGCCCAAGAAAGGAATGATTGCATATCCTGATGCTGAAGCAATGTGATTAACCTGCACTATCCTTAGAGAGGAGTCGAGGTAGACCCCAAGGGTCTTGAGAGAAGGGGCAACATGTATCATGTGGCTGTCAATGATTTACTTTTTTGGCAGTACCCAAATTACCACACTATTTACTACACCGTCGAACTGCAATTTTGACCTTGAAGTGGAGGATTTAACCTTCAGCATTATGCTGGAGATAAATCCTCCACTTTAACACCAAATATCAGTGGATTTACAGCAGCAAAGTAACTGCTTGCGGTAAATCAGTAAAATTCCTATGGACCCCAAAAACGAGAACTAACACTGCCATATCACCACTAGGAATCCCATGGCAAGTCCATGGTACAGAGTGGTGGTAATGGTAAATGACAATGGTAATTCAGCGGATTAACTGCCGAAGTACCACCAACTCGTGATGTTGCCCATTAGTTTTAATTCTGGCCTCCCCACTTCATAAAACTGTGGTATTGGCCAAATCTCTTAGCCGGCAATGCCTTTTATGCTACAATTGAATATTCTGCCTGCAAGCTAATACACAGAATCTTTTAAAACTGAAGATGCAATTTTTTTTAGCCTTCTAAATGTTGAATATTACTTTATAAATTCTGCAAAATAATCAGTGGGAAAACCTAAATGCTCAGATATCTGTATTGTTGTTGCTGCAGGGAATGCTTTCATTATGGGTTTCTCATATGGTGTGCATTTGCCTCATCTATAGTTGTCCTCTATGGTTGCAATACTGTAGGGCCTCTTCTGGCTGCAAAAGTGCATTTACAAATGACTTCCTGTGCCAAAGACCACTACATGCATAATGCTCAGCCTACAACTTGTTTTACCTTTAATAAAACGCACTTACATATTGGCTTTATCCGTGCATAGCTGTAAACATGTTTTTCTAATGTTGCTTACACTAATTTGCTCTGCGAACGTTAATTTTTTGTGCTCTGACATACTGAGGAAATGTAAGACATTTTCAGAATGTAAATTAAAAATTACACAAAAGTAAAGACCCATAAATACAGAATGAACCACCAATCCGTAAAGTATTTAGGTGAAAGTCGGAGCAGGGTAGATGGGTAAAACATCACTTAGCAAGTCATCAATGATGTCATCTTTGATGACCTGGTTGTTAGTGTTAGCAGTGCATGATGGTGGCATGAGTTATGGTTGCATAGCTTACCATAACAGCAAATTGCTTGGGTTTTTCAGTTTTACTCGTAACCATAATGCTCTTTTAACGCTCTTTTATCGTTCTTCCCTGAATGTCATACAATTTTATTAGTGCAACGTAACCATAACGTCACTTTGATAAAATGTTTTTCTTGAATTTCCTAGGTTTTTGCTACTGCAACCTAACCATAAAATCCCTTTAACAAGTTTTTTTCACTGAATTTCACAGATTTCTATTAGTGCAAATGAACCATAACGTCCCTATAACAAAGTTCTTTCATTGAATATATGTATATACATATATTACAGGGCCTGAGCTAGCAGCCCTGTAGTTATGGTTAAGTTGCTCAAACCAGGGGAAGAGACATTGTTGGTGGCTCATAACTCTGACACCATTTGACAAATCCTCACCAAACTTTGTAAAAAAAAATATATGTCCACCTCCGAATGATTTTCCGAAGTTAGGTACGGTTTCGTCAAGGGGGTGTGGGGGTTTATAGTGGAGCCCCAAAACTTTAAAAATCCTCATAGACATAATGGAAAAAAATGTCATCACGCCTACATCCCAAACCGCTGAACAGATTAGCACCAAACTTGCGCGAGGAGTGGCGGCTTGGTGTAAATCCACCAAGTTGATTTTTTTAAATGGACAAAAAATAGTTAAAAAAACTTCTGATATCTGCATCTGGTCCGCAAACTGACTTCCTCATTCAGTGTCCGCTGACACTTCTGGACCAAACAGAGAGCCACGTGATGTTTGCGGTATCGTACATGCCTGCTGATTGGTCAATTAAAAACTTGACATTTTAAATGGACGCCATGTTGGATTCACAAACTATGAGACGTGAGGGGTGATGAGGAAGGGGATGGGATATGCCCAGAAAATGCCAAATAAGTGCATTATGACTTCAGGACAAAACCTGGGGGAAATAATTAAGAATATAGCACACGGTCAAGCTCTTCATGCCCAGTAAGGTTATAGTATGTGTATCATGGTTTCAATAACCACATGAAGTCCTCAGCTTAAAATGAATACTGCCACTCAACAAAAGCAACCACCGCCCAGATATGTGATGTCATTGATGATGTAATTTGTGATGCCGCTTTGATGTCCTGGGTGTTAGTGTGAGCAGTGCATGGCAGTGACATGAGTCATGGTAACATAGCTTACAATAAGTGTCAAACTTATTGTTTTTTATTTTATTTGACCTGCATTCATAACGTCCCTTTAACAAAGTATTTTCCCTGAATTTCATAGGTTTTTATTAGTACAACTTAACCATAACGTCCCTTTAAGAACGCTCTTTCATTGAATTTCATAGCTTTTTGTTACTGTAACTTAACCATAACGTCCCTTAAACCAAGTCTTTCACTGAATATATCTATATCTATACATAAATAAAACTCAAACATTGTTTGTAGTTTTGTGGCTTGGCGAGGCGTTGGCGTATGGGATGCAAAGGTGAAGACGGGTAGCATTCCAGAAGTTTCCAAATAGTTGTTATATAAAGAGGTGCAACAGACATTTCGGTTACCCTCTTATGAATAGTGTTAAAAAATTATTTCATGAGTGGCTGTGTGAATGAGCCATCCTTGCTGCTAAAAATTATCCTGTCAATAAAATGAATAATCAGATTCAGGATATGCTTCTAGGCACAGTTACAACTCAATGGATATGGTGGTGGGTACTGACGAAGCCGTACACTATCCAACTGAATTCCTCAACTCACTCGCCCCCACTGGAATGCCACCACATCACCTTTGACTGAAAGTTGGTTCACCCATCATGCTGCTTTTGCAACCTCAACCAACCTAGGATGTGTAATGGCACAAGTCAGCGTGTCAAAGAATTGCTGCCCCAATGTCATTAAAGTGACGGTTTTGACAGGAAAAGGAGAAGATGTATTCATCCCCCACGATCCCTCCTGGCACACGCTCTAGATATCCATGACCTTCTCTGCAAATCTAACCTCAACCTATTATTCATTAGCGAAACATGGCTCCACGAAGCCGCAGGCCCAGCACTAGCCATTGCCCTGCCCGATGGATACACAATTTTCAGACAAGACCGGAAAACACAAAAGGGGGGGTTGCATTGATAGCTAAGCAATCCATCCCCATCAGAAGAATCCAAGGAGACCCGTTGCACAGTTGCGACTACATGCTCATCAAAATCAACCCCTCACCGAGCTGCACCATTTAACGTCCAGGTTACCTACCACCCACTAGGACCAGCGGGAGAATTCCAGGAAGCACTCCTACACGCCATCAGCAACAAGCTCAAGAAAACCACCATGTCCATACTCCTGGGTGATGTGAACCTTGGTCTCAATGACCCCACAGACAGGAATGCTGCCGCCTTCCATAACGCCCTCACAACACTTGGATTCAAACAAGAAGTGCTAAAGCCAACCCACAACAAAGGCCGCATCCTGGATTGGATCGCCCAACATAACTGTCAGGTATCGACGCCTATCATCTCTCCCATTCCATGGTCGGACCACTCCATTATCCACTTCTATCTCAACTATACCAGAACTCCTACCACCTCTAAAGAAATTCTGCCGCCCGCCCTCACCAGTAGTGCCAACCAAATAACCAAGGAAAGACTACTTCCTCACATCGAGGTTCAGGAACTCGAACACCCATTCACCAACAACCTGGACACCCTCGCAGCAACCTACAACACCATTATCACCAAGGCCATAGACATCATTGCACCTCTTACACATAGGAAAGCCAAACCCACCAAAAAAACGAACTCATGGTTCACCCAGGATCCCTTGAAACTACGTTCATAAAAACGATTGGCTGTCACAGCTTGGCAAATGAACCCCTATGACACCACCAAACAAGCTTTTAAAAACATCGCCAAACCATACAAATCCACCATCATCTCAGCCAAAGCCAACTCCTTCAATACCAGGATTGCCAACGCTAAATCAGGATCCAGAGAAATCTTCGCAATATTCAGAGAATTGGAAACTCCCACTCCCCCCTCCAACCTCCAGAATAAAGACAAAGATTGGTGTAACGGCATCCAAGAAGCCATGATCAACAAGCTGAATACTCTACAAGAAAAAATCATCAGTCACCAAAAAGCCTTATCGCAACATCTATTTGACCTACACCAGAACACCCCATCCACAATCCCAGCCTTCTCATTCCAGGAGATGACAGAAAAGGAAGTCCTAACCATACTCAACTCGATCAAACCTTCCAACTGCAAAGGCGACTCGTGTCCGGCCCAGCTCATCAAGGACAGCGCCCCCAGACTGGTACGGTTCTTCACAGCCTTTATCAACGCTTCGTTCAAATCCAACCAAGTGCCATCCTGCCTCAAAGAAGCATGGGTCCGCCCACTGTTGAAAAAACCTACACTAGACCCCAAGATACCAGGGAACTACAGGCCCATCACGGCCAACCACGATAGTTCCCTTCCTTCTTAAGATTTTGGATAAAGCTGCATACCTCCAAGTGCAGAATTACCGTGAAGCTCATCACCTGCTTGGTCTCCGGCAATCCGGCTTCCGCCGAAACCATGGTACAGAAACTGCATTACTGGACCTTAACCAAATCGATGACCTCAGAGACTTAGGCAGACCAGCTCTTCTACTTCTACTGGACCTTTCTGCGGCATTCAACTTGGTCGACCATGACACCCGCTGCAATCACCTCTTTACAGCAGGCAACTTTTCAGCAGACACCACAGCCTGGATCGCATCCTTCCTTAGGGGCAGAGAAATGAAAGTCTTCTCCGGCCTAGCCTGCGCCCAACCACATTTAATTAATTGCAGTGTCCCGCAAGGGTCCTGCATATCTCCTACATTGTACACCATATTCACAAGGTCACTATTCAAAAATCTTGATGCAATGGGCATCACATGCACCAACTACGCGGACGATACACAAGTCTTCATCCCTCTGACAGGCGACTATGAGGCTGACGAAAAAACCCTTATTTCCATGTACACCACCATCCAAACCTAGATGGCTGAAAACTGGCTTTGCCTCTACAGTGAAAAGACAGAACTACTTATCATTGGATCGCCTGTCACAATAAAAAAAATGGGGTCCCAACATGACTCCTTCATCATTGACAACTGCCGCATATCGGTCTCCAAAGCAGTCAAAACCCTAGGAGTTTACCTGGACTCTAACCTCACCATGGATAGACAGGTGAATGCAATCTCCCCAGCAGCAGCCTACCACTCGAAACTTATCACTGCCGCAAGGCCCTTCGTCTCGCAGCGAAACTCCCTCACCATTGCCAGAGCAATCATAGGTTCCCGCCTAGACTACTGTAATGCACTTCTACTAGGCACCTCAGCTAAAAACATCAAAAAACTTCAAACGGTGCAGAACAATGCCCTCAGAGCAGCCACTGGAATCTCTAAAAGAGACCACATCTCGGCCACCAGGAAATCCGTCCATTGGCTACCCTTCAAGGAACGGATCCTCTTCAAATCACTCGCACTCACCCACAAATGTCGCCACGACACAGCACCACACTACCTTGCGCAATGATTCTTTGATCCCCCTTCAAACAGACCAACCAGATCCAGCCATACCAACCGACTATCAATTCCAAAAAGCATTAGGACCAGAGCAGGTGGCGCTAGCTTCCCAGTCCTCGCAGCCACCAACTGGAACCTGTTACCTGCCTCTATCAGAGGCATCGAGTCCCACCTGGGCTTCCGAAAAGCAATAAAAAAAATGTTGGTTGTGTAAACCCCACTCTGACCTGGGACTGGATAGACGCACTTATCACTTGTCAGTGATCACCTTGCCAACTGCATAACTTATGTAAGGCAACCTTCCTTGTCCAGGCTATTGTTAGACACGCTCTCTCTGTAACATTCACTGTATATTGCAACTTGCACTGTAACTAAGTCATTTTCTTGAAACAGCGCAACGATGCCTCCGGGCTGCGTGGTGCTTTACAAATGCAAAAATAAATAAACAAATGAATAAATTCCAACAGGCATGCCATTCAGTTTCAAGCACCTACAGTTCCTGGTCAGGCTGGCATTTGGTATCACGATCAACAAGACACAGGACCATCAAGTGCAATGGTACCAACTTGTGATCTCCATGTTTCTCCCACAGGCAGTTATATGTTGTGTGTTCCCCAAAGCATTTGTATAGCGTTGCTCCAAATGGCAAAACAAAAAAAATGTACTTTATAAACAAGCCTTACAATGACATGCACTTTGGTAACATTTAAATTTAGGTCCATACGCGTTGACACCATCTGCATCATGTTACCCATCATGCTGCTCAACTCATAGAAAGTTTTTTCTATGGCCCATAGAAACTTTTTGGGTGGCCCATAACTCTGCCCTCCCCGGACGAATCCTGATGAAACTGTGTAAATAATGGATATGAACCCCTCAGAATAATTCTGCAAAGTTTGGTGCGGTTTCGACAAAAGGGGCAAAGTTATAGTGGGGTCCCAAAATGTGTAGAAATTGCTATGGACACAGACACAATGGAAAAAGAAAATGTATCACACCTACAGGCTAAACCACTGGACGGAATTTCACCCAATTTGCATCAGGAGCTGCGGCTTGGATCCAAAAGCATGCCTTTGTACATATGGTGTAAATCTGCCCAGTAATTCTTTTAAAAATGGCCAAAAGTAGATACAAGTAATTAGTGATATCTGGGTCCGGTCTGTGGACTCACCTCCTGATTCGGGGTCTATGGACACTTCTGGACCAATCATGGCATGGTGTGATGTCTGCGGACACCGTGCACACCTGCTGATTGGATGCTCAAAAACGTGAGGTGCGTCATATATCTGGAAATGGCCGCCATGTTGGATCTGCTGACAGCCACTGGTGTGTCACCGGATAGCGCAGTGGGGAAAAAGTCTGGAAACACATTTAGGGTAATTTGGTGGTCAAAAGAGTGGCTGGAAAGGGAGGGGGAGTGGAATAAAGATGATATGGAGCTGTTTTTATATGTGGAAAAAGTGGGTGCAGGTACCGCTGAGTCCGCTGTCAATTTTGGTGCCCATGGACATCATTTGGATGGCAGGGGGTTCAGTGTGAGTCTTTATATGTGAAGGTGTTATATGGTTTAATTCTATTGTGGTGGTTGCGGTCAGTGGCCAGATTCTTGGGGCATGGCCATAGGCCATGCCCCAGAATCTTGGCAATGGCCACACACACTATAGTAATATGTGTAGAGTAATTATATGTATTGTAGGGGGAGTTTACAGTATTTGAAATATGGTGAAATTATATATGGTATTTATCATTGTAGTACAGTTCAGGATAGTGCTTATGGAATATGTATTTGTTTCTTTGTGAAGATAACAAATAGGATGATACTTGGTGGAGTTACTTAGTTGCATACGGGAATAAAGCTGGCCTCTTTGGTTCTTTTTTTCTGTGAAAAAAACACAGTATAATATGTTAAGCAGGATAGTTTAAAAGCTTTAAATGCATAAAATTTTAAATAAAGAGGATGGGAAAGAAGAGTACTTCATATGTAAGGTGAAGTATTGCATATAGATATGGTGGCGGTATACACATATGTGTGAGCAAGTGGAGATTGTTGGTAGTGTAAGGGATGTAATGAGTAAGGTTGGGAAGTGTGACATTTCTATGGAAAATGCTGAGCAATTAAAAATTATCTTTTTAGCAGCATTTACACAAAAGTTAAAAAGTGCATATGTGGATTTATAGCAACATTCTGCGCAATGTTGTAAAAGACAAGACAAGCAGATTTAAAAGATTTGTACAATATTTTTAAGAGGCCCTTGTATGGAAGTTTGATATGTTGGCAGTACACGTATACTTGCAAATATGATGCATTCCAATATGTAGGTGCTTATTAATTCTTTGTTTTTTTTCTTTGTATTGTTGAATTTGTTTTGCACTTTTTATATTAGAAAACTTGAACTATAAGTCCCAGAGGGCAGAGAAAAAACTGGGACTGGATAAGTACCTGCAGATTGGAACAGGTTTTGTTAGCAGGCATGGATGTATTTATTGGCAAGTTATTAAACTTCCACACACTGAGTGGCACTTCATAATGTTGTACATATCTTTTGCATTTGCTTTTTCTTTTTACAAGGATGTTACACATAGTGCCGTTATAAATGCATACATGATTTTTAAACTTTAATGACAATGCTCCTAAAAAGAAACATTTTTAAACACACCACATTTTCTATTTTTCATTTTATGTAAATTTCATACTTTTGTATGTTACAGTCCAGTCCAGGTCTTCTTTATTTTTTTAGGATTTGTAGTCTGAGTGGTGTGATGGTAGAAGTGGAATTACAAGTAACAGAATGCACAGAAAAGAATAAGAACTTAATAAGCACCTATAGAATGGAATGGGTGATATTGGCCAGTATGGGTGTACTGCCAACATATTAAGCTTACACACACCAAGTGCCATTTAAACATTTTGCACAAATCCTTTGAATCTGCTTTTCGTTTCTTTTACAGCAAAGTACACGCAGGGCTGCTGTAAATGCCCATATGCATTATTTAACTGTCATGAAAATGCATCTAAAAAGACAATATTTATAAATGCACAGCATTGTAAGTAACTGCCACTTGATGTGAGCTGATGCTGAATGCTACAATACATGGCATTTGATACATGGCATTTGATAGAGTGGTTAAAAAGAAAATATATTTATTTAGAGGCTTATCACAGGGCAAGTGGCAGGAACCCTGTATACATACAAATGTGAATGAGTTGAAAAAATGCTTAAAAAATATAAGCATACCTGTACTATGGGCCTCATTACACGGACGGCGGTAACCATGGCGCTATTAGTGCCATGGTTGCCGCCGGTATTTTACAGAGTCCGCCATGGTGAATGGTGGAATTACCGCCCTATTCCAAGGTGTGTGGGGGCAGTAATTCCCCATTCACCATGGCACTTCCCCATTCCCATTTTTGCCCCATAGGGCTCAATGGGAATGGGGAAGGCGGTAATTATGGTACCGCAAATTGCAATACCGTAATTACCTCCAAGGTCACTTTGCGGGTCCCATCCTTAACGGGTGGTAAGACCAGCCATTAAGGTAAGGTCCCAGAAAGGGACCTTGTAGTAAGGTGGTAAGGGTTTACCGGCACTGGTACCCTTACCGGTACCGGTAAACCCTTACCGCCATCCATATAATGAGGCCCTATGTCTTGTTCAATGCAGATATTGTTGAATCTGCAATTAGACATCTTGGAGAGTTTTACAGTAGTTTCTGATGCAGGTGGCTGTGAGTAATAGAAGACATTTACTCTGAGAGTTCAAAAGTATATCTTAAGTGTTGAACTCAGATGACAGGGTTGCATGTAGAGTTTTAGGATGTGATTGGTAGATAGATGTGTGACTATTTGAAAACAGTCAATGAGGGAGTGTTACAAACATGAAAGTGGAAATGCTAGAAGGGCTGCCTTGTGGTACGAGGTCCATGCACACTTCGATTATCAGCAGACAGTAGGCGTGCTATCTGGGTCCTTAGAGGATGCCTGGCATGGAAAAGGGACTGTGGGGATTAGCCAACGAGGTGCTCTGGTTGTGGTTTAGAGGAAGACAGCGTAGCAGATGTTTTGTTTGTTGTGTGCAGGGAAGATGGCTGTTGCTATTCCTTTGAAGAAGATGAATGTGTGTATAGTGGGAAATTGCTGCATGAATTGTTTAAAACGTTATACTGAATCTTGTGGCATCTCTGCTAATATTGGATTGGAAGGAGTGGAAGTTTGGTGGCATACAGTTTCTGGGATAAACTTGGTGAGTTTTTTATTATTTTGGCAGAGTAAGGCTCAATTTCAAAGTCCTGTTGTTATTATTGTGCATTGCGGAAGAAATAGTTTGGGCTATGTTACTCCAGTATCTTTGCAGGTTGCATTAACGGATATGTTCCGAATCTTAATGGAACTATTTCCATATGCAAAGATAATTTTTTATGAAATAAATCCAACGGAAATATGGAGATGTCCAAATGTTTTTTTTTCCGTACGAATAGAAGAAGCTAGGCGTCATGAGAATAAAGGTGTACGTGCTTTTTTGAATGGCTTGGGCATGGCATCTTTTCCAAATGAAAATATCATGTTGGAGGGAGCAATGGAGTGCATTAAATCATGTTGGGAAGCAAATGTTTCTTTTCAATGTTAAAAATGCTTTGAAAAGATTGATGTGAACAACTTAAAGGATAAAATGTGGAGTGCATAGGAAAGCATGTGTCAATAGGTGTTGGATAGAAAAATTAGAACAATAAAAACATTTGAAAACCAAAAAACAAACAAAAAACACTCTTTTAAGAGCCACCTTTGTAGAATAAAGTGTTTAAATTGAGTGTAAACCTCCCCGCCCCCATCAATTGGGCATACTGTCCGCGTACACCGCGGTACTCTGCGGACCCGAACGTGCCATCTGGCTCTTTTAAGAATGCTTGGCATGGAAAGTGGACTGCAGAGACTGCAGACAGTCGTAGATGTCCGTGGACATCAGGGAATCAGCCAATCAGGTTTCCTGGGTGTGGTGTGTGGTGTGCAGGAAGACTGGGTAGCGAGAGTTATCTTTGTTGTGTGCTATGAAGATGGCTATGGCTACAGCTTTATGGAAGCGGAGTGTCTGGTTGGTAGGCAATTCTTGGGTCCATTGACTAAAGGTGTACTCTGAGCAGTGTGAATTACGTGGCACAATTGGATTTTAAGAATTTGAAGTTTCCTGGTATGGAGTTTGAGGAATTAAGTGGCTGGAATTGATCCCGTTTTGTGAGAATATGGTTACATTCAATCATCCAGAGATCGTTCCTTTTAACTGTGGAGGCAAGAGTTTGGGCTATGTTACCAGAATTTTGTTGCAGTTTGCAATGAAGGATACATTTGGAAAGTGATGGAACTGTTTCAACGTGGAAAGATTGTTTTTTTCTCACATAGCTCAAAGACAAATGTGGATGCATTTGAATTTATTTTGTCTACAAATTGAAACAGCAACGTGCAATATGACCAAAGTTGTATGTGCTTTTTTACAGGTTGTTGGCAGTACATCCTTTGTAAAGAAAATATCAAATTTGATATTGTGAACATTTCTCAAAGAGATCGAGTGCATTTGACTGACATGGGAAATTAGAGTAAACAGCCAACAACTGTACTTTCCCCCCACCAAATACCCCAACCTCCCCCCTAACTACCGACTGATTGGCATTCTGCACATGTCACATGACATATGTGTCCCAGTTCGCACATTGTAAAGCATCAGGGTTCGTTTACGTTAGTCGCATCTCAGTGTCTCTGTATTTTCAACCTCCAATTTCCAGTGTTCGTGGCATATTTATAGATACCAGTTCTCAGTGAGTCCACACTTTTGTTACATGGTCTTCGGTGCCCTCATCTGATATCATTATCTATAGAGGCTGCTCCATCTCTTGTGTTGGGGCTCATGAGTGATGAGCCTTCTCCTTCTGTGGATGCCCCTTGTTTCCACTCAATGTAGTATTGTCAAAAAGGAGTTCAGTAATCAATTGGTCTGCTACTGTCCGGGATTGTTAGAACGTATCCAGTGTCCCTTTGTTCACACATATTCATAGTCTCCAGCCATCCCCCAAACCCTGATGCAGTGCGCTTCCCCCATGCCCCGGCTATTAGGTGTCTGACGATCACAGTGGCCATCCCCAGGAGCTTGGTCTCACCTCGGGGGCCCTTCTCAACTAGCGCTACGAGCCATACCTCCGGTGTATAGTTCCACTTTGACAGCAATATTGTAGTCATTGCTTCCTGAATCCTCCCCCAGTAGGGCCACAACTGAACACATTCCCATGCTACGTGATAAAAGTCATCTAATTCCATATTGCATCTCCTACAGGCAGAAGACCTCTCAGGGTAAATCCTATTTAGCTTGGCTGGTGAATAGTACACCTGGTGTAGGAACTTGTAATTAATTAAACTAAACCGGGTGTTTAAGGATATGGTGCGTGTTTGCATGCAAATGATTTTCCCGCTCACTTCATCTATTACCTTTCCCAGGGTGTTCTCCCAAGTTTCCCTATACTTCTGCCCCCATATTTCTCTATTCCCTCTCGCCATCTTATATATGGTCGACACCAATTTCCCTGTGACAAAGGATTAAGCACATATTGGCGTATGGGATGTGGGGTGGGCGCTTGGGGAAATTTGGGCCATTTGGATCTGAGTAACTACCTGATCCTATAGTACATGAGTAGGGGTACTGTTGTCCACTCCCCCCTTGTCCGTGGGGCCTCCCAGATAATAAACCTTCCCTCGTGGACCAAATCTTCTAGCTCTTGAATCCCTTGCTTCTGGAGGTGAATCTGAAAAGACCTCTCATGTGTTGGCAGTGTTCAGTGTATGTTATATATCGGAAGGCCAGGTGAGTAGTGGCCCTCGGTGTTGGTCATGCGTGCCATCTGTTCCCAAGCCCTACACATTACCACCGTGGGTTGGACCTCGGCTTGAGGCACCCTCACCGGGGTTCTCCATACCCTTCCCAGCAAGTTATTTGGGCTGGCCACTTCTTTTTCCAGGAGATCATGGGGAAAGCCTGGCGCAAGGGGTCCCCATCCAGTTATATATTGAACCTGCGCCGCCAGGTAGTACATATTTAGGTCGGGGTATTCTAGTCTGCCCTGGTCCTACGGCTGTGTGAGAGTCTCATAGACCATCCTGGTGTGCTTGCCCACCCAGATCAGTCGTATCATTAAGCTTTTAGTACATATCCAAAATCGCCGGGATGGGGGGCAAGTAGGTAAATTGTTAAAGATATAAAGTAACTTGGGCAGTATGACCATTTTTGCTAGTGAGATGCGCGCCACCATGATTCTAATCTATGTTCCAAATTTTCTAGTGTATTCATGTAGTTGTTCACTTAAAGATCTCCCACACTTGTAGTCACGAAAATCCCCAGATATCGCATTTCCTTGCCAGCACCAGCGGACATCCGCTCTGATATCAGCTCGCTGCACACCTGGGTCAGTACTTCGGATTTACTCCAGTTGATTCTCAGCCCGGAGAATACCCCAAATGTAACTAATTTTTGTGTTAATGGAAGGATATTTATTCTAGGGTGTTTGAAGTACAGTAATATATCATCTGTGTTTATCAATATAATGTTGAGTTGAGATTGTATCCTAACGCCCCGGTGTGCATGCATTCCCTAATGTGACAGTCAAGTGCTTCCATTACTAGTGGAACAATATCGGTGAGAATGGGCAACATTGAAGTAGTTGTTATGACCAAATTTAACATGTAGTAGTTATGCTATGATATGATATTTTATTTATATCGCACTCATACACAAGTGTTTCAGAGCATGACCAAGCAAAGGGAGGGGAACAAGGGAGAAAACAAAACCTACGATCTTACTAGGCCCTGTGACATTAAGAACATGCAAGTGCAGGGAAAAGTGAAAGGGGTTAAAGTGCGTGGAAGGGAGAGAAGTGGAAAGTGCGGAACAGAGGACAAAACAGAATGAATAATAAGTGCAATAAATAAATAAAGGTTGTGAAAAGAGGTAGTGCAGCCAGCAAGTGGCAAGTGCATGATTAGTCAGATAGAGTATATCTGATAAGTGCAGAAGAAGAAATGGGGGACTGTATGGGTACAGCTACAGATTCCAGTGCAAGGGGTGGCCTGGAGGCAGTGCAGGAGGGAGGAAGGGTGAGCAGGTACCTAGCCCCAAAGGACACAGGGCGGCCAGGTGCATGGTGCCGACAGAGAAAAGCAGCTCAGCAGGGGAAAGAGGAGCAAAGGCAGAAGTGAAGAGGAAGGTATTGAGGTGCTCCTGGAACTGGAGATGGTTCTGCTCAAGTTTCAAGGTCGCAGGGAGGCTGTTCCAAAGGGAGGCCGCAGCTGAAGACAGAGATCTGTCCCCAGCTCGTTTCTTTGAAAAATGACTGACCCTGAAGGAGTTAGAAGTAGAGGAGAGAAGGGTTCGAGAGGGGAGGTATTTACAGAGGGATAGTTGAAGGTATTTTGGACCCAGGCCCCAAAAAGCCTTGTGGACAATGCAGAGGGTTTTAAATGTAATCCTTGCATTCACTGGGAGCCAATGAAGAGATTTCAGAGCTGGAGAGATCCTATCCCAGGGTTTAGGCCAAGGACAAGTCTCACAGTCCTGTTCTGGATTAGTTGTGAAGGGGACAGAGTGGAGGCAGGTAGATTTAGAAAGAGGCTGTTAAAGTAGGCCAACCTAGAGAGAACCACAGCTTGGGAGACAGTGAGCTTCTGAGGGAAGAAGAGGAAAGGCAGAGTACCTCTAAGGAGGTGCAGTAAGAAGTTTGACATTTTAAAGACATCAGCGATGTGTATTGAGAAGAAATGTGTGCAATCAAAGATGACCCCGAGATTTTTAGCCTCGCAGGTAGGGGTAGGAGGAGGGCCAAGTGAGGCCGGCCAGAAAGTGAGGGGAAAGGGTGGTGAAGGTATACCAATGAGGATGATCTCAGTCTTGTTGGCATTTAGACAAAGATCATTGGCGGCACACCAATTTTGAATGGCGATTAGGCAATCAGAGATGAGGGAAGGAGAGGTTGTGTCTGATGGAAGCCTGAAAATGAGTTGGGTGTCATAAGCATAGCACTGGAAGTTTGAACAGAAAATGGAGATGCAGTAGGTGAGAGTTGCCAGGTATTGGTTGAAAAGCCATGGCAAGAGGTTCGACCCTTGAGGGCATCACAGGTAGAGAGGGAGATAGAGGAAAGGAAGGACCCAAGTTGTACCGGGGAGGGTCGGTCAGAAAGGAAAGCGGTCAGCTGGGCCAGAGCCTGACCAGTGATACCCAGGTTGTCATGGAGACGATTGAGCAGGGTGGTATGGTTGACCATGTCAAAAGCAGAGGAAAGATCCAGTAGGATGAGGACAGAGGGAATGCTACAGTCAAGGTTGGAGAGCAGGTCTTCGCGGATGTTCAGGAGAGCAGTTTCCATGCTTCTGACAGCTCTGAATCCAGATTGGTGGTCATGAAGAGAGCCAACAGAGTCGGAATGAAGGTTAAGCTGGGAGATGGCAAGCTTTTCCAGGAGCTTCCCCAGAAAGGGAGTAATGGAAATTGGATGATAGTTAGCCGGACAAGAGGGATCAGCTGTGGGTTTCTTGTGGAGAGGATGCACAAGGGAGTGCTTAAGAGGGGAGGGGAAAGATCCAGAGGCAAAATAATGGTTACAGAAATCAGCAAGGGCCGGAGCAAGGGTATCAATGTGGTCCTTAAAGGTTTTAGAGGAACAGGGATGGACCTGTTTGATGAGGCTTTCATAGATCGGACTTGTCTAGCAACCTCATCCGGGGATAAAAGATGAAAGGAGGAAAAGGAGGCAGGTGGGGGTGGCTGAGGGAGGGTCAGCAAACCAGAAATAAGAGGGGAGATGAGTGGGGATGGAGTTGAAGTAAACAAAAAGGAAAAACAGAAAAGAAAAGTACAAACACTTTTTGTGAAAGTTAGAAAAAATAATTAAGTTCAGTAGAACATATGTAAGTTTAGTACATAAAACCAAATAATCAAAAATTATATAAAAGCAGAAATTGAAAAAAAGGTTATTTTAAGAGCCATCATTTTTTAAACGAAAAATTATTAAAATGATTTTAATTCTCTCACCACTTTGTAAGTGGCAGTTGGTATGTTGAAGTTTAATATGTTAATAGGGTTACCTGTAGAGTTTTTGGAAGTGATTGCTGGATGGATGTGTGAATGTTCGAAAGCAGGCAATGAGGGAGTGTTGCAAACATAAAAGGAAAAAGGGTAGAAGCGCTGTCTTGTGCGATGGTGTGCACATGCTATTGGGGTGTTTTAAAGATGCCTGGTCTGGAAAGGCGACTGCGCAGACCATGGATAGTTATGAAGGTCCATTGATTATGGTCATTGTATGCTAAAGAAAGTTATTCATCACAGCACATCTCTACTATACAATTGTCCATTACTTCCATTAGACTAGTGCAAAATGTTAATTTACATTTTTTAGACTCTTATTGAGTCTAAGTACTTTATTCAAAAATGTAAATTAGATGGAATCGATAAGTTTCATTTTTATTAGTTCTGTTTTTTAACTGTGAAAGGTGGCTCCAAAAGGAACCTTTTTCTGGTGTTTTTTGTTGTGTGTTTTTTTTTGTTGTTGCAGGAAAGGTCAGGAAGTAAGGCGGGGAAGGGAAATGAGGGAAGGGAAACCAACCACAGGTACAGAGGGGCAGGTGGGCAGGGGAACATATTGGGTGTGACTTAAATATAAAGTAAGCAGCAGTGTTTCTCATGCTTGTTGATTGCAGCCTCAAAAGCACTTTGAAACTGCTCCCCCTGCAGAGTTGTGTGTTGCAGTATATACAGAGTATTGTTGTCATCAAAAGATATGGATCCACAGCCTCTTTAATGGCGTGTAAGGTAGATGGTAGGATCTTCTGCCCCACATGAGTAGGCTATGTGGAGACAGTATCGGTTGAGGAAGATGAGGTAGAGGAAGACAGCCAAGTACTTCCTGAGAAAGGAACAGCCTTTCCCATAGCATCCTGTTGGTTAGATTTGATGTGGCAGTGTATGGAGGTGGTTCCGTAGGAGTACTGCCCACTTGTCAACGACTGAATATAACATTGCAATCAGTGAATTTTACCTTGGTAGCCTGAACCTTCGGTACACTCCCAATGGTGATAAAGAACCACCACACCTACAATTCACTGTGGGTGCTGGAGATAGGTACTTGCTCTCATCTTCCTGCTTCTGTTCATGCATTATTGTGCTTTTTCCATTGTCCAGGGCTTCCAGCTTGTGGCAGTGGTGGTGTTGGTGGTTGCTCCTGGGGAGGAGCGATGGCCATGACTGAAGCAATTTTTGAAGTTAAATATCAGTTGTGCTAATACTCTTGTAAGCACAGGCTATCTCCTGGATTACAGAGGGGAAATCAGTAAGAATAGGTGTAGGAGCTGTGGAAGTGTAAACCCTCAACTTAAAACCTCTTAGATCATCTGGAAATGCAGTTTCAAACTGTCCGCGAAGCACAGAAACATTTCTGAAGCGCGGACCCATTTGCGAACACGTCATCACGCTGCACGCGCACGGTCATGTGACATTGTTGGAGAAGTCTGCAGTGACGTCAGATGTTCGCAAACATCAGTGAACAAAAAATGGTGTAAAAAGCTGTAGAACATTGATAGAAGTGTTTTGAATGTTACTAGGCAGCGGGGGTATGGGACAGATTTTACTTGAAACTTTCTAGATTGGATACAAATGATGATATATTGGGGTGAGTATGAAATGAGGATGTTTTAACAAATTAGGGTGCACTGGTAAACACTTTTGTAATTCAGTGAAAACACTTTGCTAAAGGATCCTTTTGGTTAGAAGTAAAACCTAAAAAACACCAGAAATTCGACAGTTATGGTAAGCTAAGCAACCACAACTTGTGCCACCACCATGCACTGCTAAGACACCCAGGACGTGAAAGATGACATGTCAAATGTCATTGATGACATCACTGACAACATCTCATATCTAGGCCAATTATTTTTGTTCACTGACATGTTTAGACCAGTTGTTTTTCTTCACTAACAGTTAGAATTATAAAATTGAAAAACTTGCTTTATATCTAGATATCCTTTTCCTAAGTTGTTAAGGTACTTTCCTTAGAGTTTGGCCTCAGCTCATGGTGCACATACATGGGGAAATAAACAAGCCTTAAATACATAGTTCATTTGTATTCATGATAATGAACTGTAATGTTATTGTAATTTCTTGTGATGCTCTTTGTTTTCTTCTTATTGAAGTTTTGCTGTATGTGCCTAAGATTCCAATGCATTGTGTTTTCTTTATATGTATTGTATTGGTTGTACTAAAACAAGTGTGTAGTAAATCTTGCATTGTTAGCTATTAATTTCAAGTTTAACAGTAGACCAAATTGTGATAGTCTTGCATTCGTTATTTTACTGACTAATATTACCAGATTACAAATACTTTACTTCTCTGAAGCACGCTGCACCCATTTCCTATCAGTATGTATTATTAGTTTGTTTTATTAACAAGAACACTTCAAAATAACAGTTTGTTTAAACTAGTAAATGCTTTAATACATTAAGTACTTCATGAGAGGTCCCCCGATTATCCATGAGATGGTACGACCAACATTGTACACACAACTCCTTCTAGCAACTTTTCCTCAGAATTAATTTCATATGTGATGTCATCAATAACATGTGTGATGTCATATTTAATTTCCTGGGTGTTAGTCTTAGCAGTGCACAGTGGTGGAGTGCATTATGGCTGTTTAGCTTACCATAACTTGTGAATTTCTGAGGGGGTTTCGGGTTTACTTGTAACCGTAATGTCCCTTTAACAGTTTTTTCACTGAATTTCATAGGTTTTTATTAGTGCAACTTAACCATAACATCCCTTTCACAACGTTTTTTCACTGAATATATCTCTAAATATATAAAAGGGAAATGTGTGGACATGTGTGTGAGTCTGTTCAAAATGTTCAGCACACTTCCCAACATACTACAAATCTGACCTTTGACATGTGGGTAGGTTGCATGGTGTAGACAATGTTAAAAGTAGAGAATATACATTTTTACAAAATAATATTTAAGCTGTCTGTAATGCTTACCCCTGCCACATGGCTCTTCACGTTGTAGTTCTGCCGTAGTTCTACGTTCATTGTTCCTAAAGTTCAGCAGTTCATGAAAACTTCAGCAGTACATTGTTCCTAATATTGTCTACAAAGAAGCATTGGTTCAGTTCATTAAATAAACTTCAAACTAGGACTGAAGTAGGGATTACAGTGCAAAGTACTGGTACACTTGCTAGTATTATAGGGCGGTGATAGACGCCCTATCCTTAAGGTGAGTCGGAGTCACATAGGAACCCCTCAAATTTCTATTGTTAATAACTTTTGATTCGGGTAAAGGGACTTGGCCAAAATTCTGAAAGTGATTGAACGTCTACAAGTCCCCCTCAGACTGAAAAGTTACATAAAGATTCGTTAGCAAATAGAAAAGTCATTAAGTGTCAAAAAACGTTTTTTTTCCAAAAGTGCAGCCTACGTCCCATTCATCTTCCCATAGACAAAAAAGGTACATTTTTGCCAAAACGCACAGCCTAAATCGCTGGATGGATTTGGACCAGGTCCAAAACAATTTGGGCACGAAGCGTTGACTCACGATCCATGCTTGGTTTGGAGTTATTCCGTGCCGTAGTTATTTTAAAATTTGACAGAGAAGGGGGTGCCCCCTTCCCCATAAATTATAGTTATATCTCCCATGGTGCATTGCAGGATTATGGTTTTCAGAAATGAAACAATCGCAATCTTGTTTTTCACTCGATGCAATAGATATTCGTGTCTGTAGTCGTGGTTGTGGGAAAATGAAATGCAGTAAAAAGCTATTTGCAGGTCAACAAACATACAAATGCCATCAGGGTAGAGGTGAGGGGATAGCTAGAAAGCACTGTGTGAAATTCGGGATTTGTAGGGGGTCCAGGGGCTACGTTTGCAACACAAGGCTTTCTGTAACCCTGGCTGTAGCCGCAATAGCTGACATCTGCAAGCAAACTGTGTCACAGAAGCAGTGTGTGCACTGTGGTGAAAGGGAGAGGGCAGGGGAGGTGAGGAGGCCATGTGGGGAGTGAGGGAGCTCGCACAGATAAGGGGGGCACTTGGAGATGGCCTGGGGGGCAGGAAAGCATTTTTTTCTGGCTGTTTTGTCGATATCCGTGGCTATGTACGAGGTTAAGAAGGACTACAGATAACCATGGGTATGTGTAGTTCACTACCCGTGTTTTTTTCAAAGATATTTTTATAACTATAGTGACGTCGGGGGTGAAAAATCACTGGTCATCGCCATGGTCAGTGACTCAATAACCATCCAGGTCTCCCATTCATGCAGTAACCAGGACAGACTCTGTTTAGTTTCAAAGTGAGGAAGGAGCCTGCCTCCTCAGGCCATGTTGTGTGATAAATGAGCCAAACTAACAAGACCACTTAGAGGAATGGGCCGGCCCTTTTCTTGCTTTGAAGCTAAGCAGGGTCATGCACGCTTTGAAGCCATGCAGGGTCAGTCCCGGTTACTGCATGGATGGGCGAATGAATGGGCATCTGAATTATTTATTTTTTTAAACTGTGCTACTCTCAGTCCTTTAAGGTTTTGTACTCAGACAATTTTTGCCTTTTGCTGAATTACATTCTGGTATTTTCAGTCTCCAGGTCAATAATGAAAAATAAAAAAAAAACTGGTGTTTCTACAGCAACAGTGGGTTTTCCATCCCTGCAGTAACTGGGATGAACCCTGCTTAGCTTTAAAGTGTGGAAGGGGTCAGCCCATTAAGGCCATTTTGCCTAATATATGGGGGCCCCCTTAAAAGAACACTTAGAGAAGCATGGCCTAAGGGGGCTGGATCGTTCCTCGCTTTGAAGCTACGCAGGGTCGGTCCCGGTTACTGCATGGATGGCAGACACACCATGGTCCAGAAAACACAGCATCTGCATTTTTATAAAACAAAATATTAAATTAAAAGAAATCACATTTATGCTGAATACTGCTATCAGAGAACCCTGGCTTTAAGAAGTTCGACCCTTCCCAAATCTGCCCCTGCCAAAATGATGGTGCCGAAAAGGGGTGTACCGCTTGGAGAACACCGCTTAACCAAAGTGTGTGCTCCATTGAAAATAATTTAATCTCACTGCACATTGCCTAAAAACATTCTCAAAGTTTTAAATATCTCATGACACACGGTATCCGCATTATTATTTTTTAAACCGTGTTACTGTCAATCCTTGAAAGTTTTGCACTCAGAGACAATTTGTTTGCCTTTTGCTGAATTGCATTCTGGTATTACTAGTCTCACAGTCAAGATGGGGGGAATAATGCCACAATTGTACACTTTTGCCTAACACAGTTTTATTAAGGATTTATATATTTGAGTGACACTATGGTATGTGTACTTTTGGAGTTAATCACATATTGTGTGTTTAATTAAAACATGTATATTTTTATTGAACCTTGAATGGACATTCCCTTTATTTTGGACTGTATTACTATCGCTGTTTATTCATTTTTATTGTATTTATTTGCATGTATTTCAGCGCACAAAACCCTGAGGCATCTAGGCACTAGTTACAGTAAGTGCTTCTTACAGTTCACATGTACGAGAATTCACATTCGGCGGCCATTTTTTTGTCATTTTTGTTTCTCTTCCGAAACGCTCGGGCCTGAAACTATGGGCCCCCGGGCATTACCTGAAGTGGTAATGCCACCCCTTCTTGGGGCTTATTGCTTAAGTGTAAGTCCTTTATTAGAAAGGAATGGAAATTATACAATATGGAAAGGTTTGGGGTTTTCAGATATAGTTAGAAGAGGAAGAGGAGGTTCTCTTCTCGGAGGGCAAGGATGTTGAAGGCCTGATCTCTGAGCATAATTGTGTGCCAGCTATTCTTGCAGTGGTCGTGCCAATCACCAGCAGCCAATGCCAGAGCACTTTGGAGAATGGTTCGGGATGTGGGAGGTGTCATGGCTGATAATGAAGGGATTGTCATTGTCACTGTGGAATAAATGCAGGTGGTGTGGCTACTGAAGGGTGAGGGGGGTTGCAAATAACATCGAAGGATACAGTGAAGGATGTCGTTGATGCTGATAGATGTGTCTTGGACGGCCTTTGCAGAATTCATTGACTTGATTCAGGAGGAAGACATTGCTGTTGCTGCAGAAATTTTAGACGTGTTGCTGAACCATCTTTAGATTTGTAGAGGAAATAGTGGTGATGCATGGAGAGGGTTCGGCAGAGTTGTTGAGCTTCCTGGAGAGTGATGAGTAGAAGTTGCAGGTGGGAGTGCAGGAGGAGATGGAAGAGTAACGAGTAGAAGAGACAGAGTGGGTCCCCCAACTGATGTCTCAACTACGTTTAGTCCCTTCTTCCTTTCCATGATGGCCTGTCGCATATTGGTAGCGGATGCGCTGGGGACAGAAGTGTTCCCAGCGTGCCTGCTCCCGAAATTGACAGAAAAGAAGGTAAGTGGGGGTGGGAGGGAATTCTGTGGTGAGGGGAGGGGCAATGGATAGACTTACCTGATTCGCCGGCCAAGGGAAATGGTGCCACCAGCCCTGAGGAGGCTCAGGGAAGCGGGGCTACCGTCTGGTAATGCATGCGTTCTGAGCCTCCCCGTTGGATGGGAGGCCTCCACACTCCACTCGCTGGGTACTAAGAGACAAAAAAGGCAAAGACAAGTGACTGGCAAGAGAAAACACATGGATTCACAGAGACATAGGAAGGTGACTACGACAAAGGAAGCATTCTCTGGTTGACAATTAAATGGGATGTGATAGGTTTCCCAAACAAGCTGAAATAGATGTTATTTTTATTTCTAGATGTAAAGTCAATGTAAAGGAAATAAATGGGTAAGTCATCCAAAGCCTAGTAGTACAACTACACAGCCAAATGGTGCTAGGAATACAAAGTGTAAAAGGGCTCCAAACAGCAATCAAACTCCACTAAAATACAGGTTGTGTGCTTGCTCTGTGCACTCTTGCACCTGCAGCCTAACAAACCCAAAATGTGAAAGGGAACGTTATCTGGGCATTTTATAGGGCTCTAAACCTTCCAGAGTACACAGAGTCTTGCAGGGTGATTCACTGATTCTGACTGGCCAACTGAACAGAATCCTACCAACCTTAACACCTGGGATGGGTTCAGGTACCATTATAGGCTGTTGTGGGAACTGATTGCAGAGGGCTTTGTTTGGTTCCAGCCACGAGCAATGGTTGGAAGAGTTTCGCTCATCCTTATATGGAAGGACACACGAAGAAAGAAGTAATTAAAGAAATGATTCTCTTGTTCAAAATCAACACCTGCTCAACTCTTCCTTTACTGCAGGAATTGATCTTGTCACATGTTGTCCACCATCCCCTTTCCATCGAAGCACCCTGAAGCCATTGGGGCACACTGTTGGGATCTGGTTAGCAGATCCCAATTTTGCTTGTATTGTTCATTTCTCATCTTGGAGGTCTATTCGGTCTTCACTGTTCTCTTTTCTACTATTCTGTCTTTCCTACTGTTATGTTCTCTCCCTGTCTACATTTGTGTTGTCCCTCTTCATTCTACAGTTGTGCTCAGACATTCTGTTAGAAGAACGGTTGTCCAATGCACAGCTGTAGGGATTCAGGGAGAAAGCAGTTAGAAGTGGCTCTAAGCAGCAGCAGCAGTCAGGGGCTTTCTTATAGCTTCAACAGTAAAGAACTGCTTGGTCTAAAAACACTCTGGATGTTCTGCACGAATTGCTTACTTGTTGCTGAACAGATAGGTATTTGCAGCCCTTTAATACACAGCAATTACACTCCTATTTTGAGCATAACAACCTTTTATATGACAACCAGGCTGGCTTCCATCTCTTCCACAGCACTGAATCTGTCACTATCACTGTTGGCGATAAAGTGTGTATGCTCGCTGATGATGCTGGAGGCGGTACCCTATATTCATGTGTCTATCTGCTGAATGTGGCACTGTTGAACAACAAATCATGTTCTTCCACTTCCACACTGCCAGTGTCCTGGAATCAGCACTCTCCTGGGTGGCATCTTTCTTTAAGCAAGATTCCATATGAACACTATCCTCCCTTTGTACGCTAAGCCACAAAATGTATGCTGCTGAGTACCAAAGGCTGTTCACTCTCCCCATCATTTTCAGCATCTACCTGTGCCTCACCCTCACTGTATTCATTTCTTTATTCATTCATTTGTATTTTGTATTTTTACTTATTTGGGACTTATATAGCTCCTTAATCCAAAGCACCGTACATAGCAAAAATATAACATTGATACAATAATAAAACATGGAAAACTGACATGAGAAGCCTGAGATCAACCCTGCAGGATCAGATGACATTTCAACGATGTACGAAACAAGGAGTAGACAGTGACAGAGTGTAGAGAAAGAGGAAGAGCATTCCAGTGCATGGGAGCATGGTGAGTGAATGTGCGAAAGCGTGACTGGGCACAGGGGGCTGGTACTACAAGACGAAATGTACAGCTAGAGCGAAGAGAGCGGGAAGGAGTATAGAAAGAGACAAGGGAGGAGAGATAATCCGGGGTTAGACCGTAGAGCGATTTAAAGACAAGGAATACAAAGTTGAATTTGAATTGAGCATAGAAAGGGAGCATAGGAGTTCATTCAGACTGAACTTCTGTGCACATGCCATTGACAATTAGGTCTTGGTTAGGACAGACTAATATTTTGAATCCACTTCCCAAATGTCCAACGTATGCTTTACAGGACTTTTATGACAGTGATAAATAGCTCAAATTGTGATGCAGTAGAAGGCCTTGGCACTAGCTACGGCATCCAGCACAAGTCTTCAACGATCTGGCCCACCACTGTAGGTTCTCCCTCATGTCTTATCTTCATCTAACCTAAGTTCCCTTGCTGCTGATCACTCACATTCCCCCTGATTAATTTGGATGACCGAACCTACTTTTGTCATATCCAGACCCTCAAGAAACACAGGCTACCCCGTATTTTCACACAAAGTGATTCTTGCAAATGTCTCATCTCTCCCAAACTGGACTACAGAAGCAGTGCTTATTTGGGTCTTCTATCCTTGCTTATACATTGCCTGCAATGGCTCGCCAAAGCTGGAGCCTGTCTCCACCCTCCTTTGGCATTCAGTGAAAAACACATTTAGTTGAAGTCACACTCATTGGTGCACTGTACCTTCAACAATGTCATCCTATCTTTCGCTGCTTCTCTACTGGCAATCTTCTCACATTGCTGGCCCAGAGAGATCACATTCCAGAGGTACACTTCTCAGTCCTCAAATTCTCAATGTGTTCCCCTTCACAGGCCACTTTGCCTTGCAGGACTTTGAAAACCTGTCTGTTGTAACTTGCAACTTGGCGATCGCCAGGTTCCAAGCGACGATATGAGGTTCTGGAAGATGGGTCGCTGTGAACGGTTAATAGGTGATCAGGAAGAGTTCTGGGCTCTGCATGTAATGCTTGTAAAGATTTACCAAGACATTCCGCAGCTGCAAAGACACACTATTTCACTGTCTCTTCCAGGAAAACGAATCCAGCTGTATCCCACCTTAACACACAGAACCAATAACTATTATACTATTAACAATAGTATTAACAATGATAATAATAACAATACAATAATAATAACATTAATATATATATATATATATATATATATATATATATATATATATATATATATATATATATATATATATATACATATATATATATATTAACCATGAGCCCAGATGAAAAGAGAGATTGCTAGAGTTACTAAGTCCTGAATTTGTGTGCCGTTTGCGTTACCTTGTGATTTGTGGCTTCAGAGGGGAAGCATACACTGTTTAGTGTCCTCCTGGGTGTTAATACTCTTTTGATTTTTATTATTTCCTTCTTTATTTCAGCGTGTGTGGAGAATGTCACCACACATTTTCTCAAAGCCAGGCAAAGCGCTTGTCAGATTTGTGGACATGGTCAAATTTGGTTCACATGCTCGTGGGTCACCGGAAATGTGGGATCTGCATATGGGTTATTTTGTGTTGGGTACTAAAGGAGAGGAACCGCGTGTTTTCTGATTAGTGGTCTCTGGTTCTCTATCCTGGGAGAATCTGGTCATCCGGTCAGCTAGGGGGCAAATGTTAATCTCCTTTTCTTCTGCCTCAATAATTAGGACCCCTTACACATAAGGAAGTTGTCATTCTAAGGAAAGGGAGACAATGGGGGAAATTCTCTCACCTCAGCATGCTTTCCTATCAGGGTCACACCAGTTTAGGTGGCAGAGAAAAGAATGAGCTGGGATCTGGCACTGCCAGAGGCATATTTTGTATTTATTTTATTTTATGGTTATTTGTATAGGGCCTATACATTTGAAAACAGTGTTTCAAAGCACTTCAAGGCAGGGGAGGGAACAAGGGAAACATGCAGTTAAAGAACTTTCTTACTAGGCCTTGAGTCATTCAGAATGGGCAAGTGCTATAAAAGTTATAACGGTAAAAATACGGAACACCACATACTGTAATACAGAACAAACAGACAGAATATAGGACAAAGTATTGTACTAGGCCTGACGACATTTCAGATAGTGCAAGTGCTCTGACATAAAATGAGGGAGAGAGGGAAGGAGGAGAGAAGTGGGGGAGGGACAGCCCGACAAGAGCGAGAGTGCAAGTGCTGTGACGTAAAAAGAGGAAAGAGGGAGGAGGAGGGAAGGGGGGAGAGGACAGGATAGAGAGCTAGAAGAGGGTAGTGAAAGGTGAGTGAGAGCATACATGTGCAATACAATATGGCGGATGCAGAGATGGTGGGTCACCATGATTCGAATATCACAAAAATGCATACAATTGTAATGCAAAAACGGGGGGAGGTACCACTGTTTAAAACACCTAGATTCAAATTGCCCAAACACACACACCCATGCAGGAAAGGAGATATAGAAGCGTAGAAGAACAGCAGTGACATGGCTATTGCACAACTCGATCAGCATTAGAGAGTTGGTGAATAGACACCCAGTGGCCAGAGCAGCATTGCAAAAGTGAGGGAATACCTCTCTCACACTATCAGCCATTATTTAAAAATGTTTAGGATTCGTATGAAGAGTGGAAGCAGCCCTACCACGTTGTATTGAAATACAATTAAAAAACGTGGTATTAAAAAGCATACATATTAAAATGAAATGGAGGATGTATAAACAAAGACTCTCTGAGAACGCCACAATCCCAGCAAAATGCTAGCCAAAAAAGATAAGACTTGTGCCCCCTTCTGAATGTCCCCTTCTGGATGATACATAGGACTATTTGGTCTAAAGATATACTAAAGTAATTTTAAAATAATAAAACTTAAAATAGCAGAGCACTAATCCAAACTCACAACCCCATAGCCACCGTAGGGTGCCTAGTGAGAAACAGCTATCCCTAGAAATGTAAGATTCTCGTTCCACAGGAGATATGCATTAGCTGCAACAGTTGTAAGAAAAACACCCAACCAATGGTACATAATATTCCTTAAACGATGCATAACTAATAACATTTTGAAAATCAACTTAAAAAACAATCAAATAGTGTGAGTGTTGTTACCTGCTCATATTAACCAAACAAATTGTGAACAAGCTTAGCAAGCATATTAATATTGAAGTCCTAAAATATAGGCCTTGAAAACGAGTGCATAGTGCTAAACATGTGCCAGCCACAAAGTAATATTCTGTTTATGTGTAACCAATATAAATGAAATACAGTAAACACGTTATTATCAAGTTGCTCATTAAGCAGCATATTCTATTATCCAGTCTATCCCATTGCCAGTTATAGAACTTTTCCATTTAAATAAAAACCGATTAGCAAAGCTTCTTTGCCAGATAACCAACGGTCCGGATTGCAGAGTGCCAGTAAACAGAATAAGGCCAGGAAGCTTTGCTACCTGGCCGTTTTGCTCATTTAACTATTTATCTGCCACCTGGATAACCAACATGTGGTAATCTGGCATTATTGACACATAAAAAAACTTTACTGAATTTGACAAGACACTGGGCCTCACTATGAGTGTGGCTGTCTGGAAACAAGGGTGCCGCTACGCTTACTGGCACCCTTGTTTCCAGACCCCCACACTCCTAGTCTGCCTGCTGCGGCCGCTGTGCCCGACAGGTCTGATCTGCTGGGTGCAGCGGCCCGCTAGGCAGACTTTTCACAGAAGCACCGGCAGCCTTAGCAACAGTGCTGGTGCTTCCATCTCACCAGTTCCATAGAGTCTAGTCCTATGTGGGACTCTTTGGATATGGGGCGTTACAAAATCCAGCACCTGACTTTCTGCTCTGCTGGGACTTGTAATGCACCGGGAAGTCATGCGCCGGATTTGGTGTTACGGGGACGGCGGTAACTACGGCCTCGTAATGAGGCCCTCTGTGAGGAATTGCCATCTGGACAAGGTTTAGAAGCCATGGCTTTTTATTTAGTAATAAAATGATGCAGGTAGTTTTATCTCAGAAAAGGAGGTTTTCTAACCAGACCCCCCTTTCATAAGCTCCATGCCCAGAACATAGAATATTGTTATTTATTTGATTAGGATATTTGATTTATAAAAACCTTCATACCATACAAAAGAAGAAAATAAAAAAGTCCAACAATACAATAGATAGTCCTTAGATAAAATATATTCATTACTTAATTACAGTGAACACAGTTATAAATACCTTCATAGTACATAGATAAAAGACATTAATTAATTAATTACAGTGCATACAGTTATACATCTCAAGTCAAATTCCTAAGCACATTCACACCAAATCCCACAAATAATTCCAGACATCCATCGCGGTTTCACCTGCCTCAGCAAGCCCAAGGAGGCCTTGGGAGGCTCCCCGAGCCAAAGATAAGTACCGCTCTGAAAAGGGACATGCAAATGAAGTTATTCGCATTGCTTGAATCTATGTGTGTAGATAACTCTGTGCAAGGAATGGAGGCAGGATTTGGTACATTAGGAAACCAAGCCTCGCATAGATTATATGATAAGATTACACCCTGTGAAGTAACAGGGCGGCATCTCAACTTGGTGAGACAAAGTTAAGCAACACAGCTGTGTACAATAACGGAGAGTGACACCCTCTCATCTTGAACCGTGCAATCATTGGATGTGCTCATTCATTGTGAATATTCCATGTGTTTTCGGTTAGAAGTGGTGTCCATGTTTCATTCCATCATGTTTCCATTAATGTATGTGTACATTGAGATACAGTGGCAATCTGGTTCATCAAGCTCTTGAGAGGTGGGCTGTATGATAGGGTCCTGACCAAGTAGGTTAGATGTAGGAGTATACATTTTGGTAATTGTAAGAACGGTAGGGAATAGATTGCTCAGTGCCCAGCCAACATAGGTAGGAAATAGATAGGAATTGCTCAGGCACTAATCTAGGGAGTGCTGGGCAATCCTGTATTGATGTTTGAAGGTATGCATGATTTTTCCCAAGAAACACCCCTACCCATCCATGTATGTTTCCATAACCCTCTTTCTTGTGATCCTCTTTTGCCCTACCTATCCACAATCTCTCCCTAACCTTCTTCCTCTCATTAGCTGCCTCGTGGTGGCCTTTATTACGAACATCAGCTACCCGTGCCAACCAAAGTGGGAGGCTCATACTCCATTCGGCTTCCTTAGTTAGGGAGGGGTTGCGGATAACCCTTTTGGGTGTGACATTACAATCAGCCCTCATTCGGGTAGATTGACCACCCAAGTCAAATGGAGTCCTCCTCACCACCGTTAGCTGATGTGCTTAAGGCTTTACAAGACAAAGAAGTGGAACTTACACATTGAAGACAGGAGACAATCGCTTTGAAGGTGCAGGTGAACGGGTCGATAGCTCAGAGTACACAGTTGCAGAGTGCCTCATCATCCTTCTCAGGGAGACCTACAATGGTGCCAGTGAACCAACCTTTGAACATGCCTCTCCGGCAATCCCAAGAAATACCTGATCTTTCTGATCCAGTGCCAACTGTAAGCCAGTATTTTTTGATACCACACAGGCTAGGACAGCTTTAATCATCTCATATCTGTCTGGGGATGCCGCTGCTTGTGCAATTCCTTTAGTTCAGAATGATGATCCGTTGCTGTACAATTGGGATCAGTTCACCATAGAGTTTGGGCCATTGTTCTATCGTAAGAAGGTATCGCTAGCGCGGACAAGGAATTACTTGCATTCCACAAGGGAACAAGAGATTTGGTGACATACATGACACAGTTTAATATACTGACCTGAAGCTAAACAAACAGTGTTATTATTTATCAGGGATTTCAAGACGAGTTGAAGGATCCCATTGCACAGGTGTAGACCCAGTCAACCACCTGTACTGCCTTAATTGACTTGGAGTTAAGGCTGAATCACAGAATACATGAGCGGATGGGAGAGAAGAAAAGGCTGGATGTTTAATTTTTACATTTAGACAAGAGTAGGGAGACCAGTACAAGACAGGCAGAGAGTGATCCTATGCACACAGGGAGTATAAGGGGCCCTCTTGCAGTGGATGAGAAGGAAAAGCAACGTTAAACTAACCATTGTTGTTATTGTAGCAAAGCGGGTCAGTTTATTCGCAAATGTCCTAACATGCTTCAACAGAGAGGAGGTTCACGACAAAAGTCGAGGCGGGAAAATAGCAGGCTTGTCAGTAGAGGGAACTAAATTGACAAGGCCCAAGACAGACAAGTTCCCAAATTGCTTCACAAATACAGTTCAGAACAAGACACTCCACTTGTACATACTAGCAACCCTCTTCCACTACAAAAGTAGCAGTATCAGCCATGATAGATTCCGGGGCCACAGGGAACTTTGTAGATGTGATGTTAGTGGACAAACTCAAGTTGCCCACACAAGTCAAGGAGGTCACAGAACCAGTCAGCGCCATCACTACTCAAATCCAGCCAACCAGAATGCTCTGCTTACCAAGGCACAAGGAGGTAATAACCTTTGACTTAATTCCTGCTCCTCAGTTTGGGATGATTTTGGGAATGCCCTTGTTAGTGACCCATAATCCCACCATAGATTGGGTTAAACACACGTTGTCTTTCAGCATCACACCATGCATGGAACACCTTCAAGATCTGACAGAACCAGCTATGTTCTTGGCGGAGGGTGTGGTATATCAGAAAAGTATTGAGGAAATGGAGAGAATTCTTCCTGCAGTCTATGCAGACTATTGTGTGATTGATCTTGAGGCAAATACTAAATTGCCTTGTAGTCAAATATAGTTGTGATGGCTGGAAGGTTGAGGATTAATCTTAACCTCTGGCATTGCTCTGAGCAACCCTCCAGATCATCGTTCTTCTCCTGCCAAGCCATTATGAAACAGGAAAGACAATATTCAAATCTGGCTTGGTCCCACCGCAAAAGGGGCAGTCCAGACTGAACTGCTTTGTCACGAGCCTTCTGCACGAAAACATAAGCATTCCTAAACAAGTTTTGGCATTGTTAGGCCTCATCAGTAAAGAGTAGCGTGGGTCTCTAAGCCCAGCAGGCATAGAACCCATGTCTGAGCATACCTGTCCCAATCAGGGTGAGTTATAGCAAAATAAAAGGTGTGATGGCTGGAAGGTTTAGAATTAATGTTAACCTCTGGCATTGCTCTGGGCAACCCTCCAGACCATTGTTCTTTGCCTGCCAAGCCATTTCAAAAGGGGAAAGACCATATTCACATCAGGCTTGGTCCCACCCCAAAAGGGGCAAACCAGCCGAAACCTCTTGGTCACTTCTTTACGAGACCATAAGCATCCCCAAACATGTTTCAGCCTGATGATCTGTAGGGTTGTCCAGAGGCGCCTGCCTCTCACCTCTGCTCTTCAACCTATACATGACCACTCTGCCAGGTATAGTCTGCTCGCACAACCCCACCTGCTAGCACTATGCTGGCAACACCCAAATGATCCTGAGAATTTCCAAATCGAGCTCTGATCCATGATTTGACCTAGCAGCATGTCTCAGAGATTTAGACTTATGGATGACACATAACCACCTCCTTCTGAACGCAGTGAAAACAGAGATCATGGTGCGTGGCAATACAGCTCTACTCCCCCAACATTTCCCATGGACCCTGGCCTAACCCTGTCCTACCAGATCAATAATGTATCAAAATCCTGTCACTACCACCTTAGGCTTCTGAGACACAGCTTCCGTTACCTTACCTACCGCAACAGACTGGCTGCAATTATGTCCATTATCATGTTGACACTGGACTATGCAAACTACATCTACTTGGGGGCACCAGCCTACCAACTTAACAAACTCCAAAGAGTCCAAAACGCCAGACTCCTTCTTGCACTAGGATGAAGGGGCCACATTTCACCTGCTCTCCACACCCTTGACTGGATCCCTATTAGATAAAGGGGTCACATTTAAAATCCTATGCATTACCCACCGAGCAGTGCACAAGACTGGCCTGATATACCTATAAGAAAAGATTAGACCTTACCTCCCAACACACACCCTAAGGTCTAGCATGGTCCTCCTGCAAGTAGTTCCAACCTCCAATTCAGTCAGAATTGGAGGGTCCGCCTACTCAACCTTGGCACCAACACTGTGGAACTCTCTGTCTCTCCACATTTGACACAACCAAGATGACATGGCTTTCCGTAAAGCACTGAAAACCTGTCTCTTTCCCTAAACCATGTAAGGGACTGCCTAGGGCCACTAAACCCTCCACCAATGGCCAGAATTTGGCTAGAACAGCATTATCACAGGAAAGTAGGAACAATCGGGTTAGGGAAGACGGCTAAAATGCCATTATCAGGGAAAGGTAGGAGCAGTTGGGTCACGGAAGCCGGTTCAAGGGATCAGTCAGCTCTGGTCTAGATAGTTGCTGACTCGATTACAATGGCCTAGCAGACCCTGTTGTGCCAGCAAGCTGACTATGCCCCACCCCTGCGCTCCAATCTCAAATGCTACCGACTCCAAACCTGAGACATAACAACACTATATTCGAATGCTGTGACCACGCCAGCTCACTGTCAACGGGCTAGGATACATGGAGTGACACAGAGGACTTTGGACGTGGATGGTGGGTGAGTGAAAGTGCCAGTACAAAGGCACTGCCTTGCATCCAACCAATCTTAGGGGGGCGGGGGTGAATGTGCACAATTGCAGAATGCATGCTGTGGAAAGTCAATGTACAAGTCGGACCTGCCCACCTCCCACACCAATAACACAGTAAACCCCATAGAACATGTACATGTCGGACGTACCTGCATGGATACGCTGATGCAGGACTAAAAACACACACATGAATACAGGCACCAAAATGTAACATGTCCGATCCATAATCAATGAACCACAAAGTGTCACATCATATTCACACACCAATGACCCTGTCAGTCCCACAGCCAAGTGCCAAGGTACACTCAACTTTCAATGCAGACCCGCTGCCCCCAGAAGCCTAAGGCGGCCCGATGTATGATCCATCAGGCCACATGCATGAGAACAATACACCTGCACATGAGGGCCACCATGTCAGCTTGACATGACAATGACAGACACTTGATGATACGTCTGCTGCAAGAGAACAGGGTGCATGTGGAGACAATAAAATGCATGAGGCGATTGATACAACACACACAAGCATTTCATGAAACACCTGCCATACAAATATGCATGCACATAATGCATTTTGCCCTGATGCAGTGAAAGGCGACACACAGACAATGCAATGTGACTCTTAGCTCTGCCTTTCTCCTTGCAGGTCACTCTGGATACCTGCAGCTACCTTGGCACATGACACCTGAGCGGGATCTACAGACACCACAGGAGTGTATTTATTTATTTATTTCTGCATTTATAGCAAAGCTCAAAGCCTGTTGGCATCTAGGCGCTAGTTACAGGCAGACAGACAGAAGTGGAGAAATGGTGGGGAAGGATGGAGGTTAGTTAAAAAGCAGAGTTTTGAAATGCTTTTGGAAGACAGTTTAGGAGGGTTTGCCTCTCAAGTGAGGGGGATGCTTGCTCCAAAGTGACGTGCCAGGCTGGGAAACTGGATCCCCCAGTTTTGAGTGCTTGAAACTTGGTACAACCAAGCAGTGTCTGTAGGCGGATCTTGTAGGTCTTACTGAGCTCTGATTTTTTTAGTTTGTCTGCAAGGTAGCTCAGTGAGTCATTTTAGAGAAATCGATGGGTAAGGGAGAGAATTTTGAAGTTGATTCTGTCCTTGACTCGGAGACAAGGGGCTGCTTTTCTAGCATCAGATATGTCAAGGGCACCTCTGAGCGCATTGTTTTGGGTTATTTGTAGTTTGCAGAAGTTCTTCTTGGAGGTGCCGCTGAGTAAGATGTTACAGTAGTCAAGTTTCGAACCTACCAGTGTCCCAGCAACTTCCAGACGATTAGTGGTAGAGGGTAAAGGTTTACTCACGTTGAACAGTTTGGTATGGTATGGTATAGTATTTTTTAAATATATGGCGCCTATACACAGGCAAGTGATTCAAAGCGCTAAAGGAGGGTGGGAACAAGGGGAAAAAACAAACAGTCCCTCAGAGTCTTTGAAATTCTGAGGCAGAGTAATTGAGTAAAAAATACATTTAACCGTTTGGGAGATAGCAAATAGGCCTGGTGGCATTTCTGCAGTTTTAACAGTGCAATTAAGGCTTCAAGACGGAGGGCGGCAGGGAGGCTATTCCTGGCTATTCCTGAGGGAGGCACCTGCTGAGGATAAGGATCTCCCTCCAAATTTATGCTTGGAGAACCGGTTCACTCACAGAAGGATGGAGGTAGATGAGCGGAGGGCTCATGAGGGACAGTATTTAGGTAGGAAGCGTTGCAGGTAGGTAGGTTCCTACCTAGGTTGAACAATGTAAAGGGTCTTGAATTTGATCCTTCCAGCCACAGGGAGCCAGTGGAGGGATTTCAGTGCCAGAGAGATGCGGTCCCTGGGTTTGAGGCCAAGGATAAGTCTTGTGATTTGCTTCTGGATGAGTTGCAGAGATCGCAGGGCAAAAGAAGGGAAGTTGAGGAAGAGGCTGTTGCAATAGTCCAGCCTAGAGAGAACCTGGGTTCTGGAGAAAGTGAGCCTGTGGGGGAAAGTGAGAAAAGGTAGAGTACCCCTGAGGAGCCGAAGCTGATAGTTAGATTTTTTTAGAGATGTCTGAAATGTGAGAGGAGAAGGAGAGTGTGGAGTCAAAGATGACCCCCAGGTTTCTTGTTTCACAGGTGGGTGCGATCGCAGGGCCAAGGGAGGCCGGCCAAATCGGGAATGGGAAAGCGGGAGGAGGGGTCCCAATTTGATCGATCTCAGTCTTAGTGGTGTAGAAGCAGAGGTTGTTTGAAGCACACCAAGACTGAATAGCGGACAAGCAGTCATATATAAGCAAAGAGGAGGAGGTAGCTGAGGTTACCCTGAAAGATTAGTTGCGTCTCATCAGCATAGCACTGGAAGTTAGAAGTGAAAGTTGCAATCACACGTGCCAGGGCAGCCATATAGGCGTTGTAGAACCAGGGGGATAGATTAGATCCATGGAGAACGCCACAGGTTGAGAGAGTGATAGTCGAGTGAAAGGGTCCGAGTTCCACCTGGAATGGTCAGTCGGAAAGTAAGAAGGTTAACCACGACAGAGCCTGACTTGTGATTCCCAGGGTGTCACAGAGACGTGCAATTAGGATGTCGTGGTTGACTGTGTCAAAGGCAGAGGAGAAGTCAAGGAGAATGGGGATAGTGGGTGTGTTAGTGTCAAGATTTGAGAGCAGGTCTTCACAGGTATTCAGAAGAGCAGTTTCCGTGCCTCTGGATGCTCTAAACCAAGATCGATGGTCGTGGAAACAACCAATAGATTCAGTGTGGAGGGTCCGCTGAGAAATAGCTAGTTTCTCCAGGAGTTTGCCAAGAAAGGAATGATTGCATATCCTGATGCTGAAGCAATGTGATTAACCTGCACGTCATCCTTAGAGAGGAGTCGAGGAAGACCCCAAGGGTCTTGAGAGAAGGGGCAACAGGTATCATGTGGCCGTCAATGATGAAAAAGTGGCGTTTATTCCTTTTCACTTTTTTGGCAGTAACCAAATTACCACACTATTTACTACAACATCGAACTGCAATTTTGACCTTGAAAAAGAGGATTTAACCTTCAGCATTATGCTGGAGGTAAATCCTCCACTTTAACACCAAATATCAGTGGATTTACAGCAGCAAAGTAACTGCTTGCGGTAAATCAGTAAAATTCCTATGGACCCCAAAAACGAGAACTAACACTGCCATATCACCACTCGGAATCCCATGGCAAGTCCAGGGTACCGAGTGGTGGTAATGGTAACTGACAGTGGTAATTCATCGGATTAACTGCAGAAGTACCACCAACTCCTGATGGTGCCCATTAGTTTTAATTCTGGCCTCCCCACTTAACAAAACTGTGGTATTGGCCAAATCTCTTAGCCGGCAATGCCTTTTATGCTACAATTGAATATTCTGCCTGCAAGCTAATACACTGAATCTTTTCAAACTGAAGATGCAATTTGTTTAGCCTACTAAATGGGGAATATTACTTTATAAATTCTGCAAAATAATCAGTGGGAAAACATAAATGCTCAGATATCTGTATTGTTGTTGCTGCAGGGAATGCTTTCATTATGGGTTTCTCATATAGTGTGCATTAGCCTCATCTATAGTTGTCCTCTATGGTTGCAATACTGTAGGGCCTCTTCTGGCTGCAAAAGTGCATTTACAAATGACTTCCTGTGCCAAAGACCACTACATGCATAATGCTCAGCCTACAACTTGTTTTACCTTTAATAAAACGCACTTACATATTGGCTTTATCCGTGCATAGCTGTAAACATGTTTTTCTAATGTTGCTTACACTAATTTGCTCTGCAAAAGTTAATTTTAGTGCTCTGGCATACTGAGGAAATGTAAGACATTTTCAGAATGTAAATTAAAAATTAGACAAAAGTAAAGACCCATAAATACAGAATGAACCACCAATCCGTAAAGTATTTAGTTGAAAGTCGTAGCACGGTAGATGGGTAAAACATCACTTAGCAAGTCATCAATGATGTCATCTTTGATGACCTGGTAGTTAGTGTTAGCAGTGCATGATGGTGGCATGAGTTATGGTTGCACAGCTTACCATAACAGGCAAATTGCTTGGGTTTTTCAATTTTACTCGTAACCATAATGCTCTTTTAACGCTCTTTTATCGTTTTTTCCCTGAATGTCATACAATTATATTAGTGCAACGTATCCATAATGTCACTTTGATAAAATGTTTTCATTGAGTTTCCTAGGTTTTTGCTACTGCAACCTAACCATAAAATCCTTTTAACAAGTTTTTTTCACTGAATTTCACAGGTTTCTATTAGTGCAAATGAAACATAACGTCCCTTTAGCAATGTTTTTCTCCTGAATTTGATAGGTTTTTATTAGGGCAACTTAACCATAACATCCCTTTAACAAAGTTCTTTCATTGGATATATGTATATACATATATTACAGGGCCTGAGCTAGCAGCCTTGTAGTTATGGTTAAGTTGCTCAAACCAGGGGAAGAGAAGTTTTTGGCGGCTCATAACTCTGACACCATTTGACAAATCCTCACCAAACTTTGTAAAAAAAAATATATGTCCACCTCCGAATGATTTTCCGAAGTTAGGTACGGTTTCGTCAAGGGGGAGTGGGGGGTTATAGTGGAGTCCAAAAACTTTAAAAATCCTCATAGACATTATGGAAAAAAATGTCTTCACGCCTACATCCCAAACCGCTGAACAGATTTGCACCAAACAGGAGTGGCGGCTTGGTGTAAATCCATCAAGTTGATTTTTTTAAATGGACTAAAAGTAGTTAAAAAACAATGTGTGATATCTGCATCTGGTCCGCAAACTCACTTCCTCATTCAGTGTCCGCTGACACTTCTGGACCAAACAGAGCACCACGTGATGTTTGCGGATATTGTACATGCCTGCTGATTGGTCAATTAAAACCTTGACATTTTAAATGGACGCCATGTTGGATTCACAAACTATGAGACGTGAGGGGTGATGAGGAAGGGGATGGGATACCCCCAGAAAATGCCAAATAAGTGCATTATGACTTCAGGACAAAACCTGGGGAAAATAATTAAGAATATAGCACAAGGTCAAGCTCTTCATGCCCAGTAAGGTTATAGTATGTGTATCATGGTTTCAATAACCACATGAAGTCCTCAGCTTAAAATGAATACTGCCACTCAACAAAAGCAACCGCCCCCAGATATGTGATGTCATTGATGATGTCATTTGTGATGTCATCTTTGATGTCCTGGGTGTTAATGTGAGCAGTGCATGGCAGTGACATGAGTTATGGTAACATAGCTTACAATAAGTGTCAAACTTCTTGTTTTTTATTTTATTTTACCTGCAATCATAACGTCCCTTTAACAAAGTATTTTCCCTGAATTTCGTAGGTTTTTATTAGTATAACTTAACCATAACGTCCCTTTAAGAACGCTCTTTCATTGAATTTCATAGCTTTTTGTTACTGCAACTTAACCATAATGTCCCTTAAACTAAGTCTTTCACTGAATATTTCTATATCTATACATAAATAAAACTCAAAAATTGTTTGTAGTTTTGTGGCTTGGCGAGGCGTTGGCGTATGGGATGCAAAGGTCAAGGCGGGTATCATTCCAGAAGTTTCCAAATAGTTGTTATATAAAGAGGTGCAACAGGCATTTCGGTTACCCCTCTTATGAATAGTGTTAAAAAATGATTTCATGAGTGGCTGTGTGAATGAGCCATCCTTGCTGCTAAAAATTATCCTGTCAATAAAATGAATAATCAGATTCAGGATATGCTTCTAGGCACAGTTACAACTCAATGGATATGGTGGTGGATACTGATGAAGCCGTACACTATCCAACTGAATTCCTCAACTCACTTGCCCCCACTGGAATGCCACCACATCACCTTTGACTGAAAGTTGGTTCAACCATCATGCTGCTTTTGCAACCTCAACCAACCTAGGATGTGTAATGGCACAAGTCAGCGTGTCAAAGAATTGCTGCCCCAATGTAATTAAACTGAGGGTTTTGACAGGAATAGGAGAAGATGTATTCACCCGCCACAATCCCTCCCGGCACACGCTCTAGATATCCATGACCTTCGCTGCAAATCTAACCTCGACCTATTATTCATTAGAGAAACATGGCTCCACGAAGCCGCAGGCCCAGCACTAGCAATTGGCCTGCCCCATGGATACACAATTTTCAGACAAGACCGGAAAACACAAAAAGGGGGGGTTGCATTGATAGCTAAGCAATCCATCCCCATCAGAAGAATCCAAGGAGACCCGTCGCACAGTTGCGGCTACATGCTCATCAAAATCAACCCCTCACCGAGCTGCACCATTTAACGTCCAGGCTACCTACCGCCCACCAGGACCAGCGGGAGAATTCCAGGAAGCACTCCTACACACCATCAGCAACAACCTCAATTAAACCACCATGTCCATCCTCCTGGGTTATATGAACCTTGGTCTTAATGACCCCACAGACAGGAATGCTGCTGCCTTCAATAACGCCCTCACAACACTTGGATTCAAACAAGAAGTGCTAAAATAAACCCACAACAAAGGCTGCATCCTGGATTGGATCGCCCAACATAACTGTCAGGTATCGATGCCTATCATCTCTCCCATTCCATGGTCGGACCACTCCATTATCCACTTCAATCTCAACTATACCAGAACTCCTACCACCTCTCAAGAAATTCTGCCGCCCGCCCTCACCAGTAGTGCCAAGCAACTCACCAAGGAAAGACTACGTCCTCACCTCCAGGGTCCGAACTCGAACACACATTCACCAACAACCTGGACACCCTCGCAGCAATCTACAACACCATTATCACCAAGGCCATAGACATCATTGCACCTCTTACACATAGGAAAGCCAAACCCAGCAAAAAAACGAACTCATGGTTCACCCAGGATCTCTTGAAACTACACTCATAAAAACGATTGGCTCTCACGGCTTGGCAAACGAACCCTAATGACACCACCAAACAAGCTTTTAAAAACATCGCCAAACAATACAAATCCACCATCATCTCAGCCAAAGCCAACTCCTTCAATACCAGGATTCCCAACCCTAAATCAGGATCCAGAGAAATCTTCCCAATATTCAGAGAATTGGAAACTCCCCCCTCCAACCCCCAGAATAAAGACAAAGATTGGTGTAACGGCATCCAAGAAGCCATGCTCAACAAGCTGAATACTCTACAAGAAAAAATCATCAGTCACCAAAAAGCCTTATCGCAACATCTATCTGACCTACACCAGAAAACCCCATCCGCAATCCCAGCCTTCTCATTCCAGGAGATGACAGAAAAGGGAGTCCTAACCATACTCAACTCGATCAAACCTTCCAACTGCGAAGGCGACTCGTATCCGGCCCAGCTCATCAAGGACAGCGCCCCCATACTGGTACCGTTCTTCACAGCCTTTATCAACGCTTCGTTCAAATCCAACCAAGTGCCATCCTGCCTCAAATAAGCATGGGTCCGCCAACTGTTGAAAAAACCTATACTAGAACCCAAGATACCAGGGAACTACAGGCCCATCACGGCCCATCACAACAGTTCCCTTCCTTCTTAAGATTTTGGATAAAGCTGCATACCTCCAAGTGCAGAATTATCGTGAAGCTCATCACCTGCTTGGTCTCCGGCAATCCGGCTTCCGCCGAAACCATGGTACAGAAACTGCATTACTGGACCTTAACCAAATCAATGACTTCAGAGACTTAGGCAGACCAGCTCTTCTACTTCTACTGGACCTTTCCGCGGCATTCGACTTGGTCGACCATGACACCCTCTGCCATCACCTCTCTACAGCAGGCAACTTTTCAGCAGACACCACAGCCTGCCTGGATCGCATCCTTCCTTAGGGGCAGAGAAATGAAAGTCTTCTCCGACCTAGCCTGCGCCTAACCACATTTAATTAAGTGCAGTGTCCCGCAAGGGTCCTGGTTATCTCCTACATTGTACAACATATTCACAAGGTCACTATTCAAATATCTCGATGCAATGGGCATCACATACACCAACTACGTGGACGATACACAAGTCTTCATCCCTCTGACAGGCGACTACGAGGCCGACCAAAAAACCCTTATCTCCATCTACACCACCATCCAAACCTAGATGGCTGAAAACTGGCTTTGCCTCAACAGTGAAAAGACAGAACAACTTATCATTGGATCGCCAGTGACAATAAAAAAAATGGGGTCCCAACATGACTCCTTCATCATTGACAACTGCCGCATATCGGTCTCCAAAGCAGTCAAAACCCTAGGTGTTTACCTGGACTCTAACCTCACCACGGATAGACAGGTGAATGCAATCTCCTCAGCAGCAGCCTACCACTCAAAAAGTATCACTGCTGCAAGGCCCTTCCTCTCGCAGCGAAACTCCCTCACCATTGCCAGAGCAATCATAGGTTCCCGCCTAGACTACTGTAATGCGCTTCTACTATGCACCTCAGCTAAAAACATCAAAAAACTTCAAAAGGTGCAGAACAATGCCCACAGAGCAGCCACTGGAATCTCTAAAAGAGACCACATCTCGGCCACCAGGAAATCCGTCCATTGGCTACCCTTCAAGGAACGGATCCTCTTGAAATCACTCGCACTCACCCACAAATGTCGCCACGACACAGCACCTCACTACCTTGCGCAATGATTCTTTGATCCCCCTTCAAACAGACCAACCAGATCCAGCCATACCATCCCACTATCCATTCCAAAAAGCATTAGGACCAGAGCAGATGGCACTAGCTTCCCAGTCCTTGCAGCCACCAACTGGAACCTGTTACCCGCCTCTATAAGAGGCATCGAGTCCCACCTGGGCTTCCGAAAAGCAATAAAAAACAATGTTGTTCGTGTAAACCCCAATCTGACCTGGTACTGGATATACACATATATCAGTGATCACCTTGCCAACTGTATAACTTATGTAAGGCAACCTTCCTTGTCCAGGCTATTGTTAGACACGCTCTCTCTGTAACATTCACTGTCTATTGCATCTTGCACTGTACCTAAGTCATTTTCTTGAAACAGCGCCCCGATGCCTCCGGGCTGCGTGGCGCTTTACAAATGCAAAAATAAATAAACAAATGAATAAATTCCAACAGGCATGCCATTCAGTTTCAAGCACCTACAGTTCCTGGTCAGGCTGGCATTTGGTATCACGATCAACAAGACACAGGACCATCAAGTGCAATGGTAACAACTTGTGATCTCCATGTTTCTCCCACAGGCAGTTATATGTTGTGTGTTCCCCAAAGCATTTGTATAGCGTTGCTCAAAATGGCAAAACAAAAAAATGTACTTTATAAACAAGCCTTACAATGACAAGCACTTTGGTAACATTTAAATTTAGGTCCATACGCGTTGGCACCGTCTGCATCATGTTATCCATCATGCTGCTCAACTCATAGAAAGAACACTTTTTGGGTGGCCCATAACTCTGCCCTCCCCGGTCGAATCCTGATGAAACTGTGTAAATAATGGATATCAACCCCTCAGAATAATTCTGCAAAGTTTGGTGCGGTTTCAACAAAGGGGGCAAAGTTATAGTGGGGTCCCAAAATGTGTGGAAATTGCCATGGACACATAGACACAATGGAAAAAGAAAATGTATCACACCTACAGGCTAAACCGCTGGACGGATTTTCACCCAATTTGCATCAGGAGCTGCGGCTTGGATCCAAAAGCATGTCTTTGTACATATGGTGTAAATCTGCCCAGTAATTCTTTTAAAAATGGCCAAAAGTAGATACAAATAATTAGTGATATCTGGGTCTGGTCTGTGGACTCACTTCCTGATTCGGGGTCTATGGACACTTCTGGACCAATCATGGCATGGTGTGATGTCTGCGGACACCGTGCACACCTGCTGATTGGATGCTCAAAAACGTGAGGTGCGTCATATATCTGGAAATGGCCGCCATGTTGGATCTGCTGACAGTCACTGGTGTGTCACCGGAGAGCGCAATGGGGAAAAGTCTGGAAACACATTTAGGGTAATTTGGTGGTCAAAAGAGTGGCTGGAAAGGGTTGGGGAGTGGAATAAAGATGATATGGAGCTGTTTTTATATGTGGAAAAAGTGGGTGCAGGTGTCGCCGAGTCCGCTGTCAATTTTGGTGCCCATGGACATCATTTGGATGGCAGGGGGTTCAGTGTGAGTCTTTATATGTGAAGGTGTATTGTACGTACTTGTTATATGGTTTACTTCTATTGTGGTGGTTGAGGTCAGTGGCCAGATTCTTGGGGCATGGCCATAGGCCATGCCCCAAGAATCTTGGCAATGGCCACACACACTATAGTAATATGTGTAGAGTAATTATATGTATTGTAGGGGGAGTTTACAGTATTTGTAATATGGTGCAATTAAATATATGGTATTTATCATTGTAGTACAGTTCAGGATAGTGCTTATGGAATATGTATTTGTTTCTTTGTGAAGATAACAAATAGTATGATACTTGGTGGAGTTACTTAGTTGCATACGGGAATAAAGCTGGCCTCTTTGGTTCTTTTTTTCTGTGAAAAAAACACAGTATAATATGTTAAGCAGGATAGTTTAAAAGCTTTAAATGCATACAATTTTACATATAGAGGGTGGGAAAGAAGAGTACTTCATATGTAAGGTGAAGTATTGCATATAGATATGTTGGCGGTATACACATATGTGTGAGCAAGTGGAGATTGGTGGTAGTGTAAGTGATGGAATGAGTAAGGTTGGGAAGTGTGACATTTCTATGAAAAATGCTGAGCAATTCAAAATTATCTTTTTGGCAGCATTTACACAAAAGATAAAAAGTGCATATGTGGATTTATAGCAACATTGTGCGCAATGTTGTAAAAGACAAGCAGATTTAAAAGATTTGTAGAACATTTTTAAGAGGCCCTTGTATGGAAGTTTGATATGTTGGCAGTACACGTATACTTGCAAATATGATGCATTCCAATATGTAGGTGCTTATTAATTCTTTGTTTTTTTTCTTTGTATTGTTGAAGTTGTTTTGCACTTTTTATATTAGAAAACTTGGACTATAAGTCCCAGAGGGCAGAGAAAAAACTGAGGCTGGATAAGCACCTGCAGATTGGAACGGGTTTTGTTAGCAGGCATGGATGTATTTATTGCCAAGTTATTAAGCTTCCACACACTGAGTGGCACTTCATAATGTTGTACATATCTTTTGCATTTGCTTTTTCTTTTTACAAGGATGTTACACATAGCGCCGTTATAAATGTATACATGCATTTTTAAACTTTAATGACAATGCTCCTAAAAAGATACAGTATTAAACACACCACATTTTCTATTTTTCATTTTATATACATATCATACTTTTGTATGTTACTGTCCAGTCCAGGTCTTCTTTATTTTTTTAGGATTTGTAGTCTGAGTGGTGTGATGGTAGAAGTGGAATTACAAGTAACAGAATGCACAGAAAAGAACTTAATAAGCACCTATAGAATGGAATGGGTGATATTGGCCAGTATGGGTGTACTGCCAACATATTAAACTTACACATGCCAAGTGCCATTTAAACATTTTGCACAAATCCTTTGAATCTGCTTTTCATTTCTTTTACAACAAATTACACGCAGTGCCGCTGTAAATGCCCATATGCATTATTTAACTGTCATGAAAATGCTTCTAAAAAGACAATATTTTTAAATGCACAGCATTGTAAGTAACTGCCACTTGATGTAAGCTGATGCTGAATGCTACAATACATGGCATTTGATACATGGCATTTGATCGAATGGTTAAAAAGAAAATATATTTATTCAGAGGCTTATCACAGGGCAAGTGGCAGGAACCCTGCATATATACAAATGTAAATGAGTTGAAAAATTGCTTAAAAAATATAAGCATACCTGTACTATGGGCCTCATTACACGGACAGCGGTAACCATGGCGCTATTAGCGCCATGGTTGCTGCCGATATTTTACCGAGTCCGCCATGGTGAATGGCGGAATTACGCCCTATTCCAAGGTGTGTGGGGGCGGTAATTCCCCATTCACCATGGCACTTCCCCATTCCCATTTTTTTCCCCCATAGGGCTCAATGGGAATGGGGAAGGCGGTAATTACGGTACCGTAAATTGCAGTACCGTAATTACCTCCAAGGTCCCTTTGCGGGTCCCATCCTTAACGGCTGGTAAAACCAGCCGTTAAGGTAGGGTCCCACAAAGGCACCTCGTAGTAAGGCGGTAAGGGTTTACCGGCACTGGTACCCTTACCAGTACCGGTAAACCCTTACCGCCATCCATGTAATGCGGCCCTATGTCTTGTTCAATGCAGATATTGTTGAATCTGCAATTAGACATCTTGGAGAGTTTTACAGTAGTTTCTGATGCAGGTGGCTGTGAGTAATAGAAGACATTTACTCTGAGAGTTCAAAAGTATATCTTAAGTGTTAAACTCAGAAGATAGGGTTGCATGTAGAGTTTTTGGATGTGATTGGTAGATAGATGTGTGACTATTTGAAAACAGTCAATGAGGGAGTGTTACAAACATGAAAGTGGAAATGGTAGAAGGGCTGCCCTGTGGTACGAGGTCCATGGACACTTCGATTGTCAGCAGACAGTAGGCGTGCTATCTGGGTCCTTAGAGGATGCCTGGCATGGAAAGGGGACTGTGGGGATTAGCCAACGAGGTGCTCTGGTTGTGGTTTAGAGGAAGACAGCGTAGCAGATGTTTTGTTTGTTGTGTGCAGGGAAGATGGCTGTTGCTATTCCTTTGAAGAAGATGAATGTGTGTATGGTGGGAGATTGCTGGATGAATTGTTTAAAACGTTAAACTGAATATTGTGGCATCTCTGCTAATATTTGATTGCAAGGAGTGGAAGTTTGGTGGCATACAGTTTCTGGGATAAACTTGGTTCATTTTTTATTATTTTGGCAGAGTAAGGCTCAATTTCAAAGTCCTGTTGTTATTATTGTGCATTGTGGAAGAAATAGTTTGGGCTATGTTACTCCAGTATCTCTGCAGGTTGCATTAACAGATATGTTCCGAATCTTAATGGAACGATTTCCATATGCAAAGATAATTTTTTATGAAATAAATCCAACGGAAATATGGAGATGTCCAAATGTTTTTTTTTTCCGTACAAATAGAAGAAGCTAGGCGTCATGTGAATAAAGGTGTATGTGCTTTTTTGAATGGCTTGGGCATGGCATCTTTTCCAAATGTTGGAGGGAGCAATGGAGTGCATTAAATCATGTTGGGAAGCAAATGTTTCTTTTCAATGTTAAAAATGCTTTGAAAAGATTGATGTGAACAACTTAAGGGAGAAAATGTGGAGTGCATAGGAAAGCATGTGTCAATAGGTGTTGGATAGAAACATTAGAACAAAAAAACAATTGAAAACCAATAAAACAAACAAAAAACACTCTTTTAAGAGCCACCTTTGTAGAATCAAGTGTTTAAATTGAGTGTAAACCTCCCCGCCCCCTTCAATATGGCATGCTGTCCGTGTACAACGCGGTAGTCCGCAGACCCGAACGTGCCATCTGGGTCTTTTAAGAATGCTTGGCATGGAAAGTGGACTGCAGAGACTGCAGACAGTCGTAGATGTCCGTGGACATCAGGGAATCAGCCAATCAGGTTTCCTGGGTGTGGTTTGTGGTGTGCAGGAAGACTGGGTAGCGAGAGTTATCTTTGTTGTGTGCTGTGAAGATGGCTATGGCTACAGCTTTATAGAAGCAGAGTGCCTGGTTGGTAGGCGATTCTTGGGTCCATTGACTAAAGGTGTACTCTGATCGTTCCTTTTAATTGTGGAGGCAAGAGTTTGGGCTATGTGACCAGAATTTTGTTGCAGTTTGCAATGAAGGATACATTTGGAAAGTGATGGAACTGTTTCAACATGGAAAAATTGTTTTTTCTTGCATAGCTCAAAGACAAATGTGGATGCATTTGAATTTATTTTGTCTACAAATTGAAACAGCAAGGTGCAATATGAACAAAGTTGTATGTGTTTTTTTACGGGTTGTTGGCAGGTCATCTTTTTTAAAGAAACTATCAAATTTGATATTGTGAAAATGTTTCGAAGAGATCGAGTGCATTTGACTGACATGGGAAATTAGAGTAAACAGCCAACAACTGTACTTTCCCCCCACCATATACACCCAACCTCCCCCTAACTACCGACTGATTGGCATTCTGCACATGTCACATGACATATGTGTCCCAGTTCTCACATTGTAAAGCATCAGGGTTCGTTTATGTTACTCGCATCTCAGTAGCTCTGTATTTTCAACCTCCAATTTCCAGTGTCCGTGGCATATTTATAGATACCAGTTCTCAGTGAGTCCACACTTTTGTTACATGTCTTCGGTGCCCTCACCTGATATCATTATCTATAGAGGCTGCTCCATCTCTTGTGTTGGGGCTCATGACTGATGAGCCTTCTCCTTCTGTGGATGCCCCTTGTTTCCACTCAATGTAGTATTGTCAAAAAGGGGTTCAGTAATCAATTGGTCTGCTACTGTCCGGGATTGTTAGAACGTATCCAGTGTCCCTTTGTTCACACATATTCATAGTCTCCAGCCATCCCCCAAACCCTGATGCAGTGCGCTTCCCCCTGGCTATTAGGTATCTGGCGATCACAGTGGCCATCCCCAGGAGCTTGGTCTCACCTCAGGGGCCCTTCTCAACTAGCGCTAGGAGCCATACCTCCGGTGTATAGTTCCACTTTGACAGCAATATTGCAGTCATTGCTTCCTGAATCCTCCTCCAGTAGGGCCACATCTGAACACATTCCCATGCTACATGATAAAAGTCATCTAATTCCATATTGCATCTCCTACAGGCAGAAGACCTCTCAGGGTAAATCCTATTTAGCTTGGCTGGTGAATAGTACACCTGGTGTAGGAACTTGTAATTAATTAAACTAAACCGGGTGTTTAAGGATATGGTGCGCGTTTGCATGCAAATGATTTTCCCGCTCACTTCTTCTATTACCTTTCCCAGGGTGTTCTCCCAGGTTTCCCTATATTTCTGCCCCCATGTTGCTCTATTCCCTCTCGCCATCTTATATATGGTCGACACCAATTTCCTTGTGACAAAGGATTAAGCACATATTGGAGTATGGGATGTGGGGTGTGCGCTTGGGGAAATTTAGGCCATTTGGATTTGAGTAACTCCCTGATCCTACAATACATGAGTAGGGTTACTGCTGTCCACTCCCCCCTTGTCCGAAGGGCCTCCCAGATAATAAACCGTCCCTCGTGGATCAAATCTCCTAGCTTTTGAATCCCATAATTCTGAAGGTGAATCTGAAAAGACCTCTCATGTGTTGGCAGTATTCAGTGTATGTTATATGTCGGAAGGCCAGGGGAGTAGTGGCCCTCGGTGTTGGTCATGCGTGCCATCTGTTCCCAAGCCCTACACATCACCACCGTGGGTTGGACCTCAGCTTGAGGCACCCTCACCGGGGTTCCCCATACCCTTCCCAGCAAGTTATTCGGGCTGGCCACTTCTTTTTCCAGGAGAGCCTGGGGAAAGCCTGGCGCAAGGGGTCCCCATCCAGTTATACATTGAACCTGCGCCGCCAGGTAGTACATATTTAGGTCTGGGTATTCTAGTCTGCCCTGGCCATACGGCTGTGGGAGAGTGTCATAGGCCATCCTGGTGTGCTTGCCCACCCAGATCAGTCGTATCATTAAGCTTTTAGTACATATCCAAAATCACCAGGGGGGGGGGGCAAGTAGGTAAATTGTTAAAGATATAAAGTAACTTGGGCAGTATGACCATTTTTGCTAGTGAGATGCGCACCACCATGATTCTAATCTATGTTCCAAATTTTCTAGTGTATTCATGTAGTTGTTCACTTAAAGATCTCCCACACTTGTAGTCACGAAAACCCCTAGATATCGTATTTCCTTGCCAGCACCAGCGGAAATCCGTTCCGAAATCAGCTCGCTTCGGATTTACTCCAGTTGATTCTCACCCCGGAGAATACCCCAAATGTAACTATTTTTTGTGTTAATGGAAGGATATTTAATCTAGGGTGTTTGAAGTACAGTAATATATCATCTGCGTATAGCAATATAATGTTGAGTTGAGATTGTATCCTAACGCCCCGGTGTGCATGCATTCCCTAATGTGACAGTCAAGTACTTCCATTACTAGTGCAAACAATATCGGTGAGAATGGGCAACATTGAAGTCGTTTTATGAACAAATTTAACATGCATTCAAGTATTTTTAGTAGTTATGATATGATATGATATTTTATTTATATCACACTCATACACAAGTGTTTCAGAGCATGGCCAAGCAAAGGGAGGGGAACAAGGGAGAAAACAAAAACAACGATCTTACTAGGCCCAGTGACATTAAGAACATGCAAGTGCATAGAAAAGTGAAAAGGGTTAAAGTGCGTGGAAGGGGGAGAAGTGGAAAGTGCGGAACAGAGGAGAAAACAGAATGAATAATAAGTGCAATAAATAAATAAAGGTGGTGAAAAGAGGTAGTGCAGCCAGCAAGTGGGTAGTGCATGATTAGTCAGATAGAGTATTTCTGATAAGTGCAGAAAAAGAAATGGGGGACTGTATGGGTACATCTACAGATTCCAGTGCAAGGGGTGGCCTGGAGGCAGTGCAGGAGGGAGGAAGGGTGAGCATATACCTGGCCCCAAAGGACAGAGGGCTGCCAGGTGCATGGTGCCGACAGAGAAAAGCAGATCAGCAGGGGAAAGAGGAGAAAAGGCAGAAGTGAAGAGGAAGCTATTGAGGTGCTCCTGGAACTGGAGATGGTTCTCCTCAAGTTTCAAGGTCGCCGGGAGGCTGTTCCAAAGGGAGGCCCCAGCTGAAGACAGAGATCTGCCCCCAGCTCGTTTCTTTGAAAAATGACTGACCCTGAAGGAGTTAGAAGTAGAGGAGCAAAGGGTTCGAGAGGGGAGGTATTTACAGAGGGATAGTTTAAGGTATTTTGGACCCAGGCCCCAGAAAGCCTTGTGGAAAATTCAGAGGGTTTTAAATGTAATCCTTGCATCCACTGGGAGCCAATGAAGAGATTTCAGAGCTGGAGAGATCCTATCCCAGGGTTTAAGGCCAAGGACAAGTCTCACAGTCCTGTTCTGGATTAGTTGTAAAGGGCGCAGAGTGGAGGCAGGTAGATTTAGAAAAAGGCTGTTAAAGTAGACCAACCTAGAGAGAACCACAGCTTGGGAGGCAGTGAGCTTCTGAGGGAAGAAGAGGAAAGGCAGAGTACCTCTAAAGAGGTGCAGTAAGAAGTTTGACATTTTAGAGGCATCAACGATGTGTATGGAGAAGGAATGTGTGCAATCAAAGATGACCCTGAGATTTTTAACCTCGCAGGTAGGGGTAGGAGGAGGGCCAAGGGAGGCCGGCCAGAAAGTGAGGGGAAAGGATGGTGAAGGTATACCAATGAGGATGATCTTAGTCTTGTTGGCATTTAGACAAAGATCATTGGCACCACACCAATTTTGAATGGCGATTAGGCAATCAGAGATGATGGAAGGAGTGGTTGTGTCTGATGGAAGCATGAAAATGAGTTGGGTGTCATAAGCATAGCACTGGAAGTTTGAGCAGAAAATGGAGATGCAGTAGGCGAGAGTTGCCAGGTATTGGTTGAAAAGCCAGGGCAAGAGGTTCGACCCCTGAGGAACATCACAGGTAGAGAGGGAGATAGAGGAAAGGAAGGACCCAAGTTGCACCGGGGAGGGTCGATCAGAAAGGAAAGAAGTCAGCTGGGCCAGAGCCTGATCAGTGATACCCAAGTTGTCACGGAGACGATTGAGCAGGGTGGTATGGTTAACCATGTCCAAAGCAGAGGAAAGATCCAGTAGGGTGAGGACAGAGGGAATGCTACAGTCAAGGTTGGAGAGCAGGTCTTCGCGGATGTTCAGTTTCCAAGCTTCTGGCAGCTCTGAATCCAGATTGGTGGTCATGAGGAGAGTCAACAGAGTCGGAATAAAGGTTAAGTTGGGAGATGGCAAGCTTTTCCAGGAGCTTCCCCAGAAAGGGAGTAATGGAAATTGGACGATAGTTAGCCGGACAAGAGGGATCAGCTTTGGGTTTCTTGAGGAGAGGATGCACATGTGAGTGCTTAAGAGGGGAGGGGAAAGATCCAGAGGCAAAAGAATGCTTACAGAAATCAGCAAGGGCCGGAGCAAGGGTATCAATGTGGTCCTTAAAGGTTTTAGAGGAAAAGGGATGGACCTGTTTTGATGAGGCTTTCATAGATCGGACTTGTTTAGCAACCTCATCCGGGGAGAAAAGATGAAAGGAGGAAAAGGAGGCAGGTGGGGGTGGCTGAGGGAGGGTCAGCAAACCAGAAATAAGAGGGGAGATGTGTGGGGACGGAGTTGAAGTAAACAAAAAGGAAAAACAGAAAAGAAAAGTACAAACACTTTTTGTGAAAGTTAGAAAACATAATTAAGTTCAGTAGAACATTTGTAAGTTTAGTACATAAAACCAAATAATCAAAAATTATATAAAAGTAGAAATTGAAAAAAAGGTTATTTTAAGAGCCATCATTTTTTAAACAAAAAATTATTAACATTATTTTATTTCTCTCACCACTTTGTAAGTGGCAGTTGGTATGTGGAAGTATAATATGTTAATAGGGTTACCTGTAGAGTTTTTGGAAGTGATTGCTGGATGGATGTGTGAATGTTCGAAAGCAGGCAATGAGGGAGTGTTGCAAACATAAAAGGAAAAAGGGTAGAAGGGCTGTCTTGTGCGATGGTGTGCACATGCTATTGGGGTGTTTTAAAGATGCCTGCTCTGGAAAGGGGACTGCGCAGACCACGGATAGTTATGAAGGTCCATTGATTATGGTCATTGTATGCTAGAGAAAGGTATTCATCACAGCACATCTCTACTATACAATTGTCCATTACGTCCATTAGACTAGTGCAAAATGTTCATTTACATTTTTTAGACTCTTATTGAGTCTAACTACTTTATTCAAAAATGTAAATTAGATGGAATCGATAAGATTCATTTTTATTAGTTCTGTTTTTTAACTGTGAAAGGTGGCTCCAAAAGGAAACTTTTTCTGGTGTTTTTTGTTGTGTTTTTTTTGTTGTTGCAGGAAAGGTCAGGAAGTAAGGCGGGGAAGGGAAATGAGGGAAGGGAAACCAACCACAGGTACAGAGGGGCAGGTGGGCAGGGGAACTTATTGGGTGTGACTTAAATATAAGGTAAGCAGCAGTGTTTCTCATGCTTGTTGATTGCAGCCTCAAAAGCACTTTGAAACTGCTCCCCCCTGCAGAGTTGTGTGTTGCAGTATATACAGAGTATTGTAATCATCGAAAGATATGGATCTACAGCCTCTTTAATGGCATGTAAGGTAGATGGTAGGATCTTCTGCCCCACATGAGTAGGCTATGTGGTGACAGTATCGGTTGAGGAAGATGAGGTAGAGGAAGACAGCCAACTACTTCCTGAGAAAGGAACATCCTTTCTCATAGCATCCTGTTGGTTAGATTTGATGTGGCAGTGTATGGAGGTGGTTCCGTAGGAGTACTGCCCAGTTGTCAATGACTGAATATAACGTTGCAATCAGTGAATTTTACCTTGGTAGCCTGAACCTTCGGTACACTGCCAATGGTAAAGAACCACCCCACCCACAATTCACTGTGGGTGATGGAGATAGGTACTTGCTCTCATCTTCCTGCTTCTGTTCATTCTTCTTTGCATTATTGTGCTTTTTCCATTGTCCAGGCCTTTCAGCTTGTGGCAGTGGTGGTGTTGGTGGTTGCTCCTGGGGAGGAGGGATGGCCATGACTGAAGCAATTTTTGAAGTTAAATATCAGTTCTGCTAATACTCTTGTAAGTACGGGCTATCTCCTGGATTACAGATGGGAAATAAGTAAGTAAGTAAGAATCGGTGTAGGAGCTGTGGAAGTGTAAACCCTCAGCTTAAAACCTCTTTGATCACCTGGAAATGCAGTTTCAAACTGTCCGCGAAGCACAGAAACATTTCTGAAGCGCTGACCCATTTGCGAACACGTCATCACGCTGCACACGCACGGTCATGTGACATTGTTGGAGAAGTCTGCAGTGACGTCAGATGTTCACAAACATCAGTGAACAAAAAATGGTGTAAAAAGTTGTAGAACATTGATAGAAGTGTTTTGAATGTTACTAGGCAGCGGGGGAATGGCACAGTTTTTACTTGAAACTTTCTAGATTGGATACAAATGCTGATATATTGGGGTGAGTATAAAATGAGGATGTTTTAACAAATTAGGGTGCACTGGTAAAAACCTTTGTAATTCAGTGAACACACTTTGTTAAAGGATCCTTTTGGTTACAAGTAATACCGAAAAACACCAGAAATTTGATAGTTATGGTAAGCTAAGCAACCACAACTTGTGCCACCACCATGCACTGCTAAGACTAACACCCAGGACGTGAAAGAAGACATGACAACTGTCATTGATGACATCACTGACAACATCTCATATCTAGGCCACTTATTTTTGTTCACTGACATGTTTAGGCCAGTTGTTTTTCTTCACTAACAGTTAGAATTTTAAAATTGAAACTTGCTTTATATCTAGACATTAACCTTTTCCTATGTTGTTAAGGTACTTTCCTTAGAGTTTGGCCTCAGCTCATGGTGCACATACATGGGGAAATAAACATGCCTCAAATACATAGTTCATTTGTATTCATGATAATGAACTGTAATGTTATTGTAATTTCTTGTGATGCTCTTTGTATCCTTCTTATTGAAGTTTTGCTGTATGTGCCTAAGATTCCAATGCATTGTGTTTCTTTATATGTATTGGTTGTACTAAAACAAGTGTGTAGTAAATCTTGCATTGTTAGCTATTAATTTCAAGTTTAACAGTAGACCAAATTGTGATAGCCTTGCATTTGTTATTTTACTGACTAATATTACCAGATTACAAATACTTTACTTCTCTGAAGCATGCTGCACCCATTTCCTATCAGTATGTATTATTAGTTTGTTTTGTTAACAAGAACACTTCAATATAACAGTTTGTTTAAACTAGTAAATGCTTTAATACATTAAGTACTTCATGAGAGGTCCCCCGATTATCCATGAGATGGTACGACCAACATTGTACACACAACTCCTTCTAGCAACTTTTCCTCAGAATTAATTTCATATGTGATGTCATCAATAACATGTGTGATGTCATATTTCATTTCCTGGGTGTTAGTCTTAGCAGTGTACAGTGGTGGCGTGTATTATGGCTGCTTAGCTGACCATAACTTGTGAATTTCTGGGGGGTTTCGGGTTTACTTGTAACCGTAATGTCCCTTTAACAGTTTTTTCACTGAATTACATAGGTTTTTATTAGTGCAACTTAACCATAATGTCCCTTTCACAACGTTTTTTCACTGAATATATCTCTAAATATATAAAAGGGAAATGTGTGGACATGTGTGTGAGTCTGTTCAAAATGTTCAGCACACTTCCCAACATACTACAAATCTGACGTTTGGCATGTGGGTAGGTTGCATGGTGTAGACAATGTTAAAGTAGAGAATATACATTTTTATGAAATAATATTTAAGCTGTCTGTAATGCTCACCCCTGCCACATGGCTCTTCACGTTGTAGTTCTGCCGTAGTTCTACGTTCATTGTTCCTAAAGTTCAGCAGTTCATGCAAACTTCAGCAGTACATTGTTCCTAATATTGTCTACAAAGAAGCATTGGTTCAGTTCATTAAATAAACTTCAAACTAGGACTGAAGTAGGGATTACAGTGCAAAGCACTGGTACACTTGCTAGTATTATAGGGCGGTGATAGGTGCCCTATCCTTAAGTTGAGTCGGAGTCACATAGGAACCCCTCAAATTTCTACTGTTAATAACTTTTGATTCGGGTAAAGGGATTTGGCCAAAAGTCTGAAAGTGATTGAACGTCTGCAAGTCGCCCTCAGACTGAAAAGTTACATAAAGATTTGTTAGCAAATAGAAAAGTTATTAAGCGTCAAAAAAGGTTTTTTTCCAAAAGTGCGGCCTACGTCCCATTCATCTTCCCATAGACATAAAAGGTACATTTTTGCCAAAATGCACAGCCTAAATCGCTGGATGGATTTGGACCAGGTCCAAAACTATTTGGGCACGAAGCGTTGACTCACGATCCATGCTTGGTTTGGGGTTATTCTGTGCCATAGTTATTTTAAAATTTTACAGAGAAGGGGGTGCCCCCTTCCCCAAAAATTATAGTTATATCTCCCATGGTGCATTGCAGGATTATGGTTTTTAGAAATGAAACAATCGCAATCTTGTTTTTCACTCGATGCAATAGATATTTGTGGCTGTAGTCGTGGTTGTGGGAAAATGAAATGCAGTAAAAAGCTATTTGCAGGTCCACAAACATACAAATGCCATCAGGGTAGAGGTGGGGGGTTAGCTAGAAAGCACTGTGTGAAATTTGGGAGTTGTAGGGTTCCAGGGGCCGCGTTTGCAACACAAGGCTTTCTGTAGCCCTGGCTGTAGCCGCGAATAGCTGATATCTGAAAGCAAACTGTGTCACAGAAACAGTGTGTGCTCTGTGGTGAAAGGGAGAGGGCAGGGGAGGTGAGGAGGACATTTGGGGGAGTGGGGGAGCTCGCACAGATAAGGGGGGCACTTGGTGATGGCCTGGGGGGCAGGAAAGCTTTTTTTTCTGGCTTTTTTGTCGATATCCGTGGCTATGTACGAGGTTAAGAAGGACTACAGATAACCACGGGTATGTGTAGTTCGCTACCCGTGTTTTTTTCAAAGATATTTTTATAACTATAGTGACGTCGGGGGTGAAAAATCACTGGTCATCACCATGGTCAGTGACTCAATTACCATCCAGGTCTCCCGTTCATGCAGTAACCAGGACAGACTCTGTTTAGTTTCAAAGTGAGGAAGGAGCCTGCCTCCTCAGGCCGTGTTGTGTGATAAATGAGCCAAACTTACAAGACCACTTAGAGGAATGGGCCGGCCCTTTTCTTGCTTTGAAGCTAAGCAGGGTCATGCACGCTTTGAATCCAAGCAGGGTCAGTCCCGGGTTACTGCATGGATGGGCGAATGAATGGGCATCTGAATTATTTATTTTTTTTAAACTGTGCTACTGTCAGTCCTTGAAGGTTTTGTACTCAGAGACAATTTTTGCCTTTTGCTGAATTACATTCTGGTATTTTCAGTCTCCAGGTCAATAATAAAAAATAAAAAAAACTGGTGTTTCTACAGCAACAGTGGGTTTTCCATCCCTGCAGTAACTGGGATGAACCCTGCTTGGCTTTAAAGTGTGGAAGGGGTCAGCCCACTAAGGCCATGTTGCCTAATATATGGGGGGGCCCCCTTAGAAGAACACTTAGAGAAGCATGGCCTAAGGGGGCTGGATCGTTCCTCGCTTTGAAACTACGCAGGGTCGGTCCCGGTTACTGCATGGATGGCAAACACACCATGGTCCAGAATGCTGTGTGTTTTCTTAGTTTTAAATATCTCATAAAACACAGCATCTGCATTTTTATAAAACAAAATATTAAATTAAAAGAAATCACATTTATGCTGAATACTGCTATCAGAGAACCCTGGCTTTAAGGAGTTCGACCCTTCCCAAATCTGCCCCTGCCAAAATGATGGTGCTAAAAAGGGGCGTACCGCTTGGAGAACACCGCTTAACCAAAGTGTGTGCTCCATTGAAAATAATTTAATCTCACTGCGCATTGCCTAAAAACATTCTCAAAGTTTTAAATATCTCATGACACACGGCATCCGCATTTTTATTTTTTAAACCGTGTTACTGTCAATCCTTGAAAGTTTTGCACTCAGAGACAATTTGTTTGCCTTTTGCTGAATTGCATTCTGGTATTACTAGTTTCACAGTCAAGATGGGGGGAATAATGCCACAATTGTACACTTTTGCCTAACACAGTTTTATAAGGATTTATAGATGTGAGTGACACTATGGTATGTGTACTTTTGGAGTTAATCACATATTGTGTGTTTAATTAAAATATGTATATTTTTATTGAACCTTGAATGGACATTCCCTTTATTTTGGACTGTATTACTATTGCTGTTTATTCATTTCTATTGTATTTATTTGCATTTATTTCAGCGCACAAAACCCTGAGGTATCTAGGCACTAGTTACAGTAAGTACTTGTTACAGTTCACATGTATGAGAATTCACATTCGGATTACAGGGTAGTGGCGGTTGTTGGAAGCACACTCTGACATGCCTCACCGCAAGTTACGGCGGACTACATCAGGCATGCATACATCATTAGGACAAGATAGGTGCGAGTGTACAGACTGGCAAAGCCTTGCCTCATGTTGCAAGGGGCTACATCAGGCATGCATAAATTATAAGGACACGATAGGGCAAAGCCTTGCCTCATGTTATAGGGGGCCACATCAGGCATGCATACATTATAAAGACACGATAGGTGCAAGTATACAGACTGGCAAAGCCTCACCTCATGTTACAGGGGGCTACATCAGTCATACAGACATCATAAGGACACATTAGTTGCAAGTGTACAGACTGGCAAAGCCTTGCCTCATGTTACAGGGGGCTACATCAGGCATGCATACATTATAAGGACAAGATAGGTGCAAGTATACAGACTGGCAAAGCCTCACCTCATGTTACAGGGGGCTACATCAGTCATACAGACATCATAAGGACACGATAGGTGCAAGTGTACAGACTGGCAAAGCCTTGCCTCATGTTACAGGGGGCTACATCAGGCATGCATACATTATAAGGACAAGATAGGTGCAAGTATACAGACTGGCAAAGCTTCACCTCATGTTACGGGGGGCTACATCAGGCATATAGACATCATAAGGACAAGATAGGTGCAAGTGTACAGACTGGCAAAGCTTTGCCTCATGTTACAGGGGGCTACACCAGGCATGCATACATTATAAGGGCAGAATAGGTGCAGGTCTACAGGTTGGCAAAGCCTAACTTTGTGGTATGGAGGGTTGCATAAGGTGTAGATAAGGTAGCAGCAAGGTAGAACAGCAAGAGCAGAAACACTAGATTTGATATTCCAGCAGGTATACTGGTGGCAACATCACATTCACACTCCTCCTGAGAGAATAGCCTGCCCTCAGCTCATTCACACTCCTCTTGAGAGAATAGCCTGCCCTCAGCCCATTCACACTCCTCCTGAGAGAATAGCCTGCCCTCAGCCCATTCACACTCCTCTTGAGAGAATAGCCTGCCCTCAGCCCATTCACACTCCTCTTGAGAGAATAGCCTGCCCTCAGCCCATTCACACTCCTCCTGAGAGAATAGCCTGCCCTCAGCCCATTCACACTCCTCTTGAGAGAATAGCCTGCCCTCAGCCCATTCACACTCCTCTTGAGAGAATAGCCTGCCCTCAGCCCATTCGCACTCCTCTTGAGAGAATAGTCTGCCCTCAGCCCATTCACACTCCTCTTGAGAGAATAGCCTGCCCTCAGCCCATTCACACTCCTCTTGAGAGAGTAGCCTGCCCTCAGCCCATTCACACTCCTCTTGAGAGAATAGCCTGCCTTCAGCCCAAGTTACCACAAACAGCGAAGGAGATGTATCTCTTGACTGTGCCTGTTTGAACTTTATGATTGGAATCTCTCTTGATTTGTAGAAGTATTAGGGATGCGCAGTCAGTTTAGCCTCTACCCATCCTTTTACTCCTGTGGGGCCGAAGTCAGTCACAGACACGCATAAAAAACAACCAAACACGAAGATATGAAAAATCATAAAGGACCTTCCAAATCATGGATGTTTTTTTGCTCATAAAGAGTCTATGAAACCATACATAACATATGCATCACAGCAATCCAAACAGAAGTGTATCCGTTGAGGTCAGAGGTCACCTCCCAAACACATGTATCTGATTTGCTACATTGGGCAAAAGTACCCATCTCTAGGCCTTTAGCAGCTAGAACACGACCCAGCGACACCAACAGCGCTCTCACAGACAGCAGCGAGTCTGCCCCACAGCCCGTTTATTGGCTTTGATATAAGGGACTGACTGAATGGCCAGAAGATGTACTGAGGGCAAGCATTCTCATATAACATGACATACCTTAGCACAACATGACATCACACAGGACAGCATAGCATAATAACCTAACATGACACAACAGCAAAGACCATGGAGAGTTCCGTGTGACATTATTCCTGGTTCCGTGTCATATGGATGCATCCAGTGCTCCAGATAAGATTTTGAAGCAGGGGGATTTTACTCCCTATTTCCTAAAGTTGGGAGTACAATTCTTTTTTAGAGAGTAAAAATGTAGACCCATTCATTCCTAATGAGAGTATTTTCTTAGCGAATAAAACTGTTTTAACTGCAAAACAGAAATGTTTTTGTAATACATATTACTTTATACCTAGTTATCCATGCAGAGTAAAAGATGCATTTTTACCACTTCAGATCAGACAGTAAGAGAAGCAGTTCCTACCTGTGTGCATTGCAAGTAATACTATTCCAAAAATATACATCGAGCTGTGTGGGTGCAAACATGGGGACAAGCATCCAAGGTGTCTCTTTCCCATTTCTTGCTGGGAGCATTTTTGCTCCCTGTTTCTTTGGGGGGGGGTGTATTTGTCTATTTTTATTGAGTAAAAGTGCCAGATACACCCCTTATCTGTAGGGCTGGATGCATCGTTTAAATCAGGGCCGGCCTTAGGGCAGGGTGGGCCGGGCGACCACCAGGGGTGCCATGCCCCCCAGGGCACCATTAGCCCCCTGCCACACAAGCTTGGGGGAGTCATTCAAGGGCTCCCCCGAGCTGGTGTAGTGGGAGAAGGGGCGGGCAGGCACCCTTTTGTTATTAAATGCGCCCACGGCGGATGGGGCGCAATTAATAACATTAAGGTGTTCACATGGTTACCTCCCCGCTCCGACGTGAGAGCGAGGCGGTTTTCATTGGAAAAGGGCGCTCATGCATTAGCATGAGGGTCCTATTCCAGTGATGAACTCCCTGCTAACCGCTGGAGCGGGGAGGTAGAACAAAATTGTGGCGCTTCCTGCCCCCCATCCCTCCCCCAGTTCACCAGGGGCGTGTGGGAAGGGGGGGCCGCCAATTGGCCCAGCACGTTGCTGCCGCTAAGGCCGACCCTGGTTTAAATCATTTTTCAGAAGGAAAACATACTTGTGGCACAACCTCTCTATGCCAAGTCTGGATACAGATAATACTACGAAAGTAGATTAGGCTATGTAGTTGATGACATTAAAAAAATATATATGTGTTCCTTCCAAATGGAACTGGCACTCCTTCTCCAGGGCCACGTAAAAGCTCTTCCTTTCAGTGAGCCTTACTTACCGAGCTCCACAGTCTTCCCCTTGCACAGGCAGCCGGCCTGCTCTCTCTTAAAGCCGCTTATGTGCTTGTCTCTGCATTACAGCTTCTGATAGCTGAGCTGTAAACGAGACATACAATCTTCTGTGTCAAGAAGATATAGGCTGAGAATGCGTTTCCAGCTAATGCTGTAAGCACCGGTACCGGTGGAAGGGATAAGTACTGTGTGACGACTCTTAATTTGGCTACTGGTGACAGGCTAGAGGGCTTTTATTTCACTGGCAGCGACCATCCGCCGAAGCACTAGGTTGTTTTTTCTGCTAAGAATTCGCTTAGCAGGCGGGGAAGAAATCTATTAGTCGCCCTCAGTTAGTAGCCACCAAGGACCCGTTTTAAGTACTAGCCAGTAACGCCGATTTACAGCCAGTGCGCGAGGATGCCAGAGGAATGGATGCCAGAGGAACTGAGCGGCCTGCAGAGCGTCATTCAAAATCTGGCCTCGATGAGCGATTTAAGGAGAGTTCTATCTTTATTGTCACATTTGCCTCATTTTACGCCTGTTCGCACTGTTACTTTACAGAACGCGTATAATGAGGCCAATTGCCTCGAAGTGAGATATATCAGTCAGGCTATTGTCATAAAACTGCGGGGGTACACATTTCTGTCTTGAAACTGCGCATCTACATAAATGTCTCGGGAATGGTTTGTGCTGCAGACGAGTATATTTCCGCATTTGACAACCAAGGCGCCGACAGGAAGGGCTTCGTTGCAGCAATTTGTGTCTGTTGAAATAAAGAGACACGCAAGAAAGTTTGGGACAGCTCGTGATTAGGTTCCGGTTCCCGCCCCCGCTTAAGAAAGACTTGGAACTGCTCCCAGCTATCATACTGGCAGAAACATTTTGCATTTTTTCGCTATGGACTGACATTCCTATAACGTCATGTCTCGGAGCTGTGGCATCCAAGACATTTTTACAGAATACATTCCGGGTCGACATTTCTTTTTATACATTTAATTTTATGAACAGCTTGCATGATGCAACAGGCAAAGTGGTAGACAGGATCATAACCTGGTGATGTATATAGTGCTTCATTCCAGATTCTAAGCGCCGTGTCACCACTGATACCAGTTGTGGTGCTGTGACGAATTGGATTCTGCTCCTCAGGAGTACAAGAATGAGGAGGGGTAAAATGGGCCACTCAGCCCTCACACTTCTACCGACCGAAACACAACACAATGCAGTCATAGAGGTGAACGGAGGATAGCACAGGGGCAAAGTGCTGGTTTTGGAAGCAAGACCACCATGCTTAGAAACCGAACTCAGGTATTAAGTGTGTTATAAAAAAGAAGAAAAAAGGTAAATAAGTAAATCAGGGACAGTTAAGAGATATACCTCCTTTGGCCTTTGTGGTAACATGAGCCGAGGGAAGGCTATGCTCGTAAGAGGACTGTGAAGGTGAACCACTAATGACCCAAAGAACAAAGTATCACAGTCCAAAAAAAGAGAATGGGCCTTATTCCGGGTTTGGAGCTAACCATGGACTAATTAGCTCCATGGTTGCCTCCAAAACCGTCCCAAATCCGGCATGGTGAATGGAGTAATTACCGGTCCATTCCAGGGTTGGAGGGACCGGTAATTCTCCATTCACCTTTTGCCCTTCCCCATTCCCATTTCTGCCCCATAGGGCTCAATGGGAATGGGGAAGGAGGTAATTACGGCACCGTAAATTACGGTACCGTAATTAACTCCGAAGTACCTTTGCGGTTCCCGTACTTAACTCCTGCTAAAAGCAGGAGGTAAGGAAGGACCCGCAAAGGGACCTCGGAATACGGAGGTAAGGGATTACCGGCATCGGCACCCTTACCGGTGCCGGTAATTCCTTACCTCCAACCTCGGAATGACCCCCAATGTCCAATCAAGGTTCTACAAATATATATATACTGAATAAATAATCAAACACACCATCTGCATGTAGAACGAGAAGAAAATACTGTACAAAAACCTACCCTAAAAGAAGAAACAGATGCAATAGGCTGGATAAATTAGCACTCTGGGTGCACATTCCAGCGGTGGTAGGTAATTCACTACCCACAGAAAGGATATCTTGGCTAAAAATAGGAGCAATCATGACCTAACCAGTCTCTAGGGTCCAAAGGTCCAGTTCTGGGTCAGCAGTACCTGGATTTAGTTCTTGGTGGGCTGTCAGGCTCAGTTTGAGCATGTTGGATAGTGTGGGCCCAAAAAGCAAGAGGGTGTGGAGTACGGGTGAAGGCAGGTTACTCTGTGCAGTAGAAGGGTGACTCTCAAGGATGCAGGTTGGGCGGCCTCAGGAACTCTTTGCAGTTGGCCAGGCTGAGTCTGGCTTCAGCTGCCAGGAGGGGTTGATGAGTGATGCTCCAGGAGTTTGAGTCATCAGGTGTTATGAAAGTGGTGATCTTGGGTGCATTGATGTGCGATCCATAAGACGACAGTTGAATAGTTAGCTGGGTTGAGGCATGGTTGTAACCCCCAGTTAGAATTGGTTTGTGACTCTCCAGTGATTCGGATCGGGTCCCGGCATTGAGCAGTCACTTCGGGCCTAGCAAGTGTTAAGCTGGGTCAACGTGCAAGCAAGTTCAAAGGAGTGGAGAAGCATAACAAACAGTGCTGGCGATGTCTGTCTTGTTCCAGGTGTGGAAAACACGGAGTGACCGGTTCGGTGCAGTAGAGCAGAGATCTTCGGCTTGTCTGGTCCTCTGGTTGATGTGAGGTCCACTCAGAGACTCAAGTATAGGATGGTTCCGTTCATGTTCTGCTCTTCCAACTCAGGAGATTCCAATGCAGAGTGGTAGGTCCTGAATCCCAGCAGAGGTCAATCCAGATGTTCCCTAACAGCAGGAAGGGAATAGATCTTTCTCCTGTTTTGGGTGATTCCTTCTTCACCTGAGGCTGAGGGCTTTCGGAAGTGCGAAGTCCAGTGAGATCTTCAGACCAAATCTGCAGCCTTAAGAGATCCAAAAGAATCTGAGTGAATCTGAAGAAAGGGTTGGAGACACCTTCTTTTAAAGTCGAAATCCTTAGGTGATTGGAGTAAAGCTACCATGCCTTAGTGGTTCAATACCTGCTCCTGAACTGAGTGGACTTTGTATTTGTATTTATTTTTTTATTTTTTTATTTATATTGTGTGCCCTTCTGATGTCACACCCAAAGCTTTTTTCGCCAGAGGAAGTACAAATAACAGGAAGAAGAGAGAAGGGCAGTGAGGATCAAGATGGTGGAAGACATCCACTGACCACAGCCCTCCTGCCTATCCTTATCCTGCCTCTTTCCTGCTCACTGAGAACAAAGACGTTTAGGGATGTAGCACCCTGGTGTGAGGCTACTCTTTTTGAACGGGTGTGCTCCTTTGATGCCCAGGACAGCTGCCTGTTGTGCAGTTGTCTCAGGGGAGGTTGTTACCTGCCCACCCAAAGAGATCAAAGAGGGGGCCCAACCCTCCATGTGCCTGTCCTGCCGTTTGGCAGGCTCCACCGGCCTGACCAGAATACAGATTACCTTCCACAGCAGAGCTGCCTCACAGGAGCTGGAACATGTGAGATATGAAATGGAATGTGGTGGCTGCGATCATAAGTGACTAACTATGCCTAATTCATGTATAGCTTTATTTTAGAGATTATACTGTCACCATCAGGGGCTACTTATGATCATTGTTGTTTGCGTATTGGGGTGCATATCTTATATGCCACACCTGCAAGGCTGAGGTCTTTCTGTCACTGTAGCAGTCACATGGACATATGTGACCTTTGGAGCTGATCTCTGCCATAGCTGAGAATCAGGATGCTGATGCATCAGGCCCCAGATACATACTGTGCTTTGACATGGAGTTGTTGAAAGGGTAATCTGATCAGCGGATGACCCTTTCTGAGATGGATCAGAAATGGTCATCAAAATGGTAGGAACTTGCCACATGGCAGTTCCTCACAGGTACTCGGGAGAAGTAAGGGCTGAGTGACCCTGTCTGACTAGGGGATCACACCCATGTCTCACAACATTGTCTTACTCCCAAAATGAGCATGCTGTACTTGAGCTAGTCTGTGACCAGCAGGGCCTATGTGAACGTTACACTTTCACAGCCTAGATACTGATGGAGGGCCATGCAGGGAGGGCAAGTGATTTCTAATTCAGCCCCCCCTTAGACATCTAAATGTTCAGTGTGCAATGAAACATAATATTGTTTGGACACCTGCAGCCACATGGGTGCAGGGCTGTGGACACTGGGCAACCAATGTGGGCACATAGTGCACATTGCAGGCGACATGCCTTTAAGGCCAACACACATGTCATGCTTTTCATATTTGTTCACCCTTTTGTCATGGGTTGAAATGAGAAAAAGCAAGAAACTCGCAGGCAGTGCATGAGGGCTTCTAGTCTGGGAATTGCAGAGCAGGCAGGGGTTAGATACAAACCCTATCTGCTTTGCACGGTGCTTTGTGTGTGGCCTGCGAGAGGGTAGAGCAGAGGTAGTGGGAAGTGCCCCAGAGAAAGCATCGCCTAAAGCACATCCCTTTTAATTAAGAAATTATACATGGGACCCACTTGTTAAATGTTGTTAACACCCATAAATGCAGATTTGTTTGAGAGTAAGCTTGCCTGAACAAAGGTAGTTGCACAGGCAGTTTTCTGTATTTACATCTGGCCCTCATAAATTGCAGTCATTTTGAAGGCCCTTTACACTATACGTATGTATTAAAAAAATAGGATAGTTATCCCCCTATCTGTTTTATTGTATATTTCATTTGAGGTCACACAGACAACCTTTTAAATAGTGTTATACACAGGAGAGGAATGGTATTTTACAGGGTTGCATCAAAGTTGGCGTGGAAAATGGAGACTGGTGTTGCTGCTCACTGCATTATGGTTTAAAGGTGCAAATAACAGAGTAACAAAGTAATGCAAATATTTTATGCATTATAATAGCAAATAACAACATAAATATATAGTAGTAAGTTTGTTTTTGCGCCTTCTATGTGTTTAGGGTCAGTAAATGGAAGTAGGCAGCCACACTACTGCATCAGGTGTCTGAGAAAATTCCCGGAGATCCCAAATACACTCTGCACACTTGCCCAGCCCACATGGTGAAAAGAAAAGAAAAAAGGGAAAACACCACAGTGTGAGGCCAGAAAAGGGGAAGGATTTGCTCACTGTACTGTCTTTCTGCCCATGTGATTGGCCACTAGCAGTATTTGTGTAGGTGTGGGAGGGGTTGCTTGCACTGCTAGAAATCCGAGAGACTCCATGCTCTTCCCTGGAGACCCAGAGAAGAGCTTGGAAACCCAGAGTCCCCAGATTAAACCTGGAAACTGGGCAGATCTGATTGTAGGTTCCTGGGAGTCATAGTGCAAACATCGGAAGGCCATCATATTGCAGACACTTGCGCTACAGCAAAAAGCTCTCGCATGGTTGGCCTGCCTATTTTACTTTTTCTTAATGTATCATTTGACCAGGTAAGAAAAGGCAAAGGAAAGACACCGAGGCTTGCATTAAACCATTAATTTTGGTAGCACATGCAGGTAACTCACCTTGAGTAGACAAATGAAAAGTTAACAAGCATTGACTAAGATTTTGAATAGGCACTGTTCATGCGTTGGCCAGGTATTACCATCCTATACTGCAACGGGCAGCAATGGAGGGAGGTTTTGGTGCCAGGAGAGGGGAAGGAGGCAAATGGCTCCTCTTGGGGTTCAGGTCATATAATGTCAATACTTTAGGGACAGTTTGGCAGCATCAGGATCTGAAAGAACCCCATCTGGGGAGATTGACCTGTCCCTGAATCCTCTCCCTTAAATTTAGTGACTGTACTCTGGTACTAATACTGCTTACCATTTATTACCATCATCTAATCAGGTTATATCATTATTTACCAAACATTTCTAGGCTCACCTCTGGTACTAACACCATAAGTTGTGGCAGGTCTCTGTGTACTTGCATCACTGCCAGGTTTTGACATCAAAAGGCCAGGCACTCACACCATCACCAGATATTATAGTCAAATACCCAGGTACACAATCGTTTTCTAGGTATTCACTTCAAAATGCCTCAAACTCAACACATTTCCAGGTGTTAGACAAAATCACATGTAACCCACTCATGACAACTTAACCCACTCTGCACAAAATGTGATCTTGTTACTAATACACCAATACTTTCATAGGGAAGAAGGTTTCGTCCTAAATGGGTCTCGAAAAGACCCTGGGGGTGGCGGGAGGGTAACCAGAAGCTTTATAGTTAACCAGATCTGGTGCAAGCAGCAAAACCCACTAATGATAATAAGATATTTGCTAAAAAAAAGAGATGGCAATAAGAGGAAACCCAACTGAGATGCCTGCCTGCCCATAGCACGGTACACATTCTGGCGGGATTTACAAGTCCACCCATGATACTAAATACAGTTGCCCAGCAGTCTGGAGCCAGTGGCAGCTGACTCAAAGGCTCCATGGTGTACCCAGGATGAGGAGGCTGCCTGAGGATGAGACCAGCGGCCGATTACATGAGCAAGTCCATCAAGATAATGACAACGGCCTGAAAATCTGCCGAGGAACATAGGAAAGAAAGTGACACTCATCTGACATTCTTCTGGGGTGCGTTTCAAGTTCAGGAGCTCTCAGGAGAAGAACTTAACCAGGAACTGTGAGTGATTGTGTGTTGGACTGTGACCTTTGCTACAAACACTTGTTGAACACTTTCAGAACTTTACCAAACAAAGGCCCTATCAGAGACTATCCCAGAGCCTTGTGAATATTCCTTGCACATTGTATTTCTCCTGCCCTCCCCACCTTAGCAGACACATTTCAAACCTTTGTTCTCACCTTTGCACCTCTTCCAACTCTGTTTGTTCCCAATAAACCTTATTTACTACGACATGTTTCAAGTCCTTTGCTGATCCAATTTCTAGTGACTGCCTTTCTTAAATTTGTAAGAGAGGCAATCTTAATAAAACTGGATACAAATTGCTATTGAGAGGGTCTCATAACCTAATCCTTTTTACAGTGTTATGTACAAAATATGATAATACACCAGGAGGATACAGCTCAGTATGATCTCGTGTTGTGTGATACCCTGATGTTTAACTTGGTGTTATAGACACACACACACCATTGGCCGTCCACCCACAAATAATGATGCATTCCTAATTACACAAACACGCACACCCACACCACAACACACTCACATAAATTGAATACTGCTTACTCTCCAGACCACCTATACACCTTATCCTATCTTTGGCAGCCTGGGTTTCACCTATGCATGCACAAGCATAAATATGGGGTGACAAAGAGACTTTCCGGTCATTGTCACAAGGTCCGCGGAGTGAAATCACCAGGTGATACCACAAAGGATCTCGAAGCTAGGAAGGCCCATTCTAAATCCTTGTAAGCCTGACCCAAGGACATGATTCCAAGACCATTTGCAAGGATCAAGCAGCATCTTCCAGAGTCTGCATCTCCCATAGAGGGGAAACCCGGAGTGGGCCTAGTACACTCAACTGCATCTCCATGGGCAGGAAGATGATGAGAAAACCCTAACCAGCACGTAGAAACACATACCTCCCCACTGGGAAGAGAACACTTTTGGGAGACATGTTCCTCCCTCAGGGAGCCCACCAGTGCGGCACCTTTTGCCCGGGCCAGGTCAATATTGATGTAAATCTATGTTTCAACTCACTGACCTGGGCTCCTGCTGCACTGTCTGATACTGCTTATGTGCAGAGTGAGACAGAGTCTGAAAGAGACACAAGAGAGCTAGGCCACCCAAGCCCAACATCACTTGGTCCTGGACTGACCGTCGCACCACTGGAGCCGGAGGCATGCAGGCAGCACGTTTGGGTAAGTCACTTGTGGGGAAGTAAAGGAAGTCCCACTCCGACACTCGAAGGCTGAGCTGCAGCCTGCTCCAAAATAAAACATGCAGCGCTTTCTCTCCACAGCTATCACCAGTGGTGGAAATGGGAACAATTTTAAGGGGATCCCACAAAGGCCAGGGTGGGGCTGAGTTTGTAGGAGAGGGCGGAGTTGGCGTTTGTACTCCGCTCAAAGGGAATTTTCAAAATAACAGTTTTAAAATGGGTCCATTTCTTTCAGGCTGCTTCATTCCGAACACCACACTGTACATCAATTCCACTTGTAATCACTTCAATGCATAGCCATTGCTAGAGAGTCTGAGGGGGCTATAGCCCTGGGTCTTTTGGTTGTACCCCCGGATAGAAGGTCAGGGGCTACAACCAAAAGGCTAGCTTGCCCAGAATTCTGACAGTCCCGACATTAGCATAGCCCTGGGTCTTTTCCAGACCTAGCAACACCGCTGCTTCCATGGCAGTAGAGCACCCAAAATGCTGTTGGCAATGCAGTGATTTTTAGTACATTAAGGCATCCCTTGACACGCTCTACAGTGGAAGGCTAGCTCAGCAGGTTGAGAGACCGTTGCTCAGATGTTGTATATTAAAAACTGGCTGTTAATAATATGACTTATTGCAATTCTTTATAAAAAAAAAACATGTGCTATAACGCGTTTGGCCACGGCATGTGTTGGGCTGGTCAATTGCTTATATTCAGGGTGGAGGTGGGGGTATTTCTGCCCCTGCAGTGAAAATCAAAAGTTGGCACCCATGAACCAACAGTTCAATTTACTAATAAGTGCTGTCAGCACAACAGAAGCATTTATTTGTGATTAAGCAGTTTGACAAGCATATAACATCTTTATACATATAACCTGTGATAAAACACAAAGGAAGGTACACAAGAATTACAGAGTATTTGTGTAGTAGTGCGACAAAACACGAAACACATTTAAAAGAAAACTAGTGAATGTAAGTTTAAGGAGCATTGTTGAGTTTGAAAATAACTTTTTTTGCTATGTACGTGTAAAACGCACACTGGGAAAACAATACTGTGCCCAGAATGTAGAAATCCTGCTTTTAACTGTGATAGCCGACACCTGAGTGATAGTCGTGGCCCATTAATTCCCGTGGTGTCCATTTCAGGCCAGGAGAAAGAGAACAGGCTCAGCAAATAGTATTGGCAAATGCGCGAATAACGGATGTGGAAAGAAGGGCAGATCCTATTAGATCACTCACCAAGCGCCCAGCTTACCTCAGAGAAGCAGAGGCTCGGTGAAGCCTTGTCAGGGCAAAGGCAGGCAGGGTCTGAGATCCGTCCAGACATCTGATGCCCGATCTCGGACCCAGTAAGAGCCGGCCCATTGACCAGCGATGGCTATAGTACAAACCCAAATCATGGACGCCTTCCGATGCAGCTACACAGTTTGAGTCATTCGCATTCAGGAAAACCTCTATCTGACAGGCAGCAAACACCGTCTCGACAATGGAAAAATGTCCAGGTTTAGAAAGTTGATCTTGAAGCAAGGGGACTTGAAGGGACAAGCACACTTGAAACCCGAGATTGAGACAGCTTTGCGGCCCCAGCAGGGGGCTGGGGGGCTTTGATGGGGGTCGGGTTGGGTACCAGTATACTATGAGGGTGATAGCGAGATCAAGATAGCAAGGAAGACAGAGGGAAGAAATGGAGGGAGTGGAAGCGAATCAGGTACGGTGGGTGTGTATGGGACGATCTGTCTCGCAGCCATTGCGTTTTTTCATCAATCGCATATTTTATAACCATGACACCATACTGTTTGTGTGCATGTGCATGTTTACATATATAATATGTGTGTTTGCTTTTGAGATTACACCTGTACGTGGTTTACCAGCACAAACAAATATCTCAGCCATCCATGTTGTTGACATTAGAGATGTGATGATAAAAGCCCCCTCCGGTGGTATTGCCACTGTATTCCCTTTCCCATATTGCCATTCTTTCATAAGCACTGATCAGAGCTTGTTTTCATCTACTAGTTATCATATAAAGACAGGCCAGTAACTACTTTAGCGGATTGACAGCAGACTGAATACTCAGATTCATTTTAAGACCACGCAAAGGAAAGATCATTTTCTCTTCGAGAATACCAGTGAAAACGGAGCAAATGTTTATGAAAACTGACGTGATGAAGTTGAGAGCATTTGAAACTAAATTTACGCAGCAAAGATGTTTTGGGTAAGCTGGACCCCCAGTGCGCTTAACCTGAAAAGGTCAATATAACGGTAAGGTGCACAACTAGTGCAGATAGGTTCTACCCATAACCTCGAAATACAGTATTACAGTATTGTACTAGTAACATGCACTGTCAGCCTTAAAAAAGACGATGTGTCGAATCACATGTAGGCTGAATGTGCTGCAATATCAGGCTGAATGTTCTTTAACATTAAATCACTTAATACATTTATTTCTATTTACAGAGCTACAAGAAAAAAAGAGTCTGTAGGAAAGAGTTCTTTATTTAATGAAGTAAATAAAATTACAAGTGTAGGGTGCATTCAAAGACCCCAAGCCAAAAGCCCCTTTCACATGAAAAGCAGGATTTTTCAATACTGACACAAAAACATCTTTACGTGTGTGATAAATGGATACTGAAGGGCCAAGTGAAAAAGGACTACCTGTCATTAGCCAAAGAAAAGCAGCATTTTAATTCACAAAGCAAGAAGACAAATCAATGGTCTCTTTCACATGAGAACCATGATTTTTCATTACTGACACCAAAAAGGCTAAGCATGTGTATTTGCAGTTTAAATGTGAAAATGGTACCTCCGGTAATAGTAAAATTGTCAGGGAAAAAGACATGGTGCGTGTTGACAAAAAGTACCACAAACAATATATTATGTTTTGCATACAAAATACCAGTGGCATTTGTTTTCCATGGGAAATGTTCTGTTGGCCAGAGGCAAACCATTTACAACTGCAATAAAATGTGGCTTGCTCTGGAAGGTGTGGAAAGCCAAGTGTCCTTTAGACTGGCTGTCTCTGCAGGACCATTTCACCTGGCTGATGCATGACCACAATGTAGACAGTCATTGTGAACAGGGGAGCTGTGAAGATAATTCAATTAAGGGAGCCTGAAACTTCAACTTCAAACAGGTAACCCACATCAAAGAGACTGATAAAGAAAACACTCTAGTTACAGGCAAGCCAAGTGAGACCATATGGCCTGAAGGCAGGAGAATTGCCATTTGTCCTACATGAAGATTTACTATTAATTTTAAAGGACTATTATCATTTAAGCCTCTTCCCAGTAACCATAAGGTGTATTCTCTTCATTTGTGTACCATTTATGTACCATTTTTTAAGTAATTTCCAGGCGAATTTGGAGATAAAAATTCATGCACCTATGAGGTGGAGAATTGTAAGTTAAACTGGGTTCCTGACTGATCTGAACAATGTTCCGAATTTGAGAGTTGGTGAACTGGTGAAGGGTAAAATTAGGAATATGGGTAGGAATGTACATGTTCATAACTGTTATACTTTTTATGGAAACGCCAGAAAATTGCCACATGGCCATACAAAATAGTGCAGACCTGGCTGTGGTCTTATTTAATTCTCCATGATTAACTGAAAAGGAAACAATATATGTTATGGCAGTTATTAGTAAAATTATAAAGTTCTACAACATAACTAGAGTTTTGCAAACATTTGACATGAAAACAAATGTAAATTAAGCTGTCATACGTCTGCTCCAGACCCTTAAATAACCAATCTGCACTGGGAGGCTGGGGTTTGGGGGGAGAGAGAAGGGTAACTGCCCAATCCTTTTTGTGTGACCTCTTGCAGGGTACTGCCCCTAGATTGTAAAATTGGTGGGGTCATCACTGCTTTATATGGGGGACTGTGCTAGGAGGAAGGGACATAGCTGCTGATATTTACCATCACAAGAGTGCTGCTGAAACAATCTGACAGCTGCAGGGAAACACCAGAGGAGATTGCTGAGAATGCATCTGGGTGGAGCTGTCTATTGCTAGGAAGGCCTAATACTGGGTCCTATGATGGAGAGCGGGAGGCCCTCCTTGAGAGTAGAGTGACCAGATCCATGCCCTGTCTCTCAGAATCTGTTAGGCGATCCTCTGCACACCAGGCCACGACACATCAGAACACTGCCCACATTCCCCCAACATCTCCTCCCAAGCTTCGAGGCTCAAGTGATTCGGTGAACCCACAGAACCGAAAGCTCCGTACCAGTGTACGGGCTCGATTGCAACCCTTTCTGCATTGGCAACTGCCTTGGAGAACGTATAGCAGTAAGGGCGGCCTTACGTCTTCCCGCCAGTCACGTGATACACTGCGGCGTTCCCCATGTGATCTTGGTGGACGTCACATGATCCAGAGAAGTCACATGACCCAGGGGCGATCAGTATAAAGGTCTGAGAGACAGAACGCTCATTGCTTCTCAGCTGGCTTCGGACACTGTTTGGCGTTACAACTTGCTCCTTGTTACCCTGATCACGGAACTCTATCTCGGACTCCCTCGGACACCCCTTGGTACTTTTGCTTGGAACTGTTTACCCGCTGCCGGATTTTTGGACTACACCTCGACTTGTCTTTGGATCATCCCTTGGTACCTTGCTGATCTTCTACGCCTTCTTCCCCACTGGGGATTCAAGTCAAGCCCTAACTCCCACAGGTGGCTACTCTTCATCCACGCTAAACCTGCGGTTCTACCACTCCAAGGATCGCCGCATCTAATGAGCCTCGAACCTCCATACTAGGTCACCTGGGTCTCCATTACACCAGATAGGTAAGACACTTTAGTTACTTGTCTTCTTCATTGTATTGTGCTTGCCTGGTACTTAACCTCATTCCCCCCTTGACAGCAGCATCGGTGTTCCAAGAGGCTCCGTGGATCCGAGAAGACATCTCTCACCTGTGGCCTCAAGGGTCGTACAGCGGGTTTCTATTAAGTTCCCCTGTGCGTCACTTGGGGACGGAGGTCTCATCGGTCTACACGACACTCAAGTCAGAACAGACTGAGAAGCCGTATAGTCGTGTTAGACGATGCAGGGATCCACGGATGAACCCATAGCTGCTTTAGTTCAGGCAATTACAATATTAAGGGCAGATATGGCCGCCGCAAACACTGTGATCCATCAAAGGTTGGATTCCATACAAAGTGTTCAACATTCCCTTCCTGCAGACCCTGAGTTTGGCGATACCGGCTCCTCCACTACACCCTCTCCCGTTACTGCTCCTGTAGTCCCGACTCCGATGATACTCCCAACTCCTTCCCCCTTAGCTGCTCCTGAACGCTATCAAGGGGATCCCAAGAAGTTCAGAACCTTTATTAATCAGTGCAAGTTACATTTCCTATGCAGACCTTTGGCTTTTCCCACCACCACTGCTAAAGCTGCCTTCGCCCTTTCCCATTTGGCCGGAACAGCAGCTGCTTGGGCTAATCCCCTGTTAGAGAACAATAGCCCACTTCTTTATGACTTTGATTTGTTGGTCCTAGAAATGGCCCGAGTATTCGATACCCGACACAAGGTACAGTCTAGGGATTTGGAGTTGTTGGAATTGACTCAGGGTAAAAGGTCTCTGATAGATTACATCACCCGATTCAATCAGCTAGTTGCGGAAACATCATGGCCAGAAAACAAGAGGGCGGTGGTTTTCTATAGGGGGTTGAGTAACACCATGAAAGATGCTTTAGCAGTGATCCCTTCTATGCCTACTCAGTATCAGGAATTGGTTGATCTGGTCTTGCAGGTAGATGCACGACGATCGGAGCGTAGAGCTGAAATAGGGGCCTCTTCCTCTCCCACTCTTGTTGGCACACCTGCTTCCAGTACCGAAGAACCTATGCAAGTGGGAGGGTTACGTAGTCCCATTACAACGTCTGAGAGAGAACGTAGAAGGGTGGATAATGCATGCTTTTATTGTGGTACCACTGGCCATTTCGTGAAAGAGTGTCCTCGACGGCCCAGGAAGAGTCAGGTTTTTCGGACGGCTCGACCTTAGAACCGGAGAACAGGTCGAGTGTTCCGTCATCTTCTCCGGGTACCTCCCTTGCCTTTACTCGTGTGCAACCCATTACTGTAAAGTCTACCCTATGTCCCTCTACAGGCCTTCTTCATGCAGTCAATATCATTATCGATTCGGGTGCCACTGGTAATTACATAGATATTGATTTGGCCCATTCCCTCAACCTACCTTTAGTGGTGAAAACACGTCCGGAACATGTCCAAGCCGTAGACGGCTCTGCACTGGTTTCTGGTCCTGTCAGACATCAAACCGCACCCCTCCTGTTAACCATACAAGAAGTACACACCGAAACCCTGAGTTTTGATTTGATCACCACACCCCAATTCGGCATCATACTAGGGATTCCATGGTTACATGAACATAATCCATTGATCAATTGGCAGTCAGGTACTGTAGTCTTTGAGTCTGATATCTGTCAGAACTATTGTCTTCCGGTCCATCAAGCCCCTGACACACCTTCTCGGGCCTTGGGGGCCTTAGCCCAACTCACACTGACTGTCGACGATCCAGAGCTTGTGCATACACATACTGTTGGGGGGTTGGTATCTGGGATTCCGCCAGAATACAGAGAATTTGAGACAGTGTTCGACCGGGGCTCGTCTGAGGTACTCCCTCCACACAGACCATATGACTGCCCAATCGAGCTGCTTCCCGATTCCAATATTCCTTCGGGCAGGATCTATTCTTTGTCTCCTTCGGAGGAACTGGCGCTGAAAAACTATGTACAGAACGCCCTACGATTAGGACACATCCGCCCCTCCACTTCACCCGCGGCAAGTCCTATCTTCTTTGTACCCAAGAAGGAGGGGGATTTACGCCCTTGTGTAGATTATCGGCGTCTTAACGCTATCACAAAAAAGGATAGGTATCCCATCCCGTTAATCACTCCACTTCTAGACCATTTAACACACGCTTCCATTTTCACTAAGCTCGACCTACGCGGCGCATACAACTTAGTACGCGTCCGCGAGGGAGACGAGTGGAAGACCGCCTTCTGCACTCGGTATGGCCTGTACGAATATCTGGTCATGCCCTTTGGCCTATGTAACGCCCCGGCCACTTTCCAACGATTCATGAACGACATATTCAGGGATATACTGGATGTATATATGGTTGTGTACTTGGACGATATCTTAATCTTTTCTCGTGATCTTGACGAACACGTGAACCATGTCCGAGAAATATTGACCCGTTTGAGAGAACACTCCTTGTTTGCCAAACCTGAGAAATGTCAGTTCCATAAGACAACTGTTGAGTTTTTGGGTTTTCACATCACCCCTGGGGCGTTATCCATGAATGAATCTAAGGTCAAAGCAGTATTAGATTGGCCAGTACCTCGAACACTCAAATCCTTGCTGGCTTTTTTAGGATTCGCCAACTTTTACAGACGTTTCATTTCTTCCTTCTCCACAATTGTAGCCCCGCTTACGGCCCTGACTAGTCCTCAGGTATCTTATCAATGGCAGAGAGAACAGCAGGAGGCTTTTGAGGCTTTGAAAACCGCCTTTACTACCGCACCGGTACTCCAACATCCAAATCCTGATCTTCCGTTCATAGTAGAGGCGGATGCCTCTTCCTTTGCCCTCGGTGCGGTATTATCACAAACATGTCCAAATACAGGCAAATTACATCCAGTTGCATATCATTCCCGTAAGTTTTCCAGTACTGAGTCTCATTATACCGTTACGGAGAAGGAACTCTTGGCCGTCATGGATGCTTTCCGTGTCTGGCGTCATCATCTTCTGGGGGCTAGGCATCCCATCACGGTATACTCCGATCATCGGAACTTACAGGATCTGGCTTCTTTGAAATGCATTAATAGCAGACAGGTCCGATGGCATCTTTTCTTTTCCGCCTTTGATTTCCATATCATGCACCGTCCTGGCACTTCACATGGGAAGGCGGATGCCTTGTCACGTTCTCCGGGAGGGGTCCAGTTGCCTACATTCCCCGACACTGTCCTCGGTAAGAGCCATGTGATTTGTCTCTGTACACCCTCATTGTCACTATTGGATTCGGTCCGGTCCTGGACTAGCGTTCATTCTGACCAGTTGCGAGAATGGGATCCTGTATATTCTGATGGTTTACCCTTCGTACATGAACGCCTGTTTCTTCCTACACCTGATACACGTAACCTAGCTCTTGAGTGGTCTCATGACGCTCCCTTCAATGCCCATCCCGGACAAGAGCGCACTTTAGATCTACTCAAGCGTTGGTGTTGGTGGCCTTCTATGAAGCGCGATGTGGAGTGTTATGTCAGGTCTTGTGCGGTATGTGCTCAGGCTAAACATCAAAGGGGTCGACCGGTTGGATTGTTGCTTCCACTTCCGGTACCTCCCAGGCCCTGGCATACGTTAACAATGGATTTCGTTACCGATCTCCCCAAGTCAAAAGGCTTTGACACCGTCTGGGTAGTGGTGGACACATTCACTAAAATGGCCCGTTTTGTTCCTTGTAGGGGTATCCCTTCGGCCCCTGTCTTGGCGGACTTGTTTTTTGAACATGTGTTTATGCTATTCGGCCTCCCTTCGGTCATAGTTTCCGATCGAGGTTCACAGTTCACCTCTCGGTTTTGGAGGGCCTTGACGAAACTATTGGGCATCGATACGAGGTATTCATCGGCCTATCATCCGGAGACCGATGGTCAGACCGAAAGGACGAATCAATCGATGGAACAATACCTTCGTTGCCTCATATTGCAACATCAGTCCTCTTGGTTGGCCGTTTTGCGGCTTGCGGAGTTCGCGTATAACAACGCGGCTCATTCGGCTACTGGTTATTCTCCTTTTTACGCCCTCCATGGTCAACATCCCAAGGTCTTGCCGGTCCCTGATGCCTCTGGTTCTTTGAATCCTGCGGCCACGACGTGTCTTAGGGATCTTTCTGCTATTCATGCGAGTACAGTGGTTCATCTCACTGAAGCAAAGGCCTCTATGAAGGCCCGTGTGGATGGCAAGCGTCGTGCTGCTCCCCCCCTGGTGGTGGGTTCTAGGGTCTGGTTGTCTTCCCGACATCTTCGCCTGGTGGGTTGCCGGAAATTGCTGCCTCGCTTTGTCGGGCCGTATGTGATCTCGCAGGTTGTTAATCCGGTGGCTTTTCGTCTAGTTCTCCCCAGCTCTTGGCGTATCCATCCTGTGTTTCATGTCTCCCTCCTCAAACCCTGTCCTGACTCAGTCCGTCTTCGTACACCTGTTGCGCCGGTGTCCTTGACCTCTCCTGATGTTTTTGAGGTGTCGGCCATTTTGGGTTCCAGGTGGTTTAGGGGTAGGCTCCAGTATCTGGTGGATTGGACGGGTTACGGCCCGGAGGAGCGTTCGTGGGTTTCCGCATCTGATGTGAACGCCCCGCGGTTGGTAGCCTGCTTCCATAGGGATCATCCGTCCTGCCCACGGGGTCGTGGGCCGTTGGGGGGGGGCTATGTTAGGCGATCCTCTGCACACCAGGCCACGACACATCAGAACACTGCCCACATTCCCCCAACATCTCCTCCCAAGCTTCGAGGCTCAAGTGATTCGGTGAACCCACAGAACCGAAAGCTCCGTACCAGTGTACGGGCTCGATTGCAACCCTTTCTGCATTGGCAACTGCCTTGGAGAACGTATAGCAGTAAGGGCGGCCTTACGTCTTCCCGCCAGTCACGTGATACACTGCGGCGTTCCCCATGTGATCTTGGTGGACGTCACATGATCCAGAGAAGTCACATGACCCAGGGGCGATCAGTATAAAGGTCTGAGAGACAGAACGCTCATTGCTTCTCAGCTGGCTTCGGACACTGTTTGGCGTTACAACTTGCTCCTTGTTACCCTGATCACGGAACTCTATCTCGGACTCCCTCGGACACCCCTTGGTACTTTTGCTTGGAACTGTTTACCCGCTGCCGGATTTTTGGACTACACCTCGACTTGTCTTTGGATCATCCCTTGGTACCTTGCTGATCTTCTACGCCTTCTTCCCCACTGGGGATTCAAGTCAAGCCCTAACTCCCACAGGTGGCTACTCTTCATCCACGCTAAACCTGCGGTTCTACCACTCCAAGGATCGCCGCATCTAATGAGCCTCGAACCTCCATACTAGGTCACCTGGGTCTCCATTACACCAGATAGGTAAGACACTTTAGTTACTTGTCTTCTTCATTGTATTGTGCTTGCCTGGTACTTAACCTCATTCCCCCCTTGACAGCAGCATCGGTGTTCCAAGAGGCTCCGTGGATCCGAGAAGACATCTCTCACCTGTGGCCTCAAGGGTCGTACAGCGGGTTTCTATTAAGTTCCCCTGTGCGTCACTTGGGGACGGAGGTCTCATCGGTCTACACGACACTCAAGTCAGAACAGAATCTCAGAATCTCTCAGAATCTAGAACTATCTGATGTGCACTACTGTGGGTCTCTTCCTCTGTCTCCTCACCTGTGTCTTCTGTTGATTCCTCCGGGGACTCTTCCTTCTTCTTTCTTCTTTGGAGTTGATCTCTTACTCTTGCTCTTATTCTGGAAGCACTAAGCAATTTCCCCGGCAGTGGGGACTCCGGGGAGCCAACCCCAATCCAGGGAAAACCGTGAGGCGGAAATACCCTGGTCTTGTTGTTCTTGAGTAAAAAAAGAGTCTTGTAGGCTTGTATTCCCGCACAGTTGGTTTCCGGAGAGCCACAACATAGAGAGCAGATTTCCAAAAAAGTAAGTATTCTGGGTCAGAGCTGTCTTTTGCTTTGTGCAGTCGGAAGATAGAGCAGGACTACAGTACCCAGAATGCAACAGATGGAATCCCTGAAACCCGGAAAGGAACTGGTAAGTATGGACAATCAGAGTAGGCACAAGCAAGGAGATGGGAAGCCTGGCAAGGGAGAGAGGAGACAAATACAATGGAGTATAAGCCACAAAGTAAGAGAATTGCCAGAACCAGCAGAGGAATGCTGGAGAGGGTGAAATGAGCACGGGTAACGGACCGCGGAGTCCGCTGACAGGGAATGACAAGCGGAAGAACAGTGTGGAGAAAGCCCACAGGGAGAGAGCAGGCAGCACTGGAGGAACCGGGATTGAAAGCACGCAAGGGGTGTGAAACAAGTAGAACGGTAGTAGTGAGACTACAGAGCATCTTGACTCAGATGGAGCAGAGTTGCAACGCACCTGCGTGATGCATTGCTCCTGTGATAAACCTGGCGGTGGCCATGTTGGAAGAAATCTAGACCGCTAGATGAGATGCCGGCAAGTGTCGGAAAATCAATGAAGCCTCCACCGTCTCCAAAGTCTCCATGGCTGATTCATGACAGTGGGCCTCATTACGAGGTGGGCGGAATGGTTTTAACGGCGCCGGTAATGGTGCCGGTGCCGGCAAACCCATTCCGCCTTATTATGAGGTTCCCTTGCGGGACCCGCTCTAAACATCTGGTCAGACCAGACGTCCTTTGCGGGTCCTTGCAAGGGGACCAGGGAGCAAATATCAGGCCTGTTATTAACGTTCCCGTTATTAGCTCCCTCCCCATTCCCATTGAACCCTATCGGGGCTCAAATTGGAATGGGGATGGGTTTTTTGAATGAGGAATTACCGGGTCCTCCAAGATTGGAATGGCCTGGTAATTCTTAATTCAAGGAACCCAGACCCGATTTTGGAGGCAGCCATGGCGCTAATAGCACCATGGCTACCTCCAAACTCGTAATGAGGCCCAGTATCTTTCCAGACGGTCCTGACATGCAGCTGGCTGTCCTGAACTTTAAACAGAGGCATTCTATGTAAGTAGAACTGAGTCATGGGAAACCTAAAGTTTGGGGAGTATGCTTGCGTTAAAACCTTTCTCTTTATCGTGGGCAAAGGGTGTGGGGGTCAAAACTGTGTAGATCCTTAGCCTACTTAACTAAAAATATCACATTTAATTAATTCCCAATTTGGCTGAACACTACGGGGTGATTTTTCTTAAAATTCAAAATGAACAAAGTTCACTTCCCACTGCACACTGAAAAACGAGAGCCTATAATTTAACTGGGTAATAATTTTTCTCCTGTTGACCCCAACTTCTTAAAGGAAGAAGGGTGTCTCTGTTCTTAAATCAGTCCAATCTGTTTGTCCAACTTTCCCCTAACACGTCCTTTCAGTGGAGGGGGGTATGAAATCCCAAATTCCCCAAAACATTCAAATGTTGTTGTCTGACTTCCCCAACACACACCAAAGCAAGAGGGGGTCTGAAAAACAAACTGCTAAATCACCCCGTGTTTATTTTAAACCAAAAGTGGGAGTGAAATCATAATTGCCATATGTATTTCTACCAATCTTGAATTCCTACTGCTAGCCTTTTAAGCCCAGAGGAAAATCAAAATTGCGCAGCACTACATCTATAAATGTGTTCACTGACCAGCACTAATTATTTATTGAAGTGAAATTTGTAGAAAGTAAAGAATTGTGATTTGTGCTCTTTTCAACTCACGTTTGTGACTTATATATGTAGAGAGAAGTTTATTCTGTGTGCCATGGATAAAGTGGTGTTTGATATTTCCGCGCACATTTCTATTACTTTTAATTTAAATAAATACAAATATATTTCCTGTACACTGGCCTGGTTCTTGGCTGATTGTTAGCTCGGGGGGTGGAGGGGAGGAACCAATGGGCATTATATGTGTCTGAAGTAGAGCTGAATAAAAGAATCCCTTAAACAGTTTGTTGCATAATACCTTGAGTGTGAGGGAAGGAACTCCCAGTGTGGATGGTGGCTTCTCAATGAACTGTTACACAAGTGCAAGCTCTCCACAGCCAGTATTTCCACAGAGCTATAAGATGACTAGCACACATTTACGTTTACGCCTCCATAGATCGGCCGTGTGGACCTGAAACTGCCTCTCATTCACCCCTGCCCTTAGCTGGATGTGGATCAGTTACACCTTATTTGAGTGTGACTGACATTGACGACCTGTTAACACAAATAAAAAACTGCCATGAATCACAAAGTCTACAAACACAATTTCCTTTAAAAAGTAAGACACCTTCCAATGAACTGTTTGGACTCGACATCACCGGCTCCCCTTAGTGCAGTTTCTTATTGTCATGAGCCCAATCTTAAAATGTGCTTTATTACATTTGTTGATGGGTTTTTCATCTGTTTGTTTTTCCTCCAGAAATATCATATAGTCCCTTGTTTTGGAATTATGAAATCAATGCTAAACTGGTGAGAGCTCCTGATATACTTTAAGATAGCTTAGTGGGATAATGCACCTGTAATGGGTATCTGTTTGTAATTTGTAGCTCTTTTGGTCTCTCTCTCTCTCTCTCTCTCTCTCTCTCTCTCTCTCTCTCTCTCTCTCTTTCTCTCCCTCTCTCTCCCTCTCTCTCTCTGGCACTTCTCATTCTCACAGTCACTCCCACATACACCCACCCCCCCACAAACGCACATGAAACACAACATAATTTGCTCTGCTGCACACTCTCTCTTCTGCACTCTCCCTAGCTTTTACTCATGCCGGTCATACTTATAAGCCGGTGTTACCTACCCTGGGCTTATTTTCACCCACTGGTATTTAATTGTTACACTTCTCAAATATTGAAATGCTGCCTAGCTACTCTGTACATTTCGGAACCGTGTAAGTACTTTTACATAGCTGGTAGGGGAATGAACATATATTCTCTACAGCAAAGGTTTTCCACCGCTGTTTTTTCTTGCCCCAAATGGAATGTGTGGAGCATTGGAAATTTGGAGGAGATTCTGTACAGTGAATTGGATTTGGCACCTCGAATGTGGGGTCTTATGGATGAAGGAAGCCTGCGAGGGTCTGACCCTGAATGATAGTAAGGCTCAAAATCACTTACTACCTAGGTGGTGTACATGATTTATATGTGCCTGTGTCAAGGCTGTCAGGTATTAGTTGTAGGGACCTTTCAGCAGGAAAGTATGTTTTGTACGACACTGCTGACGTGTTTTGTTCCGACAGACATTGATCACTGTTTTTAGACCTAGCCATTGTGAGGCTGATGTGCTATATCTTTTCGAACTACCAATTATTTTTATATGGGCATTTATGTACTAGTCTGCAGTTTTTTTTGATATTTTTCTAAACAAGGCATCATTAATTGTAAGTGTCCATAGAAAGTATAATTTATTAACTGCCATTCATTCTGTCGCCAGATAATATGCCGCAAACCTGAAAACACTGGGTGTTAGCTTAACTATTGTGTGAATTTTGTCAGCACTATTTCTGAAGTTCTTTATTGATGGTTTGGGAGAGGTTGGAGGGAAAGTCGGTGTTACCCTTTAAAGTATGGTATATGTGAGACCAATATTACAACAGGAACACGCATACCATTGTTTCTGCAAGGCAATGACTATAGCTGAAACCATAAAGTAGCTTTGTGCCCAATGCATGTGTTTGCGTAAGCCCAAAGCAAGGCTCTTATGTATTCTTGCAGGACACTTTTAAGCATAAAGCTGTGTTTTGCATGGGAATGCTGGCATATATACTGTTCAGACAGGCCTTCTGATTTTGTGTTTGGATACAGCCAGCATGAAAGTTTACAAATACCAATGTAAATAACACAACATAACGCGACTAAGACTGACTGGCATTAAGTGCGAAGGACGAGTATGCTTGTCCTTTTTGCATAAACCTGCATAATAGCCTGGCAGTTAAGTGGCTAAAAAATGAAACTGCCAAAACTATAATTGATCTGCGTCTGAGACAAGTGCAGGTGCACAGAAATAAGTCCTGAGCTCAGCCCTGGTAAACACCCTACTACATGTAGAACCCAGAATGCATCATTAATTCTCAGTTGTCTTGTTTCTCATACCAATTTGGGGCAGATATTTGCACCCCCGATCCCTTTGAGGATGTGTTAGTCATCCCTGTACTCATTTGGTGGTGGGGCTTGTTGGACAAGGGTCTTTGTGGGTTTCATGAGGACAGAGTGTCCTTAGGTTTCAAAGAATCACTGGGATTCGAGAATGCGGGCCACTTTGTTATTTGCGGGCCACTTTTGTTTTGTTGCCCGGGCTTCTTTGTTGTCTCAGGGCGAGGCTGCTTTTCCTACAGCTGTAACCCTAGAAGAAAGGAAAAGGCAGAGAATGGAAACGCTGAGGTCCTGGTCAGGGAAAAAGTTGGAAAAGACAGAAGAGTGACCTAGACACTAACCTAGTAAGAAGACAAGACATAAGAGTAGCCTAGTCACTGACCCAGGGGAAGACAAGACTCTTGAGAGTCCTAAACTTCAACCTGACAAAACAAATTCTTTGTTTAAAGCAGAGTGTATTGGCGGCATCATGTGCAATGCCCTGTTACCCTTGTTACACCGGGCAACGCATCAGTAAAGACCTCCCTCATGATCCCGGTGGTAAATTCACCACTGCCCAGAATTTGCGTCAGCCATTAGCAGTACTGGGTGGGTTGCCTCACCCCATTCTGTCCCTGTTTGTGCCCTCACACTGGGGATGGGGCTTAGCAAGGGTAAGGGAGCCAGTTGCTTTCATTGGGTGCATTACTGAGTGCTTCCTGGATCGTTGCTTGGTAGCCTTTTGCTGACACTTTTTGTTGTATTGCACCTCAGAGGGTTTCAGACCCACACTAAAATCCAGCCCAGTCAGGTACACCGGCCCTGCCCAGTGCAAAGTGTAAGGGAGATTACAGTCTTTACAATGACTGACTGGAGCGATCTTGGCTTTAATGTCTGTGAACACAAATTATAGAAGAAAAGGACCTCCATTTCTGAGCCTACCCTGCAAGTGGAGAATCACCTCGCCATTGTGTACTGCATTACCATCTAAATACGGGCCACCAATCACAAAAATGTATGCTTGCAGCTTTTCTGGTCAGTGTTCTTGTTGTAACCATTAAAATGTAATTAAGGTGCAACTGAAAATGGATAATAATGGAGTTGTGACAGAAAATACCATAAAGGAACTGAAAGGAACCAATCAAGCAAAATGGTTTGCCATGAGTAAACAGTTTTTTCCGTTGAATGGGAAGACCATTTAAAATATGTGCGGATGAGCTGGTATGTATCCTGCAAATAATTGTTACATGTTTTTGACATCACTTTACATAATGTAGCTGAGTTCCATCACTGTATCAATTGGGCCTTTGTGGGCTCTGTGTGTGTGGGTGTGTGTCTCTCTCTCTGCCTCTCCTTCCCTCGCTCTCTTTGTTGTCATCTTTCATCCATCTCTCACACTCATACCCACTCACTATCTACCTATCTACTTCACTACATTTGTCTTTTTACCAATTCTCTCCTTTGCCCTCTAACCTTTTACCTACACTCTCTCACGCTGCCTCCATCTCCTGAACTGCATACCTTTCTCTTTTATGCCCCTCGCTTTGTGTCTTGCGTCTCTCTCACTTCAGTCTAATGAAGCTCACTGTCAGCTCTCTTCTGCTCACACAACCTTATCTGCTACAACAACACAGACAACACCCAGATCATGTTCAAAATCTGTGATAAAGGTGGTGGCAGATAGTCCATTTAGTTCAATGCCTGATTCTAACAGCCGCAGGCATTGAACTAAATGGAGTATCTGCCACCTTTACCACCGAATAAGCCAAAATAGCGGTAATCAGGAACTACTTCATCTTCAAAGACACTTTTTACCAACAGACCTCGGGGACGGTCATGGGGGCAATGTTTGCCCCCAGTTTGACAAATTTTTAGGTGGACCAGTTTGAGAGAAGTCAAATACATCCAGCCTCCAATACATTTTTGGATAAGATGAAGGTATGACGTTGTTACATCGATGATTTTTTTATGTTTTTTGAGGGGACGATGAGCAAATTAAAAACATTTCATCAATGGTTTAATAATGTAAACCACCACCTGCAATTTACCTTGGAGCCTGAAAAGGACGAGACACACTTTTTCAATCTGCAGATTATAGCATGTGAGGGACGACTAATATCCAAGGTTTATAAGAAACCAACAGATCGCAATTCGCTACTGTCTTACTCGAGTTACCACCCCTGGGCACTGAGGGACCATCTCCCGTTTGGACAGTTTTTGCGTTATTGCCTCCTGTACACAAACACCTCTGATTACATCTCCCAAGCCAAGATACTCAAAAGGCAACTAGTGGACCGTGGATATCTGATTTCTATCGTCAAAACCACATACAAAAGAGCCAAAAATATTCCAAGCGCAGTCACTCTTGAACAACATCAAAAATCACCAAGGAGTGACCACATAACAGCAGTATTTAGCTACTTCCCTTTGTTCAACCAAATAATAAGGGAGATCAACAAGTTGTGGCCGATCTTGAACACTGGCATAAACATGCTTCTGCCCCCCCTTTTCTTGCCTTAAAAAGGAGGCAAAACCTAAGGGACAGATTTGTCCAGACGCTACCCCATCAGAACGAGGAGCAAGAAGAAATACAGCTTATGCTGTGGATAAGGGGACCACCGACAGGGCATTCTCCATGCAGTGGATGCTCATTGTGCACTCAAACGAAACGTTGCACACACATTGACATTGGGTGGAAGACCCCTTGACTCCAAAAAACATTTACCAATTGCAACTGCACTGGGATGATATATTTGATCACATGCCCGTGTCATTGAACTGACTTCTGCAATTGTATTCACTCTCACCTCTTGCTTCTCCACTCTTTTTGACTGCTTACTCTCTGTTCTCTCCTCTCCCTTCTCCCTTTTCCTATCTGCTCCCCTCCTCCCCTTACTTTCGTCTATGCACTTACTCTATCAGAATTGTCCCGGGATCTAGTATGATAGCGACCTCATCTGTTTCCCCCCTCCCTTTAAACCCACCTACCCCTCCATCACTATCCGAAACATTGTCAGGCGTAGTACGATAGTTGCTTGTTTTGTTCCTCCCCTCCCTTTCTGCACCCCTCTACCTCACCTTTTGTTTTTCTCTGGGTCTTCCAGAGATGTCATCAGGCCTAGTACGGTAGTCACCTGTCAGTTTCCATTTCCTTCCGACTCTCCCCCTCCCTTCCTTATCTATGTCTTAGCTCTTTAACTATCTGAAATGTCGTCAGGCTGAGTATGATAGTTAATTTCACATCCTTACTGTTCATGGCCTGTAAGAATGTCATTGTATTTTCCCTTGTTCCCTCCCTTGGCTTGAAGTGCTTTGAAACACATTGTGTATAGGCGCTATATAAATAAACTATCATATCATATCTCAAATACATAGGCATGACCACACGTCAGCTCAGGAAAAGAATGGTCTACGGGCCAGGAAACTATCGGCACCCTTAGTACTGCATTTTATGGCACAGGACCATGGTCCTGATGATTTCATTGGACAATAATTGAGAAGATCAAGTTGCCAAGATGAGGCGGCAACTTCAATAACATCATAATGCAGAGAGAACAAAATTGGAACTTTAGACTAGTCACCTGAAATCAGGGATTGAACAAGGCGGTGCAATGGTATGATTTAGCAGTGCTGCCACGCTGAACACGCCGGTTGACAATACTTTTCATGACCATCAGTGGGCGTTGCACCTGCTGTGATCATTCACTTCTATGGACTCTGTGCACAATCACAGGTGAATGCCCAATGAATGGCAATTTTTAGAACTCATGAATCACGACCTATGATCATGCTATGTGACACTTATATGTTTTTCTCCGCCACCAGGACAAGTTCCATCTCGCAATCAATTTACAACAGTGTAGTGCCAAAATTCAGTTTTCTTTTGCCCTACTCACATGAGGGAAAGCCAGTGCAAGAACATTGGAACACAACGACTTGGTTGGTCATAAGGTGATACACATCAATGATCCCGAATAGGTACTACAGCGGCTCTAATCAGCATGCTCGTAAATACATCATGAGCCATCCAACATCTACACCGTAATTGGATCATTTGGCAATGTGAAATACTATTTGGCTAGACAGTGACAGACTTGGTTTTTACATGAAGGCTGCAGCCCCTTGACAGAACGATGGAACAGACCTATTTGCCATGCCCCCCATGATGCACTACAGGGCAGGGAGTTTTCCCATGCCCCCGTTGACGTATGTGGAACACCACCACCATCGCACAAGTCAGTGGGTACTTTGTACCCTTCATCACTAACGAGCAGAGACACTATTGAGGCAACAAACTGCTGGTGCAACCAGATCGGCAGATTGTGCTGCTCCCTTTGTCCAGAACACTGTCATATACAGCCTTGATACACAGGCTGCGGCTGCGGCCGCGAGTCGCATGCAACAAGAGGAACAGTATGTCCATGCCCCCTATGACACACAATGTGGCCGGCACCACTCTCACGCCCCCATGATATATGCAGAAACCTTTTTACTTACGAGATACCGAAACCAGTCATCCCCTGCTAGGAATAAGCGAAGACGCAAGTCAGGCAACGCAGTGCTTCATACAGGTAAGCGGGCCAGGAGGCAAGGTGCTACTATATGCCGGCCCAGTTACAACAGCAGACTCCGCTGTGCAGCAAGAAAGAGCTGATTAAGATAGCTAGTTACAATGTCTGTTTCCCTCTGCCATACTAGACTTTGAGAAACATTTACGTAAATACACGACGTACAGAGTGTTTGTGCTGCCCCATTCACCAGTAGCCACCAGCCTCTAGGCAGCTCTCAATGGCTGGCTTGGTAGGTGTATGGGCAACCAGTGCCATCACTCACCGGACACGTAATCGCTGACACCTTGCGGGACCAGCTGGACACTCACATTGAATGGAGCAGTGCATGTGCACACGACTGGAAGTGGAGTCACCCACACAAAACCAACACCCCCCCTTTTTTCCTTCACACTCCCCACAGCTCACCCTCCCCCCATTCCTGACGGACCCCTCCTTGAAGTATGGGCCTCTGTCATTTTGAAGGCACCCTACAACCTTGGTGAAAAGACCAAAGCATATAACTGCATGTTAAACAAGCACACCATAACAGCTAAGTCAATTGAGCACAGCACTTGGGAGTAACCCATTGCTCTCTCATTCTGTCTCCTGGTTTAGGGGACAGAGGTGACTGCTTTATGTGGACAAGTAGATATTCTTTGGAGTAACTCAACTTACATAGAAGCAATCGGTCCTGATGAAGATGACAGTATCTAAAAGGTGTCATTGACACCGGTCGACCACAGAAACTGTGAGCTTGTCTCGCGATCAGTACGATGTCCATAGAATTGATCTAAGAAACGTTAGCAATTGGATATACTCACTTGTTGTGAGAATACTTTTACGTGTACCTTTTGGTAATGTCCAGAGCTACAAGGCCAGAAGGTGAATAAAGTAACACGTTCCCTGATTGTAGCGCTCCTATAGACATACAAGAGACATGACCTAAGTCTAATCTCCTTTTCTCTTTTGTTATACTTCGGTTTTTAGTTGAAAGCTTGATTTAATGAATGTGAAAAGCGGCGACGAGGGACCGATTCTCTTCCGCTATCCCTATTAGATAGGCAGCGCACCACCAGCCACCTAGAGAGAGCAGCCCCTGTCAGGACAGCGTGTTCTTCTCTTAGGGACAGTTTGAATGTTGATTTGGTTTGCCTGCAAGCGTGAGTATGTTTTTCTGAGATAAAATACTTGCTCCAATAACCGTTCTTTTGTGTTACGAACAGTTGTGAATAACGGCAGGAGAGCAAATTAGGCTCTTTGATCTGTGAATCTTTTGCCCTATTGTTGTTTTCCCAGGACATGTGCTAGGCCATGTCCCACACCAGAAAGCCAGTTGGTGGTGTCCTGTTCAATACGCTAGGAGGGCAATCAAGAATCAACCCAAGAATCGCTCTGTAAGGAATTGGGGGATGGGGAGGTATTGCGCATGCATGAAATATAGGATAGGTCACCCATGGTAAAGGTAACAAATGAAAAGGTTCAGTAAGTGTTTGATATCTGGGTAGACTCGCCATGCTATCCACCTAGAAGAACTTGGAAGTACAACCCGGGATCCTCTTGATGCAAATAGTTGGAGCATAGACTGTCACTGTCGCTATCCATTTTATCACACCCACAAGAATCAACAGAAGAAGCCAATTACATGAGCATGCGCACAAACAACAAATCACCACTGAATTCTGCTAGGTACGTATGACGCAACACTCCGGTGGACACTGGTCACAGGCATGGCTACCCGCACACATCAGAATACAGCAAGGACCATGATAAAATGCGATTGTGCTGTTCACATAATTCTTTGCCTACTTACACCAGACTATGCCTCAACACCTTTGACAACAGAATGCAGTGAAGACCTATGACGAATTTGGGCACGCTGAACCCATAGTGAGTCTCTAACACTTACGCCATCTCCTGACTCCTCTCAGCACCTATCCACATGCCTGAATGCATGGGTTGCTCTCTACCGGAGCCTGGCTATCCCTGCTAAGCCTTATTTGGCCAAATGCACACACGCATCCTAATCTTACTCCCTGTCCTCCAACGCTCTGGACTTCGGTCCTCCGAGGGCGTTCCCACTAGCAGAACATTGAGACTAGAATGGTACAGTAATTGTTGCCTAATTAGCTCTTGGATGGAGGCAGCCAATCAGGTTGCTTCAAATACAGACTGATTCCTTTGGTAAAAGCACATGCTCTGAGCAAACAGTTATCTGCTATTGGTCTCCCCCTCATTCCACATTCACCCTCATTGTCTCTCCCAGGATAACCCCTCATCATTCCATCCCCCTCCAGTTCCCTGTGAGAGTTTTAGTTACTTTGCTACCATCACTGCACATGGATCTATGTTTCATGTGAAACAACGGCCCATCCACTCGATTATAACACCTCTTATTGATCGTTAAAGGCCCTCTCTTTTCTCTGGTTTGTTAATTTGTGCTGTGGGCCATTACCACCCAGTTCTTCCTGCTAAACACATATTATTACAGAATGGTGGACCCTGTCAGGGCTCTCCGACCGCACACAGAATCCCCATCTTCTGCAGGCTTGCTGCTACATCTTGAACAGCATGGCTTAACCTTCGATGTCTGGAGTCTGTTAGCTATATTGGTACCTCACTGACTACTGCTGAGTGCAGAACGAAGATAAGCTTTTTGTGTAAAATCTGCCTTTGAACTTTCTGCAAAAAGACATTTTATAATGTTCTTATTTATGAGAAGCAAATTGGAGACAATCTCTCTCTGTTTCTAAGATGGTTTGTCAAAAACATTGAGACATCTGCAAACAACAGACAACACACCTTCGATTTCTCTTGGAGGACATATGGTGGAAAAAGGGACATAAAAAATGGTACATAAGATGCAGACATGTTCTGCCCAGACGGTGCCGTTGACTACTGTAAGCCACATCACATGACTCAGAGGTCCATTAAAAGTGTCAGCACAAGGTTACCACACAACATAACTTCAAGAACAACAATTCTGTTGGTGAACAGACAAGTGTCCTGCAAAATGTATGTCCTGGACACGCTGCCTATTTGAAGTACTCGTTCAAGTACAATAACTGACAATTCATGATATGCTACGTAACTCACTTTCCTATGTTTCACCTGCCTATTGTGGCAAACCACATGAATATGCAAAGGCCTGATAGAGAAAAAAATAATTTTATTTTCCTGTACTCAAACTAATACTCACTCTGCCTCTCCTCAGCCCTAACTCCCCCAAACACCCCTCTGGCCTAGTGGCACATCCTTTGCCCTCTCTAGCCTATTAACCCAGTGAATTCACCCCTGGCATAACCTATCCAATATCAAGCCCAACACCCCTCATAAAACACAACAATCCAGGCCCCTCACCAGTACATTTGTATGTACCTTCTTAGAAAAATCTCCTGAAGAAGGGGCTTGGAGGGTATCAGCCCTTGGAGAGCACTGCCATGGGCTCTGTGAGGTAGAGGTTCAGGGCGTACAGTCTGTGGTGGATGCGGACATGCCCTACTGCACCTGCATCTGCCCCAATGACAGCTGGTGATCCAGCCACACCAAGACAGCATTGAGCAGGCTGAACCCTTGTGCCATGGTGTAATTGTAGATGCTGTGTTTGTACAGTGCTTTTGTTCTCTTAATGCAGTGCATTCTCAAACTAGTAGTCACTGCAAGGATTGCACCCAGAGCCAGTTTTGTGCTGCTAACACAGTGCCTGCTGGGAGGTGTAGTCACTGCCAGATAAGAACCCACAGTGAGTCTTGTAATATTAACACAGTGAATGTGTCATTTTGTATATCTGTACAGAGGCGTGTGTGCTCTTAACTGCATGCTTGGCCAGATATACACCCACAGTTTAGTTTGTGCTCTTAATGCAGTGCATGCTCAGTGTGAGGGGTCAGAAATAGGAGGTGGACAACTTGATGAAGGTTTTTCACAAATAGCCATTTCATTAAATTATATAGGTGTGACAAAAGTCCTGCTTTCACTAACCTATCAAGGATTTCCATGCCTGTACAACTAAGACTAAAGGAAAACACTCTAACATCAAAAGGTATCTGTGCCTCACAGTTATTCATGCAACAAAATCAAATGGGCATGTATATGGCCATTCAAACTCAACAAAATAACTGTTATACTCATACACAAGCTTGATCAACAAATATCCTTGCAACCAGGGTCGGATCCCCTTCTCCAGGATTAGTGCAGGATTTTCCAAATAAAAGTTCCAATTAGCAAAGTTCTTAACAATGACCAAGTTCTGCTTCAAGGGCAACACAAGGTTTCTTTCAATTGCCACGTTCTGCTTTACGGGCAACACAAAGTTCCTTTCCTCCTTTAGGATTTTACTTGCCACTTGGATTATTTAATGATTAAACAACATTCATCACACTGCAAATTAAAGTTTCCTCAAGCTCTTATTTATCAAACCAAAAAGTATTTTTCTTCACACTTCTAGTGAATATTCCAATACAACTTCTCCTCTTTGTAAAAGACAACTACTTCACATTTCTTCTTTATAAACAACAATGTTTTTGTCAGGATGGTTTTATCACAGTTCATCAAACACATTAGTGGCCTTGCCACTTTCCTTCCACCACAACCTTTCACCACAATGCAGTAATTCAATATCTTCTTCCTGGTCCACTAACCTGCCAGGGCAACCAATAACAATCCCTTTCCTGGTGTATTCACCTGTCAGGATAAAACTCCTACCAATACTATAAGTACCCTGCAGTGAGGTTTACTTCAAACATTAGGAAGCTCTTTGACTTTCAACAATATTGAGATTCACAACTTCTTCCATAAGAATACTACACCCATTGATGCTGTTTATTCCACTGATGTATCTGCCACATGCAATGCAGGTTATGCTCCTCTCCCTCTTGATACTTTTCATAAGGAGGGCTTCTCTCCTGCCACCTTTGGGTTTCTACTAACACACCAGGGAACTGCTGGTTAGCTCTCTTATTCAGATTTCTCTTTTTAAGAAAGCAATCTCCCTTTTTATCTGTGGTCTTTGGCTTAGACAATGCTGGTTGTTATTTGGCTTAATTATTGCCTTCTCTTTACTTTGGCAATGTCGGTTACAGCTTGGTTTCAATATTGCCTCTTTTTTACTTTGGCAATGTTGGTTACAGTTTGGTTTCAATATCGCCCCCTCTTTACTTGAGCAATGATAGTTGCAAACCTCCTCCTCTCGTTTTCTTGCAATATGACTATTATACCAAAAATACTTCCTTTCATTGGTTCGGCACCGATCAAAGTCCAATTTATCGTTCTCTCCTTGCATGTCCGCTGAATCTGCTGCTGCTGTAACTTCTTCGGTCTTTGGGTTCAGAGCTTCTGACAGCTCTGGTTGTATTCCCGTGTCTCGGGCCTTTCACCACAGAAGCCTGCATTGCTCCTTATGCTCCTGATGCTCGCTGTCACCGGTGTTAGGTGATACAGAGAACTTCTCTCTCCCCCGGGGCAGCATGTCACAACAACGCTTCCCGCTGTGCAACCTCTGCAGTGGAGGCTTCTCACTCCTGTGACACCCTCGCACCATAATCTACTACACACACGGCAGTGACCCCGGCATCTTCATTTCTCTGCTCTGGCTGCATAAACGGCTGATGACTACTTCTACTGCTTCTCATCATGGCCTGCACCTGAAGGGGCTTTGAATAATCAAAAGTCCTGATCAGGTCTGGGCCATTAGAAAGACTAGACTGCATGCTGCAGTTCTGTGCCTCTGAGCCCCTCTTCCTCGTCCCAAAACCTAGGGCATTGGGGAACTTGAAGTCCCTAATGTTCAGGTTTCTTTTTATATTAAAGGCCTCAGTTTTAGAATGGGCCATTAAAACTGTTGGGCCATAAGCTGTTGGTTAGCAGGTTCTCACAATTCTCCGGCCCCAAGTCCCCTCCCATGTGGTCCTCCCGCAGCACACCACCCCCAGGATCAGGATCAGGACGCATCTCCCTTGCCCTTGGCACATAATAAGTGTCCCAGGCCAGGGTCTTTGGGATAATCACTCCTGATTCATCACATCGGACACTTAGTCTCTGCCAGATATGCACCCACAGGTTGTTTTGTGCTCCTAACCTACAGCATGCTAGGATATGAACTATTTGCCTGATATGCACCCACAGTGAGTTTTGTGTTCTTAATGCAGTGCATGATGGGAGTAGTAGTCAATGCAAGATATGCGCTCACAGTGAGTTTTGTACTTTTAACCCAGTGTATGTTAGGACACAAAGGCACTACCAGACATACAGTGACGTTTGTGCTACGAATGCATTGCATGCTCAGACATCTAGTCTCTGCCAGATGGGCACCCACAGTGAGTTTTTTATTTTAATACAGTGCAAGCTGGAATGCTTGAGGTATGCGTCCACACCGAGTTTCGTCCTCTTACCACAGTGCATGTTCAGATGTGTAGTTTCTGCCTATATATTCTACAATGATTGTTGTGCTCTTAATACAGTGCATGCTTGTACATGTAGTCACTGCCAGATATGTGCTCACAGGGAGTTTTGTGGTATTAAGGCAGTGCATATATCTGTTTTTATTTTTGTACAACCATTGTTGTGCTTTTAATGCAGTGCATGTGTAACTTTGAATATATATTTTTTTATTTATTTATGTACGTATAGGCAAATCATTACTTTATACAAAGTTTCATAACAAGACATCAATACTATAAATACCATAAAACAATCATTTCATTTTACAAGTTCACACACAATTTCCAATAAATAATATTTCACACCATGATACATAATGTTGAAATCATCACCCCTCATAAAAAGATTCCACAGTTCCTGGTTAGACAATCTAAAAACCTCATTCATATATTTTATAAAATATTGTTCTTTTATACATTTCAAACACATCCAATCAGCAAATAAATGCCTCATAGTTTCCATTGTGGTTTCCCCATGCAGTCTACAAGAGCGCTGGTGGTGAGGGATTCCAATGCAGGCGCCATGATTTCAAGGGTAGGAGCACAGTTAAATGTAATGAGCATATATTGCTTAGTAATAGCAGCATGGGAATAGCCACTTAAATATTTAGGTTTACTCCATCGTTCCTTCATATATGCCAAAAAGTCTTCACTATTTTTCTTGGTAGCCAAATCCATCCACAGTTGCTCTTTATCACTTGTTTTTAGTATTTTAGTAACACTGTGCTTAAACTTGGCGTATGCAATTTCCATCATACTCGTGCCCAGTAAGTACATGAGTCCAGTATTCAACAGTCTTATTGACCCATTCAAAAACAACTATTCCGCGTGGGCGTTCCCCGTTTTCAATACAAACTATAACTCATATAAGTGAAAGAATGTTATTCCATTCTGCGTGTTCTCTTAGACAACAATAATACTTTCATAGAAAGCATAGTGTCAATACAGGTCAAACTACACTCTAACAATATATACTCACAATAAGGCATCGACCAGGGGAGCTTCAAATGTGTTTTCAATGATTTATCATTCAACATTTGTAGCTCCTGTCCATATGTATATTCCCCATACCTCCACTCCGTACAGCAGATAGATGGTAAGGACAGTGTCAATAGTATAACCAACGTTTGTCCCAATAAGCTTACTTAATGCTCCTAATTGTTGACAGACTTTATCTTCAAGCAGCAGTAATGGGGAGCAAGTAGAGGGTGGAACATCATGAGGTGCAAGTTTCGGTGAAGGAGGAAGAGAAGTTGGCATGGAGCAGATTGGAAGAGTAATTCCAAGGCAAGAAAGGGATGCCCTAGAGATGGCAATGCCCTGAGATGGAGGTAGTTTAGGGGTAGTAACTCAATGCTGAGATAATAGAACAAAACAAACAGTAACATTCCAGGAAGTGGAAGGATAGATAAGACCATCAGGAGGCAGAGGAACGGGAGAAGAGACCAGCTTCAAGATAGCCAGTGCAGGAAGATTTCCATTGGGTTTGGTCAGCCCTTGGCGGTATCAGAAGGTGTGAAGAGGAACACGACCGGGTCAGGGAGGCTATGGTGAGCTCATAGAGTTGAAAGGAATCTGGAGAAAGCCCAGGCAAATCCGAGGGTCCCCTCGTTAGGTATTACTGCCAGCTGCCACTGCTGAGTCATCTGCAATTGAAACCTTATAGGAGAGTGAGGCATGGGGTACATGATTTATTTTAGTAGTATTATTATTTTATTAGCGCATTTGTTAAATACAAACCCTTTTACACTACAGTAAAAATGTTTTACATAGGCAAAGAAAAACATGAACATAATTAACACTTAACACATTATTACTTCAACTAGGAGTCAATAGTTAATTAATGACCACTCCTAATAGTGAAAGATAGAAAATATAATACATCATGGACTATTCATCATATCATAAACACAGATCCTCAAGAGAAAATACATAGGTATGAGATAGATAGCAGCAACAAACATTCCAGTCAATTTCCCAGTTTCCCTATGTTAAAAGTGGATCATAGCAGGGTAGATTTATTTTGTGCAGTGAGAATTAATGTCTCAATTTGCTAGATATAGAGCAGTGGCAGGCAAAACCAAACACTTACATGAATGGAGATAAGACCAGAATACATCTTGACCTATATATTGCTCAAACCATTAACACATCTGGAATAAGCCACTCTATAAGATGCTATTAGGAACTCTCACTGAGTTAACAAATGCCGAATAGATTCAATGCTGGAAGAGCAGAATCGACATACTCTAGTTGCAACCAGTTTTTTTCCCCCAATCCCCAGTTATCATCCGCGTTGGCAGAGCAACACATCTTAAGAGCATAATAATGCATCTCAGGGTTTGATCATAACACTTGGTGGCGTAATCCAAAAGTGCCAGCTGTGGAAAGCATTGTCTAGCATAATCATAGAATCTTTTCTTATTTGACAAATAATCAATGTAACTCGCTCTGTCCCAGCTTAAGGCTGTGGCTTTTATTCCTTTTCTGACTTCACCAATGTTGTTGAAATCTTCAGTAACCCAACATATGTCATCAGAAAATGGACTATAAGGTGATATTAGATCTCTTTCCATAATAGTGCCTTCCTTTCCAGCCTTGAGAAAAGTTGCAAATAGATTCAAAAGCGATGCTTCGTTACCATTATCTTGTTTTATCTTAAAAAGCCAATTGCTACATTTGATTTTCCACAAGGTGAGAATAGAGGTCAAGCCCAATTCGCATCTGATGGCTTGGATCGGGACAGCATTAAGGAGGCCAAGCACTTGGAAGCCAGAGCATCCCCTCAAGCTTATTCAGCCATTTGATTAGCTTTTCAGTAAAGCATTCACGGTCATATAAAATGACTGGACCAATGTTCGACCTATATATCTTAATCAGGCCCCCTATGGAAAAATCACCCTTAATTTGAATTAAGTCTTTAATAGCGCCAAATTTTGAAAATATTTTTGGGGTAATGTATTTCTCTAGCAATGCATGACTAAACATATTGCCAATTGGACAACCCAAGTAAACAAAGCTCTCAACAACCTCTATGTGTATGATGTCGATTTTCCAAACATAGTTTTTGTATAAGTTTCGCTATGATCATAATGTTAGTCTTATTATGATTACCTAGTAGCTAGCTTGCTTTATAGTAAGCCTAAAGTGCTTGTAGGGATCCTTGGAGGCCAACTGGAGTGCAGTCTAGAATAACAGTGTCATCTGTGTATGATAACCAAGTGATGTTCTGCTTGTTCAAACGAGGAGCAAAGTTATGGCAGCTGTTCAAACACTATTGTAAATCAGCTACATAAAGGTTATAAAGTAAGGGGGCCAGCACACATCCTTGTTTTAGGATTTAGTTGGTCTTTATGGGTGCCAAAAGTGAACCCATAACATTGAGTCTAATGGCAATGGAAGTAGATTCATACATCTGTTTGATTAGATTGAGCATGGCTGGCGGATTCCAATTAAGTAGTTTTGTCCATAGTCTATTGCGATCAACATTGTCGAAGGCTCCAGACTAGTCTATAAATGCCATATAAAGGTTATTGCTAGGAGTAGATAACAATTTATTTATTAGAAATTGAAGAGTTCAAATGTTATAGAGCGTACTCATGCCTCTCTGAAAGCCAGTCTGTTGCATATGCATACATTTATTATGGGAGGCCCATAAACGTATGTCCTCCAATAAGATGCTACTAAAATTTGTACAGGGGGAATCAACCATTGCGAGTAATCGATAATTAGAAGAAACATTCCTAGCGCCTTTTTTATGGATAGGTATCATGATGGATCCACGTCAAGATGCTGGAATTCTGTCCATATTATATATGTGAGTGAAGAGCATGTGCAGTATATTGGTCCACATAAGGGGCTCCTTCATGACAATATTTGCTATTTTATTGGGACTAGGGGCTGTGGAGGATTTAATTTGCATAATGATATGCAGGATGTACTGGATAATTTTGACATATTCATAATTCATTGTCTGACATTCGAAGACCAACTTTGTGTCCAGACTGTGTGTCCCCCTGCAATATAGCAAATGGATATACTCTGCCCAATCAGTCTCATTTTTTTCATACATTTGCAAGTGCTCTGATAGATTTGCCAAAAATGTGTTGTTATCATTACGTTTTAATACGTTAGAAATGGTGCGTTAGTGTCTGCAATGTTTTGACCAGCTTTTATATCTGGTCTTTTCTTTGCTTGTCAAATTCATTTTCATATGACGACTTATATGTTTACATGTTTTTATTGCTTTAATATTGAGCATCATTTTACTCTTTTATCGCAATGTGTGTGTAATTTTTTTTATTCGTCTTTACAAGACTATTATTTGGTTTACATGACCCAATCAAGACCTGTGTCTGCTGTGATAGAGCAACTATAGTTTCATTGGGACTCATAAAAGTAAGGTCCTCCTGTAGAGATCTATCATTCATTAACTTGTTTTCCAAATTCTGTCTATTCCAGACTATGTTATTACTACAAAGGTTAGTGTGATAGTCACACCGATTTTACTCAAAAGGGTAAGATGTTTTATGTTCAAGTCAAGTTTCACGATCATGATCATATGATCACTCATTCTAGTGGTCACAGTTTGGAATAAGCAAATTAAATTGCCAATTTTAAGACAAGTAAAGAATGGTCTATCCAACTAGAGGACTTCTAATTTGACCAACTATAATCAGTGCATGATACACCTTTGTCACAGTAATTCACAAAATTGAAGCCAAATCCATTAAACATATTTAACCATTCTTCCCCTCCAGCATGATTTGTGATTGTGGATGTTTTTGCATCTTAACACTTGCCTTTACCTTTGAATTTTGCTCTGATTTATTACCCTTAGCAATGTCACAGTATGAATTTAAGTCACCTCCAATTATAACATGATCAGAAGAGTTACTGCAGTGCTATTCAGACAATATTTTGGTAAAGGTAGACATAATCGATTTGAAATGTGTACCCCCAAGATGGATTGTATACATTGAGGATGAGAAGAACAAATCACTTATTAGAGTAGTTAAAGCATAATGCTGCACCTAGTACATACTGTGTGCATATAGTGGGTAAGCATTCAGTTAACTGAAAATGTATCTTAGCACCAAGGACGAGTCTGCCTGACAGTCTCCCCTTAGTGCATTTGACTGCCACTTTGTAAATAGTTGTATAACCATCTAACATTAGATTATCACACGTCCATATCTCTTGCCAGATTAATACATCACAAGAAGTTAAAATAAAATAACCAGTAGGATTATATTACAGGTTTCTAGACCCTCTTGAATTCCAAGAAAAGATTGGTGTTTGAGCCAAGATCAGTACCTTATTTAAATTAACATTAGATGTTCCACATAAAGCCAAAGGTAACCAGGGCCAATGGTTGTTAGCAAGATCAGTTATTTGATTAGTAGGTAATTGAACTTCCATGTTAGATACATTCCTACTTTTATTAGTAGTAGTGATCCTCAGATTCATCAAATCATTATGACCATTATCAAACACACTTGAAGGAATATTCAAGGATGAGTGATGTATCAAGATCTCATTTCAAATTATTAAACATTGTTTGAAAGGAGGAGACAAATAATCAACAATGGATGGTGAGTAAAAGTAAACATATACCCAATTTTCATTAGATTCATAGTCCAGACGTACTACAAAATGTATGTCCTTAGAGGTAATAACCATTAATAATGCTATATGATGTAAAAGAGCAAGTACTCTGTACCTTTACAAAAATTAGCTACTAGCTGTTGCAAAGAGTTCTACATTATTTATCACAAATGTACTCCTTTTGCATCTCCCATTTGATATAGATAAATGTGCATTCGTTTCTTCGGGTACCCCTGCCACAGGCTGGGCAGGGTTAGCCTTGGAGCCAAGTGAGAGTGGCAGAAAGGCACACCAACATTTATGGGGATCTCATTTATTATGGTCTTAGTTGATGGAACAGTGTTTGCCAGTTATAAGTTTTTAGCAAGTGTGGGAGGGTGTGTGTCATAATCAAAGTTGTCTTCCTTCAGGTAGAAAGAGGTGAAGCATATGTTAAAAGAGGGTGGTGTATCGGGTATATCAGAAGGTGTCGAGGCCGAGATCACAGTGTTATGTATGCTGGTGGGATGTAGTCAATTGTCCAAAGTGCTCCTCTTGGGTATTCACTACTCCTCAATATTGTATTGCTGGTCCACCTCAGTACACTTAATGTTCTCTCTCGCACAATTAGCCAAAGAGTCAACAATTCCTTTAGATTTCTCAATATTTGTGTGCACTCTTATTTATCTTAGACTTTCCTCTTTAGTTGTTTGGGTATGGAAATCACCTAGAGTCACAAAGGTATCAGATGGAATCAGAGGCTCACTTTGCTTCGTGTGATCAATAATATCACTACTTGATGCCTGATGGTGACTTTGATGTAGATCACATGAAGGGGGAAATTATATCTGCATGTCGTGATCAATAGTTATGATGCCGCCCATTTGTGGTTCTTCTTAAAGCTGTTTTCAGACCTACAATATTGCTCACTATTAGTGAGAACTAAGTCTGCAATCTTGCAAAGTGTGATGCTTTGATCTTTTTGAATTTTGTGAACATCTGTACATATAAAAAGGATAGATTTTGAGGTGACCAGAGTGTTTTGGAGTTCCATTTGCAAGGAATTAAAAACAGAAGTGGAGTAAGTAATAGAATTGTCAAGAGAAACAGATAGATCCTCAGCAATCTTTTCCAAGTCAGGAGTTTTGGATAAGAAAAAAGCCAATAATGTTTGACCTGGCATTCATCTCGTAAATGGGTGAACTAACAGGAGCAGTGCCGCAGTGCCGTAAGATTCAATAGTGAGTTGTCGATATGTGGTAAAAGAGCAGAGCCATTTTTAGATTGGATCTCCATGGTTTTCAGTGTTTATCCTATCTGTAGGGAGGGCATACTCTGAATTTTAGCAAGACTCTGAATTTTAGCAAGGCTCTGAATCTTAGCTAAAACTTCACATTTCAACATGGAATGCAGAGAACACATGCCAGAAAAATTAAGATTTTGAATTTGGCATTGCATAACATGTTGTTATCACTCTGCACCACTACACCACAGTTGTGGGCTGTGTTGCACTGAAAAAAACATGAGACTAACATATGCTAACCACTAATATCCCCTACTACTATTCAGTGCAAGTCAGTTCGTGATTTTTATATAAACCCGGTGCAGATTGATTAACTGAATTTGCAAGGCATTTGGACTCTGCAAGGTTAGCTTGGAAATGCAATAAATAAAACATGCAGAATTAAGACTGTGCTGTGTTTGAATGAAGACGTGACAAGTCAGAATTGTGGAATGTGAAATCCGTTTTGGAACAAAACTAGCTGATTGTTTAAAAGACTTTCAGAGCAGGAAACAGCACAGAGATGTAGCAATTTGCATCCATTGCTACAGCCTGGATCACAGTCAAAGGTTGCAGGCAGAACATGTGTTTCTTTGGAACCTTCCAAAGGGAGGTGAATTTTGATGAACACACAATGTCACTATTAGAGACAGGCTGTGCTTACATTTTATTTAACAGAACATACATCAGGGGGCAGATCTCTGGGGCTGGTTTAAACTATTGTGCAGTGATGCCAAAGGGGCTGTTCTTCCTGGGATGTCTTCTGGAGCATGGGGCACTGGTGGGTGGTGTGCAGGCTTTCTCTCAGAAGTGTGTGGGTTGAGCTGTCGTAAGCACGAAGGGGAGAAGGCAGAGAAAAGGAGATCATGTGCAAGCACTGACCTGTGGCCTGCAATGGGGGTGTTTCGCAACAGCCGATCTGAAGGAGAATCTTACCTTGCTGTGCCCGGGTACACGCTGAACCAGACATCTTCTAGGTGAGCATGAATAGTATAATTCAGGTGCATGTATCTTTAAAATCACAAATGTAGATATCAATTTTGTATGGGTTTCTACATATCAGGCATATGTTTGTTTCCCATTCTACTTAAGTGATGTGCATTTCCCAATGCAAAATAGGTTGCCAAAAAATAATTGCATACAATCGAAGATACCGCTCACAGGGCTCAAGGTTGTTGCATAGTGTTCTCTGCCAAGTTGGAGTTGAGAGATGGCTACAGTAATTCACTGAACTTCTGGAGGGATCATCGCCAGGGGTGGGAGAGAGCAAAATGTGTGCTAAGTATTGCTGCTGGAATTGTAAATGCATTTCATAACTTTAACAGATTGTGAAGTCAAAATGGGCAAATTAACAAAGGTACATATCTCTTGAATGCATTGCATTTGCTGTTTTATTTTAATCATGAGTCTCAGTTATTTATAAAGTACTTAAAAAAATATCAGCTCTGGTACTTATTTATGTGCCCTGGTTTCTTGTGTTATCATGCAGAGGTGAAGTAAGTGGTAATTGCATTATACTGCAGGCAGTATTTCACTGTTTCACATGTGGTAAAATGCAAAGAAAGCAAAGATAGTGACTGTAAATTGTGTTCTTATAAGAGGCTGTGAATGAATGTTCATGTTTGGTTTACATGGAAAGTGTATTCTGAGATACCGCCGAAAGGGCATAACGTGCAATTGTAAATAAAATACTGCAAGGGTATGAAGTTATGTTTTAGAGTTTACTAAGTCCTGTCTTGGCTTACTGTTAGTGACTCCAGTATAACAACAATCACCAGGCAGTTCCCTATATCTAGGCTCACCACTATATCACAGAAATACCACCAAAACTTACCACCAAGAAATATCTCTAACAGATGTATGGTGCATTGGCCGGGAAACAGTAAAGTAATTACTGGGCATGGTCTTGCATTATAACGTAGAACCATATTGTGCACTCATTCTCTGATCTAGGGCTGTGAGGAAAGTGGTAGCAATTGTGTTGTGTGCATTTTGACTTTTGTTACCATGTCTCAGATTGGGGCTGAGTTTTCAGATTACCTCAATGTGATAGTCAATGTTTAAATATGATCACATGGAACGAAAGGATTACCACTGAAATTCAAAAAGAGGCCTTTGAAAGTATTTTTGATAAAGGAAGCATCATGCAAACATGTCTCCTTGGACTGTTTCAAGCGTCGACGCGCAAACAAGAGAAAGACTGCATCATCAGGTTGTGCGCTAAGCTTTGGTTTCTGTTACACAGATCCATGAAGCAGCGAGGGAAAGACTATGAGGTAATTAGCACGTTGCAAGATGATTTCGATTCAGAACAAACATGTTAGCTCCAAATGGATGAAAATGGGGAATTAGACACACAACTGCAGGCAAAATCTAATGATTTTAGTGCCCGGCTGACTCAGAGACAAACAATTTTCTGAAACTGAGAAAGAATCAATCCCTTTAAAAACAGTATTAGATGATGTAAGACAGGACAAAGATGTCACAACTTCAGAAATTCAGACACTTAGGAAAGATAATAGTGAAAAGGATAAGGAATTCAGTGACATGGAACAAGAAATATTGAAATTACTGGATGAAAAAGCAAAAACAATTCACCATTGTCAGACATAGATTAAAGAATTGCAAGAGATAATCACTAAAGTCAGGGATGAGAATTCTAATTTTTGCCACAAAGCACAACAGCTGTAAGCTCAGTGCAGTGCAGGGAATTCAAACAGCAAATCTTTAATTTTAAGTCTCAAGGAAACAGCAATGCAACATGTTCACTGAAGATGAATTTGGTCACAGCCCTAGCCAGGGAAATTTACCAGCAGCTGTCCACATGACCAGGTCTGGTTATGATCCAATGTTAGGGTCTGAATCACATGCAACTGCTCACACACAGTCTCACCCACAAGAGAACAGTGAGTGAAAAAACAGACATACCAGAATGCACCATGTAGTCCTTTGAAAATTGTGAAGTCTATCAAAACCCTGATTAGACCATTCAAAAAAGGAGGTGATTGCTGTACAGAAGATCATTTGGAGGAGGTCAGTGATATATTCAAAACCCTTTAGATTCCTAGGGAACAATATGGGTGGTATTTTCAGCTCACTCTAGATACTGATTCTGCTAGTGATATCCGTGGTCTGAATGAACAGGAAAATGTGTGATGGGCAGATTTTGAGAAAGACATTAAGCACCAATTCTCACCCTATCAGTCTATACAGCAAGTCGAGAAAGCTGCTTATTGCATGGCTGCACAACCAAATGTATCCCCTCACCAGTTCTTCCAAAACTTAAAAAGGGCATTATCATGTTTTTATGTGACCTTTAACCCTAACTCAGTAGAATTAAAACTGCATATTTCAATTGGCTCCAAAAAAATGGTCTCCCAATTAATCCATGAATTTGACTGGGAAAAACCACGAGAATGTATAATTGAACACGCAACCAAACTGTATGAGGTCACATTTAATCAGAAAGAGGAGGGACCTAAAAATGAAGAAGCAAAATCAAAATCTAAGGAATCCCCACCAGCAATTCTAGAGGTAAAGTCTGTAAAGATGCCCCTAGAATCAGCCCAAACTCAGGCAAAGAATAACATGACACCTAATCAAAGGGGCGTGGCTCCACAGAGAACACCACCTCAGGCTCCTGTCCTTCAATACATTAATCCCAGAGACAGAAGTTCTTACATGAGTCCTCATTACCTTGGTAGTTCTCCAGAGTGGGGTTTCACCATGATAGGTCAGGCCTAAATAACAATCAAAATCAGATGTATAATGGCTGATACCAGACATTAGGGGCCCAGAGTAGATTTGACCCAAACACAATGGTGTATGGCCACCAAGAAAGACCAAGGTATGTGGATAGATAAATTGAAAATGGAAATCAGCATAGGGAATAGTTCCCACCAAATGGAAGGCAAAAAATGTATTATGTGCATCGTTGATACAGTCAGTCCCTACCATGGGTTTGAACATGGTCATAGGATGGTCACTGCATGTTCTCCGCATCCTGTGTCATGAGAATTCAGAGGAAATAGAAACAGATATCAATCTCCTGAAGAGATCCAATTGGGATGAATGTAACCATTACCAGCGCAGACAATAAAGAGAGGAATTCAGACACATGGACAGGTTTCAGTGCTTAGAGTCCCACGTTAAAATGTTGTCTGAGCAAATAGGAAAACTATGTGCAGTTCAAAAGAAACAACCAAGTGAAGGTGCAGAAGGTCATAGGAGTGATCTGGTGAATAGTGGCAAGTGAATAGTTGAGCACCTCTGCCATGATGAGAACACAGATGCCCATGATTCACCTTTGAAAAAATACACTCAATTGATTGCTGATTTAGAACCAAGAACACAAACGAATGGAAGTGAGACAGGGAAAAATAACACACACAAAAAGGCAGTGTGGTTTAACTTGGATTTGAACCAGACCATTCAGGTTCATGAAAACGATGAACAAAAAGTGGAAAATGAACAAGAAAAACCCAAATAACAGAGAGGTACATTTTAAAAGAATATGCAGTGTGAAAATAAAACACAAAACGAAGAGTCAGGATCAACAGATTTTGAACAACAGATATTCCAAGAGACAGAAATGACAGGCACTGTGCAAAAGGCAGATAAGTGTCAGACCAGAAACTGACTGTCACATGGCACTTGTGAAAATACACAGCCAATAGGTTCCAGAGGGGAGGTAAATCGAGAGGACCCAAACAATGGGAAGGCACAATGAGAAATTGGGGTGTGAACACTGGTGGTCCCAAGTCAGAGGGGCAGTCAGTGGCCACACTTCAAATGAGTTCTGAGCACAGGCAAATAGACAAAGAAATTCAAAAAGAAATGTGCAAAAGGATGGTAAAACGTCATTGCATATGCCCCTTTGCCTAGCAAAAAGCCAGGCTGATCTGAGAAAATTAAGTCCTGAGATCTGTAACAATTCACATATTCTATGCATACTAGAAGAATTTGAGGACAGATACTATGCGCTTCTGAATGTTGAGGTGAAATGCAACGCGTTTACTACGATTGACACAGGAGCCCAAGCAACAATAACGTCAAGGGAACTGATGCAAAGTATTGTTGGGGAGGAGGTGGTCCAATTCCACTCCTCTCACCATTCCCAAACTAATATACCTTTTAGGGGTGCCCTGCACTGCTATATAACATAGACATGCGTGTATAACACAATCCGTAGACTTGTTTTAACACTCCATTTTGTATTGCGGTAGACACGATCTTTTTACCAGGCCCAGAAATCATCCCCCTGCAGAATGCAGCTCTCCTATCCCCAGCACCTGCACAGACAGCCCAGAGCACAGCCACACCCTCCTACCCTGCCAGCTCCACACAAGCCTTGTTCCCACAGAAGCGCGGGGATTAATTTGTTGCAAACAGTCTAACATCACATCCTCACAGTGTCCATTCCGCAGAGCGTGAGATTAGAGCAGGTCTCTGTGCCCAAGCCCATCCATCTCCACTAAACTGCCTGTGTCCCCTCCACACCCACCCAGTTGGACCACAGCCCACTAGCTCTGACCCCTCGACTCCTTTCATGCAGATACCTATCTGACCGGGCCTCACCCCGACCACACCAGAACCTCCATCAATGTACTAATCCCACTCCGCAATATAATGTCTAGATTCAAACACTTGCCCACAGATACCAGTACGACAGATGGTAGATCATACCTTGGGGTGGGCACCTGGGTGCGGGGCATGTAAACATCAAAAGCATCGTGGAGAGTAAGGGTTTGAATGTCACTAAATTAGGCCATTCAACCTAAGCACCTCTATTCATAGAAGATTTTATTTTTATGTGCACAATTATTCACATATTATCAGTTCCTGTTGTTTAGTTTAGTTAGATAGATGTGTGTCTTGTTATTGTTATTGTTATTTTGCATTTATATAGAGCTTTATATACCATTGGTATGGTCTGAAGGTGCTGGTAGGTTGAACACCCTTGGGAACCGAAGTTCGGATCACTAGAGAGAGTAGAGAGAGTCAAAGGTGTGTGTGAGCACCGGATATGTGTGCAGCTGGTGCGGTATTCGTGTAATAGCTTCTTCTTAGCGGTAGGTGTGGTGGTTGAGAGATCAGGAGTATGTGTTTGTTCTGGCAGGATTTATCCAGACCGAAAGTGGCTGCGTTAGGCCTGAGGAGAACGCCTGGCTGGGGGGTGAGTAACCAGCAGTGTTTATTTAGAATGATGGGGAATGTGCGGCAGATGCTGGTATGAGAACAGTCATACCGAATGGTGTCATAGGGCCTCATTACGACCCAGGCGGTAAGTTACCGCCTGGGCCGTGACTTTACCACCATGGCGTAAACTACGTTTACGCCATGGTGGTTGGCGGACTTACCGCCCCATTCCGACCTTGGCGGGGCGGTAAGTCCCCAATCCCCATTTACCCTTCCCCATTCCCATTTTTGCCCCATAGGGCATAATGGGAGTGGGGAAGGCGTTAATTACGCCACCGTAAATTACGGTGGCGTAATTAACTCCATGGTCCCTTAGCGCCATGGATTTTAACACCCGCTAAAATCGGGTGTTAAAACCTCCATGGCGCTAGGGGAACTCGTAATTGGCGGTAAGGGGTCGGCGCAGCTAACGCTGGCGTTAACCCCTTACCGCCAGGGTCGTAATGAGGCCCATAGTATCTCTGTGTTCTAGTTGAGTGGTGGTGTAAAGAAGAGGGTAAGCGTATGGTGGGTTATATGCTCTTTCAAACGGTCCCTTCAATTCAAACCGTACTATATACGTCGCGCAAATAGGCCTTTCTCAATTCAACTTTATACAGGGAGGGTATTAGGCATAAATCTAAAAACAACTTTCCACAGAGAGGTTATTAGGGAGATCGGTCGGTTCGGCCGGGCACGCTATTAGACTATTAGGATATTGGACACACTTCTAAATTCAACCTTCACAGTGAGGCTATTGGGCACACTTCTAGATTCAACTTTCCACAGCGAAGCTATTGGACACACTTCTAGATTCAACTTTTCACAGCGAGGCCATTGGGCACACTTCTAGATTCAACTGTTCACAGCGAGGTTATTGGGCACAGATCTAGATTCAACATTTCACAGCGAGGCTATTGGGCACACTTCCAAATTCATCTTCGAAATGCACTTCTAAATTCAGCTTTCACATGGAAGCTATTGGGCACACTTCTAAATTCAACTTTCCACATAGAGTATATTGGGCACATTTCTAAATTCAACTTTCACAGTGAGACTATTGGGCACACTTCTAAATTCAACTTCTAAATGCACTTCTAAATTCAACTTTCACATATAAGCTATTGGGTGCGCTTCCAAATTCAACTTTCCACATAGAGTATATTGGGCACATTTCTAAATTCAACTTTCACAGCGGGGCTATTGGGCACACTTCTAAATTCAACTTCTAAATGCACTTCTAAATTCAACTTTCACATATAAGCTATTGGGCGCGCTTCCAAATTCAACTTTCCACATAGAGTATATTGGGCACATTTCTAAATTCAACTTTCATAGCGAGTCTATTGGGCACACTTCTAGATTCAACTTTCCACAGCGAGGCTATTGGGTATACTTCTAAATACAACTTCTAAATGCACTCCTAAATTCAGCTTTCACATGGAAGCTATTGGGCACACTTCTAAAATCAACTTTCCACATAGAGTATATTGGGCACATTTCTTGGGCAGCAGAGTTTGTTGCTTGCGTAGCAATCTTATATAAATTTTGTTATGCTTGCAATTGATCACAGAGCTTCATTCCCCAGATGGGGAGCGTACTCATTATTTCGTCTATTGGATATTACGTGTTGCATTGGGAATGTGCCTTCATTTGGTGACCGCTTTGACGTGATATGCCTCGAGACCCCTGTACTTGCGGCGAGATTCAGGGCCTCTCCTGTAAGGCCGCCCCCACCTGCAGCTGAACACTCCCCAAAAAACATGTACGCTAAAAAGAGAAGGTTTTCCGTGTGTTCTGGCTTTGCAAATGCCCTGCTGCTCGCCTGTGCCAGGTGCGGCAAGAAGCGGGAGGCCCAGAGGTTGTGGATAGACCGTGAACGGAGGCCCTTGGAAGAACACGGGCACAGATGTATAAATTGCAATCTAAAACAAACTGAGGGGTATATAGAGCAGTGTGCCTGAGAGGAACATGTAATGACTGAATATGAATGAGTGACTATTTTTCTTTGAACAAAGCGCTTCTTCTTTTTCTGGCACTAACTGTTGAGGTTAAAGGAGTAAAAGAAGTGACATAGAGGAGATACAGGAGCCTAGCTCCAAAAGGGGGTGGAAGAAGTTGCTATAATGCACTGTCCCAACCAGTGTGGGTAAAGAGGTGAAGAGAAAAAAAAGGTAGGACCCCATATAAATAGACGGCTCGGGAAACAATAGTGGCTATCAGTTTAGTTCATTATTTTAGCATCTTTTCTTATGACTGTGGAGGTAGGCCAAGGAGGGGCAAGGTGACGTGAGTGTTGGGAGAGTGTGAACGTGACTATGCTCTGACAGAAGAAGGGGTAAGTATATGTTTCATGTTTTTCTGTTCATAGTATTGTTGTCGTGAATATGTCAATGTATATTGTGTTATGTGTTTGCTATCATACAATGCATTTGTGTTGCAACATTTAAGAGGGAGAATCTGGGGTTTTATTTACTATCTTTAGAAGAAAAGTCAAAATACAGCGAGGAGGACAAGTGGCAGCCAGATCGCTTGTTAGTGGTGAAAAGAAATAGTTATAAGCAGGGAGAGACATCTAAAAAGATGGGGACGGACACTCCCTTGTCCCGCTTGTATAGTGAACAAATTAAAAAGTATCATGAGCAGTGAGTGAATGAAGCAAATGGGGAGAGATTATCTCACGGTTGGCCAGAAGAGGGGTCTTTTGATAAGGGGACCATAGAACACCTATCCACTTATCTGACTGCAAAATACAAGGGAAAGCAACTCCAAAACAGAAGGGAGATATTGAACTTATGGAAGATGTTTGATGAAACGCCCATAACAAGTAAAAAGGATGGTAAGGGAGTACCAGAGACAGGAGCGGGGGAGGAAACAGAACAGGTAAAAGAACAGGAGAAAGGAGAAGAACCCAAAAAGATATACCCACTGTTCACAAGGGCCACTGAAGGGTATGTAGACCCAATATATCAACCAGGAAGCACCACCCGAGTGCTTCAGGCACAGCCCCACCCCTTGCCTGTGACTTGTCTACTACAGCCACTACTACAGGCACCCCAAGTTCTGCTTGCGGGTGCACCCGCGAGCAGAGCATGTTGAATGCACCAGAATGGTGCTGGTGCATCCGGCATCCCAATTCCCATTGAGCCCTATGGGACTCAAATGGGAATGGGGATACATTTTTTCTGCCAGCCAGGAATGGGCAAATACCAGGTCCGGCAAGACCGTAATGACCCGGTAATTACCCATTTCTGGGTGCCGGAAATAAAAGAATACCAGCAGCATTTTTTTATTCTCATAATGAGGTCCACTGTCTAGGCAAAGGCGGGTTCCCTTGGGTCTAACAATCGGAAACGACACACACAATGGGGCATCGTTTAACAATGACAGGACACAAGTATGGGATGCCCTACGCAGGACCTTCCCCGACACCCCTGATTTACATTCTATAATTCAGTGCACTGGGGGGGTGAGCAAGAGGCTGCGCAGTATGTTCTTCAGGTGCAGGAGATGTGGAGGGCAGAAATGGGCACGACGTGGGATCAAAACACCTCCGTATTCTAATTCAAAATTAAACAAGGCCTCCCAAACGTGTGACAGAATCCCCTTGATAGAATAGCTGGGACAGAAGCCAAGGGCTGCCCTGAAATACAGATCATTATAATACATCATTGTAGGAGGATCAAAGAAAGGGAGAAAGAAATCGCACAGAGAAGATTAGGTGAAGAAGCGAAACTAGTACAGAGTAAACTGGTGAAGGTCACTGCAGTAATTGCAGCACTGCCCTCAGAGCCAACAGGGGAGGAGGGAGGTGTCTCTGTGGTGACACAAGCCAGAATGCCCGCAATGTTTGCACACAACGGGCAGGAGCAGTGAGGAGGAGAACAACAATACACGAGGTGTGTTTCGGGGACAGAGAGGAGGGGAGTATGGAGGGCAAGGACCAAGAGGGAGGCCCAGACAGTGTTGGTTGTGCGGGAGGTGTGACCATTTCACGAGAGAATGCCATAACAGGCAAGGGGGCAATCATCAATACAACCAGGGATACAACAATCAATCACATTGCGGGCACCCATACCCAGGTAGCCCATCTAGCCTTCCCCAAGGAAGTTATGAGCAAGACGAACAGCCAAATAGTAGACCAATACCAGGCTATAACACCCTCCGACACCCCCTTCATGCCATGCAATCACAGCCAACCCACCCTAACCAAATGGCCCATCGGCATAACAACCCTTTCACCACTCCCCATACCGAGCACCAGCCGCCTACCAAGGGGCCTGTGTGCTCAGTGACAATATTTTCTGTTGCCCAGGAACAGACACTCACCCCGACTAGGACAGCCACAGAGAGCATTTGCGCGTCCAGTACTATCCACTACCTTAAGTACAGAAGAGGAACCACTGGTGGGGGCAGGGATAGGAAACAAACAGTACATCTTTATGGTGGATCCGGGGGCGGGAAAATCATGTATTTGTGAAGGTGATTTTCCGTTGTCAAACGAGACGCAAGGATTCTCTGGGGCTGTAGTAACGGTTCCTTTTACAGAAGAGCTCGATGTCAAGATAGGGGGAGAATGATTAGGACACCCTTACTTTATTATGAAAGCTCACCTGTCAATCTATTAGGACGAGATTTGCTCAGCAAGCTCAATATGACCATATCATTTACTCACCAAGGGATTGGGCCTCATTACGACCCAGGCACTAATGGGTTAACGGCGCCGTAAAAGGCTGCGGCGCCATTAACCTATTAGCGCCTAATTACGAGGTCCCTTTGCAGGACCGGACCTTAACTGCTGGTTTTACCAGCTGTTAAAGTAGGGACCCGCAAAGGGACCTTGGTGCTAAGTACGTTGCCGCAATTTGCGGCACCGTACTTAGCGCCCTCCCCAATCCCATTGAGCCCTAGGGGGCAAAAATGGGAATGGGGAAGGGCCCATGGTGAATTTACCGCCCCGCCAACCTTGGAATGGGGTGGTAATTCCGCCATTCACCATGGCGGACCCCGGAATGGACCATGGAGCTAATAGCACCATGGTTTAGCGCCGGGGTCGTAATGAGGCCCATTGTCTGTTCCACCCCAGGCATGCATTCTATTAAAGCAATGCTTCTGATTAACACAATTGTGAATGAAATAAAGGTGAGGGGAGTGCCTGTGAATCCTGATATGTTTATCTATGGTATTCGAGTGTTAGCGAAGGCAGTACCTAAACTTACCAGATAGGGAGAGTACCATCAGATTTTGTGTTTTGCCCTTTAGCGGCGCCTGAAATAGTGGCCGGCACCATACTGACACTAGACTTATAAGGAGTACAAGTGTTTGCAAAAAGAATAGTGGCAATAGGAACAGACATGCAAGGATGTGAGTCGCGCACAGTGTTATGCATTGATCCCAATGTACCATTGAGGGAATTAACTGATGAAGAGCTATTCACTGATGACAACCAAGACAGGGAAATAATTCGGGAAATATGAATACCGTGTGAAGTAATGGTACAATACAGAAAAGTGCCAAGCCCCCTCATGGTCGTCGTCAGTGCACCACCTTCCTATTACGACACAGATATACAACAGGTGCCCCCTCAATTATGGACCACTAAGCCACATGGTGTAGGGCTCTTGAGGGAAGTGACCCCTGTAAAAATCACCCTGAAAGTGGGGGAAATACTCCCCAGAGTGAAGCAATACTCATTGTCCTAAGAAGCAGAGGAAGGGTTTCAGGAAACAATACAGGCCCTCTTACAACAAGGCACCACTGTCCCCTCAAATTCTCCATGCAATACGGCGGTATACCCTATTAAGAAAGCAACAGGGGGGTCATGGCGTATGGTCCAGGACCTCCGCCCACTTAACGACATAGTGAAAAAAGAGTTCCCACTTGTCCCGAATCCTGCGTCAATTTTGTTTAGCATCCCAAAGCAGGCCACCCATTTCACCATAGTGGATCTCAAGAATGCCTTTTTCTCAATGCCCCTTCACCCAGATTCACAATACCTCACCGCCTTCACAATAGGAGGGAGGAGATAAGAGCACCGCAGGTTGCCCCAGGGGTACTGTTAGAGTCCTAGCTTTTTCAACCAGATTTTACATGAAGACCTTGGCAAAATTCAAGAACTGAGTACCATCATTCAGTACGTAGATGATCTACTGGTTTGCAGTGACAGCGAAGAGAGCTGTCGAAGGGACTTGCTAGCTTTGTTACAGCTACTCGCCCACAAGGGGCACAAGGTAGACAAGAAAAAGCTACAGTATTGTCAGACTGAGGTTCTGTACTTGGGCTAATTGATTTCCAAAGATGGTAAGAGAATAATTCCTGACAGGGCAGCCGCAGTGCATACCACAGCAAGACCCCATACTGTGAGGGATATCCAAACATTCCTCCGAATATGTAATTATTGTAGGGCCTGGATACTTGATTATGCAGCCTATACCAAGCCGCTCTTAGAAGAACTCAAAGTAGCACAAAAAGAGAAAACACAAATAGAATGGACAACAGAAATGCAAAACAGCTTTTGAAAATCTCAAGGAATTGATCAGCACTGCACCCGTTTTAGCCACACCCGACTATGTGCGGGAGTTCTACTTGTTTTCACACTCGAATGGAACACTAATAACAGCAGAGCTAACACAAAAGACATCCCAGGGCCACAAACCACTTGCATATTACAGCGGCACCCTTGATTCAGTGATGCAGGTCCTTTTTGCCTGCAAACAAGCTCTCGCAGCCGCCGCCTTTGCTATTGAAAAGAGCTCCATAATTGTCATGGGTTTATCTGTCACCTTATACATTGAGCACTCCCTGTTTGCCATTCTCGAGAGATCAAAATCCACACTACCCACCCAAGGAGCATCAGCATATAAAATAATCATATCCAGCCCCAATGTCCATGTGGTGCGTTGCAAATCTGTACATCCAGCAACCTTTATTACTGATCCATGCACTGTACAAGAAATGCAAGAACATGACTGTGTCACATACAAGGGGGATGGAAATGACATCCCAAAAGCAAGGGAAAATGCATTAGAGGCAGGAGAGGTATATTTTGTAGATGGATCAGCCTCTATCTGTTCAGAAACAGGAGAAAAAACATGTCGGGGCAGCAGTGGTCATATTAGAAGATGGGAAATATGAGGTACTAGAGAAGAAACGATTACCCATGCATTTCTCTCCCCAAGCCGCAGACCTAGTGGCACTGATTGAAGCACTCCATGCAGCAAAAGGATGTGCAGTAACAATTTAATCTGTCTCAGCTTACATGACCACCACAGAACATGCAGGGTTATTGAGATAAAACAAATTGATCAAAGCCCTTGCAGAACCCTCTGTAGTAGCCATGGTAAAATGCCAAGCGCACACTCATAACAATGACAAAATGTCAGTAGGAAAAGCAGCAGCAGACACAACCACCAAAGAAGCAGCTGATCTAGAGCTACCGACCATCACAGAGTGCATACTAATAAACAAACAACCACCCAAAGAGGAAGGTTGCAGTGCATTACCCATAGCCCAAATTATAGAGATACAAAAGAATGCACAACCTGCAGAAGAGGCATTATGGGCTAAATTAGGTTGTACACAGTCCCCAACAGATTTGCTCTGGAGACAAAATAACACAGGAAATGTTATAATGCCTTTTAAACTTCTGATCATTGCCTTCGAACAATTGCACTTTCCAGCACATACTTCCAAACAACACATTGCCACTGATCTCCAGGAGGATTGGTTTATTTCAAACCTACAGGAGCATTTTAACGAAATGGTCATAGAATGCACAACATGTTAAACGTACAATTCAGGAATGATACTGAGAACACTCCGAGGAACACTGCCTTGCCCTGTAGGGCCCTTCCGTGTACTGCACATCCATTATGCAGACATGGGAGAGAGATGTAATGGAGCAAGACATCTAATAGTGGTGGTGTGTCCCTTTTCACGATGGGTAGATGCAGGACCCTGTGCCCACCCAGATGCAAAGTGTGCAGCCAAATTCCTTGTCAAGGAAGTTTTCCCCAATGGGGAATATGTGACGTGATACGTTCCGACAATGGAGGACACTTTCTAAACGATTTATTCAAAGAGATGACTTTACTGTTTAAAATAAAACACAAAATATGCTCCATTTACCACCGGCAAGCAAACATAATGGTTGAGAAAATCAACGGCTTACTCAAGAGTATGTTATCTAAACTGTGTCACTACTAAATAAAAGTTGGGTCTGCTGCTTGCCACTGGCCCAGTTTCAATTCCGAAGACAAACAAGTAAGGACCACCATCTGTCCCCCCACAAGATAGTAACTGGTGGACGCATGCAAACGCTGTTGTCAGCTGTGCAGAGTATGTCAGATGCACACAGAACAGCAACATTATTAGGAGAGGAGTTAAAAGAATACCTTACTCAGTTACCACGATCTGTCAGGAGCACAGCAAAACAAATGGCACCCCCATCCACCAGAGAAAATGAAACAGAGACAACCACTGCTGTAGCAGACAGCCCTGAACAACCACTGATCCCTGGCTAATTAGCGTACATAAGAAGTTTCGTACGCAAATGGAACTCTCCAAGGTTCCATGGCACATATGAAGTGATCTATTGTACCCCCTTGGCAGTAAAAGTCAAGTGACTACGGTACTGGATTAACCTATCAGATATAACAAAGGCACACAACAGTGTAGTATCTGAAAAAATGAGTGAAGAACAAAGAAACATTGCAATATCCTAAAATAAATGATGGAGCAATAACCTAGTGCAAATATAACAGAAGACAAAAAGCATAAAATAATTGGAGGAAGTGTTTTTTTTATATATTGTTTTCTGCTGTTCAATGCTGTTCTTCTTCCACACTATTTTCTCTTTCTCTCTTCCAATACCCTAAAAAGATCATGAAAGAAAAGGAGTATATAACATGTAAATAAGATGATAAATTGAATAGCATAGTAGTACCCGCTTTTACATTTCTCTCACATCTTTAGCGCTGACTTTACCTCACTCACAAGTTTACTATACTTCTGACTTGTCCTATCAGGCATATATATTTACCGTCATCCTGCTTTTTATTTATCTCGTAGGTGCCATGATGATGGAACAAACAGCAAACGCATATCATGAATCAGTTAGCAGTAGGAATTGAAACAGTAGCATGCCTTCATATAGCTTCCAGTGTGCACTGAATTTCATTGCTATGTTGTTCACTTTGATGATTTTAATATTGGGAGCGTATTGGGCTGCATCTTTTATCTGGGGTCCCCATATAAAAGAAAGGGGGAGCAATTTGGAGAAATTGTAACAAGACATCCCACAATCTAACAACACTGCACAAACATATTACCAAGTTGAGCTTGTTACCTAAATGGTCCACGAACAATGACAATTCCAGCCAATGACAAGAGACAAACGCCATACTATGTTTACAACTTCACTAGATTTCACAAAACCTACAATTGAAAATACCTCATCCTCCTTTGAACATGAGTATGTAAACCAAACCCCACTATCGAATACAAGACCTTCCTACTATGTTACCCCAAATTTTTACCAACAAGAAACAATGAAGAGTAATACTGATGCAAATGTTGACATTTTTCCCATTTACAGTGAACTACCTGCACGTGTTCAAGGGTCACTCTGTAGTATTAACGATATGTGTAAGGTTTTCGTGAAAGAAAAGCGATCCCTTTTACATTATCGAAGAAGGAAAAGATAAGCCATTAAGCACCAGTATGACGACTATCATGGGTTAGGACTAGATACTATTGATGATCTTCGCCACCCTGCCCAATGCAATAGCTGGTATTCTTACATGAGTTCAACTGGTAAAATAACAACTAATAGTAGTTGCTATGTGTTCCTTAATTCCCCATGCCTCTGGTACACAGCAAATTCTAATACCTCAAGAAGTCCCTGTAGTTGAAGCCCAATGTCTCCTTCATCTGGCACTATGTTGCATTAAGATTTAATTTCAGACACGCACAGAAAATGTACAGCTTCAGCCACCGGACGAACAAATCTGTAAAGGTCTAGACTGGCTGAAGGAATCGCTCCTGGCAATCAAATGCACAAGCTTTGCCGACAACAAGAGACTACAGTCAACTTACATGTGCAAGGCAGAAGCATTACGAGGATGGTCAGATCACCAATTGAACTGGATGGCTCAAACCCGTGCTCAAACCTGGATGAAACACGTCTCAAAGCTGACATGGGTCACAGCCTTTGAAAAGCCCATCAAGGTCCGACAAGAGGACAATTATGAACTATGCTACTATGGTGAAGGAAAGACTCCGATGGGATCTAACACGCCACTCGCTATTCCTGATCTTCAAAAGAGCACAGCTGCCATAATGGCCTTTTATTGGGTGTGTAGCAATCAGGCGTATATGTATCTCCCACCATCATGGAGAGGCTACTGTGCCCAACAATGCTACATTCAGCACTGCTGGTGATACCTGAAGAGCATGTAAAGGGGGAAGCGGTGCGTCAAAATCAACCACAGGCACCACATCCAACAGAAGAGCAACTCCCCATCTACCAAATATTCTCTGAAGAAGGACAGCCAGGTATCGTGCGCTGAAACAAAAGACACTGAAACTACATATCACAATAATCTTCTGACCTCCTTGCACAAATACCGGATCACTACAAACTCTTTAGCTCAGCAGAGACATTTTTAGCATCACTTGTGCCCAGCATCCACACAAAAGCAAATGCCAAATGGCTCCATATCGTGAGGTGGGAGCTCATGCAGCTGGCAAACAACACTGAAGAAGGATTCAATGTCATCAAAGTAGAACTTCAAGCTCTCAGGCTAATAACAATGCAGAACAGGTTTGTTCTGGACCTTCTCACTGCAATGCAAGGTGGCGTTTGCAAGAAAATAGGAGGTTTCTACTGTACATTCGTACCTTCTTCTGACACTGAAAACGGGACCTGTCACACGTGATAGCAGCAGTGCATGAGCTAGGAGTAAAAATGAAGAAAGAAGGTGGTATGTAGGATGACAGCTGGTTCACCATGGCATTCAGCTGGGTACCACTGTGGCTTGGAATGGCTGTCAAGATGCTGGTATCCATTATCGTCTTCTTCCTGCTGTTTTTCTGTGTGTACCAATTAGGGTTGAGATGGTGCACAAAAGCAGTTCCTAACAGTGCAATGATGATGGTGACAATCAGCAAACAAAATATCGCTAACAAGAAACAGCCAGACGCCAAAGAGTCCCAGGTGCAAACTGGTGTACGCAATGAGCCCAAATACTGCATGGTGGAAATTAATAACACAGGAGATGAAGTAGATAATTTGTATCACACAGCAATTAAGAAACCATTAGAGCTTGAAAATCATAGGCAGGTGTGGGTAGATCTGGATGGGGATAGGGATGGCATTTATATGACCTGCACCCCTGAGGAATATGGTAGACATGGGGAGAGTCTGAGAAATGTATGTAGAGCATGTATGCCCATAAATGGTACTCCCACTTGTGATGAAGCAGTAAAAAAGACAGATGAACGCAGACGTACTGGAGGAGGGTATTTGTTACTTTAGGTGTAATGAAAGAGGGGGAACTTTGGGAAGGAGGTGGCACAATCCCACCCCTCACCATTCCTGAATTTATATACGTTGTAGGGGTGCCCCGCTATGAGATATAACATATGCATGTATAACACAACCTGTAGACTTGTTTTAAGACTCCAATTTGTATTGGGGCAGACGCCATCTACCAGGCCCAGAAATCACCCCCCTGTGGAAATCAGCTCTCCCATCCCCAGCGCCTGCACAGACAGCCCAGAGAACTGCCACCCCTCCTAGCCTGCCAGCAATGCACAATCCTTGTTGCCACGGAAGCCTGGCAATTCATTTGTTGCAAACAGTCTAACATCACATCCTCACAGTGTCCATTCCGCAGAGTGTGAGATCAGAGCAGGCCTCTCTGCCCAAGCACATCCGTCTCCACTAAACTGCCTCTGTCCCCTCGACCCCCACCCAGTCGGACCACAGCCCACTACCTCTGACCCCTCAACTCCTTTCGTGCAGTTACCTATCTGAACCGGCCTCACCCCGACCACACCAGAACCTCCATCAATATACTAATCCCACACTGCGATATATTGTCTAGAATCAAACACTTGCCCACAGACTAGTATGACAAATGGTAGATCATACCTGTGGGTGGGCACCTGGGTGCAAGGCATGTAAACATCAAAAGCATTGTGGAGAGTAATGGTTGGAATGTCACTAAATTAGCCCATTCGACCTAAGTACCCCTATACATACAAGATTTTATGTGCACCATTCTTCTCATATTATCAGCTCCTCTCATTTAGTTTAGTTAGATAGTTCTGTGTTTTGTTACGCCCTGACCTTCACCGCGAAGATGAGCCCAGCCGACCCAATTGCTACAGGAGCAACATCAGAGCAGCAGCCAATCCAATTTGGCCATCCCGTAGGGAATTGACTGTATTATTCTGTTTCTCCAATTATCATCCAGATTTGTGTACCTATAGCCCCTTGTCACAAATGATGTATTTACTCCTTAAAATGTGCTGCCTGTGTATTGTTTGGCAGAGCACTCTCGGGCAGCAGAGTTCTTTGGTTGCGTTGCAATCTTATATAAAGTTTGTTATACTTGCAATTTATCTCAGAGCTTCATTCCCCAGATGGGGAGTGTGCTCATTATTTGGTCTATTGGATATTACGTGTTGCATTGGGAGTGTGCCTTCATTATCGATGAGGGGAGATCACCACAAATGTATGTAAAGCTGTGGCAAAGTGAAGGCCCCATGCGTAATTTCAATGGGAAAGAAATACCTACCGAAGGTGTCACTGAGGTTGACATAATGATAGGGAAGCATAGGATGAGACAGGAAGTATCGGTTGCACCCATTGATGAAATACCCTTCCTCATAGGGACAAATAGCCTGAGGAAACTGTCAACCCTCATTGATGGGGTGAATGAGGTATTGTGGTCCTTAGCCAAAAAAACATTGAAACCTAAGTGCAGTGGAAGTACATCTTTAGAATGGTTGTGTGCCTAGCATCACTGTCATTCAATTTGGACCCTAAGAAAAACTGCCATTGTGTTTTTATCTAAATGAAGAAAAATACAAACCATATATTACTGAGTCAGATCAGGAAAAATGCATTTCAGCAATTGCAGAAATACACATGGGAGAAGGGCAACCACGGATCCTGATCCATGTGAATGGGCATTCTGAAATGATTGAAGCCACTTTGGTGCTTGAGCAGGAAAGGAGTTTCATTATCAAAAGGTACTCAGGCAATTATTTGACAGAGAGGAGATCCCAAATTTTAAAATCTTTGGCCTAGATGACCCTGAATTGGGACAAAGAATTGTAGGACGATGCATGCTAAACATAACAATTGCCTCTAAAAGCATTCATCACAATGGGTCTCATTACGAGTATGGCGGTAGCCATGATGCTATTAGTGCCATGGCTGCCTCCATACCGGGCTCCAATACTGGGTTCCTGCAATGAGGACTTACTGGGTCATTCCGACATAGGAGGAACCGGTAATTCCTCCTTGCAGGAATCCATCTCCATCCCCTTTGAGCCCCCATAGGGATCAATGGGAATGGGGAGGGAGGTAATAACGGGCACATTACAAATGGCCCGTTATTACCTCCCTCTTCCCCTCGCGGGACCCGGAAAGTGTGGATGCTGAGCAGAACAAACAATGAATTTTATTTGGGAAATAACATCATGCACAGAATGTGTATGATGTTAGGCTTTTTAAATCAAAAGGTCTGGTCTAGATTGGGTGGAGCTGCATCTGAATTTAAAAACAAGAGAAAACCTTACCATTGTGCCCATGTGTTGACATATGCAATTGAATTTCAAGTGAAAAAAGATGTTACCGTTCCCACATTTGCCAGCCAATTTACAATAGCATTAAAATGCAGGAAGGGACAACAGATTAAAGATCCTGATGCATTTGTCTGTCTAAATGAATCCATAAAACACCAAGGATTACAATGTGAAAATACACCATTGGTAGAGATTGGGGATGGACCCATAAGAATCCTGAAGGACAATAACGGATGCCAAGACCTTTGTTTGGAAGAAAATACAGTGTTAGGAATGGCAGTACAGAAATATTACTACACTACTGATTTCAGTAGCTCAGTGATCAGGAATATTCCTGAAGGCTATGTGACCTCACAGGGTGAATTACCTGAATCATTGGATTCTAAGCCAAAGTGAATCTTTAAAGTTCAGTCTGTGTACACTTATGAGCCAGGTGAAGTGATATGTTGTCATCAGGATAACTGTGTCCTATTTGAATTAGATGAATCTGAAAGAGAAAAGCAGTATATTGAAGTGGAGGTCAATATTCCAAAATATTTGTGGGTAGCTACTCTCCAAAGAGACACTGCCACAGGGTTAGAGGAAAGTACAGAAGTCCCTCCTTTGGAGGAGTTCCCAGAATGTTCTAAAATGGTAGAATAGCAGATTCAGCCTTATGATTGTATGCTGGCACGTTTCCCAGATACTGTCCACTGCTCTATGTGTGTTCTGGAAATTGCCCCTTTTGTAACACTGCACCGGGTGCAAATTCTCTTATCGTCATTCTGATGCAAGATAACACATATTGCATTTTCTAATACAAGGGGCGCATGGCATCACATTTTCTCTATGATTTGTTTTAATTCTCATATTTAGTTTTGTGAATATCAAAATAAGACTATAAATGAAAAAGGATCAACTCACAGTCAAACCAAACTCATACCAGAACAGACGTCAATAAAACTAGCTGGCAGCCTGCAGTGTCTTAATGGGTTGCCTATTAGTAACTACAAGTCTGACTAGCCTATGCAGACCTTGTCACTGCCACTTTCTGCCACAGTCACGTATCATTGATTCCGTATTTTCGGAATCAATGAAAGTGCACAGCAGAGTTCCTGAGTATCTACAACTTTGAGCGGCACTATTGCAGACCTTAGCCTTGATGTTACTTGCAATGGTTACTTTTTACAGAAAGAGTTCTCAGCAGTTCTTTTTCTATTGCCACCTGACAAACCATGTCACAGGCCTTTGAACATCACAAAATGTGGGCTAATACGTACGCTATATATGCAAACTCTTAATTTAATCAGATCCCTTTCAAGTAACAGAAACAAAAAAAGCGGAAATCAAAGTGTTAGATACATGTAGAGTTCATTTTCGTGCAAATTGTTTTAGCATAATTATAGTACAGAATAACAAATACAATGATACACAGCAACAAGGCTATATGCAAAGATACACGGCAACAAGGGTATATACAATGACACACAGCAACACGGCTGTATGAACTGTAGAATAAGCAAAGGAGTGCAACATAGGAACAACTCCCCATGCTTGGACATAGTTCCTAAGAAGGATTTCATAAAGGAAACTGGCAGCAGAAAACCTCAGCAGGGTCCATCACAGAGGTGATAACTCACCACAGCTTTTCATCTTCCCATTGAAAAGACCTGATGATGATAAAATTGCTCTGTTTATTGAGAGATTGTACCCATTATCGTCATTATTTTGCCAATTTATAAAATCCAGGAAGGGTGAAGGCGCCATTACTGACAGCTTTATTGTAACAAAAAAAGGATTTTGCTTGTCTCTTTTTTTTTTGCATCCCGTTAAATATTTCCTATTCCCTGATAATCCATCGGCTGTCCCATACGTCTCTGGCATCTTGCTTACAGCGGGAGCAGACAGGTAATAACCATTCGCCGGGGCCATTACCTCTTCTAAAGACTATTATCAAAATGGCCATTATACATAATGGAGATTATTACAGACAGCTCAAGAGACTTTTTTTAGACCCATCTCTGCAGTAATGGCTGGCCCTTTTTAGCCCTGCACATTATTGGGATAATGCCAGGGCAGAGGATGCAGCGAAAATGTTGATTTTAGACAACGTGCTTTAGCTTCAAGGGCCTTTATGAGTGTGTGCTAGAATGTATGTACCAAGCAGTCATGTACATAAACTCTCATTTTGAAATGTCCAACTAAAAATAATCCATGTATTCACACAATGCTCTCAGACGTTAAACCCTGTTGAATTCTCGTCTCACATTCAACGAATGAAAGGCGTGTTGAACCATTTGTTTTCACTAAATATGCATTATTTTGGGAGAAGAAAAAAAACACTTTTAAGCAGAAATACATAAAAAAGCAAGATACAAAAAATATATAAAGTCATAAATGGGGAAATATGTACCAAATGCAACTTACGTTACCCACATAGTCAATTGGCAATTAAGACTTAAAATATACTTTCAACTTCTATAATCCTAATACTAGTGTAGTCTAGAGTGGGATGTGACTACAACGTTTTGCATAAAGGGCGGGTGGTGATTGGACTTACGCCTTTGGCATGATATACTAAAGGGGATGCAGTTTGGAGATGGCATGGGCAGATGAATGGTGGTTCAGAGGGGTGGGGTGGTAAATTCAGGGCATGCAATGAGGCGCAGAGATTATGAATGAGGGAGAACTAACAAGCTGGTTTGGATCTCTCATTGTACCAACCCTCGGGTCGTTATTTTGTAGAGTTATGGTATGTTTTGTGTCATGGGTGTGATTTGAGATCACAGATCTCACTCCATAAAATCCTTGTCAATTTGATGCACAGTCACACACCTCCTGTCAGTCCTGTCGGCGCCAGATCTACCACAGTTGCGACCTTCTCACCTGACTTTGCATGTGCTAATGTTCTTTGCAAGACCTTCACGCCTCAGCCCTCCCCCTCTGCAATACCACCCTTCGAGAGTGAGTTTGTGCCATCTATGATGTGGACGTCCAGCCATGTAGGGCAGTGTGCCAAGGCCTAGCCATGTCACGCTGAATGCTTTCAACAATACTCGGAGAACAAAGACAGAACTGGTTTCTAAATGCATGTTAAACTGTTGAAGAAAACAATATCAGGGCATGGAGGTCCTTGCCCATCATCTTTGCATTCTTGGAGCTCCCAACACCTCAATCTCGTCGACAATGCACTGCCTTCAGTCAATCTCTGGCCCCAAGCTGCTGTGTTCATAACCCTATGAAGAAAGTGAGAATAATTCAAAGGGCAAATTGCAACCATTTCTTCCTACTGGAACTACAGATGTGTGGTAGAAACGAGCTTATCAGGACCATGAGCGAGGCGCTGTGATGAGGCATGAATGGAATGCCAAAGACAATAGAGTGGCATTGTATTTTTTGTATTGTTTATTTATTTATAGAGCAATTCTGGCCGTTAAGAAACAGGGCGCTTGCAAAAAAAAATCTTTACAGGTACACACATATATCACATTTCTTATGTTACAGGATCATATATCAAGCATTTCTTATTTTACAGTGTCTTTCAAGTATTTTACAATAAATGTACAGAGTATTTAGTACAGTTGAGGCTTCTAGCAGTCGTTGGTGTGAAGCCAAAGTTTGGTGTTAGTTTTGAACACATGGAAGGAGGGGGTGGATCTGAGTGCGTCAGGGATGGAGTTCCAGAGATGAGCTGCTAGAACTGGGAAGCTGGACCCACCAGTACTTTTCATTTTAAAGTTGGGGATTTTGATGCTGTTTAAGTGGGCCTTTCTGATGGGTCGTTCAGAAGTGTAATTTGTGAATTTTTCTGTGAGGTATGCAGGTGCTTTATTGTTCAATTATGTGTGATGTTCAGGGTTTCAAATGTGATACGATCATTGATGGCCAGCCAATTGACGGCTCTTCTTTGGACAGATGTGTGTTGCCCTTTGGAAATTCCTAAGGCTGTTCTAAGGGTGTTGTTCTGCAAGGTTTGGAGTTTGTTGGTGTTATGTTTACTGGTGCCTAGATACAGTGCATTGCAGTAGTCTAATTTGGAGAGGATGAGGGCTCGTGCTATGGTGGTACAGCTGTCTGTGGATATATGTGGTTTACAGGCGTGAATAAGTTTGCAGGTGTAACTGGTTGCTGAGGCTGTAGCATTTACTTGCTTGTCGAGGGTGAGAGCTGAGTCTAGGTAGAATCCTAAGGTTTTAACTTCCTTGGCTACCTTGATTTTGATGCCATCAATAGTGAAGGAATTGTACACATGGGGTAATTTGTTAAGTTTACTGGTAGACCCGATGATTAAGAGCTTGGTCTTGTCGTCGTTAAGACATAGGCCATGTGTGGCCATCCAAGTTTGGATTATTTGGTATATTTTATTTATGAGGTTGGTGTCCTTGTCAGTCACCCTGGATTGGGATAAGAATCTGGGTATCATCAGCGTAGTTTGTATATGAGACCCCTACTTTGTCCAATATATCAAAGAGAGGCTTTGTAAAAATATTGTACAAAGTGGGGGAGACACATGACCCTTGAGGGACTCCACAGGTGATGGGGACTGGATCCGCTGCTGATGTAGGTGAGAACACTCTTATGGTTCTCTGGTCCAGGAATGAGTTTATCCACGCCATGGCTTCTGTGGAGAAGTTGGCCGCCGATTTGAGGTGATTACAGAGTACCTTGTGATCTACCAGGTCGAAGGCAGCTGATAGGTCTAGGAGTAGGAGAATAGAGATGTCTCCTCTATCTTTGCGTTCGTCTAGTTGGTTTTTAAGATCAAGGAGAGCCGTTTCGGTTCCATGTCTCGGTCTAAATCCTGATTGTCATGTCCCTAGTAGGTTGTTGATCTCCAGATAAGATTGGATCTGCAGATATGCAGCTTTACCTAAGATTTTGAGGAGGAACGGGACAGTTGTTATGGGCCTATAGTTCGTTGGGACATTGGGGGCCAGGTTAGCTTTTTTTAGGAGAGGTAATATCCAGGCATCTTTAAGGTTGGTTGGCACAGAGCATGATTTGAATGATGAGTTGATAAATGATGTGACGAAGGGGGCTAGTTCATGTGCAGCCTCTTTAATAATTGGGGCTGGACAGGTGTCACAGAGGCATCGAGACGGTTTAAGAGACATGATGATGTTCTTAGTTTCCACAATAGAAATGGCTCTAAAACTGAATTGGTTAGGGAGTTTAGTTTGGTTGGCGGCAAGTTCCTGAAGGATGGTTTCTTGCGTGGAGAGGGCAATGTTGTGGAGGGAGGATTTTTTGGCTGATATTTTGTCTTGTAACATAGTGATTTTGTTGCATAAGGCTTTTTGAATGTTTGTACACCAGACTTTGGGCCTCATCACGACTTGGGCGGTAACGGTAAGGCTATTAGCGCGGGCGGTATTAACCCTACCGCCGATCTCCCCGGTGCTAATAGCGCCGGATCACGAGTTTGGCGGTAATGTAAGTCCCGATTCCCCACTGAGCCCATTCGGGAATGCCCCATTCCCCATTGGGCTCAATGGGGAATCTTCGCGCTGATAACGCCGGCGGATTTCCTGCCTGCGGTAATAGCGCAAATTTTCGGCGGATTTCCCCCCAGCTCAGAGTTGGGACGAAATCCGCCGATGCCCTGATTCGGCGGACCCTTAAATCCGTCGGTAATAGCGCTACCGCCGGATTTAATGGTTACCGCCGAAGTCGTGATGAGGCCCTGTGTCTTTGGTACAAGAGTCTATGGGTGCAATTGGGGATTCTAATTCTCTCAGGATGGAGAAGATTTCCCTGGTATTTGAAATCGCTTTTTTGATTCTGTCATTAAAGGTCTCTTTTTTTGCCTGAATGATTTGTTTTTTGTAGCTGTTTGTAAGGGCAGTGAGGAGGTTTTTGTTATGGGGAGAAGGGTTTTTTCTCCAGCAGGCTTCTGCGTGTCGTTTCTCTTTGCGTAGGGCTTTTAGCGTGGGAGTGAACCAGGTGTTCAGATGGGCAATAGGTTTATATTTGGTGAGTTTCAGCGGCGCAATGGCGTCAATCGCTGAGTTAATGGTGTTATTATACAGGTCAGCTAGATCGTTAGGGTTAGAGATCAGGCTAGAGTGATTAGTGATGGGTTGGATCAGAGGGAGAAGATTTGAGAGTGTTATATTTTTTGCCAAGGTGGTGCATGCTTCTATCGAGGCAATGGATATTCATTGTGTGGCCCTCCTGATGTTTTGGACGGCAAGTCCCATGATCCTTCATCACTGACTATGCTGGCCAGGGATAGTGGGAGCTGCAGGCTCTTTGCACCTGCTTCCTGCCCATCATGCTCCTTCCAAGGCCTGTTGAGAGGGTGAACTGTGGGCACAGATATGCTCGTATTCGGTTCTGAAACTAGGTGCCAGGGTTTTCTCTCTTTTGTGATCCACAGAGCGTCATTTTGTCTGTATTCAGTTTTTCTGTATTCAGTTTGAGTGTATTCCCTAGAGCGCGGCTGTGAACAGCTTTCGATGTCAACGTGTGGTGTTTCTTTTTTTTTTTTTTTATTTTTCAAACCTAATGTGTGGTGTTTCTTGGGTTTGCCATCCATCGGCTTATACAGTACTCAGCATATAGGAGGGAGGATGCTGCGAGTTGTGCTCTTTCTGAACACTAGCTTTTCCTAGATGTTATTTACATGTGTGCAATGCTGAGGACCAAAAGGCATACTTGTTTTTCCGCCAGGCTTGTGGGGTAAGTGATAGTTCATCCCGGGGCATAATCATTTCCGGCTCAGATTTTTCAACTTGCACCATTTCCCATTTCCACCAGATTTCTGGGCACTGGACACAATCTTGCAGTACACCTCGCAATTTGGAGAGGAGTTTGAAAATGTGTTGACATATGTTGCCCTTTTCACTTATCGTGTTTGTGATGTGTGGAAGAGTATATACATAACTTCCGTGGTATGAAGGCCTTGTTTACACCTGGACCTATTCTTTTGAGGATGTTCCTGGGCCCTATACAATTCTGGGTCATATTCAAGTTGATGCTGCAGAGGATCTTCCAATGCACACCTGTTAGGGTGATTGGCCTGTGGGATTGCCGCGTGGATGTGGGCCTGTTTTTGTAAATATGTACAGCTTGAGGAGGCCATTGATAGAGACAAAGCAGGACTCAGTTCCAGAGGTGCTTGAACAATTTTGAAAGCTGCATGCTGGACCCTGGCACTTCTCCTTGCTTTGTGTACTGTATGGACAATTTTAGTGGCCCAGCCATTCACCATTTCAGAGTGTCTAAATGTCTTCCTTGCTAGGGTTGTCCAGTGGATGAGTTGGTTCCTACATGCGGGTGGGATTCTTCTTCCTCCTCGTGAAATGTTGAAATCTGGGGCCCTCCTTACAATGGGGACGAAATATTTTGAAACCACCAACAAATTGATGGGACTCAATAATCAATCAAAGCCATTGGGAATTGTTCAACACAAGTCTTCCTCTCAATCACTTTAACTGACTCCGCCATGACAGAAGAAGAAAACACATGCACCTCAGTAGTGTCTCCGTCTGTGAGGGCCATGGCCTTAGAAATTAAATGTCAACTGTCATCTCTGTTGAAAATACAATAAAGCCTTTTGAACTCAGCCTTGGCACCACTCCTAAAAAGGCAGATCAGTCCGAAATGCTTGTTCTCTTTCTTTTTGATGGGGCGATTGCAAGACCAGTTATATTTGATTGCATTTGGCATCCCCTCTCAGGTATTGCTTGGCACCTTAGTAACAGTGATCTGTGGACACGTGTCTATTCCCACCTGCTGTAATGACGTCAGACCTCTAACCTTGTCCCAAGGCCAGAAGGGGATTCTGCGGACCAAGAAAGCTGGCCAGAGCTGTGAGGTACCTGGAAATTGTAGCAGGCCAGACAGCAGAGTCCTCCTCCAGTTTCAGGGCCAGGTCCTGAAAGAAATGTGCTGGCCTCAGACAAAGAAGATAGAATTGCATTATCCAAAATGGCCAAAAACCCAACCTCACCTCTTACATGCAGGAGGGAGAAAGGGGACTATATAGCCCTAAGTCTGGGAACAGCTATATTTACCTTAAGAGCGAGACGGATACCACATCCCTTAGTAGTGCGAAGGGCAATATAACCCCTAATAGTAGTGGGGGTTCATAAGCACAGGCATGAAATAGGCAGACCTAGCACTATCCGCCTGGATGGATTTCATGAGTTCGGAACTACATCCCTGCAATGAGGGGCTTTGCCTCCATGTTACTGTCACTTGAGAACAGAAATGGCTGGGTGCTATGCGGGGGAGACTTGTATCCTCACAAAATCCCCATTTCCCATATGAGCATTTATTCCATCCAGCCCCTGTATTTGAATACATTAAGTTGGAAACGTTTTCTTTTTGAGTCACCTATTTTGTTGGTCAGCAACATGGCACAACACATGGTGGCCTTGGAGCTACCAAAACGGAATTGATCGGACCAGACGATGTGCCTACCAGGCGGATTTCCCCATTGTGTAGAGGCGAACACAATCTAAAAAGGTTAGGCTGTGCTGGTCCCAGAGCAAATGCCAGTGGTTATGATTGATTCAAAGCTTCCATACATCCCATGTTTGTTCTGCCAGTGGTTCCAAGTGGTTTTCCCATATCCAAAATGGACTATGAATCTGTGAGAGGATATCATGTTCTACTATTTAATTTCCTTATATGACCTTTACTTATCTCTGAGCGATCTCCCTAATATTTAGAGCTTCGGGAAACAGTCTGCCTTGATCCAAAGAGCCTTGACTTCTCTTCTATTTGGCAGCAATTATACATTTTTGGTAGCACACTAAATATCCGCGACCGGAATCGTGACAGCACACATTGGTATATTTGCTGAGATTTTTGTGACCTCACAGTGCCTGCTTTGGTTTGTTTGGACTTATTCTACATATTAATCGTTACATAGTTTGACTTTCTTTAGTTCCTGTAGGCAAATATCCTATTGTATCTATGTTTTTCCATCTGTGCTACATTGTATTGATGATTTCAGCATGTTATTACCTCACGTGTTATCCTCTGCTTCGTAGGTGATCTTCAGATCTACTTTAGTATTTGTGTATACCCAATCCAGTTTAGTTTCAGGGAAATTAATGTACCTTCATTTCTGTTGAATGTGCTGAAGGAGTTACGCACAGAGAGACCAGCAAGTTTGATTCCATGAAAGCTTCCAGAAGTGGTAATTTTTAGGTCTAATGAGAGAACGTTCTAGCTCTCTCCCTGAACTATTGCATGCATATCTTTACACTGGCTCTGCACTCAAACTGCTGGTTTGAGAAGGTTCAAGGAATTCAGATTGGCTTATTGCCAGTTGTTTTGTTGCATTTTAGGTGCATTGCAGATAGGTGATCTACTTGGTAATGGCATGTGCAGAAATGTGTGTGCGTCTAGAGGTCATTTTTAGGTCAAACATAACCATGAATGAATGCATCCATCATTTGACAGGGTTCCAATTTAGCTTTTCTCTGAACTTAATATATGCTCACAAAAATGTTTTGCTACTTCATTCAACCTCACAATAGTAAATTAAATTGAATATTTCCATTTGCTTTTTAAGTTTATACGATTATAATTTCTATTCAATAGCATAAATATTTACATATATAGGCCCTCATTATGAGTTTGCCAGTAAGAATGGTGGTAATTCTGCCAGGCGCAATTACTGTTACCACTGTGCATCCCGGTGGAACGTCTGACGAATCATAAGTAGGCAGGAGCGCAGCCCACACATCGGCAGGAACCATAATTCTGCAGCAGAATTATTGCCGAAAATCACAACACCAACGGTAATTAAAGTTAACACAGAATATTGACAGAATCACCTGACGGTAATCCTGCCGAACGGGAAGTCGGCAAAATGCGAACGGGAAGTTCACTGGCAGCCATCGTTAAAAACACAATCCATTTAAAATCTACTGGCAAGAAGTGCCATCCACCCCCAGAAGACTCAAAAAATATGTCAGGAGGCAAAGGCAAGAGAAAGGTGCCTGAAAGGCGGGAACGCAAACAGAGGTTCACTGAGCAGAAGTTCATTGTGCTTGCAGAGCAAGAGGTGGTTCATGCAGAGGAGCTGTATGGGTCACAAAACTGCAAAAGAAGCCAGCAGCGCAAGAACGCCACCTGGTCGGAAATCAGGGACAAGGTGGCGGCCGTAGGACATGTCCCATTGGACAGTGAGGACATGCTGAAGTTGTGGCTTGACCTTAAAGGCCGAGTCTGCATCTGCACCGCCAAACACTGTCGGGAGACAGCGGCCACTGGTGGAGGAACAGTTTCCCCGCTGCAGCTGACCCTATGGGGGGAGGCAATGAGCTGCATTCTCCATGTGGCGGGCCTGGAGGGTGTGTGTTTGGCAGAGGTCAGAGTCAGCAGCCAGGAATAACCCAGTGAGTACATTTGTGTATGATGGGCCCATTCCACAACCCCAATAGCATGTTGACATACACACACTTCCATGCATCCAGCTGAGAGTAACCCAGACAATTCAAAAGCCATCAATGTGAAACTGCAGGTCAGTTCATCGTGAGGCATGGAAGGTGTGAACCCCCTGGAGTACTCACCAAATAGAATGATGAGGCCATGTGTAGGGTACATGCAACTACCATGGAACAGTAACTATCAAGGACAGTCACCCATTTGCATGTCGCGTCACCACCGCCCTTTGCCAGCATGCCGAGCACCCATGTACAGACACATCAGCCAAACTGCTGCCACACAGCATTGCAATCAATCTACACCACTAGACGTGTGTCCCAATCCAACAACTACTGCAACAGACCAGTAGCTGCATGGCCTCCATGAAGATTGTATCCCACCTAATGTCGCAATCACACCACCATAGCAAGCAGGGCATCCCTCAGCTAACATTACAACAGGATACGCAAGCAACATTGGGCCTGCACTACATGGGCACACATGACACCAATACAACAGTGAAGCATGTAGTATGCCCCCATGGGTTCCTAGCACCCTGTGACACCATAGTACACCTTAGTACACCTAGTCTCACCCTAAGTTACTAGGGGAATCCAGACATGGACCCCTTGCACACTATTCTTAGAGAGGCACAGCTACACCCTACTGATGAGGTTCAACCAGATCGAAACACGTGTCTGGGGTTGCTGTTGGTACTCTTGTTCAGAGGAGGATTGCCTAGCATTTCGGTGCTGGACTTCCCCAGGGCAGGACAAAGACTTATATGTTTAGGATATTTCTCCTCTGTGAAAGATAGTGAGCTAAAGACTCTGGGTAAGGCTCTTGTAACCAGGAATCATGTCTGGCAGAGAGTCTCCCAGGACCCCCTTGTTATTTGCATATTTCAAGTAGCTTTGAGTCTCACCCTAAGTTACTAGGGGAATCCAGACGTGGACTCCTTGCTCACTATTCTTAGAGAGGCACAGCTACAACCTACTGATGAGGTTCAACCAGACCGAAACACGTGTCTGGGGTTGCTGTTGGTACTCTTGTTCAGAGGAGAATTGCCTAGCATTTCGGTGCTGGACTGCCCCAGGGCAGGACAAAGACTGATATGTTTAGGATATTTCTCCTCTGTGAAAGATAGTGAGCTAAAGACTCTGGGTAAGGCTCTTGTAACCAGGAATCATGTCTGGCAGAGAGTCTCCCAGGACCCCCCTTGTTATTTGCATATTTTAAGTAGCTTTGGGTCTCACCCTAAGTTACTAGGGGAATCCAGACGTGAACTCCTTGCTCACTATTCTTAGAGAGGCACAGCTACACCCTACTGATGAGGTTCAACCAGACCGAAACACGTGTCTGGGGTTGCTGTTGGTACTCTTGTTCAGAGGAGAATTGCCTAGCATTTCGGTGCTGGACTGCCCCAGGGCAGGACAAAGACTGATATATTTAGGATATTTCTCCTCTGTGAAAGATAGTGATCAAAAGACTCTGGGTAAGGCTCTTGTAACCAGGACTCATGTCTGGCAGCGAGTCTCCCAGGACACCCCTTGTTATTTGCACCATAGTACCTAGAACATTACATCACAGCAAACCCTAGTAAAGTCCTTCAAGGTATTGATGCACTCTTTCATGTCTCCTAACAGGCCCACAAGCCACCCAGGACCTCATGGAAGGTGGCAGTATCTCTGGCACACCTGCACCCTGGAAGGAGAGTGCCCACAAGACACCCAAAACACCCCTGTGCAAGAGCACTGCTTCTGCTACCTCAGGGGGCACTGCACAGCAGCCGTGATTGTGCCATCAGCTCTTGTCATCATGGAGGCTGCTGGACCTCCCACCACATAGCCACCTCCCACCACTGCTGGGGAATCAGAGGACCATCCCATCCACTCAAGTGCCAGCATGCAGGCATGGGATCAGGCCACTGCACCCATTGCTATTGCGCCACCGGAATCTGCAACCACTGCCTCAAGCTCTGCAGCTTTCCTTTGATGCAGATGCTCTCTGATTCCTCCTCCCTGCCCAGCATATCACCCATGCAGTCCTCCCCTCCCTCGTGCCACCTCACTGCGCCCTCTGTTATAAGAATCCTGAGGACATGGATTCCCAAGGACATGATGATGAGGAGCAAGCAGGTGGGCATCCGGCATTGAGGGAAGGCACCCCCATCCATCTGCGGGGCCAGTGCAGGACCATACAGTGATGCCATCTGGGAGAGGCGCACCCAGATCAAGCAGTGGCAGGAAGAAATGCATCAGATCACCCAGGAACAACTGGGACACTCCCATGCGATGAATGATGCGGTGCTGGGTGCCAACAGGTAGGTTGCCACTTCCCAGGACCATCTGTGCTGGCGTGCTGCAGAATCCAGTGCCAGTGACACCTGAGTGGGTCTGAAATTGAGGAAGATAGCTGTGCAAATCTCGGCCTCACATGAGACAATGGCTAGGGCTATAAACCTTACTATTAAGCACCTCCAGGTCAGTGAACTTGCTAGTTCCGTGTCGGCCACACAAGTCGTACATCCACACACCCACATGAAAAGGGGACAAGAGGAGGAGGTAGTGGAGGGGCAGACTGGAGAACACAAGGTTGCGGGGAGGGGGATGGTGTTGTGGATGAGGGTGTGGGGAGGGGGATGCTGTTGTGGATGAGGGCATGAGGAGGGAGATGGTGTTTGCGGCATGAGGGTGTGTGGAGGGTCATATTGTTGTTGACTAGGTACACAGTAGTAAAACAAATCAGATTGTAATACAACCATTTGATCCAGTGGTCATTTCATTAGAGTGACACATGTGAGTAGAGTTGAAGTTAAATGTACAGTGATAGGTGTCCATATGTGCTTTCAGAAATAGTTGTCGATGATGTCCTGCTGGACATTACGTCCTTCCCTCAATTACTCAGGTCTGTTATGAGGTGCCCTGTCATCACCTGCATCTCCTTCACCATCTGAGTCAGGGTGTGAAATGTCCTCTTCTGGAGGCATGGGTATGTTATGGGGTATGCAAATGGGGTGTGCAAATGACAACAATCTTACCAAATTTTTCAGGAGTGTACATTAGTGCCCCACCTGTCTGGTGGACACGCTTGAACTGTCTGAACATGCGTTCTATGCATGTCCTGGCCCTTATGTGTGCCTCATTGTAGACTGTCCCAGGGTTCCTCACTGGTGTCAACAACCATGTTAGCAGCGGATAGCCTGAGTCCCCTACAGCAGGCAGGGAGAAGAGACTTTAACATTTCTATTTTGCTTCTGCATGCTAATGTCATTGACGTTTGTCCTTGTGGCCTTGGTGTGCAGAAATGCATGTAGGGCTGATTCCCTGTGCTGCAGGGGGTAAGGGGTTGGAGCGGTTGTAGTGGCTATGTGCGGGCACATGCAGGAGCATGCAGTATGTTTTCAGGTGACTCTGTGCCCAACGTTAGTTGGATTCAGGGCCATGGCCTGCTGAGTGCCACATGGAATATGGTTCATGGGACATGTTGTATCCTCACGCCTGTCTCCATGTGTGTCTCAGTTCTGCATCCTCATCAGATGTCATACTTACCCAAGAGCCATGTTTGCTGTTCTCGGTAAGTGCCATACATGCAGGGATGGTGCTGTTTCTCAGGATCATGGAATCATGTTTTGAACCTGGGAATTGTGCGCAGCAGTGGCTGATGGTCAGATACGCGCCACAGGTCATCTGGATGCTCATGGAATTGTACAGTTTATGATTTCTGTATGCAGGCTTCACTGCCTGGGAGGGGCACCAATGCCACATGTGTGCAGTGATGTGCTTCTATGACATTAGGGAAAGGGATGATGGCATAGAATATTGCATTTTCTGCACGCACATGGGACTCGGTGGTGGGCAGCGAGATGTGTCAGTGTGTCGATGGGCATGCCTTTTGATCACATCCAATACTTGTGCAAGCACATTTGAGAATGTTGGCTGTGACATGCCATGCAGAATCCCTACAGTCTGTTGGAATGCACCTGCGGCACAGAAGTGGAGGACAGACACCAATTTATTCAATGGTGGGATGTCTGTACTAATGAGTATGGTGCTCTGGAGATCAGCCTCTATGAGAGTCAGCAGCTCTCTTATGACGTTCCTGTCCAAGCAATACAGCAAGACCAATTGGCCATCAGTCAGTAAACAGGGGCATGGAGGGACAAGGGGTATGGGCGGCCTCCGCAGCACACACCTCCTCCATCTTTGTACAGTCTGTATCCTTCCATGTGGTTGCCCTGCATGCTGCTGGATTTCAATGTACAGCAGCAGGTTGTGGGTGGGGTAATTCACTTCTGGTTGTGGCTGCATGTTATTTGGAAGTGTGTTTGGGGAGGCTTTGGGCCTTAAATACTTTTGGAGGGTATTATTTTCACCTGTGCTTGGTTCCCATCACCTGGATGCTTTTACTTCCACCATTTGGGTGGAGGTAACTGCACTACATTTTTTTCTCAGAATTGCTGCCATTTTTTGGCGGTAATTCAGCGTTAATTGCACTTGTAATTTGGCAGAATTAGCATGTGTGTTTCTGGCAGTAATTCTGCCGGCGGTAATCCCGCTGGGCCTAATTCCTCCAATAATTGGCAGATTTACCACTAGTGGAATTACTTCTGGGCCTAATTCCATCAACGGAATTACTGCCTATTTTCAGTGCCCTTTAATTTTCAGAGTGGCAAAAAAAAAAGCAGTCACAGATTTTTGGCCAATTTTACCACTTACCACCAAACTCGTAATGAGGGCCATAATCATTAATAATAATATGTTCATTTATATACAGTGTTGGACAGTGCGGCCTTTGACGAGAGTATGGGACAAATATAGGTTACCAAATGTTAACATACAAGACAGTAATAAGAGCTTGTTCAAAACCAGGGGAGATGGGCACCTGCGATATGGAAGTGCAATTGAGCAGCGGGCTGGGCCTCTTACATGAGGGTCAATTACTCAATCTGTGCATGTGCCAAACTAGATTAACTGCGCAATGAAGTGTGTATTATAGAACTGCTACATGCAGACATATAAATGTGTTTTTTATGTCAAACTGCAAAGGGGCTGGATGTGTCACAGGGATGTAATCACACATCTTTTGTGTGTCATAAGGATGTTTCAGCACGGTTGTGTGTGAGTGTGTTCGCGTGCGTTTGTGTGTGTATGCGTATGTGTGGTTGTGAGTGTAATATGAGAACGTTTACACTGTTGTAATATAACAGCTCTGCTACACTCCAGTCACCCTAAGTATGACGTGAGTATGTCTTTGACTCATGGTGATCAGACCTTGACATCTTCCATAATACCTGGGTGTCAGTGCTTGTGGGTTTAAACAATGCACAGGAGAGTAAATGACCTCATACTCATTCCCTAGGTTCTGAATAGCCTGGTTCTATTGGGAGAAAAGCTGGATGATGAGCACAAGAAATGTGGCAGGAGGTGACAGGGCAATGTGTCAGACTGAAAATATCAGAATAGGAGCCTAACATGGACATGCGCTATATCATTAGCAGCTTCCAGCACACTAAACATCCTCACACACAAACACGTGGTTCAGAGACTCAAAATGTTACTGGTATGTTTGGCAATGGTGAGAACATGAAATAAGTAGAAACCTATGATTGCGACCTACATCGGGAGCAGGGACGTCATTTGGGGGTCGCCAGAGGTCACAACAGCGACCTCTGCCGATTCCCTTGCGACCTCTGTAAACATTTTGCGACCTCTGGGTTGAAAACTGGTTGAAAACTGTATTTTAAACGCAGCAAGGCAGGCGCTGCATTTAAAATATAGTTTTCAACCAGTACTGCTTTGCGCGGCAAGGCAAGCTCCATGATGCCTGCCTGGGGGGCGGGTGTGGCTCCACTAGGTCTGGAGGCTGGCTGGAGCGCGCAAGTTCATGGTTGCCTGGCAACCATGAACTTTGTCCGACCTTGCCTCGCCTCGACTCCGCCATGTTGCATGGCTGAAGAAGCACCTCTGGAGGTGGGAGGAGCGGAGGATGCAGCCGAGAAGAGCCGCGCGGGGCAGAAAGGGGCTTGGCCATGCGCGGCCTCCTCCACCGCCAGAGGAGGCTATTCCCAGGCACTGCTGGCGGGCCGAACCGCCTCAGGACCTGGTGCGTCTTCCCGTTAGAGGAAGGGGCGGCCAGCTGACCCGGGGCCGCGGCGCTCCCTGTCGCCACCTGGCAACAGCGATATTCAGCGATGAGCGCGAGTACCAGCAGCCTTGGGACACCGGTCTGTGAGGAGGCACAGTCGCACTTAGTGAAGATGTTGTAAAGCTCGCACTTAGCCCAGGTACTACGTCCGTTTTTCCATTTGTTGTGTTTAAATAGAAGTTCAGTTTTCAGAAGCTGGAAAGTGACATTTCTGCATCTAGAAAGGAAAGTGGGTCTTTAAATAATGCAACAGACTTGATGAAAAGAAAAATAGACGACCAACGTAATCCTTTGGGGTCTTGGTAAGAAAATGAGTAATGCGTAGATCACGACAAGGTTGTGGTTGTTGGTGCCTCATGCCCATCCATTATCCGGAAAGTCTTTTGGGATTGCTTGATTGCCCTCTCTCAAAACATTCCAAATGTTTTTCAGTTCATTGCATGTGTTATAGCTTGCTTTCCCCAGATTTAGGGTGCAAACTAAGTAGGAAAATGGGGTACCAACGCCTTGTGTGACTTGTCACCATCACTCATAGCAGGTTTGGACTTCGCTTTCTCATAGTTTTCAGTTCACTATCACTTTGCTCACCAGCAGTTGCCAATGTGACCCTATGTAGAACTGTCAACAATTCTGCGTCTCTTGTTGAAATGACCTCCATCAAGCAGTAAATCTATTTTGTCTGTTCTCATTGCTCTCCTCTTCATGTTGTGTAAACACAGAATTCAAATGAATTGTCAAGCATGGGAATCTCAAACTGCAGTGGCAGTTGTGAACTTTCAAGCATGGAGGGGGTTCACTACTCTTTTTGCACTGAGCAAGGGGAGTCATAAGTGTCCCAGAGTGCCACCCTTCCCCAACCCTACTACTCTTCTTGCACTGAGCAAGGGGAGTCATAAGTGTCCCACAGCGCCACTCTTAGCTCAATTGAACGAAATTTGTATATTTAATTTCAAGATAAGTTCACTTACTCTGCATATATTAATGGGTGGCAGCTTTTGATTTTTGCTACAGGGGAAGAGATTCCCCCACTGAGTGATACAAGGGAGCTTTAACCATCTCCAGGATGAAACAGCACATTTTACAGCACATTTTGCAGCGGGAATAGAAAAGGGCCATATGATTTAAACTCTCTGAGCTATCCAATTGTGACACAATATTCTGTAGAATCAATTGTGCAGTTAGAAATAAACATTTATGAGGATATCTAAACACAAACCTCACAAGTTCTTTACAAACTATCTATCACTACAATTATCGGGTTTATTATGACATATCCCTGCTACTTCTGAGCACTCTAATAATAAGTGTTATGTTAATACGAAATGTTAGCCCCATAACCAACACATTACCAAATGATGTGGTATGCACATTTAAGGATACATAGCTGGTAAAACAGCTCAGCCGGTTAAGTGCTCACTGCTGGGGTACTTTTCTGCATGCTGGTTGCCTCTTTGGTTTTCGTTAGGTGCATGTTGCATTAGTTTAAGTGTAATTGTGCACCATGACCATGTGTTGCCATATTCTTCAATGCCAGGTTTCTGCATCCTGTGGCACAGGACTGGGAGCAGGATGGCCGCAGCACACCAACACCAAGCGGGAGCAACTTCTATTGCCTTGTCCGGAACCTCGAGATGACCGTAACTGCAGGCAAGCCAAGGTAAGTGTAAATGCTTACATTCACAGTAATTTGGTAATAAGGTCATATACACACTGATATTAACGCTACATATGGTGATCCGTTCTTGTATGAAATGTATATCATATTACAGTGATATAACCATCTGTTAGTGTACTCAGGAACTGTGCTATGTGATGCCACTTCTGTTTTGTCAAGGGGCGAAAGGTTGTGTGCCATCACTTCCCGTGATGTAACTTGGGGGCGGTGTCAAATGACATCACTTCCTGTGATGTCATCGGAGGTCAAGGGTCATGTGATGTCACTTCCGCTACCCCTGGCATTTTGGTGAAATGACGTCCCTGATCGGGAGCTGGGGGAGGGGCAGCAGGTCTAGGGAGTGACCCACTGAGTGATTGCACGATCTGCGCGGATACACTGGAGCCGAGTGTGGAGGATTGGCAAGCCTGAACTCGGAGGGTAATAAGTATTCTGTATTTGGAGCGGCGAAGTGCAAAGTAGAACAGGGCCGGATGTCGGAGGTGTGTGGAGGAAGTGCATGGTGTCGGCAGCTTACTAGGAAAACAGCATCCCATGTGGGAGTTGTAGTTTTGAAACAAAGATTATGAACACCACAAGTGGAAAGGTGGTACGGGTGAAGGGATGGTTTGGATGGGACTACCTCATAAGTGGACACGGAAATCTGGAGCTGTTAACCGTGGCTGAGGAGGTGCAAAAGCATTAGTCTTTGTAAAGAGCATCATGTTCTGCCACTATTGACAAGGCAACATTTTGACCCTGCATCACGTGTATACATCAGAAGTGCAATATTTTCCTTTGTAAAATTCCAAGGATATCATTGACAGCTATAAACCTTCTGATCACAAGATTAATGGCCTCATTACACGGACGGCGGTAAGGGTTAACGGTCACCGTTAATGGTACCGGTGACCGTTAACCCTTACCGCCTTACTACGAGGTCCCTTTGCGGGTTGGAGACTTTAACGCCTGCATTTTGCAGGTGTTAAAAACCAACCCGCAAAGGGACCAGGGAGCTAATTACGGTACCGCAATTTGCGGTGCCGTAATTAGCACGTTCCCCATTCCCATTATGCCCTATGGGGCAAAAATGGGAATGGGGAAGGGCAATGGGGGAAGGGGGAATTACCGCCCCGCCAACCTTGGAATAGGGCGGTAATTCCCCTTTCCACCAAGGCGGTGCCGGTATTTTACCAGCATGGACCAAGGTGCTAATAGCACCTTGGTCCACCACCGTCCGTGTAATGAGGCCATAAAACATGGGGCCTCATTAGGAGTTTGGAGGTAACCATGGTGCTATTAGCGCCATGGCTGCCTCCAAATCCTTACCGACTCCGCCCTGGTGAATGGAGCTATTACCGCCCCATTCCAAGGTTGGCAGGGCGGTAATTCCCCATTCACCAGGGCCCTTCCCCATTCCCATTTGAGCCCCCATAGGGCTCAACGGGAATGGGGAAGGCGCTAATATCGGTACCGCAAATTGCGGTACCGTTATTAGCACCAAAGTCCCTTTGCGGGCCCTGTCCTTAACGCCTGGTAAAACCAGGCATTAACGGAGGACCCGCAAAGGGAACTCGTAATAGGGTGGTAAGGGATTACCAGTACCATGCCCTTACCAGCACCGGTAATCCCTTACCGCCCACCCCGTAATGAGGCCCATGGAACCCTTTGAGAGCAACGGTCTGAGCGGGGCTAGCTGGGCATTCTTAAGGCCTCCTATGCGCTTTCTGGGGATGGCTGTAGTAGGTTGGTTGGGGTGAACCTTCCTGGGCTGAGGGTGCAGTTTTACACAGATAACTGATTTGTTTTTTGTTTAGTGCTAGACAGCACTTTCTGAATGATTCAAAGTTCTTGTACAAGATTTCATGGTAGAAAATTCTGGTACCATATTCAGAAGTCACCCTGATTGTCTTTGGTCAGCTGATGGCTTAATTCCGCTGGGGTAAAGGAGTCACTGTCAGAGTCTTCTCCGAATGGTGGGTCCCAATTTCCGAGCAACGGCGTTGAGGCGGTGGCCCTTGATATTTGCATCCTTGTACCTATACCTTATGCGAATTTAGAACTGTAAGCACCAAAGTGAAGAGAAAACCGAAAATGTGGGCTGCTTTGGTTGCTCAGGCGTGCCAGGATAACTTGATCTATCTGTACAATTTGCAGGCCTTGCAGCAGCGCGCAGTTAAGATGATGGTGTCTGCGGCAATTTTGTAACGCAAAGTACCTAACTATACATCATAGGAGTACGTGGTTCATTGTTTCCTGTGTTATTTGCAGTTTGTATTGTCAATTTTAAACACGAGACTGCAAGTGGCAAATTGCATGGGTAGGAGGCAGGTTATATGTGCTATTCACAGGTGAAATGAGACACCATGAGGCAAGACATCTGCAACTTCTGCTTCGGGATGTAGTGATCAGCCATGGATTACATGGGCCAAAGTTTGAAACAAGGGCTGAAATATTTTTATTGCCCGCTCTTGCCACAGAAGTGATTAACCTAGTTCAGAGCAGAACACGGAGGGTCATCAGCAGCGTGTGGTGGAGGGCAATTGACAGGTCCACGTGAAATGCCTACTTTCTGTCACACACGGTTTGCTTCAGCAGACAGCTTACAAGGGCATAAGGTAATCTACAAAGACCATGTATTGGTTTCTGCTTTTTAAAAAAACTGCAATGTTCGTCTTGATGACACAATATTCCAAATTGTTTAAAAATAGATCGGTACATAGTCAAACCATTTTCTAAAGTTAAAGGTATGTTTACGTTTGTGGTAAGGCAACTTGTAATTACATCATGCATATCAATAACAGTCATGACTGTGGCAAGCAATGAGTAGTTGATGTCACCAGATTGTGAAATGGTGTATGTGAGATAGTCAGTGAGCACAGGCTTTATGGGAAAGCAAAACTCCAAATACTATACACACAGACAGAAGTGATCTTAAAAGAAAAAGCCAGAACTTGTGAAACATCTCAGCCTTATGTCTATAAAAACTAAAGCTGTAACAGGACAATAGAGCTTGTGAAGCACACACATTTGCAAACTTTTAACCAGAAAACATAGACTCACAGCCAGGCTTTCCTTGTTTGCCAACCTATGTGATCCTGGCTAAATCACTCTACATAAATGGATCATATGTTCTTTGGATGACAAAAGTGGGATCTGCAGAGGTGTTCTCGAGAAGTGTCCCATAGACAACAGTGTTTGCTCATGTGATAATAATAATAATAATAATAATAAAAATAATAATAATAATATGTATAGTGTACATGACAGACTGAATTGCTCATGACATGGTCACACATGAAGCATGGATCTCTCCTAACTTGAAATAAATAAAGTACTACAATGTTTGGTTTCCTAGAGGGCTGGCCTGGCTGCTGACTGTGTAGGGAGTAGGGCAGCATGATTAATGTAACCCTTACAACCCCTTTGTCAGCATAGGAGCTTTGGTCATGTGGGGGCCAGATACTGCTGAGTTCATGACTGGAGCAGGGTTTATCATATTTGTCTTGGGATGGGGGATGCTTCCCTAATCCTAAGGCTTGCTACCTTCCACACATTGCTTTGTATGTATGTATGTATTAGGTATGTAAGTATGAATGTACGTGTGTATGCTTGTATGGGATTTATGAAGTGGAAACCTGGCTGAGAAGAGCTGCACAGATGTGACGTTACTAGTTCGATGCAGGGGTAGCAGATGAGCTGGGTTGCATATTGGGAGCAGGGCTGGAGAGCCCCAGACGGGGAGAAAAGGTTGAGTGGAGTGATCAGCAAGGATGACATGTTCTTTAAAGAGTAGGGGTCTTAGTTCCTTTTGGAATTGTAGGATGAGGGGTGCCAGCCTCATCTGCATTGGAAAATTACTCTGAGAGAAGGGTGCATAGCAATAAAAGGCCTGTTTCTGTTGTTTCTCGTTTGCAGTTATTTCTTTCTTGCCTTGCAATGTTATGGTTACTGGTGGTGACCTGGCCTCTAGAGGTGGTGACCTGGCCTATCGAGATGGTGACCTGGCCTTTAGAGGTGGTGACCTGGCCTCTAGAGGTGGTGACCTGGCCTCTAGAGATAGTGAGTTTCTCAGCTAAGTATTGTTAATTATTTGCAGGTTATTCGGGCCATCTTGAACATGAATCCTGCATGAAGGGGAAGCCAGTGAAACTCCTTGAGGATGGGTGATGTCAAATTATCTTAGTCCTATGATGACGCATGCTGCAAAGTGCAATATGTCTTTGGGAGGGGGCCAGATGGCATCTGAGACTCCTGCAAGTAGACTAGGGGAAAAAGGCATGTTTTGCTACCTGCCAACCCTCAGTGCACTCCAAGGGAAACTCAATCCCAAATAGGTTAATGTAGCCAGTAGGCGGAGTTTGGTGAGAACCCTACTACTTGCAGTTAAAGGTCTGTGTGTCTTATAGTTTCTTAGCTTAGGGAATTAGAGTACTTGGGTCTGCGGACGTCAAAGTCAATGGCTAACCTCAGGCTTAATGATAGATTCACCGAACATTAGTGTGTGTGAGCGTTAAACACTTAATTAATTTCAAAAGTTTGAAGTTTCCCAGGTCAACACTGTCAATGAGACCAATTTTATGACACAAACTTTTACGAAAGTAAAAAGTACCCTCTATGGGTTATTTTAATCAATAAAATTACACAATACTTTGTGAGTATTTTTTTCAAGCAAAAAGAAAAAGATGAAGCGAGTTCACATCACAGGCTTTGCATTACAGAACTTCAATTGTAAAGCTGAAAGAACAATGTTTCCTTAAAGCATAACATAACACGCCTTTCTGTGGCTTGGGAACAATGTGACATCTCGTGTCAGTAGGAAGTTCTTTGTAGACATAGACATAGACATAAGATACTGTCTTACCTCTTGACATATTTACTCCTGCAAGTAAAGCCTTGCCCCATCCAAGTGTTAGTTCACCAGTGCTTGTTCAGCTGTTCTGAAATTAGGGGCAAGGTTAAAAGGCTTGATTTTAAGAAGGAGTGCAAGGTGGTGCCATACTGATTAGGTGTTCTTGCTGATGTTTGTTTTGAATGAGAGCTCACAGTGGATAGTAAAGCCTAGAGACTGTTCATCGGGTGAGAACTGAGACATGAATCGAACAAACTTCATGTCAGTCCAATAATTCCAGACTGAGGCAATCTTGTTGGGGTTGTCTAGGAAAATGAGCTCATTCTTTGAAGTGTAGAGTTGAACTTCAGGTGGGTGTTTGACATCCAGGCTTAGATGCAAGGTAGACAGTGCTTGAGTCAATGCATGTTTTTGATGCAATTGATATTTAGGTAAAGCTGTTTGTCATCTGTGTGTTGGTGCATCTTGATGTTGGTGTTGGCTCAGAGTTCCCATAGAGGTTCCATATAGAAGTTGAAAATGACCAGAGAAAGGATGAAGCCTTGTGCAATTCCATAGGTTACTAGGAAGTGCTGGGATCTTCTGAAGCCCATCTGGATGAGATGGTCTCTTTTGGTCCACTGCCAGACTGATCTCTTGCAGAATGTGGAGAGGATGTTGAAGAGGGCTTCGTGGTCAATGATAGAGAAAGGGAGCTGAAAGGTCGAGGAGAATGAGTGAACAGTGGTCTTGTTTGTCCATGATCTATAGAGTGTCACCTATACCTGGGATTTTGGCAGGCACTGTGCTGCATCGTGGTTGGAAACCAGATTTGTCGTCCTGTAGGAGATTTTGCTGATTGATCCTCGCATGCAACTGGATGTTGATGGTGTTCTTAATCACACTTCTGAGAAAGGGTACATGTGTGATGGGGCAATTGTTGGCCAGGTCTGTCACATTTCAGTGCATTTGGAAAGGAGCCCAGTTTGAGGGAAGCTTTGCAGACTTTGAAAAGTGGTATGTGTTCCATTCCTTTTATGGCCTTCACAATGGAGATGGGGAGAATGTCAACTTTGTTAACTGAAGATGGTGGATTTGAGGGCTGCAAGATTGTTAGTCATGTCTTCTGGAATACATGTCCTGAATTTGGACCATCTTGATTTAATGCAGGCTGATTTAAGTGGAATATCTGTGGTGTGTTTGGAGCTGTCAATGCATTTTCTTATCTTGTCTGTCTCATCTGTGAAAAAGAGGTTGATGGCACTGCTTTTGTTAGTTGAATGTGGTATTTTATAGTCTGGCAGTGGGCTATGATATGATAGTTTATTTATATAGCACCTATACACAATGTGTTTCAAAGCGCTTCACGACAAGGGAGGGAACAAGGGAAAATACAAAACATTCTTACAGGCCATGAACAACAAGAATGTGAAATGAACTATCGTACTCGGACGAGCAACATTTCAGATAGTGCAAGTGCTAAGACACAGATAGGAAGGAAATGGGAACAGACAGGCGACTACCGTACTAGGCCTGAGAAAATTTCTGGTAGAGCCAGAGAATTACACGAGGTGAGGGAGAGGGGAGGATAGAGGAGGGGGAGGAACAAAACAATGGGCCTCATTCCGAGTACGGCGCTAACCAATGGCGCTATTAACGCCTTGGTTGACGCCGTACCCGGACCGGCAGCGCCTTGGTGGTTGGCGGAATTACCGCCCCATTCCAAGGTTGGCGGGGCGGTAATTCCCCAATCCCCATTTACCCTTCCCCATTCCCATTCTTGCCCCATAGGGCATAATGGGAGTGGGGAAGGCGTCAATTACGCCACCGTAAATTACGGTGGCGTAATTTACATCAAGGTCCCTTAGCGCCATGGTATTTAACGCCTGCTAAAAGCAGGTGTTAAAAGCACCATGGCGCTAAGGGAACTCGGAGTATGGCGGTAAGGGATTACCGCCACCGCTCTCGTTAGCGGTGGCCGCTATCCCTTACCGCCATACTCGGAATGAGGCCCAATAGCTTGGCTTGGAAGACTGGGTTGGTCTTGTTGGATGCTTCCATATTGTTTGTTGGGAAGTTGTTTGCTTTGCCTATAGTGATGAGCGTCCTCTATACTGACTGAAGGGCTCTCAGGGTGATGTGGTCTTTTATATGGGGATGTTTTTCTACAGAACATTTATTTGCTGTTAATGAGTTCTTGTGTTATCATTGTGTGAAGGGCTTCGTTTGTTGAGACAAAGGTTTAGTCTTGCATAGATTTTGGTGGTCTCAGTTCCAATGTGGTTGAATTACTTTTTATCTCTTTTCTCCCACCATCCAGGTCATGTGGATGCTGCCAGCTGCTTCTTTTTTGTGCCTTTTTACTACAAACTGAGGAAAGCTCCCCTGCAGCAGGAGCCCTAGGAGAGGTGTTGGCGGATTCCCCCCTCTGAGGGCAGGGCATGAGCCAACTCAATGTTGCTTATTTTATCAGCCTCAGGAGGATCAACTGCTTGGCTGGCTCATCCAGTTTACACACGTTTGACCTTCAGTTTGCATTCAGATCACTGCAGCAGTTGCATCAACCAACTGAGGTACCTTACAAAATAGATCCAAATTATCAATTCTGCAGAGTTACCTGTTTAAGGATAGGTGGAAACATGCGAGCTGCTATACAAGAAATGTAATTGTGAAGAGGAGTACAGAGTAAAATCAAAGAATAATACAATGGACTGAAAATGGGGTTTGTGTAGCACATCTTCTGCCATTCAGACAGCCTCTTAGCACTACAAAAGGGGAGGATACAAGCCTTCGATTTAATCAAAAGCACTATGAATGTATTATCCTTTCTGCTCCATTACAGAAGGGGAACAGACAATTGCAAATTGGTCTTGATCCAGCCACTGAGGTTTGATATGTAAGGTTGCGCGGAGCAGTTTAATGCTAGTTGTTATGCTTCTCTTAAAATCTGCTCTTCATCACTCTTAAATCTCGGTGGAAAGCAGAGTGTTATTAAAACAGCCGCCCATCCTGGTTAATGAGTTGCCTGCAGGCCTTTGATGTCACTCACTGTGATATAATTTCCCATGACATCACCTAAATCAAATGCTGCACCCTAAGGTTTGCCCCCATCCACCATGGCACATTTAAAACTTCCCTCAAAATCCTGCTCAAGAATAGTCACCTGCTTCTGGCCAACAACTGTCCAACATTCTTATTTGTGGCGACTTGAACGCTAAATGCCTAAACTCAAACAACCCGACAGCCTCGAAAATGCCAAGGTCTTCAACCGACGATAGAGGTGTGGAGTGGCAGGCGCTCATGAATTCAAGAAACCTGCACAACGCTTCGTCCATCGGCCTTGCAGATCACCTGTTTCCAACATGGGAAAGAGTTTCATCAACTGCGACCCTTGACTATATTTTCGTTTCTTCTGACTTACTGGCACAACTTGCGACCTTCAAAGTTCTGAGGACCGACAAAAGTGACCACAACCTTTTGGCTACAGAGTTGGACTACCAGCTGGACCCTAAATCATATATGGAATGCAAACATCGAACCAAATCAGCAACAAACCCAGCTTAAGTTAACATCTTCAAACATAGCTGAAATAGCAAAAAAATACAGTGAACAACGAGAAGTAAATGATGGTGAAGGGAATGTATCCGCTCTAAACTACCAAACTCTTCTTTTGAAATATCACTTACCCTCCAAAACCAACTCAGTGAAAGGCCTCCACACGTACAGTATAGCTCTCATCGATCAAAGATGCAAGCTAAGAAACCTCAAAAGATCTACCTTAAAACAAAACTCTCCTGAAGCATGGTCTCTACAGCAGATGGGTAGACCACTTCAAGGCCATTTTCGCCTCTATTGAAGACACCCCCAGGCTGAGAAAGGACATTTCTTCTGCTCCTTGGGAAGGTCTCACAGATAAGGACGACATCATCAGAAAGATCAAGAAGCTGAAAGCTTCCAGAGCTCCGGGCCCAGACGGTTTTACCAACTTTGATTTGAAGCAACATCCTGAAGAATGGGTGCATTTGATCAGCCAAATTTTTGCACGCTGCAAAGATTACAAAACCATCCCCATATCTTGGACATCAGCGGTGGTGGTCACCATTTTCAAGATGGGCCCCAGAGAAGACCCGTCTAACTATCGTCAAATAGCCTTATTAGATACCATCGGCAAGGTCTTCGCATCGTTACTTCTTGAAAAATTCCAACAATGGGCCAAGTCATCTGCCTGCGCGGACACTTTTCAAACCGGCTTTCTGAAAAAGGCCAACACAGCAGCCAATATCATGCTTCTCAATATCTTAAAAAGCAAGGTTAGAGCAGGTGCACCTAGAGTGTATCTAGCTTTCGTGGATCTAACCCAAGCATTTGACCGTGTGGATAGGAACAAGCTTTAGGCGAATCTATCTATCTGGAATTGCCCTCAAACCATCTTGGCCCCAATTTCGAGCCCTCCACACTGACACACAAATGCGTGTACGATTAAGCTGCCACGGCCTGTTTTCTTCGGAGATACCCTCTTTTAGAGGGGTCAAACAGGGCTGTCCTTTGGCTCCAGCCCTCTTTATCGCCTTTCTCGTGACTACAAGGAGTCTGCAGCAAAGGTCAGCACTTTTCCTCCAAAAATAGGTGCCATGGACGTTCCACATCTATTATATGCAGACGACATGATTCTTGTTGACCAAACCCTGGTCGGGCTCCAAAGAAAGCTAGACCACCTATTGTCATATCTATCTCTCAACAATCTAGAGATTAACAAATGCACACCAAAATCCTGACCATGGAAAAAGCTCCAACGAGAAAAGCGAAACCAACGTGGTTTTTGGAAGGAACCAAGATAGAGTCAGTCGATTATTTCAAATACTTGGGTGTTACCTTCAACTGTTCCAAAATCGAGGCACACATGGAGCGAGTCCTCTGGTCCAAGATTCGTAATCTTACTGCTCAGACAAGAATGATTTATAGACAATACGGAAGGTTCTCGCTGTTGCCGGCAATCCAATTTTATAATACAAAAGTCATCCCGTCAATGGTGTACGGCATGGACGCATGCCAGGCAATGCCAGTATCGATTTGGCCTGAATTGGAGGGGTTCCTTTGGCGTTAAGTCTTGAATATTCCCAAGTCGACGCCTATCGCAGCCATCCGGCGTGAACTTGGCTTGCTCTCTCTATCTGTTATGATAGACAACAGTAGAATACAACTTTTCTGAAAACTCCTGCTGCCTGATAGTCTGTGTATTTACAAACTGATCGAAGAGGAAGCTGCTAAAGGGACCTGTGCACAGCTAAAGACCTGGCGTGAAAAGAACAAAGCCTAGTTAAAAACTATAGCCTGTACAGAAGAGGACTTGATGAATAACCCTCAGGGGATAAAAACCAAGATGGAAGACCTAGACTGGATTAAGACCCTAGATCAGGTGTCTTCCAACAAATTATTGACCTATCTTCCAGTAATAGTGCACAAAGGAAAAAAAGGTAGGAGCATACATGAAGAAATTTCCCAACAAAACCTTGAGAGGGACATTTCTCAGAGCACGGCTCAACCTTCTGCCCATCAGGGAAATCCTGAAAATTAGATCACAATCCGCGAGTGATTGTAGACTTTGCCAGGAAACCAACCAGCTGGAAACCATAAGACATCTAATGATGAAATGTCCTGCCACACAAAACCTCAGAAAGGTGTACCTTTCACCACTATTCTTGGATTGTGGCTTCAGCGAAGAAGACCTTTGGTGGACACGTCTTTTGCCAGATGGACCATTGCCGCAGCCAAAATCTTGAAACTGACAATGGACAAAATCTCGAATCTGGAAAGCAATGTCTGCGTTAGATTTCACGGATTCTACACCGCCTTTTCATCTCGACACTCTTAGACAAAAGTTTTCTCGCTCTTGTAAAAGCCTAAATTAGGCTATAAACAAGTAATACCATTTTTGTTAAAAAAATAGTCACCTGCTTCTGGCACTACTCAAAGCAGACCATCAACTTGTTATGCATTCAATACAAAGTGCACAGTTTCATGAGAATCAAGCAAAGGGCATTTTACACTTTCCTTTTGCACATTAATTAATCCCCTTCAGAGCCTGGTGGGGATTTGACTTTAATGCTCAGAGGGCCTACGACAGTCTTAACAATGCAATTTATCAAAATTGTGAACCTAATTACACAAAAGTGTTACTGGAGAGGTGATTGCCCTTATGATCCATTTTGCATCAATGTTTTCCTGCTGGGCAGCTCATGACTGGATGAACAGCTGAACATTATTATAGAAAGGAGCAAGACAAAGACACTGAAGAGATTATTTTGATTGAAGCAGGGAGTGGTGACATCACGACAAATACATCCCCCGTGATGTCAATGATACAGGCCCACATATCATTTCACCCATTACATTTTTACGAGTGGCAGGTCTAGGTCCATGAAGGGGGCATTGAACTCTACACTGGCAGTGCATGGGTTAAATACCACTGTGTAGCTCCCTTCTTGATTTCCGAGGAAGCCCAATCACGATGACTCGGTGCCCAGGCTCATGGATGGGACCCTCTTCCCCTAACTCTACGATAAACATAGGGACGGGCGGGAGGGTGGGTGGGGGGCGTTGATGCACTTTCAGAATGTGCTGTTCTAAAGACTGATACAATGGCATTGCTGCAATGATCTGCTCTGCTGCCATTGCAAACACTCTGCAATTGTCATCATCAACAGCAGGGAGGTGTCTAAGATTTTGGTGGGCTACCAAGATGCATGTTTGTCAAGTTGAGGAAGACACGTCACACTTAACAAACTAGGTAGACTGTAGTGGGGCCCCACATTTCTGACTCCCCCTGATTCCCAGGGCATGGAAGCACAGGGCTACAACAAATTACATGATACGGCCGGGGCACCACACCAGCTCTATCATGTTGGATAAGACAACTTGCAGTGAAAAATAAGAGAAGCTTGGAAGTACATGTTAAAGGCTAGGGAGACAGGTCCATGGAGCAAGTACGTTTATTGAAAAACAATACTATTGAACACTTTAATTATTATTTACTGTCTGCCATGAGTTGAAGACAGAACCCCAGGACACAGTGGAACCATTTGCACTGCCCTTTTTGATAGTTACACTTCCAATTGGTAATATCATCTTAAATGCCTACATCTGGATATTTCCTTCATACAGCATCCATGTATCCTCAGGGAAGGGACGACATTAAAGATGGTGGAATGAAGAATGCGGGCTAGAGGTGGGCTAAAGCAGAAGGGGTTGGGGATGCAGTAACACAGGGACGTATCTCAAGACGTAGTTTGAATTATTCTTTAGTATAATGAGGCATAAGGAACCAGGTTACGTACAAATAGCACCAAGCATTAGTTTCCGGACCTTAGATCCAGACTCCCACTTACCTAATTGCAAAGGATAATTGCTGTATTGTCCTATGCACTCCCTTTTCCTTGATGCGTTGTCCACATTCACTGCCGTTTGCACACCATGACAGGCATTGTTGCCAAAATGACATGTGTTGAAAATATTTTTGTGTGCTTGTGATAACATGCATATGTTTATATGGTTGTGTGTGTGTGTGCGTGTGTGGGTATGTCTGTTAAGCACAGACGTATGCCTGGCTCAATGCATGAGTGTTTCCTGTGGCTATGTACGAGTGCCTGTGTTTTTTTGTTTGTAAGTATGATATTTAAGCATATATTGTTGGGCGCTTGATTGATTGATGGATTAATATTTTATTTCTATCGCGCTCATACACAAGTGTTTCAGAGCGCGACCAGGCCGGGAAAGGGAACAGGGGAGAACAAAAACAACGATCTTACTAGGCCCAGTGACATTGAGAACGTGCAAGTGCAGGGTAGAGGGAGAAGGGGGAGAAGTGCATGGAAGGGGGAACAAAAGGAGAGTGCGGAGCGAGAAGGAAAAAAAACAAAAATAATAATAAAATAATAAATAAAAAGGCAACAAACAATGGGAGTGCAGCCAGCAGGTGGCAAGTGCTGGGTTTATGGCAGCAGGCCGTGTAGGTCTGAAAGTGCAGGAAGAAAAGGGGAGGGCTGTATGGGTACGGATACAGACCTCAGTGCAGGGGGTGGCCCGGAGGCAGTGCGTGGCGGTGGCAAGATGAGCAGGTACCTGGGCCCAGAGGACAGTGTGGGATGTTTTTACCCATGCATCCAAGCCCTACCATAAAACTGAGCATTAATGGCATTGAAAACATCATGATGGCCAGAACTCCCCAGAGAGTGCACAGGGAAAACATGAAGAATAGGCTGCCACCCATTTTTGCCTATGTTGTGAGCACAGGAGGGCACTGCCTAAAACCACCATTGGGTTACACACACAGTAGCCTGAAACCATTGGGAATGGCAATGCTGATTGCCAAAAGCAACCCAGAACTGTGGGGAATTTATTTTCTTAATGTCAAAAATGGATGCAATACTGGTGCTCACCACTATCAGAAAGCCGGCGTTTTAAAACCACCAGACTTTTGTGTAAAACTGAACAAATGAACCCAAACCAGGCCAAGGAAAGACTTGCTAAGAGGTGGATACTATGTAAAACTATATTCTGAAATGTCTTGAAGGAAGTAATTATTTAAAGTATATATAAAGAAAATAGCTGGGGATGTCAGCAGCTTAAGTGAATTTGGGTTTAAAGCCACTAAAATCGAAATGTTTAGAATAAATGAGTGACCTAATTGTGAGTGTCACATAGGTTGCAATTGTTTAAATGTCATAGTTTTGAACTTATAATCAGCATTCTAGCTGCATGTGCAAAAATTGTAAGTTGGATTTGAATGTAGAAAACTGGGAACTAAAGTGACATTTAGCTGAATTCTGCCTGACAACTACCCCCGACAGGAGAAACCTGATCAGCCACTCTTCCCAGGCCTAGCTGCATCCTGCTGCCCCTGCCAAAAGGAGATGACACCTCTCTGATTGGAAAAGGGGAGGAGCACCTGGGGACTGCAGGAAGTTGAACAAAGCCCTGTCCTGGACTCAGGCAAATGTTATATTGGGGGGGGTCGTAAAATGGCTTCCTCTTGGGAGAAACTGGGAGGGGCAGTGACCGTGAGAGCCAGCTGAGCTTGGGGGAAGTGGATAAACCAGAAATTCCACCATGTGCTTTGGAAAATCACACCCCTTTGGGGCCAGAGCATGATTTTAAAAAGATGGATAATTCACAGTGTGGACTTGTCAAAATTATATAAATAACATCATCATTCTTGCCATTTTTCTGTGCACATTTTAAGAGGTGTTATGACCCTGTGGTATGTTCTTGGGGATAGTAGCGGAAAAAAAGGTTGTTACTCCAAATGTACGCATGTTAAAAATCTGACACTTTATCATCTGAAACCCATATCCTTGGGGCACATTTGTGTAAAATCTGGAAAGGTTTAGAGGTCGTTATCTGGATGAAAAGGGGAGAATTCTGTCATAAGTGGACACAACATCGTACAAAGAAAGGGATCGGATGGTTTGGTGCTACAGAAAATATGTTAACTGGACCTATAATATTAGAAAAATGGTACATAGATAAATATGTATTTGGGTCAGAAATAGATTTGTGTGCAATTTGAGGGGAGGTTCCTCTGACCATAAAACCTACAGCATCACTCTGACACTCCATTTCTTTCCCCCAATCAAGGGAGAGAGGAAAGCTTGGCCAATGATAAGTGAGAGGGGCAGGCTTAGCTAGGCCCAGGCACACACCCATTTTCAAAACACATAAAAGGAACATTGAAACCCGGGTAGAGGATTCACTTTCCACTTTCTTGCGGGACGCTTTGCCGGGAGACTTCAGACTTCACATCCAGAATCCAGACTTCAAATCCATCAATCTCCAGAGACCAGAAATTAACTCCAGAATTTGTAGCAGAGAGACCTGAATCCACAAGCTGAATCCTCTTCAGCAGGCCTCAAAACCAACCAAACTATTCAACAGCCGGGCGAGCTGTTTGAATCCTTTGCCAAGAACTTTTGCAAGAACCTGTAGCAGTATCCAGAAAGCAGTGCTGTATCCAGAACCAGAGGGAACCAGAGACCAGATCGCTGTGAAGAACTGCTAGCAGAAGTCCAGCCAATCCTGACCCGATCGGTGACGAAGCCGCTTTCCTGTCTAAATTATAGTGTGAGTACCCAGTCAGGACTGTGCCAAGACCAATCTCTTAGTTTAAAATAATCTAATCCAAACTATTTTAGCCTATTAGAACTGCCTCCTAGAATCGTGTCATTCTGTCATCTTTAAAACTGAAAACTGTCATCTGTCATTCTGAGCTTTAAAATTTAAAATCCGAAAAACTACCTTTACTAAATTGGCCGTATCTCCGGAACCGTTTGTGCTAGGAGTGAGTTTTAACTGTCATCTTAACTTAAGATTCTAAGCTTTCCAACGAACCTAACCGACTTGCTACCCCTTATAGTGCCTCCGTAATTGCTCTCGACGCACGCGACTAAATTTGCCGCGATTTGACATTTTGCTTAATTACAGCCACGTATAAAAATATTTATTTATTCAAATTTGTTGAGCGCACATCAGCCCAGAAGCATCGTGGCGCTTGTTACAGACATCTTAGTTGCAAAGGAAAACGTAGTTACAAGTAGTACATAAATTACAGAGGAAATATATACAATAGCAAGGCAGTATATTTACATGGCTTCTTGAGAGTTTGCTAGTTATTTTGCAAGGAACAAGGTTTTCAGTTTCCTGCGAAAGATGGGAAGTGAGTTTTCCGTTCGGATGTCTGAAGGGAGAGCGTTCCATATCTGTGCTGCAAAAATATTTGTCCTTGCTTTCCTTGCTGAAATTCGTGTACAACCTGACAATCATTCATAGAGCATTGCTAAAGTGATCCTGATCCTGAATTAATTTAAAGTATCTCTCACTCACCCTGAACCCCCTATAGGGAATTAAAAGCATTTTAGCATATTTCTCACTTCTTTGCATACCACATCAAAGTATATTGCCTGTGTTTAAAACTCCTACCTGTTTTCCTCTAAGCTTGCTAGGGGGGAACTGAATTATATTTGATTGCATTCCTGAGAACTGTGTGTTTACCTCCCATCACTTTACCTTGCATAAAGGGGGGAAGGGTGAATTGTCAAAGAAAAGTGATTACATTGTCTTTTTTTGAAGTCATATCAAGTTTATTTTCTGTACTGCGTTTCATTCATCATTGCATTGTCTTTGAAGCCATAAAAGCATTCTCAGCTACTTTATCCTCTCTATATCACTTCTAAGCCATCAAAAAGAGTGTACCACTGTAACATTATCCATTGTTGATCACTATCATCCTCACAAGTGTGCTATCAAATATTAATTTACTATAAAAGTGTGATAGATATATATTGTTTAATTTTCAAATAAACCTTTAAAATTAGCAAAACAAACCTACTTCTTGGCTCAGCGGGGTCGGGGGGATTCTGAGAGAGGGGTGTTATATAAGGGTTGTCATCCAGAGTTAATGAACTGGACATAAAAATACATCAATAAGGGCTTCCATCAGCATCCCAGACTAGGCATTGACTTAGCTGTAGTGTTGAGTTGAAGTCGCTTACAAAGTGGGGGCTCGTAGCCGGGATATTCTGGATTAGATTTACCACTTGTGCAGCTTAATACAGTGTGTCAACTGACCGGATACACATATCCGGTTAGATCACCACGCTGTTTTACACTGTGAAAGCACCCCTCAAAGGAACGCTCTAAGGAAACGGACTGTTTTGCAAAATAAAATACAAACTTCTGTAAGTCAGGAAGGAACTCAAATTCCAGAATGACGACACTGGTAGACATCAAAATAGCCAGAGAGCACTTCTTACATAAGCTATTTGTGAGAGATGAATGGACTGAGCAGGGCCAGGATGCGTGGTTGCAGGCAATCACACGACAGGTCACTGCAACTGGATTAGATAGCTGTAGAGATCAGGGTCCCTTACATGTGGCCCTGAGTGAACTATACATGGCTCCTAAAGCTAAAGATGAACACGACAAGATGGTTAGGATAGCGGCATATTTGTATCTATATATGGGAGCCATGCAGGACAAATGTGCTGAAGGCCAAGATCTGGCAAATAGGTAACAGATCGCGTTAGAGAAGGCCCAATTTGACCTGGTCTCTTCTGAGCAGAGGATGCACAGAAGCCAGGAGTCCGAAAATGAGAGCAGACAGTATCTCATTAAAATCAAAGAGGACATGTGTATCCTGCAACAGGAAAAGTCTGACCAGGATACCAGATTTCTGGCCTTGCAGAAGGAGTGCCAAGAAGGTTTGGACTCCCTACTGCAGAGCCAGAAGAAGCTGGAGCAACAATTAGATTTCAATAGGGCATGTGCTGAGCAGGTAGTCACCCTGCAAAGCCACCTAGATAGGGAAAAGGCAGAGAGCAATAAACTGATCCTGAAAGACCTGGATACCCAGGCAGAGTTTGATCAGGAGCGCCAGAAAGCTGGTGCCTTTCAAAGTCAGAAGGACGACCTGGCATCACAAATGCAGGCTCTTGGTCAGGAAAGGGATATCTTAGGCCAGGAAGTCTGCCATTTAAAAAGAAAAATTGAAGAAAATCACTTGGCCCTCCAGGGGCTGGGTGACCTCCAAAAAGAGCATCAGGGCTTGCTAGGTCACACCAGGAGGGTGGAGGAGGCTCTGGCAAGAAAGGAGCAGGCCAGTAGTGATGGGACTCAGGAGTTAACCCTCCTGCAGCAGAGACTGGCCCAGTACTCCAGGACCAATGAGGAGGCACAGAGAGAAAATGAGGCTCTCTGTCAGCACAATGATAGGCTCCAGCAACAGGTAGGAATGCAGGAGAGACTGATAGAGTCTAGTAAGGCCTTAACTGAGGAACTGAAAGCACAGGCTCTTGCATTGCAACAGGGAGCAGGGGCTGACAGAGATGAAGTTCGCTGGGAAAGGGAAACACCTGAGCATAACCTCAGAAGCCCTAGTACCAGAGGCCTTCATCTCTCTCAGTCCCTGGACTCTGCCACCCCCATGTCCCCTGGCGCGCTTGAGCACAGGGCCACAGGAATAGCAGATTACTATCCAGCCAAATGTATGGGGCTCATAGGCCAGTACCACCCAGGAATGGATGGGCGGGCACCCGGGTATGGGCACCTAAGTACAGTGCAATTTAGTGGGGAACCCCAGGAAATTAGGCCCCCTAAGGGCATCCTAAAAACCTCTGCCCAGTTAGGTCAGTGGGGGGGTACCCATTAAATCCTGGTAGCAAGGAGGGATCTGAAGACTCCTCTGAGCGTCACAGGACACAGGAGACCAGGCCCCCACATTCTGCCAGCTAGTCCCAGGCTCGCATAATCCGGGAAAACCTGGAAGATCAGACGGGCACCTCTGGGAGCAGTGCTTCTGAATCAGAGGATGAATGGACCAGGGTTACCCGAACCAAAAAGGCCAATAAGGTGAAAAGGGCCTTGCTTAAGGACCCCTTAAAACAGATTAAGGCAATCAGGAGTGTTATCACGCCTTATCAGGGGCGTTGCTAGGGGGGGGCTAAGAGGGCTATAGCCCCTGATCTTTTGGTTGTAGCCCCGGATAGAATCTCAGGAGCTACAGCCAAAAGACTAGCTAGCCCCCAGACCCGACAGTTCCGACATCAGCTTACCCACGGGTCTTTTCCAGACCTAGCAACTCCCCTGCGCCTTATCATAAGAACGCCAAGTATTCTGTTTGGGAATACTTGGAGCTCTATGAGCAAATGATGGAGACTTTCCATTTGAAGGACAGCAGTAGCTGCATCCAGTACGTCAAATGGACATTCTCCCCTGAATACTCCAGTTTCTTTGCGGGGCTGGAGGACCAAAAACCATTCAAGATGGTCCACATATAGGGCGGCCATCTTGAAACATTTTTCTGTACATAGAAATCCCCAAGAGGCTCGCAAGGCAGCCTACAATTTGCAATGTGGGGAGGATCTGGCCCCACAAGAATTCGTGCAAGAATTGAAGCGTGCCTTTGCGCAGACCACCAGAAGGGTGCGCACAGACAGCAGAGAAGTCATCAACACATTTTTCCATGCTCTTCCCAAGTACATAATGACCCAGCTCGTGAGAGATTTTCACGAGAAAAGATCTTTTGACTGGGTCATTGAGCAAGCCACTTGGATCTATGAGGTGCAGAAGCCTATAGAAAATAAAAGTAATGCGCAGGAAAACCCCAAAACCAACAGCACCCCTGCTGCTGCCAATGTGGCAGAGGTAAAGGTTGCCCCCATTTTAGATTTGGAGATGGGGGGCCTAAAAACCTGCCTGCACCAAATAATTCACAGCTCAGAAGGCCCTCGGGCCAGTCACAGACAGGGAGTCGAGGAGGTAGTCCCACAAATGGGGTCCCCTGCTCCCCTGACTATGTAAGTCCCCGCTACAAGGGAAACCGACCAATCCTGGGTTATGTGTGGACTCCTCCAGCCCAAGGGGGGGGATCCAACCAAGCACCTGACCCAGGGAACTTCCCTCCTAACTTCCCACAGGAGGGCAGAAATTTCCCAAACACTGGGCATAACTTTTTCCCCAGGTATCCACAAGGTTTCCAGCCCCAAAACCATCCATCCTTCTTTCCCCAATTCCCTGAGCCCAGACAACCTAATCCGGGAGAGGGGAGGCCAAGGGTGGAGGGGTACCCAAATCCTCCCAACCCGGGGTATTACCAGAGAAGGGATAGCTACCCTTCCTGGGATCAGCCCAGGGGAGAAAACAGAACCCTGTATCAACCTGAGCAGGTTTCCCAACTTGAGCGCCAGGTCCAAAATATGGCACGGGATCTGGGTCACATACTGAGGGCTCAACAGAACCCTCAGATGAGCATGCCACCGCAGAATGCCCCAAACTCTGGACCTGGTGCTCCAGAACAATGACGGGGCAGCACCCCGATAACCCACCGGTTCCGAGGGAGGAGGCACAAGGGGAAGAGGGGTGTAAAGCCTTGGAGGAAGCTTCCTTCCCAACTTGTAAACAGCCCCTGGAAAACCAGGAACCGGAAAGAAAATCTCCTGCCCCTGAAAGGCTGCCTCCCAAGGAGCAGAGGGGGGTAGAAGAAACAAAGGACCCAAATAGACCCACTTTGTGGAGGAGGTACAGGTCTTCCAATTTGAGGGAGAGGGATCCTCAGAAGATCCTGGGAAAAGGATCTTCTCCTTCAGAGATGGGGGAACTCCTCCCAAGGAAAAATGGGTCCCAAGAGATTCCAATCCAGACTGGGTAGATGTGGGGATTGAGTTGTCGCCGCCCATCATCCTATCCCAGAACCAACAATACCAAAAACCCCTGGTTCAAACCCATCCTGGTGACTGCCTCCAAAAAGGCAGGGGCGGCCCAGAACCGGAACCAGGGGAACCTAAAACTGAATCAACAGACTGGGTAGAGGTGGGGATTGAGCTGTCGCCGCCCATCATTCTATCCCAGAACCAATAATACCAAAATCCCATGGGTCAAACCCATCCTGATGACTGCCTCCAAAAAGGGGGGGCGGCCCAGAACACGAAACCATTTCCAGTTCCCAACTTTTTCTTTCCGATTCCCCAGGCTCTTCACAGAATTCTGCCCAAATCTCTTCTCTCGCCATGTCCAAAACCAAAAAGTTAGCCCACCAGTTGTCCAGAAATATTCATTATCTGTGCCCCCTTGAGGAGAGTCAGGGAAGATACTATGCCCCGGTACAAGTACAGGGGCAGGGTACAATTTTGGCACTGGTGGACACTGGATCCCAAGCGACCCTTCTGTCCAAAAGGGCCTTTGATGAACTAAATGCAGGAAGGGGGGAGAATTACTGCATTCCTCTCACCTCTCTTCCTGGACAACTGCAGAACTTTGACGGGAAGGAAATTCCCGTCGAGGGGACTGCAGAGTTGGACATTAAAATTGGGCGACACAAGGTGAAACACCCGGTCATAGTAGTGACTCCAGAGGGCACCCCTTGTTTACTAGGGAACAACCTCCTGAGAAGGTTGTCACCCCTAATAGATTATGTAAACAAGGTCCTCTGGACCCAGACTAGCCAACCAATAAAATTAAAACAGAGTGCCAACCATGTTAGTTTAAACGGCACGTGCCACATGGTTGAACAAAAATCTAACCAAGTAGAATTTCACTTCCAGAACAACCAAATTCCAGACGTGACAGTAATAGCAGTAGGACAACAGACTGGTGATGGGGGGTCCTCTCTATTTCTGAAAATCAACCTTCCTTCCAGTTTAAGGTGGTATTCCACACTGGAAGGAAACACTCTGAAATTCTTTACCAATCCACAATCAGACACTCCCACTCCTATAGTCCAGAAAGATGTGAAATCAGCTCAGAGCCTGGCTGATATTCAGCAAATTGGAGAGCAGTTGTTCATCCCTGTTCAGTTAAATGATGGGAAGGACTCTGTTCTCGCTCGAGTGTGCGTGAACAACAGTAAGAGCTTCATCAGCGAAGCCATGTTCCGCCAACTCCCAAAAGATCCAGCCATTCCCACATTCAAACTGATAGACAAATGGGAAATGGATCTGGAAACACCCAATTCCAAACATCTCCTGCCAAGCAGGTGTATGCTCAAAATCTCCATTGGCAACAAGAGCATAGTCCATAATTGTTGGGTCGTGCGAGATGTCACTGCCGCCTTTTACTTAGGCAGTGACATTCTTAATCGCTTTGCCATTAGTTTGGACCTAATAAACTTCAAAGCTTGGTCACGATTAGCGGATAATCCCATGGGCTTTGATGATCAAGAAAAAGCATTTAGGTCAGCTCAACTGCTACCTTATGCAGTTGAAATTCAGCTTAAAGAGGAAGTCACCATCCCAGAAAGGACCCGGCAATTCTCCCTGGAAGTGAAAGTTAAAAGAGGACAAAAATTGAAAAACCCTGATGCGTATATTCATCTAAATGCTTCTCTCCAACAACAAGGGTTGGGGGTAAACCCAACACCATTAGTCAACATAGAACATGACACCATTCCAAGAGAGGTGGATAACAGCGACTTAAAGAGTATTACTCTAGCCGCAGGCACCATTATTGGAATGGCAGTTGATGACCGACATTTCTCCATTCATTTAGGAAATTAACTGTTAGGACCAATCCCCAAGGACTGTTTTGACAGTGACAGTGATGATAATACAACACCAGACAGGATCTTTAACCGGCATGGGGGGAACTTCCTGGTGTACACTTCTTGCCCTTAAGGTAAGGAAGACGTGACTTGTGACTTTAGAAGAGATGAGGTGATTTTCCAGGTCCATGAGGGCTGCGTTTCCCACCTGAAGCCTCCAGTCCAAATCAGCACTCTGACCAGGGACTTCTCCACCCAGCTGGAGGAGGCCACTGAGATAGCCAAACCAGAAGTCTTTCCAGGCTTCAGGCAGATGGGGGAAGAGAGAGTCAACCTAGCTGATGCCTGTGTGACTCTGGAACAGAAGCAAAAGTTGAAACAAGTTTTCTTGGATTTCCAAGATCTCTTTGCGGTAGACTCATATGACTGTGGTCGCAACGACATCCACACAACAACAATTCCCACGGACCCTGGAATGACTCCAGTGTTTGTGAAGCAATATCATTTGCCTCTCGCATCCATGGAGTCCCTTACTGAAATAATTAAGAACCTTGAGTCCCGCGGAATAATCCGTCCAGTACACAGCACCTTCAATAATCCGGTGCTGGGAATATTGAAGCCAAAAGGCCAGTCGACCTTAGGGAGCTCAACAAACGGGTCCATACTTCCCGATGGCCTCTGCCCTACATTGACCAAGGGCTGGCCCAGATCCAGGGGTCACAGGTATTCACTGCAATAGACCTGACCAATGGATACTGGACCGTGCCTGTCAGTAGGGAGGACCAATACAAACTGGCTTTTACCTTTGGGGGCCAGCAGTACACATGGACCCGGACTCCCTTCGGATACCTCAACTCCGGCAATGAATTCAACATTTTCCTACATAAGGCCATGCCCGACCTGGGTGCGAGGGGTAACCTGGCTTATGTAGATGATGTCTTCATCAAAAGTTAATCTGTGGAAGAACACATAGCGGAGATCTGTTATGTTCTGACACAGTTGAGGGCTGCCGTAGCAAAACTTTCCTTTCAGAAAGCACAGTGGTGTAGAACCCGTGTTAATTTCTTGGGGCATGAGATTACTCCTCAGGGTCTCTGTCCCCAAGAAATAAAGTGGAAGCACTTCAGAAACTGAAGGATCCCACAACTCTGTGGGAACTAAGGAGCCTCCTTGGACTGACTAATTACAGCAGAAAGTTCATTGAGGGCTACGCAGAGATCCCCAGACCCCTGATTCATCTCCTGAAGGGGGGGTCAAGTGGTAATGGGGTCCAGAACAATCCGAGGCAATAAGACAACTCAAGAGAAGCCTCTCACAAGCGCCTTGCCTAGCTTACCCTGTCAGAAACAAGGAGTTCTTCCTGGAGACAGGGTTCTCTAATACGTGCTTGACGGCAGTCTTATACCAAAAGCATGACAAGGTCAATAAAGTAATCTCCTATGCGAGCAAAACTTTATCCTCTGTGGAGGAAAAATTCAACGATTGTAAGAGGGCACTCCTGGCAACGGTGTGGGCATTGAAGAATTACCGCCCGTTCATCCAGGGGGAACACATCATAGTGGACACTCCACACCAGCCTCTGCAATATCTCCAAAGTGACAGAATCCGGGCCGGAAATGTGAGTAATTCCCGAATTACTCTCTGGATCCTGTCAATGCAGGGCTTTCCTGTGGAGGTCAGATAAGGCCAAAACAAGAAGAGTCCCCTCGCGCAAGGTCTGGCTGACTTGCATGATTGTGCCAGAGAAAACTGTCTCGAGGACGAAAGTCTAAAAATCAAGGACAACATGGAGGCATACCTTAATTCCCCACACAAAGTCTTTGAAGAAGACAAGTGTGAGGGAATGCCCACTGTCTATGTGGATGAATGCTCTTACCATGTTGACAACAACGGGGAAAAAGAACTTGTGGCTGGCGTAGGGAACGCATGGGTGAATGAGTCCCCAGAACCCTCTGCCGGATACAAAATTGGTCTCCGAAGTAGTCAGGTGGCAGAGTTGATGGCTGTGCATCAGGCCATCCTCACTGCTGTCCAAAATCAACTCCGCGAACTGGTCATAATCACAGATTCGGATTATGTACGGAACGGGTTCGTGGAGCACCTGGTTAATTGGAAAACCAGAGGCATGTTATGTGCTAATAACAAACCCCTGAAACATGGGAAGTTAATCCAAAATATTGATGATCTGGTCACATCGAATGGGATGACCATCTACTGGAAAAAGATCAAGGGTCATTCCAAAGTAGAGGGACCAGACAAAACTGGAAATGACTTAGCTGATCAGCTGGCCAAAACCGGGGCCATCCAAGGGGATCTAATAGAAATAGATTCCCTGTTGGGGGAAATCCAGGTCACTGCTATCACTAGGTCCAAACAAATGCTCAAAATGATCTTTAAACTGCACAATGGAGTAAGGAGACCCCTGATGCTGATTTGATTACAGCTCAGAAGGGCGACCCAATAATTGGTAAGTTTTACCAACACATTGAGGACCCTGAGAACTTTCCCCTGACGGAGACCGATTACATTGGGAAGGAGGACCTTAGAGTGTTGATGAAATGTCCAAAGATGTTCCAAATCCAAGACGGTTTGTTGGTAAGGAAATCCCAAGCTGGCCATGATCAGTGGGTGGTTCCTACCTCATTCCGAAGTCTGATGTTAAGTCACGCCCATGATGCGGCCACCGCCGGTCATAGGGGGTTTTACACAACACAGGAAATCTTAAGAGAGGTTGCATACTGGCCACATATGAGGCAGGACTTCGACAAATACTTGAAGGGGTGTCTTGTGTGTGCACAATTTCAGCCAACATCCCTCACACACTGGGTGCCTCTCCAAAAGAGGGGGATGACACTGCCATGGTCCGATTTGCAAATCGACTTCGTAGGCCCTGTAATCCGCTCGTCTAGAGGAAACAAGTACATGTTGACCGTCACATGCTTGTTTACCAAGTGGGTGGAATGTCTCCCGGCCCCAAATTGCAAGGCAGAAACAGCAGCTGCCCTGATGATTAACCAAATCTTTTCCCGTTTTGGTCTTCCTCAAAGGATTGAGTCAGACAGAGGTAGCCACTTCACCAGTGAGGTAATGACAAAGATGTGGGAGATACTGGGGGTCAAAAGGAAGCTACATATTGCTTACCGGCCAGCTTCTTCTGGAGCAATGGAGAGATACAACCGAACCATTGTGAGCATCTTAAAAACGTTTGTGGCAGATTCTGGGCCAAGTTGGGATATCCGATTACCTCTAGTCCTAATGTTCATCAGATCTACCCCTTCATCTGCAACTAAAATGTCACCATTTGAGTTGATGACCGGACGCAAGATGGTGCTTCCCCAGCATTTGCTCTACAGGACCCAAGAGCAGACGTTGATAAATGCCTCCACAACTCATGAGTATGTGGAGAATTTAAGGAAACACCTTCAACATGCTTTTACCTATTCTCACCGGAATCTAGAAAGATCAGCTGACAGCATGAAAACCCACTACGACCTGAAGACCACCAGGAAGGATATACTGTGGGAGACCGGGTCTATCTATACAATTTCCAAAGGAACCAGGCCAAACAGCGAAAATTTTTGCCTACATGGAAGGGACCGTTTGAAATTATAGACAAGATCTCCCCTGTAGCCTATAAGATCCGCATCCCCAAAGGTAGTCTGGCGGAAGGGGAAGACAAGTGGGTACATATAAATCAGCTAAAGTGTTGCCATCCCAGGCACACTCTGCAGCAACTGGAGGAGTCCTCTGCAATTCCAGAGGGGACCGCTCCAGATTAATTCAGTTCCAACCCTAAAATATCCCACATATAGTCACTAAAATATGATGATTCTGGAAATAAAAAGTTTCATGTTATATCTTGTTTTAAAATAAGTCTTCAAAATGTACCCTGGTGTATAAAATGTATATGACGCCCCACTATATCAATAGTGGTGGAAAAATGCCTATGAATAGGTATTGCCGCTTTTGCTTTATCATCCTAGGAGAGATGAAACCACGGAGACTGACCAAGGAGAACGACCCGGAGACCGGGAGCAAAGATCCGAGGAGACCGGGGTACCGCCCAATATTCCCATCAGGACCAGCAAGGAGAACTGATTGATCAACTGGAGGGAGGAAAAGATGCTGAACTGTGCCATCAACGGAATTGGAAGAAGATGAGGCGAACATCCCAGATCTTGCGAGTTCCATCAGTGAAAGATCAGAATGGCCATCGCAAGAGGGGGGGCTTATGGGATGTTTTTACCCATGCATCCAAGCCCTACCATAAATCTGAGCATTACTGGCATTGAAAACATCATGATGGCCAGAACTCCCCAGAGAGTGCATAGGGAAAACATGAAGAATAGGCTGCCACCCATTTTTGCCTATGTTGTGAGCACAGGAGGGCACTGCCTAAAACCACCATTGGGCTACACACACAGTAGCCTGAAACCATTGGGAATGGCAATGCTGATTGCCAAAAGCAACCCAGAACTGTGGGGAATTCATTTTCTTAATGTCAAAAATGGATGCAATACTGGTGCTCACCACTATCAGAAAGCCGGCGTTTTAAAACCACCAGACTTTTGAGTAAAACTGAAAAAATGAACCCAAACCAGGCCAAGGAAAGACTTGCTAAGAGGTGGATACAATCTAAAACTATATTCTGAAATGACTTGAAGGAAGTAATTATTTAATGTATATATAAAAAAAATAGCTGGGGATGTTAGCAGCTTAAGTGAATTTGGGTTTAAAGCCACTAAAATCGAAATGTTTAGAATAAATGAGTGACCTACTTCTGAGTGTCACATAGGTTGCAATTGTTTAAATGTCATAGTTTTAAACTTAGAATCAGCATTCTAGCTGCATGTGCAAAAATTGTAAGTTGGATTTGAATGTAGAAAACTGGGAACTAAAGTGACATTTAGCTGAATTCTGCCTGACAACTACCCCCGACAGGAGAAACCTGATCAGCCACTCTTCCCAGGCCTAGCTGCATCCTGCTGCCCCTGCCAAAAGGAGATGACACCTCTCTGATTGGAAAAGGGGAGGAGCACCTGGGGACTGCAGGAAGTTGAACAAAGCCCTGTCCTGGACTCAGGCAAATGTTATATTGGGGGGTCGTAAAATGGCTTCCTCTTGGGAGAAACTGGGAGGGGCAGTGACTGTGAGAGCCAGCTGAGCTTGGGGGAAGTGGATAAACCACAAATTCCACCATGTGCTTTGGAAAACCACACCCCTTTGGGGCCAAAGCATGATTTTAAAAAGATGGATAATTCACAGTGCGGACTTGTCAAAATTATATAAATAACATCATCATTCTTGCCATTTTTCTGTGCACATTTTAAGGGGTGTTAGGACCCTGTGGTATGTTCTTGGGGATAGTAGCGGAACAAAAGGTTGTTACTCCAAATGTACGCATGTTAAAAATTTGACACTTTATCATCTGAAACCCATATCCTTGGGCCACATTTGTGTAAAATCTGGAAAGATTTAGAGGTCGTTATCTGGATGAAAAGGGGAGAATTCTGTCATAAGTGGACACGACATCGTACAAAGACAGGGATCGGATGGTTTGATGCTACAGAAAATATGTTAACTGGACCTATAATATTAGAAAAATGGTACATAGATAAATATGTATTTGGGTCAGAAATAGATTTGTGTGCAATTTGACAAGGGGAGGTTCCTCTGACCATAAAATCTACAGCATCACTCTGACACTCCATTTCTTTCCCCCAATCAAGGGAGAGAGGAAAGCTTGGCCAATGATAAGTGAGAGGGGCAGGCTTAGCTAGGCCCAGGCACACACCCATTTTCAAAACACATAAAAGGAACATTGAAACCCTGGTAGAGGATTCACTTTCCACTTTCTTGCGGGACGCTTTGCCGGGAGACTTCAGACTTCACATCCAGAATCCAGACTTCTAATCCATAAATGTCCAGAGACCAGAAATTAACTCCAGAATTTGTAGCAGAGAGGCCTGAATCCACAAGCTGAATCCTCTTCAGCAGGCCTCAAAACCAACCAAACTATTCAACAGCCGGGCGAGCTGTTTGAAATCTTTGCCAAGAACTTTTGCAAGAACCTGTAGCAGTATCCAGGAAGCAGTGCTGTATCCGGAACCAGAGAGAACCAGAGACCAGATCGCTGTGAAGAACTGCTAGCAGAAGTCCAGCCAATCCTGACCCGATCGGTGAAGAAGCCGCATTCCTGTCTAAATTATAATGTGAGTACCCAGTCAGGACTTTGCCAAAACCAATCTCTTAGTTTAAAATAATCTAATCCAAACTATTTTAGCCTATTAGAACTGCCTCCTAGAAGCATGTCATTCTGTCATCTTTAAAACTGAAAACTGTCATCTGTCATTCTGAGCTTTAAAATTTCAAATCCGAAAAACTACCTTTACTAAATCAGCTGTATCCCCGGAACCGTTTGTGCTAGGAGCGAGTTTTAAGTGTCATCTTAACTTAAGATTCTAAGCTTTCCAACGAACCTAACCGACTTGCTACCCCTTGTATTGCCTCCGTAATTGCGCTCGACGCACGTGACTAAATTTGCCGCGATTTGACATTTTGCTGAATTTCAGCCACGTGTAAAAATATTTGTCCTTGCTTTCCTTGCTGAAATTTGTGTGCAGCCTGACAATCATTCATAGAGCATTGCTAAAGTGATCCTGAATTAATTTAAAGTATCTCTCACTCACCCTGAACCCCCTATAAGGAATTAAAAGCATTTTAGCATATTTCTCACTTCTTTGCATACCACATCAAAGTATATTGCCTGTGTTTAAAACTCCTACCTGTTTTCCTCTAAGCTTGCTAGGGGGGAACTGAATTATATTTGATTGCATTCCTGAGAACTGTGTGTTTTCCTTCCAACTCTTTACCTTGCATAAACGGGTGGGGGTGAATTGTCAAGGAAAAGTGATTACATTGTCTTTTGTTGAAGTCATATCAAGTTTATTTTCTGTACTGCATTTCATTCATCATTGCATTGTCTTTGAAGCCATAAAAGCATTCTCAGCTACTTTATCATCTCTATATCACTTCTAAGCCATCAAAAAGAGTGTACCACTGTAACATTATCCATTGTTGATCACTATCATCCTCACAAGTGTGCTATGAAATATTAATTTACTATAAAAGTGTGATAGATATATATTGTTTAATTTTCAAATAAACCTTTTAAATTTGCAAAACAAACCTACTTCTTGGCTCAGCGGGGTCGGGGGGATTCTGAGAGAGGGGTGTTATATAAGGGTTGTCATCCAGAGTTAATGAACTGGACATAAAATACATCAATAAGGGCTTCCATCAGCATCCCAGACTAGGCATTGACTTAGCTGTATTGTTGAATTGAAGTCGCTTACAACAGAGGGTGGCCAGGTGCATGGTGCCGAGGGAGAGTAGAATCAACAGGGGAGAGGGGAGGAGAAGGCAGAAGCAAAGAGGAAGGTTTTGAGGTGCTTCCAGAACCGGAGATGGTTCCCCTCAAGTTTTAGAGTGGCAGGGAGGCTGTTCCAGAGGGAGGTCCCAGCCCGAAGGCAGAGATCTACCCCCAGCTCGTTTCTTTGAGAAACGACTGACCCTGAGGGAGTTAGAGGTAGAGGAGCGGAGTGCTCGAGATGGGAGGTATTTGCGGAGGGATAGCTGAAGGTATGTTGGACCCAGGCCCCAGAAAGCCTTGTATAATGCAGAGGGTTTTGAATTTAATCCTTGCATCCACTGGGAGCCAATGGAGAGATTTCAGAGCTGGAGAGATACGATCCCAGGGCTTGAGGCCAAGGACAAGTCTCACAGTCCTGTTCTGGATAAGTTGTAAAGGGGGAGAGTAGAGGCAGGTAGATTAAGAAAGAGGCTGTTGCAGTAGTCCAGCTTAGAGAGAACCAGAGCTTGGGAGACAGTGAGCTTCTGGGGGAATGAGAGGAAGGAACAAGTTACCTACCTGTAACTGTGGTTCTCCAGCATGGGTCTGGCATGGATTCACACGCTCATGAATATTCCCTGTCGTCAGGCCGGCAATCCTCGGTAAAGAAAAAATCAGTATCAGTTTTGTTTCTGATCTGTCTTTCTCAGTAGTAACCAATCACTGATCTCTGGGTCATACTGCCCCAAGCCAATGACTGCCCTCTACCTAAGCCCCTCCCCTGGCAACCATCCTCAGATTTGGTAGCACGTAAAGTGGCAGTATGACCAAGTGAACAGCCGCAGAGGGGAAGGAGGGAGGGTTCGCATGTGAATCCATGCCAGACCCATGCTGGAGAACAACAGTTATAGGTAGGTAACTTGTTCCTTCTCCAGCATGGGGTCTGGCATGGATTCACAGGCTCATGAATATAAGAATACATAGCAGTATACACATGCACAACCACAGGAGGTTGCAACAGGCTCAACATTAAGCAATACAACAACTCAACATTAAGCATCTTTTACCTCCTCACCAGGCTCACCTTAAGCGAACAGGTTGTGCAGCACTGCTTGGCCAAACCTGGACTCCTCCCTGGAGTCCCGATCGATGCAGTAGAATCTCGTGAAGGTGTGCGTCAACCTCCACGTAGCAGCCCTGCAGATGTCCAGAAGGGGCACACCAGACAGGAACGCCGTGGTAGCAGCCATCGCTCTGGTCGAATGGGCTCTCGGACGGCCGGGCAGAGGTCGGTTTGCCAACTGGTGACAGTGCATCATGCAGCCGGAGAGCCATCTGGAAATGGAAGCCTTCGAGAGAGCCTTACCTTGATTCACAGGTCCAAAGTTCACAAACAGCTGTGATGTCTTCCGAAAACTCTTCGTGCGGTACACGTAGAACTTCAGCGCTCAAGCCACATCCAGCGAGTGCAAAGTCCTCTCGGCCGGAGATGAAGGCGACGGGAAGAAAACTGGCAACACCAAGGGCTCGTTGAGGTGGAAGTCCGACGGCAACTTGGGCATAAAGGAGGGGTGCGTCCTCAGCACGACCCTCGTATCGTGGAAAGTCAAGCATGGAGGCGGAGGTGATGGCCACAAGAAATGATGTCTTCCACGACAGGAACTTCAACGGCGCTGAGTGCATAGGCTCGAATGGGGCCCCCATGAGCCTTGTCAGCACCACGTTGAGCTCCCACGCCGGGGCAGGGGCCTTCACCGGCGGGAAAGATCGGAATAGTTCCTTCATAAATTCCTTCACCAGGCGATGAGACCACAAAGATGCCTGTCCTGTAGTTCTGGTGTATCGGGAAATGGCAGCCAGATGTATTTTGATGGAGGAGTGAGCCAGTCCAGGTTTGGCCAGCGACAGTAGGTACGGCAATACTTGAGGGGCCGTAATCCGCAGAGGGTTAATCTTCTGTGCACGGCACCAGACAGAACCTCTTCCACTTATGTCCATAACATTTGAGAGTTGAGGACGCCCTGACTTTTGCAAGAACCTCTCTGCAGTCAGCCGGAATATCATATCCTCTGCATGAGCCAAGCCTGCCAATCCTGCCAGTTCAGCGACACCGGAGAATGGCACCTCCTTCTCTGGAGAGAAGATCTGCGTCCGTCACCAGCTTGATAGGTGGGGACGCTGACAAGTCCAGAAGGTCCGGGAACCAGATCTGTCTCGGCCACACCGGTGCGACGAGGATCATCCTGCACCTGGACCTCTTGAGCTGGTTGATGAGACGGAGCAGCAACGGCAACAGAGGGAACGTGAACAGGAACAGGCCGTCCCAAGGAACCGAGAAAGCATCGCCCCTACTCCTCGGCTGGGTGAACCTGCTGGCGAACCTCGGGCACTTGGAGTTCGTCGCCGTCACGAACAGGTCGATCTGGGTTTTGCCCCATCGTTGAAAGAGCCGATCCACCTGGTCCTGGCGTAGTTCCCACTCATGGCACGAGCGCAGCTCCCCGCTCAGTGAGTCAGCGATGGTGTTTTTTATTCCTGCCAGGTAGAAGGGAACCAGAAACATCCCCTGGGCGACGGCCCAGTGCCACAGATCCTGGGCCTCCTTGGATAGGGCTGGGGATCTGGTGCCTCCCTGCTTCCAGATGTAGAACATTGTGGTGGTGTTGTCGGTGAAGATCCTCACCACTTCGTCCTTTAGGGACGGAAGGAATGATTTGAGCGCCCAGAACACGGCTCGTAGCTCCAGGATGTTGGTCTGAAGAGACCTCTCCTCCGGGAGCCAGAGGCCTCTTGCGTGGAGATCTCCGGTGTGGGCCCTCCATCCCTCCAGGGAGGTGTCCGTCATTACCGTCTCCTGATACGCTGGGGCCTGAAAGTCCATGCCTGCCGAGAGGTGCGCATGGGCACCCCACCATAGAATCGCCCGACGGAACTCCTCGTCGAGCGGGATCCTGTCTTCGAAGCAGCTCGCCGCTTAAAACCAACGGGCGTCGAGGAATTCTTGTAGCGGACGCATCCGAAGTCTGCAAAGGGGCACAAGGTAGATGCACGAGGACATCATCCCGAGGAGGGACTTGATGGACCTCACTTTGGCCACCTCCGTTGCTAACAGGCACTGCATCTTGCCCAAAATGGCCTTCGTCCTTTCCTCCGATGGAGATGCCAATCGTTTCACTGTATCAAGCTTCGCTCCCAGAAACAGTGCCACCTGCGACGGGACCAGATGGGATTTGGGGTAGTTGATGGCGAATCCCAGCTCTGTGAGCAGGCGGAGTGTCCTCGCTGTGTGTTCGACGGTGAGTTCTCTTGACCTTGCACAGATTAGCCAGTCGTCCAGGTAGGGGTAGACGTGGATTCCTTGCAGGCGCAGCCGCGCCGCCACAGGTGCGAGGCACTTGGTGAACACCCTGGGTGCCGACTTTAATCCGAACGACAGGGCTCTGAATTGGTAGTGACGCCCCTGGACTACAAATCTGAGGAACTTTCTGTGACCTTTTAGAATGGGGATGTGGAAGTAAGCATCCTCCAGGTCCAGTGATGATAGGAAGTCGCCCTCCTCCAGCTGTCCCAGCACGTGCTGGAGGGTGACCATCCTGAATTTCTGTGCCTTGATGTACTTGTTCCACCGACGCAGGTCCAGGATGGGTCGCCAACTGCCTGTCTTCTTTCAGACGTGGAAGTATCTTGAGTATACTCCAGACCCCCGGAGCCTCTTGGGGACGAGCGCGATGGCCCCCTTCCTGAGCATCGCTCTTACCTCCAACAGCAGTTGAGGGACGTGATTCTCCTTCCTGGCCAAGGGAGGAATGCGAGGACACTTCTTTTGAAATTCCAGCGAGTGTCCGCGGGCCATGGTGTCCAGCACCCAACGCTCGGTGGAGATGAACTCCCACACGCTGACGAACTTCGTCAGCCGGCTTCCCACTGGGGTGCTTCGGTGGGGGCCCGACGCAACGGCCGGTTCAGTCCTGCTTGGAAGAGGCCTTGCCGCCTTGGCCTCCTTGCCGACGGCAGCGAGACCCTCCTTGCTTGCCCCGGCCTCTGTAGGCCTCCTGGGAAGAGGAGCGGGCCGCCTGGCGGTAAGTAGAAGAGCTGCCGCTGGATCCCTTGGAGGCTCCTTGTCTTCCTCCAGAGCTCCGAAAGGGCCGCCGTTGCTGAAGGACTCCTAGGGCTCGGGCTGTTTCAGTGTCTGTCTTGATGGCCTGGAGGGACTCATCCACTGTCTTTCCAAACAGGTTGTTGCCGTCGAACGGCATGTCCAAAACTCTGGTCTGGACATCCTGGCGAAAGTCCGTCGCCTTGAGCGATCCTCATTGTCGGAGGCAAACCCTGTTGCCCAGTTCGCGAAATCTGGTATCAGCAATGTCCGTTGCCACCTTTATGGCGTGATCCAACGCCACCTCTCCTTCCTGCAGAATCTGTAGGGCCTCCTCCCTCTTGTTGTCCGGTAGGAAGTCTAGCAGAGGAGCTATCTTGAACCAAAGCTCCCTGTCGTAACGGGCCACAATCGCTGTCCGGCGGGGAAGTGGAAGTTGAAGCCGCCGCACCCGCTGCTTTCTTCTTGGCTGCTGCCGAGACGACAGAGTCCGGCGTGGGTTGGGCCCTGAGGCACAAGGGGGCAGCATCGGGGACCCGGTACTTCTTCTCGTACCTGTCCTTCTTGCCGGGTGTCGTGGAAGGGTTCTTGAGGATAGCCAGCCCCTCGTCCCAGATGTCGTCGAGCAACGGCACAGTGAGGACCGTCTTTCTCGTGGCCTCTCGTCGTTGGTAAAGAAACCCTTCCTTTTTCTGTTCCTCACGGCAGAGCTGGAAGAGCTCGGATGCCCTGGTTATCTTGGCGTGAAAAGAGGCAATTTCGTCGGGCGGAGAAGCCCGAGGTGGGGGTGATGACGGGATGTCAGTTGTGTCATCGCCGGCGTCGCTGTGCGTCCCCGTCGCTGAATCCGTCGCCGTATCCTCTATAGGGTCCAGTGAGGGGGTTGAAGGGTCCACAGGCCTCGCGGGCACGAAGGGCGGAGCGGGGTGGACTCTCCTCCGCTTGTTCGGAGGGCTTCCCGACGGGCCTGGTTCTGGATCCTCTGTTGGGGTACGTGGTAACCTCGTCCTTATCTCACTACATAAGGATTGGATCGCCAACAAAATGGCAGCCGAGCTATCCTGGGGCTCGGGTAATGGCTGCGACGGATGGGATGGCTGCTCCACTGGGCCCTCGTCGTCGCCATCATCGCTATCTTCGATCACATCAGTGGGAATCGTCCCCTGGGATCGAACCTTCTCGAACCTCTCGTTGAGGCCTATGAACCTCTCGTTGAGGCCTTGCACGGTTTCCACCGGATCCTCCTCGGAGGCTGAATCCGAGTCCGTAATGGCCACCAGCCCCCCCCTCTTTTTCCGCTGGGGTCTTCACGGGGGTCTTAACGATGGTCTGGAAAGAGGATTCCCTCGGTGGCGGCAGGGAAACTCTGGGCCTCGAGGCCGCCTCCACTGGCGTAGCCTCTGCCGGCTTCACCAGGGCAAATGCGACAACCTCGATAGAGGCCTTTGCCGGGTGGATCAAGGCCCTCACCACCTTAGGTGCATCCTGGGCCTTCGCTTTGGGGGGAGGGTCATCGCCTCGCTCCCCCTTGGCTCCATTCGAGATCGACCGGGGCCTCTCCAGAAACTTACCCGGGTTCTTGGACTTCCTCTTCCCCGAACCAGAGTGCTGGCTCGTGGTTGATCGTGCCGGGCAAGCGCCCAGCCTGACCTTTCGGTGCTCCTGGTGCCCGCGGACCCGCGGTGCTTGGCCTTCTGTTGGGCCCCGTCGCCGGTGCGCCCTCACAGGAATTAGAAGACCGCTCAGACTTTTTCTTCTCCTTCTCACCTGCTGTGCCCTTCTCCAGTCAGGCGGCGAGGCGGGAATGGCGATCTTGCTTGGTCCGTTCCGATAGGTTCTTGCAGAACGCACAGACCTTCTCCACTTGCGTCTTGTCCTCATGAAGGCAGTAGAGACATCTCGAATGCTCGTCCTCCTTGAAAACATTTTACAATCCGCATCCTGGGCAGCTCCGGAACAGCTTGGATCCGGGCGTCGAGCTTCCCTTGTCCTGGGTCATGTCCGTTGAGGTAGGCCACAGATCTTCTAGAATCCTCCAAGAAGCGTAACTCGATGGAAACTTCACCCTTAAGGGGCATAGAAGAATTCCGAAATGGGTCCCCGTTATTGGAAATAGAAACGGTGGAGCTTGAGGCTCGATTAACCGAAAAAATGAGAAAATTCTCCTGAAAAAGCGCAAAAACGCAGTAAAAGCTCAAGAGCTAAAACACGGGGACTCCCAACACTTGAACGTGCCGTAAAAATCTGAGAATGGCTGCCAGGGGAGGGGCCTAGGTAGAGGGCAGTCATTAGCTGGGGGCAGTATGACCCAGAGATCAGTGATTTGTTACTAATAAGAAAGACAGATCAGAAACGAAACTGATACTGATTTTTTCTTTACCAAGGATTCCCGGCCTGACGACAGGGAACATTCATGAGCATGTGAATCCATGCCAGACCCCATGCTGGAGAAAGGAAGAATACTTCTGAGGAGGTGCAGTAGGAGGTTTGACTTTTTTGATACATCAGCGATGTGGGCAGAGAAGGAGAGTGTGGAATCAAAGATGACACCAAGGTTCTTGGCCTCGCAGGTGGGGATAGGAGGAGGGCCAAGGGAGGCTGGCCAGAGAGTGAGGGGAAAGGAATGTGATGGTATGCCAATGAGGAGGATCTCTGTCTTGCTGGCATTAGGACAAAAATCGGTGGCAGCACACCAATCTTGGATGGCAGTTAGGCAATCAGTGATGAGAGAGGTGGAGGAGGTGGCCGAGGGCAGCCTGAAAATGAGTTGAGTGTCGTCTGCGTAGCACTGGAAGTTTGAGCAGAAAATGGCAATACAGCGGGCGAGAGTTGCCAGGTATTGGTTGAAAAGCCAGGGCGAGAGGTTAGACCCCTGGGGAACACCACAGGTGGAGAGGAAGACAGATGATAGGAAGGACCCAAGTTGGACCTGGGAGGGTCGATCAGAGAGAAAAGAGGTCAGCCAGGCCAGAGCCTGATCGGTGATGCCCAAGATATCCCGGAGACAGTTGAGCAGAATGGTATGGTTGACCGTGTGGAAGGCAGAGGAGAGATCAAGTAGGATGAGAACAGAGGGAATGCTAGAGTCAAGGTTGGAAAGCAGATCTTCACGGATGTTCAGGAGAGCAGTTTCCATGCTTCTGCCAGATCTGAAGCCAGACCGATGGTCATGGAGACAGCCAACAGAATCAGAATGAAGGTTTAGCTGAGAGATGGCCAGCTTTTCAAGGAGTTTGCCTAAGAAGGGGGTAATGGAAATTGGGCGATAGTTGGCCAGACAAGAGGGATCCGCTGTGGGTTTCTTGAGGAGAGGATGCACAAGGAAGTGCTTAAAGGGGGAGGGGAAGGATCCTGAGGCAAAGGAGCGATTGCAGAAGTCGGCAAGGGCCGGAGCGAGGGTATCAATGTGGTCCTTGAGAGTTTTAGAGGAACAGGGATGAACCTGTTTTGACGAGGCTTTCATAGATCGGACTTGTCTAGCGACCTCATCAGGGGAGAAGAGAGAAAAGGAAGAGAAGGAGGGTGGGGGAGGTGGCTGGAGGAGGGTCAGTGAGTACTGACAGAGAGGGGAGTGGAGAGGGGGTGGAGGAGAGTGTGGACAGGATGCCCTGGGTTTTTGAGATAAAGTGTGAGGCCAGTGCATTGAAAAGAGCCTGAGAGGCAAGAGGAGGGGTAGAGACTGCAGCAGGGTTGGCCAGCTCCTTACAAATTTTAAAGAGTTTGGCCGAGCTGTTAGATGCCGCAGAGACACGGGCTTGAATGTGGACTCTCTTCTTCGTACGGACAGAGAGACGGTATTGCCTTTGGAGAAGGTGACAGGCCAGTTTGTCAGAGGATGAGCAGGAATCCCTCCATTTTCTCTCAGCCACCCTACACCTAAGTTTAAGTGTATCTAGGTCGGAGTCATACCAGGAATTGCACTTGGCTTTGGACTTCAGGCAGATCCTCATGATAGGGGCAAGAACATCAAGAGTATCAGAAATAGAAGAATAGAGAGAAGATAGGGCTGTGTCAAGGTGTGAGTCAGCCAGAGGAAGAGGGGGTGGGAAGAAGATGGAAGCAAAAGCCTCGACTGACACACACTTCATGGGCCGGATGTCCAGGAAGGTAGGTGGCAGTGTTGGGGTAGGCTTGGCTTGGGGGGAAGAGAGAGAGAGATGAGAGGAGAGGAGGTAGTGGTCACTCCAGGAGAGGGGAGTGGAGAGAGGGATAGATAGGGGGAGGCTAGAGGAGATCAAGACATCAAGTGTTTGCCCTGCAGAGTGCGTTGGGCCGGATGGGAAGATAGAGAGGGAGAGCGAATCGCAGAGGTCGCGAAAGAGCAATGTTGAGGGACAGGGAGAAGCAAGGTGAATGTTGAGGTCACCAAGGAGGAGGAGTTGAGTGGTTGAGGCCAGGAGAGAGGAGGAGAGGTCAGCCCACTCAGAGAGAAAAGAGGGGATTTGACCAGCGGGCCGGTAGAAAGTGGCAACAGTAAGAGAGTGGCTAGGAGAGATTGAGAGCCTGCAGAAGAGGCATTCGAAAGAGGAGTAGATCTGAGTGGGAATTATAGTGGCAGAAATCCACTCAGGAAAGATAAAGGCTACACCCCCTCCAGTGCGAGTGGATCTGGGTGCGGAGAGGATCTTGTAGCCATCAGGGAGGAGAGTGTCAAATCTGATGACAGAGCTGGCCGTGAACCATGTCTCTGTAAGACCAAGAACGTCAAGTTCTTCAAGGAGGTGGCAGATGTCAGAGGAGTGTTTGACAGCAGAGCGAGAGTTGAGAGGGGCAAGATGAAGAAGGTTGCCGGCCTTAAAGCCCTTCCGGGGATGGGTACAAATCAGAGGTACGCCCTGCGGAGTTGTAGAGGTAGCCAGAAGATGGGCAGAGGAGGGAAGAGTGGGCAAGGTAGCCAAGGAATGGGAGGAGGGGACAGCCGGAGAAGAAAGGAAGTTGATGAGGCGAGGGAAACGCCTATCGAAGAGGAGGAGATTTGCCTGGGGACCTTGGACCATGACAGTGCCATTTAGGTAGAGGTTAAGGATGACTCTGGAGGAGTCAAAAGAAGCCATGAGGATTTCCCAGCGAGTGCCATCATTTATGGGAGAGGAGGAGACAGGACAGAGCACAGAGATCATATGGGGGGTCCATAGATCAGGCAAAGGAACAACAAAGAGGATGTTGGTGAGGGTCTGTCTGGAAGAGGCGCTGGTATAGGTATCAGCAATAGGGAGACCAGGGTTGGAGGCCAAGATATCCTTTTTAAACTTTTTCTTTCCAGACTTAGTGAGAAGGGAAGGATAGTTGATAGAGAAGCAGTTGGAAAAGATGGGAGAAACAGACAGCGCCATGAGTATGAAGAGAGGAGCCAGGGGGAGGAGAAAGCAGGTGCAGCGGTATGGAACAGTCACTGGGCTAGCAGGATTACAATCAATGGGCAAAGTTAAATGCAGACTTACACCCAAGTTTGACTTGCAAGTTAAATGCAGAATTACACCCAAGTTTGACTTTCAAGTTAAATGCAAAATACACCCAAGTTTGACTTTCAAGTTAAATGCAGAATCACACCCAAGTTTGACTTTAAGGATAGATGAAGGTTCTGTAGTTAAGGAGACAAGAGGGAGTCAGATGGTAAGGGTGAGTACAGACACGACTACAATTTGAGAACATAACAAGGAGAGCTGAAGGAGTACCAGCAGAGTAGGTAGTACAAAGGAAGTCAGAAATAAGGGACTAAACACGGCAGAATGTGTTTTAAGAGTCAAGGTAGTCCAATAGTCCAGGGGTAGCAGCCTCAGGGAGGGTTTGGCTGTGGCAGAAATATCATGTTGCAGCCTGTAAAGCAGACAGGGAAGCTGACAGGAGCCTTTGTGTGGGCCTTGGTGTACAGGGGAGGCTCCCGCCTCCCGGTTGCTGCTATTGGTCTATGGCGACCTCTGCAACCAATGGGAGGGGGAGACAAGTGCAGGCCCAGTGGAGCTTAGGCAAAGGGAAAATGAGCAGCCATCTTGGAGGCAGGAAAGAAACAATGGGCCCCGATGAGGGAGAGGCAAAAATAGAGTGAAAACCAGGGTTTTTCAAAGAAATGAGCCAGGCGAGGGCTCTCCAGGTAGTTAGTGCTTTGCCAGCAAAGTATTTTTCCAATGTAAAGCACAAAATGCTGAGCGCGCCGCATCAGGCGCAAAACACACCAAAAATGGAGCGCTTACCCATTGAGAGGTGCTGCATTTGCTGGAGTTCTTTGTAAACAGCAGGAGGTCTTCCAAAGCAAAAACGAGGGTTCCAGAGGTGCAGATTAAACTACAACAATCAATAATGAAAACAGCCAGTAATGTCTGGGCGTTCCTAACAGGTAACTATGCAAATGTGGTGCAGATGGGTGAAATGGTGTGGAGTTGCATAAGGAACAAAGCTTTGCCAAGTCACAAACCACAAACCCAAAAATAAATGTAGAGTTTTGCTGGAATCCGGTGAAAGGGTTAGGGTGTCATGAAGGCAGTAATTCCCAGAGAATCTTAACAGGTAACTGTGCAAAATGTGGTGCAGATGAGTGAAATGGTGTGGAATTGTATAAGGAACAACGCTTCACCAAGTCACAAACCCAGCCACAAACCCACACATTTTCACCTTTATAAATATAGATTTAGTAAACAGTGGGTGAATTTATAAAACAGAACCAGGGGAACCCTCAACCATATGTAATTATGATCATTTTTAATTCAGGCCCATATCATCCTACTCACCTCGGAAAGAGAAGGAGGTGCCAACCAACGTTCCCTCTAATTATTTTTCTCTGAGTGCGGAAATGGTTTGCTTCCATGCGCACATAATTTTCCACAAGCGCAACTGACTAATGAAGTAAGCCACTTTGTGAGCATTCGTATTTAGTGAGCTATCATATCTGAAGAGAGTTTGGATGAGAATGTCGACTACTACAATTCTTAACAAACCAGTGTAAAATATGTATTTTACAGCACTTTTCCTAAATATATATAGGTTACAAAACCAAATGTTTTATATGTGATTACAAAGGGAGATCATCAACTAGTTCAAGAATTCACGATCTGTCACAGTTCCTAGCAAAATTATTCAAACGTGTAAATTGTGACAGGATTATAATTGCATTAGAATTACTACACCACAGAGTATGATCATCAGAATTCCTGTGCCACTGCTTATCATCAACATCACATTGTACTGTGAACAAAGTAATGACAACACTCACTTTTAAACCTGACTTACTGCTAGGCATAGATACCATCTATTTTTACTCCTGTTAAAAGGGAAAATGTTTCCAAAAAAAAGAAAAAGGAGCTCTAATTATATTACAACCCAATCTCAAGATGAAAGTTAAGGGGAAAGAACATCTTTTAATAAGCATACAGTATCACTGTTATCAGCTAAGCAAGACACTTGGGGATGCTATAGGCACCAAACACAGGACACATGATTATATTGGAAAGCCCTCCGCCTCTGAGCATCGAAAGACACAGAAGGTGCCATTTCCTATACTCTTACTATAGTTTTCTATCCTCTAATGCAAACAAACAGTACATTGCCTTCATTGTACTGTGCTGCCGAAGCATCTGACTTGGTTTTTGGAAGTTGTCTAATTGCTCTTCATTCCACAGAGTGTACTTCTGTGTCCTTCGCCGTACCCACTCCCAGTTCCTGTGCTAGCCTCCAATACTAGTTGACAGGCCTATGCAAAAAGTGAGGGATTGTAACAGTAAAATGCGCACTGGGATATTTGCACACTCACAATATTTTTCAAACAAAAATATTTCAATCCTCTTCATAACATTATGGGCAGTTCCAGAAAATGTCATGGATCTGCCTACACATAATTATGTTGTAGTGAACACAAGAGTGTTTGCAACATCCCCCACCCTATTATTGTTAGGAAGGATTATTCAAGTGCTCATTGAAACCACTTTTGTATATCAAAGAGGTACCATAGCATTTGATAAGGTCTATGCCCAATGGGATGCTGAACACCTGGAAAGGATACAGATTGCGTGGAAAGCATAGTAGCTGTCTGAATAGCTGTTACCATATTACTATCTATTAAATGCTAGCAATGCTAAAATAGGAGCGGCTGAGCATGGCATTTGCCTCCTCAAAATTCTTAAAGGGCAAATTATTTTTTATTTGATTTTTATATGCATTAACTTGCAAGTGTACCATTCCAAAGTGCCCGTGTGAATTATGTACAAAGAATAGGAAGCATTGGCTTAGGTTAGACATCCAAGTAGCCTGCTTACTTAGATATCTGAGCTCACAGCTGGGTTACAGTGTGGGTGATGATTTTTCTAAGGTGCCATGAGTCACACAAATTCTGGGGCTTGAACGTTATTCATATTACAACAAACAAAAAACAAGTGAACATAGGCACAAGTCTGGTAACCTTTCGCAGAGTCACAGTATTTAGATTTAAGGAGGTCAGGTAATAGATAAATGCGGTCCTATGCTAGAAGTAAGTCGTAAGGTATACGTGTGACAGAGTCAAGCATAAGAGTCCTGGGTGGGAAGGGAAGATTATTAGGTAAATGTGTGGTGGCATATCTTAGTTTGGTGTTCTGTTCTGTTCACAAAGCCAGATTTTCATATCATTTTTACCCTCTTGAAAGTTATATTTTGCTTTTAGGGTACATCTGCTTGTTGGTTAATAGGTACAAAATTACCAGATTAATCATTTTGTACTTCTATAGTGCATGCAGCAGCCATTGCCTAAGTGCATGTATGACTAGGTTCCTCTATTAACAACAACACTCCAATATTATGTTTTGTTCAGATGAGTACATTCTTTAATACATTAAATAGTTCATGATAGGTCTCCCGATTACCCCTGACATCTTGTTGCTAACATTATAAACACAACCCCTTTTAGAGACTTTTTATAAAATTAATTTCATATGTGATGTCATCAGTGATGTCATCAATGGCATTTTTGATGTCATCTTTGATGTCCTGGGTGTTAGTCTTAGCAGTGCACAGAGGTAGTGTGAGTTATGGTTGCTTAGTGTACCATAAGTGAAGAATTTCAAAGGTTTTAGGTTTTATTTGTAACCCTAACGGTCCTTTTAACAAAGTTTTTTCACTGAATTTCATGGGTCTTTGTTAGTAAAACCTAACTATAATGACCTTTAAACAAAGTTTTTTCAGTGAATTTCATATGTTTTTACTAGTGCACCTTTAATCTGCTACAAGTCCCATATATCATACTCCCGCCCGATATGGCAGATATTGAGTCTGCGGACATTGCTGTAGTACGCGGACATCAGGCTCAGAATCATAGGGGAGACCCAAAAGGATGCACCCATTAACCAACAAACAGATGTACATAAAATCAGAACTAATGTTTAAAATCACAACTAATGCTGACAACATGCAAATATGCCTTTTTGTACAAACACGTTAAAAAATATGAATTATATTTTTATTTAGCACACATTACAATGGAATGCACCAATCACAAACCATAACTGTACACTTCATGTAATCTCCTCACTACAACTCTGCATACAGATCTAGAAACACAACGTGCTTATTCAACAACACATTCTTACTAAACAGTAAGTTCATTGTATTTAATTCTCTATTATTAGCTTTCATTATATAAACATGTGATATAAGACTGAAACACTTTTTTTCTCACAGAAATGGCAAGCACACTTGTGTGGTTAGAGGAGAACTTCCCGAAAGAAGAAATGAGTGATGATAACATTTCCAATGGTATACAATAAATATTTTAATGTAAACAAATAATGTATTTTGTACCACATGACAAAAGGAAACGAGACGCATTTGGCAAGGAAGTTCCGGCCACAGAAGCCATGACAGTATAAGCAACTAATTCACTAGAAATAATCTTGAGATACAACCGTGAGATTGTGGAACATGATGGCGCCACTGTTAGAATACTTGCCAGAAGATAAAAGAAAGCATGCCCTGGACATCCTACGAGAAGGGGAAGATGCCTTCAATCATGTGATCAACATTGCAGTCGACATAGTGGAAACAGGTTTTAAACAAATCAGTAATGGAGTCGTGCTACAGGCACAGGCGTGGTTGAACTGCACAGATTTCAGAGCGGATGTGGCGGGGGTGCAGGGCCCCGGAGCCGGCGATGTTGGTGGGCGAGCCGTCGTTTCTCCCGCGGAGGATCACTTGGGGGAGGTGCCTGTGGGCGCGCGCGCAGCCGACGGGTCTGGGGGTGTGCTCGATGCTGCGTGCGCGAGCCAGGCGGACAGATGGAGAGATGGAGCGCCTCTGTTGTCTGCAGTGACTCCGGGTTTGCTGCAGCACGGTAGCAGCCCGTCCAGCCTACTCCAATAAGTGCCAGTTCTCCTGTTCATCTGTCCCGCATGGCTTTCTGTCGCTCTTTCTCAACTGATGAGATTGCTCACTCTACACAGTCTGTGATGAGCTTGGGTCAAGACTGTGTCCAACGCCAACAGGATCCCCACTCTGACAGACCTGTGTGTATGCCACAAGCTGACCCAAGTGCTCCGTTCACTGAAAACAGGAGAAACTCCGTAAGTGTCGTGACAAAGGTTCTGGAAAACTTAGTAGCAATGAATAAAGAGTGCCTTGCAAACACTAAGAAAGGTCCTACTTCTCCTACGTTGAAACCTGATAAACACACCTCAAAAAGGCAAATATCACAACTAAGTGGCGCAAATGAAGACATATGGTCTAAGGTGTGCTACACACGCTTCAAAATTAACAATCAAACTCCAAGTAAGTGTGTACCACACGAGGGACTCGAACATGTTTTGACCTCACAGAAAAGGTTGAACACGCAACAACACCACTTTAATAGGTCACTCACGTCTTGTATCCATACCTCACAGCGCTCTGCCACCAACGAGTGTTTGTCGGAAGATTCACAAGACTCCTCGTTGATGGAACGTCCATTTCCGAAAAATACGCCATATTAGAGAAAAGTCGGAAATGGCTAATCGACTTCAGCCACCAGTGTTCAGTGCTGAAAACAGAGCCACTATGCCTCAGACTGAGCTACAAACCCTAATAATTTCATCTATGACGATGTCTATGGCCCCTTATATGAAATTATAGGAAGCCTTGCATGAAGCGACTAAGGACATGACAACTGTTGTGGCTCTAATGCATTCAAAATTAATCCGGATTGAACAAGTCTGTGATCAGTCCTACAACGCCCAACAAGAAGGTTTGAAAAGACTAGACGGATTATGTACGCTGTTAAAAGAGCAAAGGAAAAATGATGCAATTGACAAAAAACTCTTGGCTGAAGTAGCGAGAGAGGCGCTAGCTTTGTTTAAATACGACGGTCTGACTTCAAACCTGCAAAAGCATCAAATCACTCCACCAACTGTGAGCAAGACACCGACTCGATGCAATAAGTCTTTAAATGAACGCTCTTTAGGGGATTTAAACCAAAACACTCAAGAGCCTTCAGACGTGATTGTAATCCATGAAGATGTGCACCCATGCCCGTCGGTCTCGACGGATCCTATATTGGGAAAGCTGGCAACTTCGCCAACCATAAGTGAGGTAATTCCCCTAAGTATGATACACATAACGGGGAATCTGCCCACGCAAGACGCAGAACCCATGCCTATAATGATGACAACATCCGAAGATATTACTTCTGACATTTCATTCAACACTGCATTTGAGCAGGCGAGGGGGAATTTGAACCAAGCATTACGAGACTCCCAGGTGGCATCTTCCTCTCAGGGAGATCTGAGCGCTGATGCTTCTACAACTATTCCCTCTACAATATCTGCAGTGACTTCAGTACCCACTTATTCGGTCTTCAACAAGGTGTCACAACCTAAGGTGTCGACCTCTAAGCCCCTGGCTAATCCACCTGCAAAACAGGTGAAGAACCCTAAAAACCAAAAAGGTCTTAGAAACAAGGCACTACATGGTGCACGGAAATTTCTACGTAATATAAACGTGGTCCAGAACGTGGCAAGCAACATCAACAAGTGTCTAAAGGGAGCCTCTTCAATCAGTGGGAAATCGCAAAATAAACCCTCAGACACAGAAGTCCCTGTAACACCTGACACGGTGGCCGCGTCAGTTTCGAACCATGACTTATCAAGTGAGCTGTTGAACCTATCAACATACGACAAAGTAACACACGATATTCAGGACGTGGAGGCCAACTCTTCCCATGAGAATCAAGAGGTAGACGTCGTCCATAACTTGATAGATGTAGAGAACGTCAACCAAATTAACATCGATGCTTCGGCACATGGCCCTGAAAGTGAACCTCCTGTTATCCAAACTGTTCCAAGTATCACCAATTCAAGCTCTTGTTCCGTGACTGGCACGCAAACGACTCAAAATGCATGGTCCTCTGCAAGAAGAACCTGTCAAATAATTAATGAAAAGGAAGTCCATCAGGGGCATCTGAAATCGCCGAACAGTCCAGTGTTTATGACCCTACACGAAAAAAGGATGCGAGTCACTACGGAGCAGGGGTCGTTGGCCCCTGGAAATATTCGGACTAATCCGTATGTCCCCGCTAATCTGGCGGTAGCAAGGCTGCACAACAATACCGTAAAAATCTCAGACATTGACATGATTGACGATGGTGAGCGTCAAATACGCAATTCAAAGGCTTCCCTGAACGACGTTCGAATGTCTCAGCCCAGAACGTCGGGAGGCGCTAGATCGATGTGCCCTATTTACAAATTGGTCATTGAAAGGCTAGATTCCTCTGATAATCTAATACTGAATCGAGGCAACATAATCAGGCTTTTACACCTCATACCAGCCCTACGGGCCATAAGTTCAAACGATCTGAAGATCGTGGAGTTTTTCAACGAAAAAAGGAACGATAAGGTGGTGCTTCACGTCTCATCACCTATTGTTGCTTCAACAATACTGGACGCCAATATCGCTCTGTTTTCCCTAGGCTTTGAAGTCTTTAAATACTCTGAATCGTCTCATAAAATATCTAATGGAGTTGAGGTCCCATACACTCACAAAGTCCTAAGTAAGGACGCGTGTGTGAGTATGTTGAAACCCATGGATCAGAGTGTCATCGACGTTCAAGCATCCCCTTGTTCATCAAATCAGAAGGCATCCTTGGTTGGAAACAAACAGAAACAACTGGGTAATTCTTGCCATGACCAGATCCTGGAGGTTTCTGAGATGGAGCAACAAAAAGATAATATACGAATTACTATACTCTGTAACGCCAAACAAGGTGGATCGAGTGTTCCTAGTAACAAATCCTTCAGCCCAAGTGGCGGTAAGCAAGAGTGGCAATGGTTGTCTGCAGCCTTATGCAGCAAAAATCCCCAATAATGCCAGAATGAGGCCCCTAAAGCTCGGTGTAAATTGGCTTCTTGGAACACTCGTGGTTTTTCACACCTGTTCAAATCAAATTGGCTTGCATCAATCGATATCGCTTGTCTCCAGGAAACCTGGCTACGAGAAAACCCAGTCATGGACGACTTTGAGGTGGCCTTAAATCCTGCTCTAAAATCTTTAAAAGGACGCCCGATGTCGGGCTTGGCCACCATGGTCAGGAAATCCTCAGGCTGGAGAATTGCGAGTTCGACTAACTATTCCCCTTTCATCCAAGTAACCTTAATGTCAAAATTAAAACACGAAGTGTCGCTTATGGAACAGTTATGTGTTGTAAACCTGTACTGGCACCACACAAATGCTGGAAAACAGGTATTCATCGATCAGATTATGGAAATAGTTGATGAACTGCTGGAAACAAATGGCTGGCCGAACGTTCTCATCTGTGGTGATTTAAATATCGACCTATTTAAACCATCAGGCCCGGAAAAAACTTCTTTGGCCAAGTTGTGGTCGGAGGAATTGACCCTAAGAAATGTACAACTTCTAAATGGGAACACTTGTGATGATATGCCGCCAGCCCCCACGTGGCAACGTGATGGGCAAAGGTCAACAATTGACTACATATTTGTATCAGAAGCCCTACACCCTCGGATAACCTCGCTGAAAATTATTGAAAAGACGGAAAGCGATCACAACATGCTAATAACAGAATTTATAACTATGACAAAACAGAAACCAGAGCTATGGCCCCATCAAATCCAGGTGGTTTCCAATAGAGTAAGATTGAGACTCGAAACACATGATGTGGAACATCTGGTAAATCTCTACTGCAAGACCTGCCCAAACGTTGACTATGATCACCTTTTGACACATTATAAGCCCAAGCAAACAGGTTTTAAGAATATGGCCTTTGTATGCCAACACAGCTTCGACCGGGAATTGCTGACACAAAAGCGTCTTATGCGTCAAGACATCCGAAGGCTGAAGTGTACAAAGGGCCCAACATACTTACGCCACGTAAAGGCGGTTAAGCAAAGATACAAAAACTGGCTAAAAGCTCATAAGCATATTATGTCCCAAAACGATGCAGAACAGATGTTGATGGTCTTAAAAAACAAGAACACTAGAGACTTTTGGAGGCTTATGAACAATCAGCAGGCCCCACAAAAAGCCATACAAGTCTGTATGGTGTCTGAATCTGATTGGATAATTCACTTCGAAGGTTTATACAAAGCATCTGTCTCAACTGACGGCCCTGTTAAACTAACACCTAAACCGTGGGCCTTGTCTTATCCAAAAGATGAAATAGTGACCATCATTAAAAAAGCGAAAAATTCACGGGCACCTGGTCCTGAGGGCCTGACAAACTTTACTATAAAACAACATCCAGAGCAATGGGCAGAGTTCTGTGTAACGATGTTTAATCAAGTAAATTTAAGTGGCCAGACGACAAAATCCTGGAAGACCGCGATAGTTGTACCGATCTTCAAAAAAGGCGACAGAGCAAACCCGAAAAACTATCGTCCAATTGCTCTATTAGACGTCCTAGGTAAGATCTACGCCACCATGCTGCAACAAAAACTCGTAGCCTGGTCACGAACTTCGAACCACGTGGATAAGCGCCAATCAGGTTTCATGAAGCAGGTGGGATGTTCGCTGAATTTACTCCTGCTAAACATTATTAAAATGGAAGCGATAAAGTCAAATACGAAGGTCTATCTAGCCTTTATAGACTTCTCATATGCTTTTGACACCATCAATAGAGCGATCATGTGGGAAAAACTGAAGCGTTGGGGATGCCCGTCAGACTTAATAGCAGCAATTAAAGAACTGCACACAAACACCTCTATCCGAGTAAGGCTGGATCAATTGGGGCAACTATCCAAAGTAATAAACACCTCCAAAGGAGTCAAACAGGGGTGTCCGTTAGCTGCAGTAGTATTCAGCCTTTTTATATCGGACATAGGTGAAGCAATTGTGGCAACAAAATCATTTCCGCCGAAAGTGGCCAAATCACACTTAAATTGGCTACTATATGCTGATGATTTGATCATCCTGGACCGGACGCCCATTGGGCTGCAAAGAAAGTTAAACGCAGTTCAACAATATGTTACATCTAATCAACTACTGATCAACACGAAAAAATGTGAAATACTGGTCCTGCAAAACCTAAAAGGCGGCTGGGTGGCACGGAAACGCACCCCAAATTGGACGCTAGGCCATGAACCTTTGCAAATATCTGCCAGTGTTAAATTACTTGGTAATGCTCATAAGCTCATCAATAACGGATGGACCGTGGCAGGCCGACATAAGAAGAAAATGCAAACAACTAGCAAACCAGGCACTAATTATCCACAAAAGATATGGTAAATTCTCGTTAAAACCTGTGCTGGCCTTCTATCATCAGAAGGTAATCCCCGTACTGACATACGGGGCTGAAAATGCTTTCTGCTGTTCTTATGAAATTTGGGACTCTTTAGAGAACTGCTTTTGGTCCAAATTCTTAACACTCCCGAAAGGCGTGAAGACTGCCTGTATAAGATACGAACTGTCGATAATATCGATTCATGCCAGGATCAGCTGGAGTTTACTAAACTTGTATAGTAAAACATGTTCTAGAGCACAAATCCCTCAATTTGACATCTTCTACGACGGTTCAGCTGGTAACGCCAATGTCATCACAATGTGGTCAAACAGGTGTGAAGAATTACTACAGAATTTCGACATCAAGAGCGAGTTGCTCCATGAAAATCCGGATGTGGCAAAGCTTAAAATCTGGCGCATTGACTGGGAGCATACATGCACAAAGAGAGCGATGGCCAAATCGATGTGTGATGTGCCACTGGAAGCACGCACCTTCAATACCCAGCAGCGTTACATTACTCTGTTTCCAGATCCACAAGCAAGAAAGCTGTTTTTACTGGTCTGGCTAAATCTGTTCAAAACTACTGAACGTCTTCGCTTATGGAAGAATAACGAGCACCTAAAACCTGAATGTAGACTTTGTCTGCTAGCCAAAGAGTCACTCAAACATTTAGTGCTATTTTGCCCTCAGCTGAAATCTGAAAGATCAATCCACTTGGGCCCATGGAGTGTAATCCATCCATCCTTATGTGCTGATGATTGGTGTAACCAGATGTACCAAGGAACCGACTTGAAACTGATATTTCCATTAACACGTTTTTTGGAGCAAATTGAAAAATGTCTGATGATGGCACCAGTAGGGGAAACAAATTAGTAAAACCTGACACGGTATAATCTGTATGATAACTTTGTGGATGGAGCACGTCCAAAAATCTACTACTGATGATTGTTTGTATGTCTAAATGTTGTTTTGTTGTTTGTACATATGTTGTCACTTTTAAAGGTTTGAAAAAAACAATAAAATAAAAAAAAAATAAAAAAAAGGAAAGGTATGCCAGAGGGAAACATCATATTCACAGACATACTACCAGGGGTGGGGTATTGCCGGGCATACCCATACAAACAAAAAGACTGCAAGCAAGCTCCAAGAATGCGACAAACAAAATCCGCCTCTAGGGGCAGTCAGCAAAAACAAGCCTGAATTCCATCAACCAGATACACCCACGGCCCAACTGCAGCAGGCAAGGGGCAACTTGCACTACCATCTACAGCAGTGGCAACAGTTAACCACAGACAAGTGGGTGTTAGACATCACTCAAAGAGGACACATCATAGAATTCCAAGGAATCCCCCATCCAACGGCCACAATATTTCAGTGCCAGCCACACTTAAACATCCTAACAAGCAAAGTGGAGAAAATGCTAATAAAAAATGCAATCGAAAAAGTCCCAAACCATCAGAGGGGCAAGGGGACCTACTCCAAATTATTTGTGGTAAAAACAAAATGACGACTCATGGTGACCAATTCTGGACCTAAGAAATCTGAACAAATATGCAAAGCAACAAAAGTTCAAAATGGTCACCTTGGCAGATGTCATAGAGGGGAGGACAACTTCCTTGCATCACTGGATCTCGAACACACATACTTTCACATTCCCATTCACAAAAGCCACAGAAAGGTTGTATGATTTTTTGTAGGCACAAATCGCTATCAAGTCAAAGTCCTCCCGTTTGGTCTTCGCTCAGCCCCAAAAACATTCACAAAATGCATAGTCCTAATAGCTGCATCATTTAGAAAAAAAGGATAGCATGTTTATCCATATCTTGACGATTGGCTAGTAAGAGCACTGTCATGCCAGGTTGCGGAAATAGCAATCTGGCAGGTGTCCAACACCCTCTTACACCTCGGCTTCACAATAAATTCAAGCAAATCCTGCTTCAAGCCATCGAACACGCTAGTTTTTCTAGGGGCACAGTTCCCTCAGTAGAGAGGGCAACGTCAATGCCCGGTCTAATCTACCCAGGCACCAGGGTCACAGTCAGAACCGTCATGCAACTATTAGTCACCATGTCTTCTGCAATCCCCTAATGCAGCATTGCAGTTTACAAATGAGACCTCTACGAGAATTCGTAGAGGATTGGTGGTCCCAGCTAACGGAAACATGGAATGACAAGTTGACAGTAACAAAGTCACTCATGGACAGCTTTTGGTGATGGCTCACGCCATCTCACATCAGCAAAAGAGTCCAATTCAGGGATCCGCCCTTTCAAGAGACCACGATCATGGATTGCTCACTAACAGGATGGGGCGCGCAGGCAAACCAGTTATCAGTAAAGGGTCATTGGTGCCCAACTGAGATACAAATCCACACCAACATACTGGAGCTGAAGGTAGTAGCACACACCCTTTACTCATTCCAACCAGTGTTCAAAGACAAAGTGGTGCGAGTGTTCACGGACAACACAACCACAATGTATTATGTGTGAAAACATGGGGGCATGAGGTCAAGGGCGCTCTCCAGAGAATCCCAAGAGCTATGGTACTGGGCCATCGAAAACAACATGAAACTACGTGCATTTCACCTTCCGAGAAAGGAGAACGAAACTGCAGATCAACTAAGCAGAGCCAGCGACCAGTCACACGAATGGCAACTAGCGGACCGGAAGATCCATAAAATTCTTTTACAAGTGGGGACCACCGACCATAGATTTCTTTTCCACATGGGAGAACAAGAAATGCCTGCTGTTCATGAGCAGATATCCACATCATCGATCACTAGGCGACGCATTCCCAATGTCATGGGGAACAATCTTCGCCTATGCATTCCCTCCAACGCCAGTCATACGCAAGGTCCTGCAAATGATTGTGACATACAAGTGCATGGGCATTCTCATAGTGCCAACATAGGTGAGACAACCATGGTTCTCAGAGCTTGTTCACCTGTCCCAGGACTGTCCAATCCTTCTGGGTCAAGACCCCGACCTGCTGACCATGTGCAACCAGCAGGTACGATACCACAACCCAGGGCTGCTTAACCTAAAGGCCTGGATCCTGAATTCAATGAGTTAAGACAAGTCCTCCTCATAAAGGAATGCAGAAACATCCCAAAGGCTGGGAGGGCGGAGTCCACAAACAGGTCATATGTATACAAGTGGAATCAGTTTTGCACTTGGTGTTCTCAACAACAATTGGATCCATTAGGTGTGGAACCTCACCAAATTATACCATGCCAATTAAAATTAGCAAAAGATGGTTTATCTCATACGTCCATTAAAGTACATTTGGCAGTAATTTCTAGATACACCAGAAAGTAAGGGAAAGCTCCCATTTTCAGAGCATGCATTCTAAAACACTTCATGAGAGGCCTATTCCGCACCTATCTCCCTCAAAAGAAAATGCCACCTCGGTGGAGCTTAAACACTGTGTTGTCAGCCTTAATGAAATCTCAGTTCTAACCTATTGTGACTACAGACACAATGTTTGTGTCCTAGAAGACTGCATTTCTAGTAGCAATCATGTCTTTCAGAAATATATGCACTATCTGTTAAACAACAAGGTCATCTTGAAAACAAACCCTAGGTTCGTTCCCAAGGTGTTGTCCAACTTCCACCTGCAGACTGAAGTAACCCTATGGGTTTTCTGTGAACATCAGTCTACGCCAGCTGAAGAAGCTTTGCATTCGCTAGACCTTCGAAGGGTCCTGAAGTTCTACATAGAAAGAACCAGGAGCTTTTGATGAACGCCTCAACTATTTGTGGCTTTGTGCCCCCCTACAAAGGTTGGCACATTTCAAAGCACAGCATTGCCAGATGGGTTTCCACTGCAATTTTGACGGCGCACACCCAGGCCAATCGACCGCTACAAGGACCCATTCATGATCATTCCATTAGGGCAGTGGAGTCTTCAGCAGCTCTTCAGGCAGGAGTCCCCCTGTCAGACAGGTTCCCCAAACCTTCGTCAACCATTGCCGCATGGAGGGACAAGGAGAGGCTGAAGCAAGTGTTGGAAGAGCCATCCTACAACGCTTGTTTCAATAAGGTATGCCTTCACCCTTTACACCTCCTATTACAAAATGTTAACTGCTGTGCAATCTATTCAAAGCCAGTGAATCCATGAAAGATCCAATGCTGGAGAAGGAGTATGTTGCTTACCTTCAAGTCTCTTTCATGGATTCACATTTGCTCACCTACCACCCCCAAGGGAGCAAGGCTACATTGTGCCAACTCTCATCTCTCTAGAGTTAGAATCTAAAGATGACCTCCTGGGTGGGGCTTGTCACTCGAAGTCCCATTGGCTGAGGCAGAATGAACCCAAAAGGAGCTGGATGGGCTACTAAAGTGATCTTAAAAGCTCTACTATCAGCTATGATAACATGTTATAGAGGATTGCCAGCCTGTCGGCGATAATATTCAAAGCATGTGAATCCACGAAAGATACCAATGCTGGAGAACAGCAGTTCCAGGTTAGCAACATACTCCATCTGTTAGATGGTATTTCAGCAAAGTTATCGAAAAGTTGAAATGAGGCCTTATATTTTAACACTCGTAAAAAGTAAAAAGTGTAGGTTTTCAGTCCTTTCAATATGCTTTTATTTACTATCCCTAAAATAATGTAAAGTAAGGGGTTCACATCAAAACAATGATGGTACTGGTATAAATTTTAGCAATACCAGCTTCTTGCAATTTGCCTTTCTAAAATTGGAGAAGCATAAGAGCAGTGCTCGACGCTATAACATTTCACAAATAGGTATATGATGTTCTTAAACTATAACAACTGAGGAGAGGGTATCATGTATGGCTGAAGAGTCGACCCACTCTGCAATCCGCCCTGCCTTCCTCCTCTCACTCTGATACACCTTCCCCTCACTCTATCCATCCTATCCACCCACTTCCCCCCTCATACTTCGTGGCCATTTCTCCGATTATAAAATACTTTTTCCACTGTCAACAGGTTCACTGTTAACTACGAACCTCCAGTATGTTCAATTTTGTATTACTTCCTCTCTCGCCACAGAGCTTGGCTACATCATGTAACTAAGCAAGCTTGCTTGTACCAGTGCCATAATGCCCCAGGGCTGCTTTTGTGCGCTTTACAAATGTAATAAATTAATTAATAAATCCAGGCTGCCTCCAATGCGTGATTCAGCACGTTGGATCTTTGTCTAAAAATCTTTACTTTGTGAAAGTCATATTTTCTTTCTGAGTGTTCAGAGTACTTTTCATATGGCTGTCAAAATCAAAAGTATGATTTCGATCATATTAAAGTAATGGATTGCATCTTTGCACATGAAGCACCTGCCTCCGCATCTTCTTTCGGCAGCAGAGAATGACATTGAAGTACGCTTAGTTCCTGCATAGAAACTGTAGCCCTGACACCCAATGCAGACTTTGGTCCTTGTGGAAAAGGACAGGGCAACTGCAGATTTGAAAAAGACCCGATATTTAACCCTTTGCTCATAACCCAAGATGGGGCTTGTTCCGAACACTAACTTTTATATTTGAAAATAACATGAGAAGAGTTGCTTTTCATGTATGATCATTAGTAAATTGGTCATCTCCACATGTTGTAAGAAACAGTTCTCAGTCCTCGTTTCGACTATACAGTCTGTATGAAGACACATTGGTCCTCATTACAAGGTTGCCGGTCTGGAAACAACAGTACGGTAAGCAGGTCTGCTGGGCGGAACGGCACCGCTCGCAGACCATGTCGGATGCACCGGCACCATTCGAGAATGATGCCGGTGCATCCAGCTTCCCCATTCCCACTGAGTCCAATGGGACTCAAATGCAAATGGGGACTAATATTTACCAGCATCTGGGAATGGGCAATTACCGGGTCCGTCATGATGTCATCTGCAATCTAGCCCAAGATAAAAGAAAACAGATACCGATACTCTTCGGTGTCCGTGCACTAGGGCCTTTTCTGTCCCCGAGACTGAATTATTCCATAGACCATCACAAAAGAAAACGAAAATTTTGACATCATTCTACTACATAGAAGCAGACTTCTGTATGGTCTGCCTCTTGAAAACAACGATCATAAAGGATACACTAACAGTGCCCGAACCACCAATTAAGATTAGCAAAAACATAAGGAAGAGATATCTCGAATTTGGGAATGTCTAGTAATGAGCACGAAATAACAAAGAACTATTTTTCACCCCTCCCAAAACTGATATAAATCCATGAAGAGGATAATTTACCTCTCAAAATTGAACTTGAAAAACTGGGGAGTCCGAACAGAGTAGTTGCACTCCAAAAGGGCGATTTATTCCTAACACTTTTTTTCTCGCTTTTCTCTCTGACTCGTCGTTTTGAGTGGGTCGAAAATCGAAAAATTATTAACATCCTATAAGGAGTTGTTATAAATATCACATCTATATTGTTCTTCCTGTCCTGAAGACGGCTACACTAGCAAAGACATACAATTGGTGATTTTGCCTGATCTCGAATTTTGCATATAGCCGAAACATATGTCGACCATCACTACAGCTTGAAATTTCCAAACAGCTTTCCTCCTGACAGAGTGTTGTCTTCTGAACAATATTGCTCTGCTCCCTGGAAATGAAAAGAATTTCACCATGCATAACACACATGTGCATGTACTAACCCCATTTTTCATAAAATTGTGAGAAATGTTTTAAGACAATATGGTGCACTGAGGTCAATAATTCTATCCAACCCTTCTAAAAGAAGTGTGCCATGTTATTATTTTTAGAGTTTTTTTTTTTTTTACAAAACTATGTGGTTTATTAAAGTTTGAATATAAAGATTGATTTGCCTTGTATTTGTGACAATTCTTTAGTTTAGGTTGTGTTGTCTAACATTTATTGTTCTGTTGTGGCTATGAGGAAGAATTACTCTTTTAGTGTAGGGTATTGTTGAATACCTGCTTGATATTACGACATTGATCTGTAAATTTATACCTACCTTAAAATCGCGAGGTCAAAGACTTTGTTGTTCTCTTCTTCTCATATATCCGACCCCGGAAGGCTTTCCCCTAAAAAATAGGGTCCACCCAATTATTTCCACCGGTTGGAATAAAGAGCCAATTGCAACCCAGAATTTGGGAGAAGATGAAATAATACAATACTGTATATACATGTATGCCCAATGACAGCCTCAATATCATTCAACGAGACAGTTCACTACGGTCATAATTGGAGGGTCGGAAAAAACATTTAAGAAGAAGTGGATTGTTCACTTCAGAATTATGAGACTGGTGTAATAGTGCAATTGGACTTGTGACAGACACCAGCAAGGTAACATTGGTGGAATGGCATATTGTGCAAGGAGTCCCTGGGCCTCATTAGAAGTCTGGCGGTCTGGAAATAAGGGCACCGGTAGCAGCATACTGTCACTCTTTCTAGACCCTCTGCATTGTTCACAAGGCATTCTGGGGCCTGGGTCCTCAATACCTCCACTCTCTCTTCATAAATACCTTTCAACTCGAGCGCTTCGCTCCTCCACCTCCAACTCCCTCAGAGTCAGTTGCCTCTCCAAGCAACGAGTTGGTGGTAGATCTCTTTCTTCATCTGGGGCCTTCCTCTGGAACAACCTCCCTGCCTCTCTGAAACTTGAGGAGTACCATCTCCGGTTCCAGAAGCACCTCAAGACCTTCCTCTTTGCTTCTGCCTTCTCTCTTCCTCTCCCCTGCTGATTTCCTGTCTGATACTGCACTGGTCACGTGGCTACCCTCTGATTTCGGACCCAGGGCCCTGCCCGCCCAGCTGCACATCTGCACTGCTTCCCGGCAACCCTTGCACTTGGGTATGTATCTGTCCCCTTACGGTCCCCCTAGCTGCACTTTTGTACACCTGCTGTCTGCACTTACCCTTGCACCTGCCACCTGCTGTCCGCACTTCTTGTTATTGTTTTGATCCCAGATACAGCACTGCCCCCTCCCCTTTCCTCTGGCACTTTTCCCCTCTCCCCTCCCGTGCACTTGTGTGATCTCAATGTCACTTGGCCTAGTAAGATCGTTGTCTCTGTCCTCCCTCTGTTCCCCCTTCCTTGCCTCGTCGCACCTTGAAACACTTGTGTATAGGCACGTTACAGATGCCATATTATATCATATCATATCACCAGACTACAAGTATGCCTGCAGGGGCCTTTGCACCCAGCAGGTCTCACCTGCTGTGGACACAGGCCCCTGCATGCATGGTTTCCACGGAAGCACCAGCACCATTAGCAAAAGTCCTGGTGCTTCGGTGTTCCCATTCCCATGGAGTTCTACGGGACTTCACGGGGAAAGGGACTTTCCGCCACCTGACAACCTGGGCCACCGTGACTTGTTCCGGTGGCACCGGGATATCAGGGGGTGGAACGGTGATATGAGTTTGGTGGCAAACCACTGGTAGCACGGTGGGTTAGCGCCAAACTCGTAATGATGCCCAAATGGCTGAAACACTTCCATCCATCACTTTACTTTTTGGAGGCGAAATTTGTTGTCCTAATTCTGCCAAAAGTACATGCTAATACTACGGGCCATTTTGGTGATAAATTCACCAAATTATTAATTCCCTGGAGGCAGTGTTATTTCCCATTATTAAGTCAGCATTTGGAAATAAAAAAATCACCAATGAAATTGCTCCATGTTTCTGGAGGTAGTACGGTTGTAATGTATTGTTATCATGTCAAGTGTAAGGTAGAGACACTCCATGTGGAATGTATTTGTTGGATAGAGTTCTAAGTTCTTAGCACAGTGGTTGGAGAAGGAGCTAGGAGCTAGAGGCTGTGCTGGGGGTCTGTAATGATATAACTTAACAAATCTTATGCCAAAACCTAACGTGTATATTCGAGCCATCTTCTTATCAAAGGTGACGAGGATTTACCGAACCTGAGGAAGAACCCGAGAACCCCCAGCAGTGCCTGCAGTCTGCGTCTCTATGTGAAGCTGACAGAGGCTCTGTTTGATCCGCTGGACCAACACAGCGTTGATGTGGACAAGCTCCTGTGAAATATTCCCAAGCAAGCGCAGTTGCAGGGGGGGTCGATTGAACGCCATGCGATGCGGACAAGTTCCAGCAACATAATCCAATGTAAGTGTAGCTGTGGAGGGGACTGTCATTAATATTAACCTTGTCAGAGGTAACAGAAGCACAGAGCTGCTTACAGTACAAACTGCTACCAGAGGGTGCTAGTATCGTACATGTGTGGCAATTGACAAGACATTTTGTGAGGATATAATACAAAAAAAGAGAAATAACAAAGCAATAAACAAAAGTGAGAGTTAAAGGCGGTTAAGATGGCAATGCCTGGTGTACCAGGCCCTCGTGTTCCCCGGGTCCTGTTGAAGTAAAATGGACCCAGTGTAAAAAAGAGTTATTCATTATGGTAAAGCTGCTTGTGGAAATTCATACTCGATTGATAGGAAGTTATCTCTTCTGATGCACTTTCTGGGCTATGAAGGACAGCGCTTTCATGATACACTTCCACCTCTAGTTGGTCAGGGTGGGGGAGACAATAGAAGTGAACTTGCCTTAGCCTTACTCAAACTGGACCTACATTTCAATCCCAAAACGGATACCATCCTAGAGAGGTACAATTTTGGAGTGAGGATTAAAGAACAAGGGGAAAGTGTGGAGGAATAGTTGAAGGCCCTCCGCCATTTGGCTCTGTCATGCAAATTTAAAGAGTCCTTCGATGAGCATATTCAGGAGCAGTTTATGATCCATTGCAATCGAAACAAAATCAAAGCTGTGGTTGAAGGACGAGCCTTGTTTGGACTAGGTGTTGGACATTGCAGAACGTGTGGAACACTCAATGGCGTGCGTGGCCAAATTGTCTGAAAAGGAGAACGGTGAAACAAAAGTGGAAGTGTTAAATGTCGCCGAGGGATGACAGAAAAAGAAAGGGAAGGAGAAGTTTACTGAAGGACTTGGTGACAATAAAAATAACTGTGTAAAAGGAGGAAATAAGAAAGAGTGGTTGTGTTTCCGATGTGCCAGTAATTCTCATTTTGCTGGGTCAATGCCATGTTGCAGTCATCGAGTTGTGTGTGCCAAAGGCAAGAGAAGAGGACGTTTTGCGAATGAATGCAAGAATTTTCCATTTAATCAAAAAAAAGGTGGTATATGTGACTGAGGAGGAAGGGCAAGGAGGATCCTTTGAGGAGTAGGGAAGTTGTCATGTTGAGACCTGTCAATGTTATTCAAGGTGTGGATGAAGAAGAATGTGAGCGCCCACATACAGTGGTATGTGTGAATGACAAGGAGGTGTCTCTGATGGCCGATTCCGGTTACAAAATGTCACTTATGCCAAGAATTGTATTTGAACAAGAGGGTGGGGGAGATGTAAGAAACTTGGTGAATCTAGATATTAAAGTAGGAGGTTACAATCAAGATATGATTGAACTTCTTGGGTATTTCATTGCAAAATTGGAATTCAAGGGAAGGTATTCCCAAGGTAAAGTCTGTGTAACTACGAAAGGGGCAACCTTGCTATGGTGGCATGATCAGAAAAGATTGCAAATAAGGTTGGACCCCAACACAGCTGATCAAGTGTTAGATGTGGGTCCATCGATATGTGAAACATTTAGCAACGTGTTTAAGAAAGGTGAGGGGAAGGTAAAAAGGATTTGGCATCAAATAATTTTGAAAAAGGGGAGTGTGCCGCTGTCAACTAAGTTGCATGCAATTCCAATGTTGTTAAGAGATGGAGTGAAAAGAGAAATTGAAACATTACTCAAGAAGGTTATCATTGAAAGGGCTGGAGGAGTTCAGTGGTTCTCACCTTTGGTGATTGTGAAGAAGGCATCAGGAGATTTGAGATTATGTGTGGATCTTCGTGAATTGAATAAATGTGTGGCAGTGGAAAGGCATCCGTTGCCAAATATGGGTGAGATGTTGGCCATGATTGGTTATGGTAAAGTCTTCTCTAAATTAGCTATGGATTCAGCATACCATCAAATAGAGCTGGAGGAAGGATGCGGGAAGCTTACAGCATTTATAAGGCATGAAGGGATTTTCCAATTTTGACGAATGCCGTTTGTTGTGGTATCGGGGCCTTTGGTATTCCAGAAAGTTATGGGTACATTGTTTAGAGGAATCAGAGGTGTGTTTTGTTTTCAGGAACATTTTGTAAGTAAGAGGAGTGACATTGAGGGAGGAAAAATGCATTTTTAGAGAGAGCAAGGTAGATTATCTGGGACATGAAGGGACTGCGGATGGAGTGAGACCAAAAAGTAACACGGTGGCTTCAATAAGAAGTGTGGAAAGACTGAAATCAAAAGGAGACGTATGCTCATTTTTAGGCATAATTGAGTATTACCAAATGTTTGTGAAGAATTTTGCTGATAAGATGTGTTTGATGAGGAAATTGTTGAACAAAGGGGAGGAGTTTATCTGGAATGAAAAATTTGAAAGAGAATTTTCCATGATAAAAGAGGAAATTGATTTAGCCCAACCTTTGAGAAGTTTTGATACTCATAGAAGGAGTATCATTACTGTGGATGCAAGTAGTTGTGGTATTGAAGCTGTAGTATCGCAGGTGGGGGATATTGCTGGTGAAGAGATCATTGCCTATGCTTCGAGAGCATAGAGAGGAGTACATTATAATTATTCTGTTTTGGAAAACGAGGTGTTGCCGTACCAGTGGGCTGTGTTGAAATTTCAGAACTTTGAGTGTGGGACTGAATTTGTCATAAGGATGGACCATAAACCGTTAAAGTGCAATTTTGAGAGTAAGGTATTAGATAAAGTATCCAGACGTGGGGCAGGTTGGATAACTAGGATGCAAGAAAATACATTTGAAATTGAAGTAATACCTGGAAAGGAGAATGTGATTGCTGATTGCCTATTAAGAATGGGTAGCCATATGGAGGATGGAAGTGTGGTTGATATTTCAAAAATGGTCTTTGTAAATCATGAGGGCATTGTGAGCAAGGAAGAATGGCTGGATGCTATGAATATTGATGAGGTGCTGCCGCGAAGCCAAGGATATGTAAATTCAGTTTGGCCTAGGAAGATTGATTTGCGACAGGGAGAGAGACCATTTTGGGAAATACATGGTGTAGTTGGTGATGTTTTATTTCGGTGGGAACAAGCCATTGTTCCGGCTTTGCTTAGAGGTAAAATTGTGGATACAGCCCATGTTGGACATGGGGGTGTGTCACAGACAAAGGCAATCCTAAGGAGTGAATATTGGTGGCCTGGTTTTGACTGAAATGTAGAGAGGGGGTTGGCTAGTTGCTTTGAATGCACCAAAGTTGGTAAGGGTGAGGTTGCAAAGGAACAACCTGTAGTGGAGGTTGGTATTCCGAATAAGGTTTGGCATGATTTAGCAGTTCATATTCTAGGTCCTGTTAAGTTGGGAGGTGGACATGGTAAATATGTGATAATTCTTGTGGATTTGTTAATGATATGGACCGAGAATAAAATTGTTTGTGACATCAGTGGAATGTTGTAGATTTTATCCAAGAAGTATTTTCAACAACGGGTGTACCATTAAGTATTCTTATGGATAATGGTGCTCAATTTACTGGTGTTTACTTTGTGGAGTATGTGAAGAGGTGTGGAATAAAATAAAAAAAGATCTGTTTTGTATCACCACGAGGGGAATGGTATGGTTGAGAGGGTGAATAGGTGTGTCATGGATGCAATTTGTATGGCGAGTGCATGTGGAAAGGACTGGAAAGTGGCTATTCAGGAGAGGTAGTATGCATTGTGGATGTCACCCCATGCTGTGATGGAGTAAGCCCTTTTGAGTTAATGAGGGGTTGAAATGGAAACGCACAGGTAAGACCCCCCAGGGCTTGCAAGAGCAAGAGAGTCAGATTGTGTAGTTGATGAGTTGAGAAAGAGGTTGAAGGGGAACTAATAACTATGGGTGATGAGGGAAAATATGAGAAGAGGAAAGAAGGAGGAAGGAGTGGAGTGTGGTGAGTGGGTGAGAATAAATACAGGTGTTGTGAAGAGAAAGGGTGATATGTTATATTCTGACTCCATGCAGGTGGTGGCTGTGTTGAAAGGTGCCGTCAGGGTGAGTGGGGGACAGGTATGGGTCAGGTATTGTATAAGAACGCGATTGAGGTGGTGAAGAGGGGCTTGGTTAGTTAAACGAAGGGAGATGTGTTGTAATGTAGTCTTATCATGTGGAGTGTGAGGTAGAGACATTCCATGTGGAATGTATGTGTTGGATAAAGTTCTAAGTTCCTGACACAGCGGTTGGAGAAGTAGCTGGGAGGTAGAGGCTGTGCTGGGGAGCTGTAATGATATAACCTAACACATCTTATGCCAAAAGCCAACGTGTGTATTCGAGCCATGTTCTTATCAAATACCTTCTGGTATTTTCTGGAGTTATTTCTTCCAACTTTCTGGCAAAGTTGCTAAAATGTTGGCAAGTGTGTTAATGTTCACGTTTTACTGATTCTGCCATACTTACAAGGAGGCCCTACGTATGCAGAGCCATGCTCCAACAGCACATACACATGAATGCTTACTAAGGAAAATGCTGTGGAAAATAGTACAGTCGCAGGTCAGACAGCAACCTGCGGAATTCCAGCAGAAGTAGAGAGGGTGGAAGGGTTGAATTTCCTGTTCTTTACAATGGATTGTAATGCAGTTATGTGGAGAATACTTGAGCAATCATTTTAGGATTGTGCCTTTTGAGTGATTATTTCACTTAAATTAACAATAGACATAAGAATAAATTCCTCTGGATAGCAGTAGGATGCTGCGATAGGGTGCCAAATTGCCCCCAGAATGTATAAAAACAGCTGCATCCAAGGGGTACATGGACCACGTATGGGGGTGGTTCAGCAGCACATTTAGAAATTAAAAGACATTTGGGCAGGAACCAAGGGCATTTTGCATACGATGAATAACGTCTTCAAAGGAGAGAATTTGGAAGCCCGAACATGTCCACTTGCGTAGTTCAATGAGGGTGTGTTGGGGTGTAGTCAGTGCCTAGAACACTGGGCAGTTCTTTGCATTTTGGGGATGTTGAGTCTGAGTATGTTTAGAGGAAGGGAGAGTGTGGTTTGTTTATGTGCAACCTTCATCCATGTGGCGACCTCAGGATTCTGACACAGGAAAGTTAGAAATAAAGTTAACCTTACTTTCATCTGCCAAAAGTAGGCTTGGTTTAAACATTTGATGCACAAATACTCACATAACACTGATTCAGAAATCCTGCTACACATGAACAATCGCAGGTCTCTTTTGGGAGACAACCAAGGCAGCTTCACTGACTTTTTAAAGCAAGCAAAGTCCCCTCTGTGATTTTGGAATGCGGCAGGTAACTGTAGTATCATGGCATCACGTAGCAAAATGAAACCTGGAGGAGATTCCAGAGATGGAACATGAGGGGAGAGCGCGGCAGTTGGAGAGAGCGGACTAAGAAAGAGAGAGATGGCATTGTTCATGTTAAGAAACCAAATAAAGCATATTGTAGCAACATATTAAGCCTCTGCCTATACTTCAGTGGCGACAAGGAAAACTTACTAGCAGTCCAGCGACCAACATATGCAGCGACCAGCAGTGACTTCGACCGGATTCCAGGTGAGAGCGCGGCAGCCGCTGCCATCCTGGCATTAAAAGAATACGAAAAGAGAGGGACAGTAAACCCTGAAGAGGCGGTTCCACTCCATGGTGCATATGCACATGTCAAGTAGCGAGTAATGCGAAGGCACCAGTAACATCCAGCAGGACATTAGAGGAAAGGACTCTTCGACGTGACCACTTGCTCGGTTCTGGCAAACATTTTAAGCGGTCAGGCACCATCTACATCGATAAAGCCTCCTCCTCGTCCCAGTATTTGATTAACAAAAAAACATATGTTTTTTGCGTTTGCTTTTCATTGTCTGCACCTTCAAAAAAAAAGAAAAGTAAAGGAAACTCTAGAATATAAAAATATAAACACAAGACTTTTTCATAGTATAGCGAACTAAAAAAAAATATAAACAAATATCAATTCAAGAAGAAGTAACCAAGTAAGGCTACAGCTAATAGGTGCATTTTAAAAATGTCAGATATTACCACCAGCATCCATATCAGAACAGCTACCCAAAGGGCTGCGGGAGACATGTCAATACACAGTGTCCCGGCACTTCAATTATTTTTGCTTGATGTTAGGGAGCCCATACTGCCATGGAAAAGATGGCTTGCGACATTTGAACACTATGCCAATGCAGTATGCGGCACAAATTATACCATAGAGAGAAATAAGTCCATATTTTTGAACTGTTTAGGGCTGGCTGGTCAATGAAAATTTGAAGATCTACCTGACCTTGTTGCAGATGAGTGTGGGGATATGAATGAATATCCGAAATCTATACAGAAAATGAACAAACATTATGAAAAGAAGATAAGTACCATTTTAGAAAGATATAAGTTTGGGAAAAGAATACAGGAAGAAGGAGAGCGTGTTGAACAATACGTCACAAATCTGAGGAAACTTGCGAGAACATGAACATTTGACCAACAACTAGAGGAAAGATTGGGAGACCAATTTATGTTGGAATATAACAGCAGAAAAGTAAGAGAAAAACTGTGGACAGAAGATGATCCGTCCCCTAAATACAGTACTGAAGATGGGTAAGGAGGTTGAACACAAAGACAAATGCGTAAAAACATTGGAAGGTAGAGTAAAGGAGATTGCAGTCAGGGCAACATTGATAAATACGATACAACCAGCCAGTGATTAAATGATTGCAAATGTGAGTAATCAAAATAGAAGAAGGGGTAGCAGCAATTATAGAGATGCGAAATCAAGCTATGAAGGTAGATTCAACAAGGAGAGAAGGGATGCTCAAGAAGGAATGTACAAGGATAGAAGACCTGACATTGAGTATCAACCCCGGGGTCAAGGTGGACAGCAAGAAAGAGCATGGACCATCTCGAAAACATGCTACAGGTGTTATAGTCCTACCCATTGGGCGAAACGTTTGGATTGTCCTTCTCTAAGGATCATTTGCAGGAATGACAATGGAAGAGGACATTTGGCTAGATGCTGCAGGAGTAGAAATGCTGCCATGAATTGGATTGGGAATGGAGACAGTGATGAAGGCGAAGAATGTGTCTCGGTGGTACTAGGTGAAGATAAAGACCTGGATAGTCCGAAGACTACGGTCATGGTCAATTGGTATCCAATAGTTATGATGGTTGATTCGGGAACAAAATACACACTGAGATAGTATGGAGAAGATCTGGACCAGAATTTCTACATGAAGAGGATATCAAACCAAGAGCTATGGTGGTGCAAAAATTGAATTAATGGGATGGTTCATGGCAACTTTAACTTTCAAGGATAGACAGGCTGAAGGTCACATTTATGTCTCAAAGAGAGAGTCATCCCCTCTTCTCAGTCGGACACATCAGAGATTGTTAAAGGTCCGACTGGATCCGAAGGCTGCAGAGACCGTTTTTTTAATAGAAGGTCCAGAGATGAACAGAGAGAAAATACAAGCCAAAATATTCAAGGATGATGCCATATGCTGTGTGAAAGGAGTCATGCATCGTATATTACTTAAACAAGGTACCAAACCCGTAGCGCAGAAACTGTGTAATGTTCTTTTAGAAATGAGAGACGAAGTAAACATTGAAATTTAAGAGGCTGGAAGAACAAGGGATCATTGAAAGTATCGATGCTTCGCAGTGGGTTTCCCACATTGGTTGTTGTTAGGAAGAGCTCTGGGAAAGTCAGAGTGTGCATTGACTTAAGAGAACTAAATAATTGCATAATTCCTAAGAGGCACCCGCTACCAAATATACAAGAGTTGATTTTGACAATGGGGTCAGCAAAAGTATTCTCAATGCTTGATCTTAAATCTGCCTATCATCAAGTAAAACTACACAAGGAGTTGAGAAGTTGAGGCTTCATTCTGCAGAGGGGCTCTATCAATATTGCAGGACCTGGTATCCACGGGGACATCACTCAGCCTGTTCTAACCTCTTATGACCTCGAAACCTTCCCTGGAGGCTGTTCAACTGGAAACTGGGCCTGAAATACAGGATTGGTAGAGTTTAACTCCCTATTGTCTCTGTGTGCTTGAACCCCTTCTTCCCCAGGTTCCAACCCTTCCCTTTGATCCACAGCTCACCTTGTTTGCTTGGATAGTGTGCTCTCCGTCTTGCTTTCAGCACAGGGGCACGTTGATTGATGCAGGCTCGTTGCTGCCTAGTTACTTCACTGGCAAGAGTCCGACAGGTAAGTATAATGAGTCTTTTGAACAGTTCTCTAACTTCGTTCCTTTCCTTCCTTAGATGATGGCCGGCGTCTGGGGATGGTGGCGTGCTGCTGAGATGAGTAGCGCTGAAGGTGAGGATGGCCGGCGTCTGGGGATGGCGGCGTGCTGCTGAGATGAGTAGCGCTGAAGGTGAGTGAGAGCACGATGGCGATGCACCCATTTTGTATTTGTATTGAATTGAGTTATTTTTCTGTGTCTTTTAGGTGCCACAACGTTTTCAGCGTGGATGCCGGTTATGAAGAACAAATGCAGTGAGTAAGCATGGTATGCGGTGCCTCTAGATGTTTCCACGCTAACCTGGAGTGTCTTTTCCCTGTTGCAGATGGATGAGATGTTGCGGAGACAGAGTTCCCCCAGAGCGGCTGAAATTCAGGTAAGCGTTTGAAGCTCGTACAGTGTTTAAAAATAAGCGAAGATTTGCAGAATGCTTACTATTGCCTTTTTTCTGTTCTTTCCCTTTTCCTTAGGAAGTGGCGTGCCGGGATGGGAATGACAACGCCGAATATGCCCGCAGAACAGAAGGAGCGATGAATGATGGGCAGAAGCACCGCAAGGTAAGGCTGTTCCTAACGGTTTAGTTTAGTTTAGTTTATTATTTGTAGGGCGCGCCAAGCCCTGGAGCATCAGGGTGCACAAGACAAGAATATGCTCAACTTTGTTACAGGTACATCTACATAATCATAGTACATTCTGCAATAAATAAAATATATACAAGTACATGTGCATGGTCATAATGCAGTATACAATAAGCAAGAATGAGCAGGGCTGGAGCTAGGTCCAGACAAGAGGTGATAAGGGTACAGGAATATTTAACAATGTGGAGGTGATATACAGTGGAATAAGTACAGTAATATACAATGGTGTAAAATACAGAACGTGGTATCAGAGCTGGGGCATGCAGGTGGATCACTAGTAGGGACAGTCAGGTCAAACAGGTCGGATTAGTTAGATGTCATTAGCTCTCAGCCACTTGGTCAAATTCTGCCTGAATTTCGCAAAGGGCTGGGGTTCTCTTATGTCATGTGGTAGGGAGTTCCAAAGCTGTGCTGCTTTGACTGCGAAGCTATGTCCTCCAATAGTGGCACGTTTAAAGCGAGGGACATAGAGGCAATTCGCATTGACCATTCTTGTTGGTCTAGGTGAGGTTCTTAAGTGTAGCCTGGTCATGAGGTAGGGTGGTACCATGTTATTGAGGCACTTGTGAGTAAGGGAGGCAATTTTGAGTTGGATTTTGTCCTGAGTGGATAGCCATTTATATTCTCTTCTTATAGAGGAGATATGCTCTTTCCTGTTGATCTTAAGCGCGGCTCTCAGGGCATTATTCTGTAGGACCTGCATTTTTTGGATAGTCTGTTTGTTAGCCCCAATGTAGAGACCATTACAGTAGTCCAGTTTGGACAGTATAAGGGCTCTGGCAAGCGTGATGCAGCTGTCTGTAGAGAGGAATTGCTTGCTGGCTCAAATGAGTTTGCAAGTATATGCTGTAGAAGAGGCTAGGGAGTTGACTTGTTTGCCAAAGTTTAAGGTGGCGTCAAGGTAAAAGCCTAGGGTCTTGACTTCCTTTGCTACTTTGATATTGTTCCCATCAATAATGAAGCTGGCATAGTCAGTGTTAAGTTTAGTTATGTATGTCGGGGTGCCTAGGATTATGAGCTCAGTTTTGTCATCGTTCAGGCATAAGCCGTGTGTGGCCATCCATGCCTGAACGATGCTGTAAATTTTATTCACTAAGGCCAGATCCACGACGTAATCTCCTGAAAGCGGAAGGAGGATCTGGGTATCGTCTGCATAGTTGGTGTAGGCGATACCCAGATGATCCATTTTGTCAAAGAGCGGCTTTGTGAATATGTTATAGAGGGTTGGTGATACACAAGATCCCTGGGGTACACCGCACGTTATAGGGATCGGGTCAGCTGAGGCTGATGGAGAGAAGACTCTCATGGTGCGGTTATTCAGGAAGGATTTGATCCATAATATGGCCTCTTTAGAGAAGTGAGCAGCAGAGTCTAGGTGGCTGCATAAGACTGTATGGTCGACTAAATCGAACGCTGCTGAGAGGTCTAGCAAGAGGACTAAGGCTGCTTGGCCATTGTCCCTATATTGATCTATTTGGGCCTTGAGATCGATAAGGGCAGTCTCTGTTCCATGCTGGGGACGGAATCCAGATTGGCGGGTTCCGAGCAGGTGGTTGGATTCAAGGAAATTTTGTATTTGCATGTATGCCACTTTGTCTAAAATTTTTAGAAGAAAGGGCACAGTCGTGATAGGCCTAAAATTGGTGGGAATGGCAGGGTCGAGGGTTTGCTTCTTTAGGAGTGGCAGGACCCACGACTCTTTAAGATTTTTTGGTACAATGCCGGTAGTGAAGGATGAGTTGATGAGTTTAGTTATGAATGGCGATAGTTCTCTCACAGCATCCTTAATTAATTGGGCAGGGCATTGGTCACCTTTACAGTTGGATGGTTTAAGTCCCAGGATCACTTTTTCGACTTCAGTGGTAGATACCTTGGAGAAGCAGAAACGTGTTATTTGTTTAGATTTAAGTAGGGGTGCTGGGGTTAGAGCGTCCTGAGGTGTGAGAGATGCTTTTTTGAAGGCGATTTTAGTTTGTAGGTTGACTACTTTGTTGGTAAGGGCAAACTGAATGTCTGAGCACCATTTTCTGTCCTTGGTGCAGTTTTCTTAGGGAATGATGGGTGTTTCCAGCTCTTTCAAGATACTGAACAGTTCTCTGACACTTGATTTAGATTGGGATATTCTGGTATTGTATGTTTCCTGTTTGGCTAGTAGGATATCTTTTTTGTATTGGGATGATATCTTTGCAAGGTTTAGTTTGTTTTCTACTGTAGGAGTAAGTCTCCATTTGGATTCTAGTTTTCTTTTGGTTAACCTGAGATTTTTTAGGTGGGGGGTGAACCATGAGTTGAGATGTTTTTTCGGTTTACTAGTCCGTAATTTGAGCAGTGCTATGTGATCAATGGCTGAGTTCATAGTTTCATTGAATTGATCAACTAGCATATCAGGCTCCGTGTTAGCTGGGAGCGAGTTTAGTTGGGGTAGTATGATTGGCAACAATTTTTCCGTGGTTATTAGCTTTTTGTTCCTCGTGGGTATAGGAGGGGCAGGTGTGGACTTGGCTGTGGCTAAGTTAGTATCTACTGTAAATAGAAGTAGAAAATGGTCCGTCCAGATCTGGGGAGCAGTGTCTGTAATGGTTACTCCACAGTTGTGATCAGCTATCCAGTCAAGGATGCGGCCTTTATTATGAGTGGGACAGGTGACTCTTTGGGCAAAGCCCAGCTCTTTTAGGATCAGAGCAGTAGCTGTGGACTGGGTGTCTTTAATATCATTGTAGCCTAGGTTGAAGTCTCCTAGCACTATAGTTTGGGAGGTGTTTTTCAAATTATTGGACAGGGTGGTGGAGAGGTCCTCAACAAAGGTTCCAATAGGACCAGGAGGTCTGTAGAGCAGGACAATGTTTAATGTTTGGGAGCTGGCGGTGGCTATTTTGACCGAGAGGCATTCACAAGATTTCGTGATGGGGGATGTGGAGACTCTTATGTCGAGACTGATCTTGGCAATAATGGCTAGACCCCCGCCTCGGGAGGTGTGTCTGTCAGCTCGTATGATGGTATAATTGTCGGGAACTGCTAAGGAGAGGGCGGGACCCGCTGCATCGTGAAGCCATGATTCTGATATGGCTAGGAAGTCTAGGTGGTGTCCGAGAATAATATCTGAGATTTCTGTAGCATGATCGACTAGGGACCTAGCATTTATGAGTGCACCTTTGAGGTGATGTTTAGTGAGCATGGTGCTTGCTATAATGGTAGGTCTGGAGCATTTTTGTGTGGGTCTTTTAGGGATATGAGCTTTCCTAGTGTGTTCTGCAGTGGTTTTCGGCTGTATGTTAATTTTTAGGAAGTTGATTTGTTCAATTTGCTTTGCTGGTAGTTCATACAATTTTGGTAGGCGAGCACGAAGTTTGAGGTTTCTGTCTGTGGTACTACAGGCCCTGTATGTGGTAGTATCATCTTGATATTGGTTTACTGTAGGTCCAATGGTTTGTTGAGAAATAGGCATGGTCAGGTAGGAGAGTGATAATACCACTAATATGATGAGGGAACGGTGTTCTTGTTCTTGTTCTTGCAGGAGCTGAGCGCAGAAGAAAGATGCAGGCCTACTGGAGACCGATCCGAACACGGTGAGTGTCACGCTGCAGGTGCAGAAAACGCAAAGCATGTTTCTCAGCCTGGGCGTGGCTTAAATAGTCTCTGGGTATCCCAGGTGTCTCTGGGCTGAACCACACCCAAAAGACTAGACTGCACGTGCAGTTCTGGGAACCGAAATATGTGGGGGCATCCATCTTGTCCCCATCAATGCACTACAAGTCCAATCCCCAATGTTATCCTATGGGAGTGAGTGAGTCTGGTGCCACAAGAGCCAAGTCTGACTCCAAGTGGGTCTTTGGAGAGATGGAGAGACCCTTGAGGGCCATGTAGGTGATCGTGGCCTGGCTCCAGCATGACATCTTGGAGGGCTGGGGACATGAGGGGCAGGAATCATGACAATGCCGTTTGGATTATTATCAACGGATTCAGTGTTTAAAAAAATTATGTACCGCATTCTGGATGGAGAGATGTGAGTAATTTTCTTTCAGGATGATATTCCGGTGTACACCGAGAATGAAAAAGAACACAACAAAAGGCTAGAGAGAGTATTCAAGAAGGTCAACGATATGAGGATGACTCTCAGTAAAGAAAAGTCAAAAATTAATAGAAAAGAAATAGAATATTTAGGACATGTAATCTCCAGAGAAGGGATAATGCCAAAGAAGGATCTTTGGCAGACACCATTAAACACATGGTTACTCCGAATAGTAAGGAGCAAAACAAAACCTTTTTAGGTATGGCTGAATATTATGCTAAATTAATTTGTGGATTTGCTGATCACACAGTGTCTCTGAGGAACATGATGAAGATAAACAAGAAGTTCATTGGGATGCAAAATGTGAAGATTAATTCAGTTACATAAAGGAAGCTTTGGCTACGGCACCAATTTTAGAGAATTATGCACGAAGAAGATGCACAGTCATTACTACAGATGCCAGTAATGTGGGACAGGGAGCGATTTTGACACAGTTCCATGAAGGAAAGGAGTACTTCATAGCATTCACATCTCGATTCCTTAAAGGAGCAGAATGGGCATATGCAACTATTGAAAAGGAAGCACTGGCCCTCAGATGGGCTACGGGCAAGTTCAGGAGCTTTGTGTGGGGAGTCAAATTCGAATGGCATATGGATCACAAACCTCTAGTGGAGGTTTTCGCAACAATGGTCTGGATAAAGTATCAGGCAGGATAAGGAGATGGGTGTCCAGACTACAAGAATTTACTGTGACATACATCCCGGGTGTGAGGAACTATGCAGAAGAATGCTTATGAAGAATAACTAACAATATGGACACAGAAGATGAGGGTGATGCTCGGTAAAATGATCTGAGACATTTTGGATGCAGCAATATCAAAGCAAGAGTGGAATGAAGAATTTTTGAAGGATACAAAGATGTTGTTGTCATCAAGGACCTGCAGTACGGAAAATTGAACAAAGGTGAGATGCAAAATGCAGGAGCAGTAGGCTTCATGAATGTGAAAGATGAACTATGCATCCAAGATGGCTGTTTTATGAGAGGAGACAAGTTAGTGCCACGTGAAGGAATCAAAGAGAAAGTGATACATCTTGGGCATGAAGGGCACCAAGGAATTGTAAAGACCAAGTGCAGAATAAAGAGTATGTATTGGTGGCCAGAGTGTGACTTGTAGATTGAAAGGAGCATCAGGAACTGTATCCTTTGTATAAATAGTGATAGAGTGAGTGTGAGTGAAAAGCATCCAATGCTGCTTACAGGTATACTGGAGAAATAGTATAATAAATTGGCCATTGATCTTCTAGGGCCATTATTTGTATTTGCATTTTGTTTATTTATATAGTGGGCCGGGCCCGTGGGGGAGTGGGGGATGTCAGACGTATTGTATTGTGGTTATTCTCAAGTTGACCAGATGGGCAGAGCTGACCATGACTCCTCGTGTGACAACCAGAAGGGTAATTGAGTTCTGAGAAGAGTTGTGGGATTGTGTGGTATAACCAGAAGAGGTGTTGGCTGACAATGGTTCACAGTTCAAGTCTAAAGAGATGGAAAGGTACCTCGAGAAAAGATCCATTGTCCATAAAGTCAGTGTCATTTATCACCCTCAAAATAATGGCATTGTGGAGAGGTACAAAAGGGAGATTAAGGAGGCTATAAGGTGGGCATGGTCAAATGGGTAAGATTGGAAGGAGGTTGTGAGAAGAGCTGTGGTGGCTCATAGGTACACATGGCATAGCACTACAGGGGTTTCTCCATTTGAATTGAGCAGGGGACGTAACGCCAACACTAAATTATTTCCGGGTTGGATGAGTGATATGGCAGGCATGGGTGTGAGGCTGGGTGAAGTGAAGGACAACATGAGGGGGAGACAGGTGGTCAACACATTACAGCAAGACAATAGGCATGTCAAGAGAGTGAGAATGCCATGTGTTTGTTGCTGGGTCAGGATTAAGTTACCGGTTGGTGTTGAGGGAAGATGGATGTCAGTGGTCAAACCCCATTGAGGGTTTGAAGGTGTTCAGATATGCTGTAAGAACAAGGGATGGTAAAGTGTGGAACAAGGAGAGAGTGATGATACTGACGGAAGATGTGGATGAAAGCAGGGGGTGGAATCGTGAAGCCAGGAGAGATGGTGGATGCGATACGCTTTCCTGTCGGAGCACATTTTCCTTGCCAGGTAATACAGATATCCCACTGATGACATTGAGGTTTTGAAGGAGCTACCGAAGATCCAGACATTTGAGTGACTATGTAGCAAAAGGAATGCTGGAGGAGATTACAGAGATGGAACATGAGGCCCAAGCGTGGCGGTTGGAGAGAGCAGACTAAGAAGGAGAGAGATGACATTGTTCATGTCCCCACTTACCCAGTATTCCCAATCTTATTGAATATTCATTTAAATACCAAATAAAGCATATTGTAGCAAGCCTCTGCCTGTACTTCAGGAACATAGTCAGTTTGCTTTCATTGCAATGGAAGTAAACATCCCCAAACAGTACCCCAATCTAGAAGAATGAACCCCTTAGCAAATACATTGGTTACTGTACTTACTGTTTTCATAAGAATAATGACCAAGGAAAACTTTATTACATCAGCAAGATGTTCTATTCTCATAACCTTGTACTAGTCTCTCATTGGAGGAGATAATCAACACCAGCTTTCACATCCTCGCTTTGTTTGGTCACGCGTGCTGTCCCTCCCTAACAGATCACTGCTCCATCTGCCATAGTTCATTCTTTACCCTGCATCTCAGCAGCGCCATATAGGGCAGCCGCTTTCTAATGGGCCTGTCTTTTTGGCCTGGCCACTTCCAAGTGCCAAAGGAGCATGGTTATTTTTGTATTAAGTTGCCCTCCCTCAGAGCACCCAAGTCATAAAGAAATGCGCTCTCAAATTCCTGTGCAGGAGAAATAGAAATACTGAAACATTATAACATGCCTCACTGCCTTGCGGGAGCCTGCCAGGCACATGCCAGGGACGTCATTTCACCAAAATGCCAGGGGTAGCAGAAGTGACATCACACGACCCTTGACCCCGACCCCACCCCAAAGTGATATCGCACGAAGCAATGGAACACAACCTTTCAACCCTTGGCAAAACAGGAAGTGGCATCACATAGCATTGTACACTATTAAAAATATGGTTAGGATATCACTATAAAGTGATGTACATTTCATACCTGAATAGACCGCCATATGTATCGTTAATATCGGTGTGTATAGGCCCATATTACCAAATTACTATGATTGCAAGCAGACGTCCATGACCAAATGATAATGATGTGTTATTATATAGCACTTACGCTTAAGCGCTTTACATAGAAGAAATATACACCCAGTATCACCCAAACTGTGTTGGTACCCATTTATCGACTTCAAAAGGATGAAAGGCTGAGTTGAGGCTTTTGAGAACAGACTAAATCAGTGACTCACCCCCGGAAGTGTGCCTGAAATAAACCTTTAATGAGTCTAGAAATTATTGTATAGAATTCCAGAAAGACACATTTTTTGGCATTCCTATTCTTTCTTATTTAGGTTCAGTGCTGAAAGTGTTTGAGTTGTGGCCCTCAGAGGTCGCAAGGGCAACCTCTGAGGTCGCCCTTGCGACCTCTGGCACCCCCAAATGACGTCCCTAGCACATGCACAACACCATGTCATGTTAAAGGACTGCTATGGGTGGCAGTACCCTGACCTCATTCACAGGGCCCTAATTGGTGGCCCATGGGATGACCCTGAGAGATTTCCAGATGAATCACCGCAAATTTTCTAAAGTTGAAGAGACCTTGAATCACCTGACATTCAGCTGGTTTGATTTACTCCAAAACTGTTCACCCAGCAATTATCGAAAGCATGGAAATGACCACTGCCCCCCATAGGTGTCCACTGGTTCTTCAGAAAATTACAAGAACCAACACAATTAGTGACATTTCAAGAAGATGATGAGCCTTTTCCTATGGGTTTTCAGGAGTTTGTGGATGGACGGAAGAGTGAACAACCAGTTGTAGGCAATAAAGCTACTACCCAAAGTTTCAAGCTGCAAATAATTATGAAAAGATTAAATATCCTGCAGAAGAGGAGAAGGTTTACAGACGATGGACAATGCTAGTCCACTGAGTTACTTTCAAAGGCGTCCAGTGATTCTACATGTGTTTAACAGAGCAGCATATCAATAATTGTTATTTATGTTTGGCAATTAGTTGGCACTCTAGCAATACACATAAACCCAAACTATTGGACCATGAGTAGACATAGGATGGAGATGGAGTCTGAGGAGGAACAGAAGCCTTTTGGTTGTGTTTAGATTTGTATCCACCAGTGGCCATGATAATCTGTATGGCCATTCCCACCCACCATCTGCCGTTCTCTGCCCAAAACACCCCCTACTCCCTTGGGATCACTTTGAGCCAACTGTATTCTGAAGTAACATCAATCAATGTGCAGTTACAAGGATACCATTGCTTTTTTTCGAACAGTCTTAAATTACAGGTGCAAATCAATGCAAATACAAATGCTTTAACCTAGTGTGACTTCCATTATTTGATTTAGAAGCAGTCTTCCTACAATTTGCTTAAACTTTAAAAAAAAACATGTCTACTGTTTGATGACACAATGCCAGTCACACAATGGCAGTTGTGGAAACCATGATAATGCGATCTTCCAACACATGACAGTTTTCTTTTCAATAGGGTACTGCCATTTTTTGAGCACCTTTTAATGAATGTCCTTTAGTTTTGCATCACTAGCACAACTTTAACATCCACATGTCTTTTAATTTCCTGTAGCTCATGGCTAAATTAGTGTGATTGCTGTATGCACATAAAGGCTCTGTTTAAGATTTAGTGCTTAATAGAGCTGTGACACACATGTAGATGTCACCATTTCCGCTCCTCATTTTTACAGATTTTTTTTATGTTTAGGTACTTCTTATATGACAACACGTCAAACCACCTAATTGTATAGATTGGAAGTACTATATGGGTTACAATCAGATCTGTTAAGTGGCCACCCATCAGCCAACCCTGTGCCTCAAACTGCAATCTGATTCTTGAAATATCATTAAATGTCACATCCGTTCAAGAAATTGTCCCTTGTGCTCTCCCCTAGCATCTCTAACACATGGATGATTAATGTCTGGTAGCTGCTTCGCGGGAGATATGGCTGTCATTGCCACAGTGGATTATTCTGTGCCCGATGCCGAATTTACTCATTATTACATGCTTATATGTTTTTATGTTTGTTTGTTTTGTGTTTGCGCCATCATGCCTATGGGTCTATTGTGCGCATTATAAATGTAATAAAGTAAAGTAAAGTGCAAAGTCACTTTGCACTGCACTAACAATTCCATGAATCAGGCCTGTATTGATCCTTGTAACCTGGCATGTTTATTTTACACATGGTGACCTTTGTATACTACTTTTCTGTCAAATCAAATTCTTCTAGTGTGATGTTGGTATGGAAGCCTTTTTATTTAACAAACTCTTTTGCAACATTTATTTCTGTGGCATGCGCATTCTTCCACCTTGCTTCTTTCCATCTGTTGACTCCAATCTCTGCCTTATGGCCTCCTGATTGTTCCACCTAGACGCCCGCTCCCCCTCTTAACCTCCCACCTGTGCATTCCTGTTTGCCAGTCAGGGTTCCTATTTTCAGAAAGCAATTTTTCTTGCTGAAAAACCAGCTTTAACTCTTGACGTGTTTTCATCCATTAAGTTTCACTACTAGGGTCATTCCTCTGCAAACAGTTACTGGACTGGGGCGAAACGTCTTCAATAAGAGAATCTGGCGTGTAGAACATGATTCACAGATCGTTATTCAATGGAATTGCACCATTATAAGACACTTCTGTGAATCAGGCCCTGCGTGTTTTGTTACACATTGCAGCAGCTGTTACAGTGTTTACATTTTTCCTCTTCTCATAGTCGAAGCTGGCCCCTGGTGTTGTGTGCCAATCACTGGCAGACAATATTGTTCAACTGATTCAGTGCAATTTGATAAGTGTCTATAGACTTTGGCTCTTCCTCCTTCACTGAGAATTCTATTTTAACTTTTTTACAATATATTCACAGAGATCAGCCGATGAAGCAAACAGAAACTTAAGAACATCAGTGTTAAACGCTCATGAAACCTTCATCATCCCCACATCCGTATTAGTGCATGTAGCTCCTGACTAAACTTGTTTTCTTGCTACTTGCACTTAGACATCACTTTAAAGGTTTGATCAAAAATTGTGCCTCAAATAAATGCACTTATGTTGCCACAATCTCAAACCACCTCATAGTGTCGAAATATCTGTGCATCCAAAGTTCATAGAGTTGATTTTCACTCATGGATGCAAGAGGAGGAGGTGGATGCAGCGAATTTGATTGGCTTAAATAATAGAGCTACATAACCGGGCTACTTAACATCTCAATATGTAGGGAAAACAATGTGTGCAGACGGTGCTGTTTTGTGATGCAATGGGCTACTTGTTAGGGTTCTATAATATGGGTGTGCTCAAATATGTTCCTAGCAAGGCATTTCTGGCACTTGTATAGGCAGTAGATAGGCATTTGTGAGACATTGCTATCATATGACCAGGTACACCAACTGCCCGTTGTTGCCATTTGACTGCAGTCTCTTCCAAATGCCTATCCCAAAACTACACAAAAGCCAAAAGCTGGCTTTGCCAATGCTTGTTTTTGGTGCTCATAGTCTGTATATTACACATACGTAGTTTGCCCAGGATTTCTTTTACAAACTGGCAGCTGCCTGACGGTGAGCTTTTAAGAGACAAACTGTTATGTGAATCTGATGTCTCTGGTTACGTACTTTAAGTTGTTAATGGGTACATTACATTAATACAGTATTTTCACTACAGAGCCTCGTTTCTTTGAGATTAGTCATTTTTTTCTATCTTTTGGAAACAATTTAAGAAAGCTTGATTGTAATTTTCTTTCAAGATCGAATCAATATTATTTTGATCCATTGTTACGGGGCCCCTAAACGGAGTGGAGCCATAGGCCGGTGCCTACTTTGCCCATTTGGTAATCCGGAACTGCGAATCACACCACGCAGGAATTTCTCATGGAATTTCCACTTGCACTGAAACAAAATGAGAGAATAGCGACATTTCCAAACTTCTATTTCCTAATTTAAGGTGATCACTATTGCAGTACAACAGATGGAAATGTCCACCTCAGCACGAGAAGTGTCATTGTACCATTAAGGTGATGTGCTTCCTTCCTCCATTACTATTGTGCAGGTGTGAAGTGATGACATGCTGTGACATCATATGTGGAAATTGATAGTAAAGAAAGTAGACAAGGTAAATGGCAGGAGTGGTGCTTTATGTTTGCAGTGTGAGAATGTGAGCTCGGAGTCTTTTTGGGTAAGTTGAGGACCTAGAGTGGGGTCACGGAGGCTCCTGATTGAATGACCGGGATAAGGTGGTTTGCAGTTTATGGCTGATAGCAACACCTATCCGCAATATTAACTGCTGCTATGGGATTACTGTACAATGCAAGCTGATGCAGTGCTTGTGCATATGCAATGGGTGTTTCTTGAACAATCTACTTTCCATGACATTTTTCATCAGAAGCTGTACATTCACAAAATCTGAGCTGGCTTTCTGCAACATAATAAAACCTAGTTCTGTGATTGCCAGCACAAAATCTTGCCTACAAAGATTTCTATTTTGGCATCATGATATTTCATTTTGGACACATTACATTAGGTTTTTAAATACATTGCATTATAAAACTTTCCATACTGTAGAATTAATTGCAATGCTAGAACATACTCTGTTTGGGCGTCTTCATGAAAAACGGTAACTCAATTGTGATATTTCTTTGAAACCAGTTAGTTCCTTAAGGGATTTGGCATTCTGCCAATTTCCAATTACACCCTACAGAAAACACCTGCATGATAGGAAGTCTGCCAAAAGTCAGTCCCTGACTTATCTTTGGACCCAGTGCTTACTTCTCCCCCTTCTACTTTACACTGTGCCTATCCCCGCTTCAGTTGCACAGAAGTCCCAAACATGGTGGATGGAGCTAGTTCTGCAAATTAACTTTTTCATTCTTTCTTTTAGCTCACTATTTCAATCGGCAGTTTTGTGGGCAGTTAGATATCAATGTGGGTTAATCACTCTCTACTGTAGTCTGTATTCCTCTCTGCAGGTCTCACGTTCAAACCTTAGTGGGGTTGTTTTTATGTAGATGTAGTATATTGTTTTTAGAAAATATTGAAACAAAGTAAATAATGTGAAACATGCATAGCTTTAGGATAACTGAAAGTAAAGATACAAAAATATAGAAGCCTGTGTAAAGATTCCTGTGATTCATGGCCAAACACTTGTCTTAATTAACTAGAGTCCCTTCAATAGTTTTAAAAAAAATACTTTTTAAGCCATCTTTTCTTGTTTGCATTAACCAGAAATATGTCTCTTTTTCTTTTACATTTTTTCAGCTTCTTTTTTTCCTCATCATTAAAAATCTTCATCAACCAGAATGTTCTTGTGTACACATGTACATTATAATTTGAAACTCCATTCAGTAAGTTCAGACTTTTTTGTAGGAGAACAATTAGCCATGCAAGCAATGTTTATTCTCTGAAAAACGTCACCCCGCAATTTACTTATTGTGGGGGCACTAAGCAAATCTATTTGCATGATCTCTAGGTGGGTCCTTACAACTGTGGAACATCTCTTTTTTATGCAAGCACAACTTTGCAATTTTAGCTTGGTACTAGTAGATCCCTTGACAACTCATCTGTCTTGTCAGGGGTATGCCGACATCATGGTCCACCATTTTTTATCAAGAACTCGAATCCAAGGTGTTTGCATTTTGATTTTTATAAAAAGTCAGGCCCCCATTTGCAGCATTTCCTCTCAAGAACTTGCTGTTTAGGAACTTTACATGCTTCACAGATTTTTAGGCATTTAGGAATGTGAGTTTGGAGTGTCAGCGGGTATAACAAAGTGATCCAAATCTTCCCTGTCTATTCAGATTGGCAGATGACAACAACATTTCTATTTGTTTGAAAAGAGAATTTAAGGGAGAATATATGCTCAACTGGCTAAATAACAATATCAATGTAAACATCAGTTCAGAACATATAAGGAAAATAAAAGTACACACATTATTCCAGACATTTCTAATCGACCAATCAAACAAATCTACCTATCTATAAATCTTAGAATCTAAGAATTGGTTTAATGCCCACCAAATCTCACTACATTCGTACAATCCATATACTTTGCTAGGTATATTCTGTTTTGAAATAGTGAATTTGAAGCATTTCTCACCACCAGAAGAGTTTGTCATGGGAACTCCCCAATTTCCAGGTGCAACTAATGTTTCCCGTAAAAATGCAGCACCTTTAATTTTAAATGCTCATCATGAAATTAGCCATGCATAAATAATGCCCCCAAACTTTAATTGTACATTTAAGCATGCACAATTGCACATGTATGTTTAGTAATCAGACTAATGCTTTAAAGAAACTGCCTCTTCTAGCTGAACCACCTTGCAACATCAAATGATATTTTTGTATCAGTCAATTCGTAAACTCTATCAATTCCTTTGCATCCAGAAATGCTCATATGTAATAGCGTCACAATGCCCCTGGGCTGCTGCGCGCTTTAGAAATGTGAATAAATAAATACATGTGTCTATGGCCGCACCTACTGTGGTGTGGTGCATGTTATTGGCCATCTCAAAACCAGGCAGTGTACTCCTTGATGTGTGTTTTACTTGGCCGTCCTCCTCACTGTCACTCTCTCTCCCTCTCTCTGTTGTGGTACGCTTCACTCATGGGTCGATCACAATCTATGTCCTCTGACCCTCTTGCACCCTGTGGCGCTTCTGCAGTGTGTGCTCTGCATATTTGCAGGACCAATTCATGTGTTGTCATGGATGTGCATGTCCTTTCTGTTGTTACTATGCATGTCATTGCATTTAAGGGATGCGTCTCCCGATGGGGTGCATTGTATGCAAGGCAGGTGGGTACCCTGTGCAGGTAAGTGAAGGGCAATTGCAGATGCTTGTGTGGTGTTTGGCTGGGAGTCTTGCAGTTTGTGTGATCACTTGGGATTGACTTGTCTTGCGGGGCACCAGTACTTCTTTATGGGTGCATGTTTCATAGGGTGTGGTTCGGATGATATGTCTAGGCATGGTGTTGTTTCTATAGACTGGTGGGGCCACTGGTTTCATATTCAACATTGTGGGAGTTCAAACTGTGTGGGCCTTTCTTCGGTGTTTGGGAGTGGGTGGCAGGGCCGGCTTTTTGTGGCCTGTCACAGGTGTTGGTGGTTGTGCTGGTGTGTGTCTCATTACACTTTGACTATGTGCACTGAGTGACACTTCACATGCCTTGCAATGTGTGTGGGATAATGGTTTGATGGCACATTTGGACTCCCTTGCTTAAGGTTCCCCAATTATGGTGTGCAGCACCAGTTACAAGTCACAACCATGGGGACATTGGTGCACATTTTTGCTATGCTATGTTGTGTATCAGCACATTATGTTGAGCAGTGTTGGTGTCTTCACAGGCAAGTAGTAAGCACAAAAGTGATGGGTGGAAGGTTTTGAATGAATCTGAACCACTGGCATTTCTCTGGGCAACCTTCCACACCACCGTTTTTTAGCCTGTCTGCGCCATTGCAAAAGGGGTCCAGCCATATGCAAATCAGTCAGGTACTGCCACCAATGGTAGCTGCCCAGCCTGAACTGCTAGGCAAGGTCCCCTCTGCACGGAAACACAAGCAACCCCAGACATGTTTCAGCCTTGTTGGGCCTCCTCAGTGTGCCTGCGGATAGAAGGACGGGCAGTTATAATTGCCAATACCTGGGGGGTCATTCCGAGGAAAAATCACCGGCATCCCTTACCGCTACGGGCTATTCTGACCAACCAGACTGCTATTTACGGCACCGTAAAGTACGATGCCGTAAATAGCGGTCTAGGGTCGTGCTGCGACACACCATGCCGATATTAGCAGCATGCTGTAAACCCGAGCTGATCCCAAGTAATGCGGACATGCAAATAACCGCCTCCTGAAGCCCGAAAAGTACCTTACTGGCATGGAGTAAATACCGGCATCTCAGAGAAGGTGTTAAGAACCCTGAGCAGTGTTTCCAAGAGCCACAGGTGCACACAATCAGCACAGGTGGAGGCAATGGAGTCTGGCACAGCACAAAAGGAGCACACCCACACACCACACCCCCTCCCACACCAAGATGATACCAATAGTAGTAGCATTACTGGAGCTGGAAGCCCTGCTTGCAAGGCAGCAACAACAAAAACTACAGCAACAACAACAACAACCACAGCCCCCAGTAGAGAGGATACACAGGAGGAGAAGGAGGATAAGACAGACCCAGCATGCCCCACCAGTGCAGCCACCGTTACCATGCCAGCAGCCCCCAGTCCCTCGCATCAGAGCCAGTCCTTCCAACCTAACCCCTGAGCAGATCCATACCCTGTACCGGATTGACCGTGACACCATCACCACCATAGTGGACCTGATACATGACGACATAGTGAGCCTCATAGAAATACGCACTGCCATCCCCCCTCTACTGAAGGTAGTGGCTGTGCTCCACTTCCTTGCCACAGGCACCTACCAGCACACAGTGGGACACATGCATGGCAAATCACAACCCTTATTTTCCCGGATACTGAACCAAGTGCTGGATGCCCTCCTCAAGCACACAAGGGACTACATATCCCTACCACGGACTCCCCAGGAGATACTTGATACAAAAGTTGCCTTCCATCCACTGGCAGGCATACCAAATTGTATATGTGCCCGCAACTGCACCCACATGGAGTTGGTGGTCCCGCATGCCACGGAGGTGGCGTATCACAACCGCAAGCAATACCACTCCATCAACGTGCAGATGGTATGCAACGCAAGCAAGATCATCACACATTGCTGTGCCCGATATCTAGGATCAACTCATGACTCTTTGGTCTGCGGAACTCCACGCTACCACGCTATATAGAGCAACATGCTGGACGACGTGCCAGGCTGCTTGGTGAGGTGCCTGACTGGCCCATGGCAGTGCATCGGGGTTATGAGGTGGGTGCATGCATACTCCACCTGGGTGGGAAGGGGGGGAGAAGCATACTCGACCTGGGTGGAAATGTTGATGCCAGTGCACGATGTGCACCTCACCGAAAACTGTGCCACAGAGCCAGTGAAATGGCACATGACTACCGAATCCCACAGTGATGAAGTAAGGCCGACACCTAACACTACATGACTAACAGGTGACCAGGCCACATCCCACAACAAATGCACCACTTATCGGCGCCCTCACACACCGTAAGGGCATATAGCACTATGCACTAAGTCGCTGCCTCCAGCATATCACCACACCGGAGAGTCATCCGTGGGAGTGCATTGAACTGAGCCCAACAGGGATACCACACTGCGTCACTGGTACTGCACACGCATAGGAGTGCTGTCAGTCACCATAGTACGGATCAGTGCAGAATGACAAATATGCTACTGACTACAACCAACACTCCCTACTACCAAATCCCACAGAACACAGCACTTGAAGGATCTTACCCCAAGACTGCTGCATGCATATACGATGCATGTTCTACAAGATGTGAGTGCACACCATAAACCATCTTGGAGATACTACCCCCTCCATCATTCCATTGCACAGGACACATAGCGGGGCCAGGAATGGGGCCAATGCATCCAGGGACATGTGCGTATGAGCAGAAATCACCTGCTGCCATGTAAGACTAATTCAGTTGTCCACCATGAATCTACAAACGCTCACCTTCATTCCCTTCTCATGCAGGTGATGGTGGCTATCCCTTGATGCCGTGGCTCATGACCCCTGTCTGAAACCCACAGAACAGGCATGAGGAGGCCTACAATCATTCCCATACCCGTAAACGTGTGGTGATTAAGCAGGCCTTTGGTCTGTTGAAGGCACAATTTCTTTACCTCAGCCGGTCGGGTGGGGCACCCATCTGCAGCCATGAGAAGGTGTCCAAGATCCCCATGGCATGTGTAATGCTGCACAATATGTGCATCCGTTGGAATGTGCCCCTGTCCCCTGACATGGGACTGCTACCACCAGATGATGATGAAGGGTAGGAGGAGGAAGAAGGGGCAGGACAGCAGCATGGTGCCGATGCACAGGATGGACATGCCGTGTGGCAAGCATTGATTGGGCAATATTACTGACACACAAGTCAGCAGAGGGTGTCATGGCATGAGGACATAGGGCACTGGGTGTGGGGATACATGTACACCATGCACTGTCAGATATCAAAAGACACATGTGTAATGATGAATGTCCACACTGGTTTAGCTTTGCAACACAAACGGTGTATTGAAATTGAAAATGCCTAAGTGAATAACAAACCCTCTACCACCCCACCCCTATCCCCCTCCCTCCCAACTCCCCCACACACCCTCACTCCGTCCCCCTACCCCCTAACTCCCCCACACACCCTCAACCCCCCCCAACTCCCCAACACTAGTCCCATGGTGTACATGTAGGCCATATGTGGCTGGTAGGCGAGTTACTCTGTGCTTGCGGGGCCAGGGAGAGCCATGTCCTGGCGGCACTGGGAACGGAGTGACCAACGAAGTGGGCTCGTCCGAGTCGAGTTACTGGTCGACGAGGTGTCCTCATGCTCAGCCTGTTGTGAAGGACGTGCAGCCTCCAGGGCATCGGCAATGCGTCCGAGGACATCACATAGACGGTTGGTGCTGTCCGTCACCACCTGCCGCATTGCCCTTAATTCCTCCCGCCACCTGCTCCCTGCCCTGCCGATTGTCCTGCATCAGCTCGGTGATGAGGGCGGTGAGCTGCACTGCGTGCTGCGCTGCACGCTGCGCGTCATATGATGGTGTGTCGTCCCTGCAGGGGATTGTGCTGCCATGACCTGGCAGTGCTTCGCATGGGGGACTGGGCACATGATTGGCTTGTTCCTGTGATGGTCCATGGGCAAATTGGCCACGTGTGTCTGGCTCGCCCGAGTCGCTGCATGAGACCTGTGGGTAGGTGCTGGCCTCTGGGGTGTGGACGACTAAATATGTGTCCTCCTCTGCTGCTCCACAGGTGGAAAAGGGGCTGTCAACAGATTCAAGGGGGGCCATGGCTGCCACCTCCCCAGCGAGGCTTGACTCCTCCGACCTTGGCGTTGCAGATGTTCCTGGCACCAATGCAGGGAGGGGTGTGGGTGGTGCACCCTCCATAGGCCTCGCAGGAGCCGGTGTTGCGCTTCCAGGTGTGCTCTTCCTGGCTGGGATGTGGCAGATCCTGCCTTTGCCCCTGGAGGTGGTGGGACAGCTGCTCTTGTGGTCCTCGCTGTCATGCTCACTGCCTGTGGGGGTAGAAGAGAGGGACAGCATGAGTGATGATTTGGAAGCAGTTGCTTCGGCATGAATTTAATGGGGGGGGCACCATGCCGTGACTCCTTGGCCAGGCCTTTCAAGTGCATATCATGGCATTGGCATTGGCAGTGTTGACTTTGGACACTCACCTCCATCAGCGGACGACGGTGCCCCACAGTCCATGTTGCCGACCCCTTCAATTGATTCTTGGCTGATCAAGCCGGCACACGTCTCCTCCCATGGCATCAGTTTCATGGGAGAACTTGGGCCCCCTCCAGTTTCCTGGGCCTTGCTACGGTTTGCCGAGATGATGCTCCGCACCCTCAGCCGCAGGTCGTCCCACGGCTTGCGGCAGTCCTTGGGGGTGCTGCCGACTGTGCTCACCCTCTGGGCCACTAGTGCCCAGATGTTTTTCTTCCTGAGCACCGGTCTCGCCACATGTCTCCGCTGACAACAATGTCGGCATTCTCCTCGAGGGTGTCCACCATGATCTGCAATTCATCGGGGCTGAAGCGCTGCTTGCGGAGCCGGTCTGCTCCCTTCTTCAGTGCTTTTGGCATTCCTGGTGCGTCTGTTGGGCTTTTCCAAGGTTCACAATGTTCCCAGGGGTCCTGCCTGGTGAGGATGGCAATGGATTGTGTTTTTAAAGGTGGCCACCGCACTCCTTCCCGTTCCTGTGCGATGAGGATATTTCCGGTTCCACTATTTAGCGGTGGCCATAATTTAAGGTAGCCGTAATTTACGGCCACCGTTATTTACGGCCACCGCTATTTCCGCTTTACTCCATGGCGGTAGGGTTATGTACGATGTGCTTCATGCCAGTAAAGGCTTTTTGCGGCCCTTTTACCAGCTCGGACACAGTATTTGCTCCATGCTTACCTCCAAACTCAGAATGAGGGCCCTGGTGTAAGCAGCGTGACTGCAGGGCCTGGGAGATGCCACCTACTATAGCAGTGGTACGCTTTTGCAACAGGCTCAGTGCTTGGGAGCACATGGTGGGTGACATGAGGTCATCTTTCCACTCCGGGACCAGGTCGAGGATGATATGGGAGGGCCCTATACCTGCCATACACCTGGTCGTCAGGTATCCCAAAAAGGCTTCCTTGGGTTGAAGATCAGGGCCCTGACAATCCTCCTCCTCATGCGGTGTCCCAGGATGACTGCTGCAACAAATGGTGCATTCATCATGGCTGTATCCATGCATTTGTTGATCACGTGTGCTTTTTATGCATTTGTTAGTGTGTGCATTGACGTTTATGCCTGCTATCACATGGCGTAGGTGTTTCTGGATTTGTGCGTGATTTTTCATGCACCGGCGTTCCCTGTTCAATTCCATGAACACGTTTGTTTTGCACGCGTATCGTTTTAGGTGGCTGCACAGGCCCTGCCGGCCCTTCTCCTGGAGTCTCGTGCAAGGCATTCGTCGGCTCGCAATGACTTGGTGACCCGGGGGATTCCTTGCAAGTCCCAGGTAAACCCTGTGCATTGTGTTCCATGAATTAACGAACGTGGACTAGTGTGTGATTTCACGCGCAAGTCCTGTTTTTTCTGCGCAGATTATTCCATGAATATGACCCTTTATGTCTTTACATTTCCAAGCATGGCCCAGCCCAGAAATTTAGAATCAGATACACAAAGAGCAACAAGGTCTATGGTTCAGTTTGGGCCTATTTAGAAAATGATAACATGTCATGGTCAGGCCAGATGGCTTTTAGGTCAACTCAAAAGGCTACTCAATTGTATGCAAGGTGGGTTTTCAAAGAAGATAAGCTTTATACATTTACTTGAGGCATTCACTAATTGAAAGCAGTTTTAACTTCAAAGAAGACATTTTGCAGAAGGTGATTTACATTCAGATGTCCGTGCACCAGACATCTGCATTGAATTTGTCAAAGTGAAATGTCATTGAGAATACACGCACCAAGAGAATTTTGCTTTGGATAGTGGCAACATAGAAAGTGAATTTTTAGGCAGGGTATCTTCTATAGCCTCAGGTGGAAAACAGCTTCAACTGCACACCAAAAATGTGTAATCACAAAATGAAGCAGTGCATCGCAAAGCAAGATCCAATTGACAATAGTTTTGGACAGTATGTGAATAAGAACAACTTCTATCACATTATTTAAAAAAAACTATATGTGGTCATTTTTCAAATTGTCAACAAATTGTAAAAATGTGTAAACTCATTACGTTTAATTGCACAATATTCATTAAGATCTCTAGATGTTTGCCCCGACTTGTACAATCTTAATATATATTTTTTATGAAGGTAGCCCACATGAGTCAAAAGTGAAATTACCATTTCGATAACAGGAGTGGATTCCCTCCCACCCTTTGGGCTGGGAAACCACACCTCTGTCATAAGGCAGAGGTGGTGCTAGTGTAGAATATATTTTGATACACATAGGAAAGAGGTTTGTAGAATATTGGGCGAAGAAGATTCAGAAGGGGAACAAACTGGAGATTGGAGAGCAGAAGGGCAGACCTGTCCATTGAGAGAACAATAGGCCGGAACAGCCCATAGAAAGAATACCAATAGACACTTGGGGGTTTGATTTCCAAGGAAGCCTCTGAATTGAGGGTTTACTGTAGGAAAGATGTCCAGCTGACAGGGGTCTCTGATGGTGCTAATATAGGGACATGGGTGCTAATATCCCAATATTCTGTGTTCCTCGTGCATATCAAATACAAAGTAAGACATTGTTCAAACAGGCCTAATTGGCTTTGTATTGAAAAACGAATTTCAACACTGGATACATTGTGTTGCCACTGGACGGTAGAATAGGTTTTGGAAAGTTAAGTATTATTTCAAAAATAAGCAGTGGTTTAATCCGGTGTGGAGTCATTTAATGCAGCTAGGGAGATCCATAGCATAGAATGGATGTTTGTGAAAGAAAATGCATGTTTAAAGAAATACATTCTATTCTTTAAGAATTGTGTTGTAAGTGATTTCAATCTGGCACACACCCAAGTCACGCCCAGCATGTAGTGCAAAAATGAAACCCTTATTTATTTTATCTATAAATTCAATATTCTGAACGATATACCACTCATATCACACCCTTCTCCTGAGACCCCCCACCCCCGGTCACACTGAACCAGGAATCAGGCTAGTTTGCAAAGGTAAATATTTATTTATGTATTTAAAATGTAATCACAATATATTTTAATAGGTACACAACAATCACCAAAGGGGTTACAAAACACTGAGTAATATCTTTAATGCACTAGGAATCAAGTAATGAGCAAAAAAAACAAATGCAGCATAGAAAAGAATACTTTGGGTTGGTTTGGACAGATGGCACTATGGTTAGAGGTTCCCCCTGCAACCTCCTCAACCCCCCAATAGGCAGGTTAAATAGATGTGAGGAGAGAGCAGGTATTCAGGAATAGCACAAATCAAACAGAATGTCACTCCCACCTTCCCCCTTCAAACACAAGAGAAAAACGGAATTGACTTTTCAGCTGTCAGGATGGCTTTGAAATTGTCTTTGGAATTGACTGGGCAAAATACCAAATGTGGTCAAAAATACTTAAACTATCATAAATTTGTATGGGAGCCTCTTTGGACAGTTGCACACAATCACAAACAATGATGTAGTCAAAAGAAAACATTCTAACTCTCGAAGTCCAATTAGGAAACAATTTAAAGCTATTTCACACGTGTAAAACTTTTCAGAATTTCAATTTGCGGCAAACTTTTCCTTGCACGATTTTGACTATAATGGGCCAATTGCACTGTTTTGCAATGGGGTTCTATGGATAGCGGACGATGTTAGGTACAATTAGGAGTTGAAATTACGCTTCTATCATAAAAACTGAGGGAGTTATCGAGGTTTTAGTAATAGTCTTTTTTGAAAAATAGGTGCCAGAATGGAAAACAGAAATGCACTTTTGAAATTGACAGATGGGTTCAATTACACTAGATTCTGACTATGATAAAGCGAATGCCACAGATCTTACAGTCACATGATCAGCGTAACCCGCCTGTTGTGGATACTCTACTTCTTCCTGAGATCTACTTTTCTTAATCAAATCATATAAGAAGTTAGGGTTTAATAACACAAATGAGAAAAGAGTCAGCGCAAAGATAGTTCTAGCAATAATATGGTTCTGAATTAAAGATGGGATGGGTTTGAGATCGGGATCATATAATGCAGATATATTATGGATCACTGTTCTTCCTATTAATACTCACAAAATAAATTATTAAACTGGACCTTCTTAATTGTGGGTATTTCAATCAGCTGGATAGCGAGTTCCTCAGGCAAGCCTTCTAGTAGCAAGCCAGAGAGTTTCAGGATACTAGTTCAATTGGCCTTCCCACACCACAGCGCTTCACTGGGTTGTGAGAAAAGTTTGAGAATTTGGGCCTTGCTGGAAGTCAATAGTTCTCTACTGCTGGTAAGAGTCTTGACATCTGGATCTGGAAGGATGATAAAGCTGGATGTAGAATGCTGGAATCAGGAAAGTGCGTGAATCAGTGAGTCCCTATGTGTTGTCAGCTGTCTCGATTTATCCTTTCAAATTACATCACAAAATGGGTGCATGGGCCGGCTTATCTAAGCTTGCCCCTGTGAGTTGGGATTGGATCAAAACCTCATCAGTGCCTTGCACCTGAGTGATTGGATCAAGGCCAGATGATGTCACATTATATGGTTTGATTTACAGTCCTTAGAAACCTCCCTTTAGCCACTAGTCTCAAAATCGGATTTTATCCTAAATACATATTTCTAC